>NC_138905.1:219836063-220436063 GCF_965231255.1 Vanellus vanellus
ATTTCCCCCCCCCCTCCCGCCCCCCCTTTTCCTTCCCTTTTCTCCCCCCACCTCCCCTTTAGAAAAATGCAGTGCTGAAAACGTGAAAATTTAAGGCAAAAGATTGCCGTCTGCTCCCCCCCCCTCCCCTTCCCAGCCCCGTCTGAACAAGCAGCCAAGCTGTTAAATGCTTTTACCTGCTGTGTCCAAGTCAAAAGTTAAATAATGTGTGAACGCATGTGGAAGGAAAACAAGAGGCAGAGAGGGAGCGCGGGAGAGAGCCCCTCTTACAACGAGATAATTGTTACATTATGAGAAACAAATAACACGCTGCTCCTCTCTGGGTCTGCGTCCGTGACATCTTGACAGGTACATCTGAAGTTAATTACATGCCCCTCGTTGCGTTTTGCTCCACCGCTGGGGCCGGATCCTGCAACCACGTGGCGCAGAGCATCGCACCCCCCGGGGCAGCTGGAGCTCGCTTTTCGGAGCTCCAGGGGGTCGGTTTGCTTTCCGTGGGCTGTGGCAGCTCCAAAAAATGCCCTTTTCCAAGAGGTTGGGGTATCCCAACCGGCCGTGCATGGTGGGTTGGATGCTCGTGTCATGGGACCTGTCTTTCACCCATGCCCACAAGGACACGTCTATGGCTCCTGCCAACGGGAGAGAGGTAAATTATTCTTGCTGACTTGCCCTGAGCTGCCTTGGTGTTTGGTGGAGAGTTTCTTGGAGAGCAGTTCATGTGTCTTCTCCCATGGCTGCATTTAGGAGGTTGTATCAAAGCATCCTCTCTATGTTGACTATAAGGGAAGCTGGACATGGCTACCTGGGATGGAGGGGACATGCTGATGAATGTATTTGGTCAGATGTCTCCTGCCCTGTGCTTAGAAATGTGTGATGCGCTCATTAAGGATGCTAATTTAGCCTCCCCTTTGTTTTAATATTGCTTTTATTGTGGTTTACGTTCAAAGAGATGAGGAATTTGATGAGTGGAGAGGCGATGTGGGTTTTCCTTCAAACTCTTCCGCCAGACCTGCAATTGTCATGCTGGATCTGAGCTTCTTAAAGGGAGGGAGCAGAGAGGAGGCCGTACATGCATGGTACAAAAGGGGCAACATCTCTTTTCCTGCTCCTGTTTAGGTGGAAAGAGCCCAGGACCACCCAGGCTGACCCAGCAAAGTGGGTTTGTCTGCATTGCTGACCAGGAGGCCACCAGACGTTGAGCTGGAGTCCATATGGATGGTCCACACCACTCACACCCTGCCCCATGCCCAGCCTGGGAAGAGCTTATTCAAGAGTCCTCATGGGCAGGGAGTGTGAGTCTGAACCTGTTTTGGCCCCTTCTGTCCCATGCGTAGACCTATAGCACTGTCCCAGCAGGCATCACACCCTCAAGCTTTGGTTTCATGCTAGAAAACACCACTCCGGTGGTCTGCAGCACAGCCCGCATATTATTTCAGACAGTTTAACTTGGTCAAAACACACAAAACAGTTGTTATGTCTTGGGGCCAGAGGAGCGACACATGAGCTGGAGGAAAGCGGTACCATGTGCAGTGTAGGTGGGATGTGCTCCAGATAGGGACACCCACCAGTCCATACCCCTTGGCCTCAGGACCAGGGACACTCACTAGTTCTCTGTTATTTGGCAGTATAGACATGACCTACGAATCCCACCGCTAAGAGCTTCTGTGTCTCGTTGCATGATCTTCATCTATACCCCAACATTAACCACAGCCCCTTGGGTGAAGATGTCTGGCTATGTCCACATCACCAGGTTATGCAGAGTGAAAAAGTGCTGAAGACTGGACAGCCACAGTTCAAAGAAGGGTTTTTTTGGACTAGTTATAGCCTGGTGCTGTGGAGCGACTCCTGATCAATGTGTGGTAGGTGCTTCCCTGGGGCAGGTCGTCTGGTTTCGGTTTGTTGTGAGCTGATCAATGCAGATGTGTGCCCTCCCCTTGGACAGATGCAATGGTGAGGAAGACCGTGAAAAGGTTTTCGCCCCACCAAGTCCATGTTGTTTGACTTTTGCTTCAACTTTGGAGTTCAAATAAAACCAGAAACTTGAAAGAAAACCTCATCGCAAAGCTTCCCAGAGGCAACTTCACCCTTGCAGCCATAGCGAAACCACAGGCTGTTTGCTTGGGGCTGGCACACCTTTCCCTGCTCTTCCATAGATGCTCAGCAGAGTCTCACCTCCATCTCAAACCCCTAGTCCAGATGATCTTCATCTGCCCAGAGTTTTACTTTTTATTTGCACCCCTCTAATAACGATGTTACTATTCCCTTGGGCATCTTTGTCAATACAAATGAATGTCTCCTGTGTCTTTTTCTCCGAGGAAGAATTTTGATGGCTTCCTTCAGTTATGACCTTAAGGTACGTTATGGATTTACTATGATCAGTGCTTTCTGACTTTCTAACTTGGTTGGAAAACTCCCACAAAAAAAAAAAAAAACAACAAAAAAAACCAATTGCAAGTAAATAGGCTCCATAACAAATTTACGATCTGGATACCCTCAAGACTTCTAAGTGAAGACCACATTTTTTTTTTTTTTAAAAACATTTTATTTGGCAGGTGTTCCTGGAAGACCAGGGCTCAGTGGTGGGGTTGGGAACTGACTGAACAAGACCCGTAGCCATGCTTATGAGATTGCAAACATTTTTAAGGCTCTTGGAGAAAACACCAAACAAAATAGTTTGAAATTAGGTTGAAGGTACTTTCTCAAGACTTTTTTTTCCCCAGAGGCAAAATATATCACCCAAGACTCTTGTCTTTCTATCGCTTATAGACAGAAAGAAAGGTAATTTATTCGATGTTCACTCCTCTGAGCAGACCTGCCTCTAGCCTACGATGCATTTTTAATATTAGTCCTAAAAACATTCCAGGTACAGTTCTAGATGCTGGAGGGATTTCAGAAATGCTTTTGTGCTGCATGCCAAAATGCTAAAAGCAGGGCTAGACTGTGTCATCAGTTTTCAATCAAGCCTCTCTGTGCCTCTTTTTTGTAAGTTGCTAAAAAAGTTACACATAAAATAGTGAGCAAAGACTTTCCATATAGCTCAAAAAATGAGGGTCCTCATGGCAACCGCTGTAGGTGATTTGGGGTGTTCTGCTGAAGGACCTGGTCCTGTCTGTGTTCATACGGCAGGGGCAAGGAGAGGGGAATACTTCTTTCACTTGGCTTAGTTTGCACATTTGCTCTGTTTTGCACCAAATTTGATCACCATATTTTTACAGTTCCATCCCAAGCAGGAAATCTAGACTATGGATCAGTGGCTGCCCTAATTTTTATTGGCAAATCATGATCTTTATTGGTGGAATTATGAGCTAGCTGGACTTTACAGTCTTTGTGTAATGAAGCCAATATATTACTACCAGCGTGATGTTTTAAATTTAATGTAGCAAAGAACAAAGGTAGCTTTCTTCTTGCTTTCCTTCTCAATTTCTCTTTCTTTCATTCTCTCTCTCCTTCTTTCTTTCCTTTTTCTTCTTTTCTTCTCTCTCTTTTCCTTCCTCCCTTCCTTCCCTCCTCCCTTCCTTCCTCCTTTCCTTCCTTCCTTCCTTCCTTCCTTCCTTCCTTCCTTCCTTCCTTCCTTCCTTCCTTCCTTCCTTCCTTCCTTCCTTCCTTCCTTCCTTCCTTCCTTCCTTCCTTCCTTCCTTCCTTCCTTCCTTCCTCCCTATCATTCAGGTTCTAAAATGCCCTGAAGATCATGGGGTACAATCGTTGACACTACCAAGTCCACCACTAAACCATGCCCCTTCTGTAGTGACAGTAGGTCAGTCTCTCCAACATGGACACATTTACCTTGACAAAAGAGCTTGGCATTAGAAGAAGAACAAAACCAATACTGGTAAGATGAGATGGTTTTGATGGTGCAGCTGTGGGGAGAACTTCATCTCTACCCAGCTTGGTGCCACTGAAATCATAGATATCATGGTTTAGATTGGAAGGAACCTCAAAGATCATCTAGTCCGACCCCGCTGCCAGGGGCAGGGACACCTCCCACTAGACTAGGCTGCTCCAAGCCCCATCCAACCCGTCCAATGGCTCCAGGGATGGAGCATACACAGCTTCCCTGGACAACCTGTTCCAGTGCCTCACCATCCTCAGAGTGAAAAATTTCTTCCTAATATTTAATCTAAATCTACACCCTTCAAGTTTGAAGCCATTCTCCCTCATCCTATCACTACATGCCCTTGTAAAAAGTGGCTCTCTGGCCTTCTTGTAGGCCCCCTTCAGATACTGGAAGGCTGCTATAAGGTCTCCCTGGAGTCTTCTCTTCTCCAGGCTGAACATACGTGATATGTGAGGTGGAGCCCTAAATCCAGAGATCACAAATGTAAAAGTCACCCTGGACTCAATCAAATCCCCTGCAGAGAGGTGTTTGGTAGGGATGGCACCGTCCATCGCCTTTGGAGGAAGCAGAGCTGGCAGGATCAGACACCCACCTTCAGAAAAGCCGAAGAAGGGTGAGATGAATCAAACCCTTTGTGTTTATGGTTGGATGGTACCAACCATCAAACAAAATACAGCAGCTCCCAACCAAAATGCTGGCTCTGACCTCAGCTCCAGGGCTCCCAGTTATCCTTTGGAGAATCCTCTCTCCCTCCACTGACCATGGAAAACCCAAAGCATGTCAGACAATTACTGTAAGTGCTTAAAGTTATCCAGCATGAATAACCCCTCTCCCTTGACCTCCTCCCAGGCTCTGTCCCAAAGAGTTGGAGTCAGAACAGGAAGATCAAGGAGAGGAATAGGGACATGGGGTGAAATCATGGGCTTGGCAACAGCCCCTGGTCACTGGTGGAGCAGGGAATGCACTCCCAGCATCTCCATTTCTAAACCAGGATCAAACCCACCAAATTGCTCAGCAGCAATAAGCTCCAGCAGGACTTCGTGTTTCACTTCCAAAAAGTTAAAAAGAAAACCAAAACATCAGCCCTTTTTTTGATTTGTTTGTTGTTTTTTTTTTTCCAGACCGGGAGGTGGGAAGGATGTGAAGGACCAGACCTTTGGTGCTGCCGGAGCCAGAGGAGCACATCTGGCTGCTCAGATCCTGGGACGGGTTGGCAGCATGAGAGCCATGCAAGAGAGAGCCATGCTTTATTTGTAAACCGTGCAAAGTTACAACGGTGTCACCGCAGCACAACACACATTGAGCCCCACGGTGATGGTTTTACAGTCTCCATCCAGACCAAAGCCTTGCTTTAATATTGCGTGCACATAATCTTCAGTTTGCAACATTTACTTAATTCTTTATTGTTAAAAACCCCAGAGGAAGGCTAGGCTCGTCCTAACCTCTTCTGGACTGCAGTTCTGAGCTATTAATCTGTCATGTCAGCATGTTTTATTAATACTGTTTTCCTGCGGACGATAGGTAGAATGCATCATAAGTCACTTACCATCTGCTGTGTAAGTGCGTTGTAAAGTATCTTTCTTCCATGGATTATTGCTTTGATAGATTAGAGGTTTGTACAGCTGTGATACCTCATCCCATCAGTTTTAAGCTCCCAGGTGAGCCCTCGTGGCTGAAGTATCTGATCAATGCAAAAGTCTTTAACGGCATCTCATTGTGCCCCTGAAGGCAAGGAAAGTGCTAGTACGTCCGCTTTCCAGATGAGGACACGGTGTCCTGGTCTCATGCTGTGTTGCTTTAATTAATTGCGTTTTCTCCTTCTGCTCCATCCCTCGGCGATGGGGAGAGATAAGCAGGTCTAGAGGGAAACAGCCTTTCCTCCAGCCTGAATCAGGGATGGGTCTGGGACTGGAAGCTTTGCTAGAGGTGCCCGGTAGCATCCCAGTCACCCAGCCATCTGCTCTTCTCTTTGGAGCTTGAACACGTCTACACCACCAGCTTTTGTGGACAGAGCTGCATCAGTGCAATGGGTGACCTACAGAGCAGTCCAGAGCAGCAGCATCCACGGGAGCAAAGCTCACCCACTGCCGACAGGATCCACCTCAGGCTGGTTTAGCTGTATTTAAACCTGGGTGTTAAGTATAAGGAATTGTGTTGAGATAAAAAATGAGAAAGACGGAGGGACCACAACAGAAAGGGTTTATTTCCAGCCTAGAGAAGGTCTCTAGAGAAGGTGGGTTGAACTGGAAGTGCGCTTGCTCCATCCCACTGTAATTGCAAGATAGTGCCACTCCCTTTCATTGCACTTTTTTTTTCACATTTACGTGGGCAGCTGATACATCAGCAGTTCCTGTTCTGCCTTCCCTGAGGCAATGTGTCCTACTGGCAGCTATTTTTTTCCCCTCAGTAAATCCTTGTCCATGCTGCAGCTGTGTCTGTGCTGTGCTCAGTTCTATTGAGTCCTTGCCTTGGTTTCTCCTTGAGGAGACGTCTGAAGAGCTTTCTGAGCTGGTGGTACATCTGAGCCACTGAATGCATGAGTTTGGCCCCAGGAGTCAGTGGTTTCTGGTGGGCTGGAGCTGCTGTCAAACCTGAAAACCTCCTGAACTTAAATGGTCCTTTGTGAAAAACTCAGCCTCTCCGGAGGAGGGCTTGGAAAACAAGTACTGATCAAAGGTCTGATTCAGCAAGATGTAGAGCAAGGGGGACAAGGTGCTTCTAAGTGACACATGTCTGGTAAAACTTAATGAGTGTGGGGTTTTATATGAAAGCATGCATTAAATGCATTAAGAAATTAAGTGTGAAGAGCTCAGGAACGGATCAAACATGAGACACCCATGAGGATGTGGAACAAAGATGTCAATCAAAGGAATAAGACATATCAGCCTGTCGTCCAAGAGATGCTGAGCAGACCATGGCAGCTGTGATGTGGCGTTGCCCAGCTGGATTTTCCCTGCATCTTTGTCCCCAGACACCCCAAACCAAAGTGGACCACCCCTCCTTGCTATCCCTAAGGACTCATCTTCCGCACCTTGGCATGCTCAGCACCCCAAAGCTCTCCTCTATCTAAAAGCAGTTCAGCATCCTCAGGGTTAAATCAGATTTGGTAGGCAACCAAGACCTGGCAGCTGAATTTCAGCCCAGCATGACTTTTTACGATCAAATTATAGACCCCAGAAAAAAAGAAAAAAAAAAAATTACCAAAAAAAAATCCAGTCCGAGGTTTATAATGGAAATCATGACAGAGCCATGATTGTAGTAGCAGGAACAGCATCACAGTAATACACTCATAAACTGGTACCGTCCTGCGGGGTATTATAAAAGGAAAAAAACTAAAAGCGTCTGAAGTGCACTTGGTACCCCTGAAAGGTCTGAGGAGGTGGGTGCGATGACTGGATGGGAAAAGGGCTGCTTGCCAAGATGAACTTTAAAGGACTGAATCTCCTCCCCGGTGCAAAACAGCATCTGCGGTGTCTCCGCAGCCCCGTGTCGAGGGAAGCGAGATGCTGTACCGGCCCCTCCGTGGGGCTCGTGCCAGCTCTTTGCACCCCTGAGATGGCGAAAATTAAAGGTATCCATTTCCAGGATGGATGGCTGTCTATATGTACGTAAATTGAAATTATATTGGGCAAAGCAATGCCGGATTGCAGTGATTTTTCACCGTGTGGGTCTAACAAGGCGGAGGCTCAGCCTTTTCCAACATTTAAGTAGGGGGAAAAAAAAAAAGAAAAAATGCTTCTGGATCTCATCTTTATTATTATCTGGCCATTAGGGGAGGCAAAGCATTTGTGAGCTGCTTGCAAATCCCAGCTTCTGAACTCCTGCTCTAGATCTTGGGTTTGCAACGAGTTTGGTCCATCCTCTCCTGGTCCTCTTAAAAAGACGGAGCAGAAATGATGTTTGGCTGCGGCAGAAAGTGAAAGCCGAGAATGATACCATAAAGAAACAATGGTCACATTTTATTGCCTTACTCACCCATGGTTTCTTGAGTATGACTTATGGAAGCTGTGATTTACGCTGGTGCAAGCTTTATCTGCTGCTGTCTTGGCCAGCTCATTCTTAATACCGAGACCTATGGGCCTCTGCTGACTTTCTTGGTTAAATAAATTAAAGCAAATATAAACGTTAATGGAAGCCACTTTATTTATGGCTCGATTGGAGCACTGTCTCTTACACCGTGGGTCCAATCCAAAACCCATTAATCCAAAGCCTACTGACGTCCCTGCACCAGGCCCTATCTTTGGGCTTTTCCTTCTCGCCATGAAAGGGGCAGCTAAAAAAGAATTTTAAGCGAGATTACGTTATCCCGCAAAAGCCATTCTGCACAAAACTTTCAACCCTTGGCACCTCTGGGGAGGCAGAGCTTTCGGGATATTTTAGTGGCTGTTGTTTGAAGGCTAAAGATATTCCTCCTGCGGCAGTGCCTCCCCCCCGCCTTTTCCTCTCCATGCCAACCATCCCACCCTCTAAATATCTCCTCGTGAAAACGTTTTGCAATGCATCACGCGCTGTTTGTGGCCAAACACATTTTTGGCTCTTCTGCGTGATACAGAACCTACTTCCAGCTCTTCAGACACTTTCTCAGATTGTTCCTTGCCAAACCTTTAATTTTTTGGCCTGGTTGGATGGGAGAGAGCTTTGTGCTGTTGTTGTTGTTGTTGTTGTTATTATTATTATTATTATTATTATTATTATTATTATTATTATTATTATTGGTGGTGGCGGTGGTTTTGCTGTTGTTATTATTATTGTTATTGTTATTGTTGTTATTATTATGACTATTATTATTATTAAAATATTATTGTTTATTCAGAGATGCTTTCTGCCACATGTACTTGGACAACTTTTGGCTTGCCATTCCAGTGTCTTCCTCAATGCATTCTGGTATGCTCCTTCCCCTTGCCCCTATATTTCACCTTCTCCAGTTAAAAACAAAACAAAACAAAAAAAAAACCCAAACCCAAACCACCACAAAAGCAAGAAAACCAAACAACACCCCAACAGCTGAAGAAAAATTGCGTGCTCTTTTTGTGCTGAAGAGAAGAAGACCAGAAGAAAGGGACAGCACAGAATGTTGAAAAAGCAGAAAAATATAGCAGTAGTCCCTCAGAGTATTAGGATGAGTCGGTAATTGAAGCTGTTGTGTTTTCGCATGGAAGTAGCAAGTTCTGGGTTATTCTCGTAGCATAAAGTCTTACTGTTATCACAGCTGTGGGAGGGATAAAAGGAGCAGTGAGAAGGAGGATCAGCTCCTCAGTGAATATGAATTATTATAGTTTATCGAGGCTGTGGCTTTTCACATCTGATCGTGTCCTGTTGATATTGAGCTTTTCCACCGAGTTGAGCGGGGACTGGATTCAGAGGCTGAAAGGCAAGAAGAAAGTGCTTGGTTGGATCTCTCCAGCATGGAGATGGATGGGGAATCTACCTAAAATGGTTACAGCACCGAGCCCTCAGCCTCCGCGTGAGAGCAAGTGCATCCTTTGGGATGGCATCCCGGTTTGGTGGGTTTATAGACAGTGTGGTCCTTCCCGACCATGACTGTTAAAGCACATGCACACGCAGAAGTGGTACCCGCGGCCCTGCAGGATTAGGAAGCTGTCAATCTAACGGCTGGGGATAATGCAAGGAGGCCTGATGCCTTGGTATCCCTGTTTAAAAATAAAGAGTACTATTTATATCGCAGCAGAGGTGTTTGGGAGCCCTGGCTTGCTTTGTGCGAGGCAACTTGTGTGCACATAGTAAGAGGGATTTTGTACTCATGACAGTCCACTGTCCCCAAGAGAAGGACAGGAGAGGAGACAAAAGCAGTGAAAACTGCACACAAACAAGTAGGGAATTGGAGAAGACCTAAATCAACCCACCCATTTCTCTCTGACATCTGTCAGCCACAACATTTCAGAGACAACAAGCCAATGCTGACTCTCAGTACCACCTCCACACCACCACATGCTTCCACCACTTAAACCGGCAGTGGCTCAGTGAACCTCATGGGTTGGCTCTACCAAGCTGGTGTACCATAGTCCTATAGCCCAGTCTACAGGCCAGATTTGGGGACTGCTTGCAGTTTGGTTGCACTATTTCTCACTGAATTTAGGATAACGACCCTCAATTCCAGGGAAAACAGCGTATTAGGCAGATGGGGTGGGATGTCCGCTGTAGGACACAGGCTCCTAAGCCTCTGCGAGCTGATGAAGCAGCAGTACAATCCCAGCTAGGACATGCCAACACAGCCACCCTCTGCCAGGCTCATCCTCTGGAGGTATCCAGAATTCTCCTTAGATCCATCTCACAGGGCTTGGTGGGGACCAGGGATGGGATGGGATCACAAGAGGGGACTTTGCATTGCTGTCTTCAGACTCTTGTGGCTGCTTCGCATACAGTTCAGCATGGGAAAAGTCTGCTGGTATTTTGCCTTCCTTTTATACGCACATCAGCACCGGCGGGCTGCGGGGATGTGCCCAGGTAAGGCGGTTCAAACAAGACCCCATTTCTCTTCCCCACTGCCTCACCTTAATGAACTCCCCGCCAAGCCCTCGACCTTTTGAGCAAAGTGACGAATGCCTTTCAAATCTGCCTTGCGTGTTGCTGAGGAGAGAACGAGCTTCGTGAATATTTACCCTGCAGATTTCCTCAATTAAAATACCTTACTGAGTATTTGTTCTGTGGATTCCATGCAATTAAGTGAATAAGCAATACGTAACAGCCTATGTTTTCCAAGAGCAGAACGGTGTCCAAGCGATAGCGCAGCAATGTTACGAGGAGGCAAAAGGAACAAATGCCTGCCTGTGTTTTTATGCCATCCTGTAATTAACCCCTGGAATGGCTCTGGAATAAAATTCAAGTAATTCAGTGCTAAGTCAGGCCCTGAATCCATACCACAACCACAAAAGCGTGACAACTTGCTCAGCACCTATTTCACAAAGTTTTTACGGTGGACATACTCTATCATGAAAGAGGAACCAAAGCCCATACTCAGGTGTTTGTAGGTAAACAGAAAGCCTAACTGAGCCTTTAAGGTGGAATCAGGGAGAAAACACATCAAGATCAGAGAGAAATCACTCAGGAAAAAAAAAAATAAATCACTGCTAACAACACAAAGGATTAGTCTCCAAAGTTTTCCTGGCAGTTTTATATAAGAACACAACAACCAAGCCGGGGTGTCCCTGGGAAAGGATGAAGGGTTTTCATAGCATCTCCTTGAAGACCATTCTTTAATAAAACCAACTGGAAGGAAAGATAATTCAAGCTGGATGTCTTAAGCATGTCTTAAGAATCATAGAATCATAGAACTGTCTAGGTCGGAAGAGACCCTTGGGATCATCGAGTCCAACCATCTACCCTACTCTACAAAGTTCTCCCCTACACCATATCCCCCAACACCACATCTAAACGTCTCTTAAACACATCCAGGGATGGTGACTCAACCACCTCCCTGGGCAGTCTATTCCAATGCCCGACCACTCTTTCTGTGAAAAATTCTTTCCTAATGCTCAGTCTGAATCTACCCTGTTGGAGCTTGAAGCCATTCCCTCTTGTTCTGTCATAAATTACCTGTGAGAAGAGACCATCACCAACCTCTCTACAGTGTCCTTTCAAATAGTTGTAGAGAGTGATGAGGTCTCCTCTCAGCCTCCTCCTCCTTAAGGATGCCTTAAAAGATGTCTAAGAAAATCAGAGACCAGGCTTTTGGAAACTGGGACCCCAAGCAGACCAAGAAGATGAGCAGCTCTGTGTTCCCACAGCTGTAACCCAGCTGGGCAGGATTTTAGGATAAACTAGCACCCAGAGCTGAGAGAAGAGCCATGTATTAGCAGGGACTAAATGGGGTGTGGATGCTTGAAAATCATCCCCCACCTGAGCTGTCCAGAGGAGCTTCAAATTTACATCTGCAAGCTAGGGAAGGGGTGGGTGGGACAGATGTATGAAATGACTCCTATGAAGTTTTAGGTAAAAATATAAAAGCCTGGTGTTACCTAGGGGTTATGATTACATAGAGGAGAGTGTATCTGCAAGAGGTTTTCCTTGTCCGAATAGTTCCAGACTGAGTTTCAAAGCGTGGTACTTTGTCTGGTACCTTGCCATCTCCTGTCAAGTTAGGTGATAAGATGATTATGCCATTAGTCTCCTTGTTGTCCCAATGTCCATCAAAAACCAGCTTTTCCTCACTGTTGCAAATAGAGATACTTGGCTAAGATGGGGCACTGTGGGTTGCTTTGGGATCCTTCCCCAGTCCGGAGGTTGTATGTTCTCCACTCAAGGCCATGGATTGCAACTAACCAAAGTGACCCATGTCCCATCTTGGTTTTGCTTTGTTTTGCCTTGTCTGAAAGTGGATTCCTTCAGCAGAGCATGTCTGGCTCTCCAGGAATGTTCTGGTCACAGCTGGGTTTGCAGAGGTGCTCAGCTCCCACGTAGGCAGCAGAAATCCTATTTTTGAAGGATGTTTGCACAAAATATCTGCCCAGGAGGTGTGGCAGCAGGGATGGCTGCCTTGAGCCCTGTGAAAAGTCCACCTTCTTTTCTGCAAGGCAATCTTCTCTGAAAACCTCTCTAAAAGCCCTTTGGATAACCTGGTCCCAATGCTGCTTTGCATGAGATGGTCCCCAAGACCCACTGAGTCAGAGCAAAATCTCTCCCCTGCTCCCTGCTTCCCATCGCAGACTCGGAATGAATGTTGGGATCAGGGACTAGATTAAAAATGGGCAGAAATAGGGATGTCTAACAAATATCTTTCTCACAGATGAGGTGTTTTTACTCTCAGACAGCGTTTGCAAAGCCGGGACCATCATGGCAGATGTTCCCCTGAATATTTTACATTATTCCTCCCGTTCCAAAAAGGCTGTTCAGGCATTTTATCCTTTCCAGTTGGTCTACATCTCTCCACTCATGCAAATCGCTGTTATTTACGTACCCACTGCTAAGCCCCCCCTGCGAGGAGGGTTCCAGCTCCGGCACCGCAGCAACGGAGGGGTTACTGGACTTCTTCGTAGGGAAGAGAAAGCGCTACCCCACCCTGAAGGGATCGTTCAGCTTTGGAGAGAGGAGCTGACAGCTGGTTTTTATTAGGATGGAGGCCTTTAAAAGGTAGTGTTGGGGTAGGGGTGGGACCTTTGGTCTGGAGGAGAAGCGTGTTCTGCTCAGTCCCTGGGCTGGAAGGTCAGGCTTGTCTGGTCTGCAGCCAAATGGCACAAAAGTTGAGAAGTTCTGCTTTGATTTTTCTCCGGCTGGTGATGGGAGCTGGACCGGTGCAGTGGGACGAGGGTTGGCCTCTGCTGTGGCTTGGACTGGGCACGGACTGGGCACTCCTGCAGCATAGGTGGTGAGCGATGATAGCAAAGACAAGGTGAGGGAGACAAACCCCACCGAAATTTAGGAACAACGAGCTGTGGCTACAGCTCCAAATCCTGCCCCTTTACAGGCAGGTGAGCAGGATGTTAGTGCGCAAAAGTCTCGGTTATTTAAGAGCAAGGTAGGGGGACAAAAGAGGCGGAATCAAGCAGAGCTGTGAGGCTTCAGGCTGGCATTTCATGATGGAAAATGCTCTGATCTTCTGCAAGATGTCTGGTGGGAGAGAAATCTCGGGTTGCTACAATCTTGCTGCTTTACAAGGATGGCCTTGCATGCCAGAGGAAGGGCAAACGGTGGCCTCATCCCTTTTTAAAGTTGTCCGTGCTATAGGTACAAGGGAGTTTGCATATGGCCTCTGTACGACCTGGACGCCGTCACCAGGGTTTGGGCACTACAAGAAAAACCACAGAGCTTTCACCTCCCTCTGACTGCACCTTCTTGGGACAAAAACCTCTTTTCTGTTACTTGCCTTACAGCTGCCATACACCACCGAGGCATAACCGGAGCTGCATCCCACCCATGCACGTGGCTGTGGGGTGTGATAGATGCTCACATATTGCTCTTCCACACCCCGGTCCCTGCTCCATCCCTGTCAAGGTGTATTCTTCTTTTAACCCCTTGGCTGGCTCCAGAGCAACCTCATGTTAAAAAAAAAACACCAAAACATGTCAGAAGCTGACTTCCTCTTCCTAGAGAGTTGGGCAGAGAGTAACCTAATGAAGTTCAACAAGGGCAAGTGTAGGGTACTGCACCTGGGGAGGAATAACCCCATGCACCGGTACAGGTTAGGGGGTGACCTGCTGGAAAGCAGCTCTGCAGAGAGGGACCTGGGAGTCCTGGTGGAAAAGTTGCCCATGAGCCAGCAATGTGCCCTGGTGGCCAAGAGGGCCAATGGTCTCCTGGGGTGCAATAAAAAGAGCATACCCAACAGGTCAAGGGAGGTCATCATCCCCCTCTACTCTGCCCTGGTGAGGCCACATCTGGAGTACTGTGTCCAGTTATGGGCTCCCCAGTTCAAGAGAGACAAGGAACTGCTGGAGAGAGTCCAGTGGAGGCTATGATGATGCTCAGGGGACTGGAACATCTCTCTTTTATGGGGAAAGGCTGAGAATCCTGGGGCTGTTCAGCCTGAAGAAGAAAAGGCTGAGAGGAGATCTCATCAATGCTTATTAATATCTAAAGGGCGGGTGGCAAGAGGATGGGGCCAGACTCTTTTCAGTGGTGCCCAGCGACAGGACAAGGGGCAACGGGCACAAACTGGAACACGGGAAATACCATCTGAACATGAGGAAAAACTTCTTTACCTTGAGGGTGGCAGAGCACTGGAACTGCCCAGAGCGGTGGTGGAGTCTCCTTCTCTGGAGAGATTCAAAACCCGCCTGGACACATTCCTGTGCAAATGCTGTAGGTGCCCCTGCTCTGGCAGGGGGTTGGACTGGATGATCTCCAAAGGTCCCTTCCAACCCTGACCATTCTGTGAATCTGTGATTCTGTGGTTCCCAGAAATGTGACATTTCTCCCTGGATCCTGTACCGACCAGAACAGGCTGTATCCAGTCTTGTAGCAATGTATTTACCCCTCAGGACCATCAGTGCTTGCTAAGAGGCAGTCTAGAGAAAACACTCCTTAAGTATATGCCCTATTCTTGATTTAATTTGGAGGAACCTCACTTAATGAATCCTTGCTTTTATATATGCTCCTGCCTTTCAGCATTTTGCAGAAGATTTTAGCATCAAATTGTCCTTGTTTGTTCTCCCTGTCAGAAGAAAAAGCACGTGGGTGTATATTCAAAACTTGTACGATAATAATTTGGCTCTTTTTCAGTAGGTGGAGGAGCCTTAAAAAAAAAAAAAAAGTCCCTATTGAAAATCGAAACTGAAACTTTGAGACCCAGTGAAAAACTTGTATCTGCTTAAACTAGTAACCAAACAGGGTCAAGGGCACAAACCTGCTCACTTACCCATAATTTATTATTAATCGGTGTTGTTCATCAGAAAAATACTTTCCAAAGTCTGGGCAGGGCTGGAGGGATTTAGGAGAGATGTTTCCCAACGCAGAATGTGGATGTGGTCACCCTGTTTTGGGTAAAGGAGCTTGGCTTTATGTATCCAGATGTGCGGAGCCAGTTGTGCCTCAGGCCAGTAAATGGCCACTCGTCCAAAGGTATTTGTATTTATAGCTGGAGCCCGTGTCTGAAGATGGCCAGAATACTCGTTTAAAAGGGAAGAAGGCATCTTGTCGCAGGGTGTGCTGTCACATGTCCTGGCACCTTCCAGCCACCAGTCCCAGCTAAATAATGAAAAAAAAAAAAACACAACCAAAAAAAACCAACTCCAGAACATTTATAAAAGGCTCCTTTGACTGTCACACGCAGAACACACACTAATGCTGGGTGAAGTGCTGTCCTAACCCCTCCGCGGGTGTGATGGCTTTCATAGCTCATTCATAGCACACGGCATCTTGGAACTCACTGATAAAACCGTAATACCACACCCCAGAGTATACATAACTATGTCATATTAATAAATATTTGCAGGGTACCATGACTTGGCACAGCGCTTCAGAGATTTTTTTTTAAATAGAAGAGCATGGCCCCCTGCTCCAGGAGAGTTTACACTCGAGTCCTGGTTCTGCATATGTTTAATGTTATCCTGAGTCATCCATGGAGGGTCTTCTCCTCTTGCGGGGGGGATGGAAGAAGAAGAGAGGTTGAAGAGACACATGCATAAAAATAAATGATAAATGATGCTACTGACGGCAGCATGGGTGGGCCTGGGGCATTAGTAATGGAATATGTCTTTGTTGCATCGATGTGGTTGGTTGACATCCAGTTGAGCTCCTCAGAACCTGACTGGTATCCCTCTCTCAACAGCAGCGTGGTGGGTTGTGTAGCGTGAGTCTGATGAGGTCTGTGACGGCATTACGAATTTTGCAAGGGGTTGCAGGACTCATTCCCTCTTGTTATGAGTTACGTCTGAGGTCAGGGACCGATGTAGCTGCAGTCTGGGTGAAGGGAGCCTCACCTGTGCTGCTGTGAAGACTGGTATCTCATCACCGAACGCGCTCCTGGTAAATCCTGCAAGGACTTGCTGGCAGATTTGGGGAGGGGTTCAAGTTTCGGAGGTTACCACACCTGCTGCGACAGAAGACAACAAAACCTTATTTTCCAGACCGGTATGTTTCTGACATGCTAAAAAATTTCTTTATACTGCTCAAAGATATTTCTAAAGATTCACAAGAAGATGATTCACATGAAGATGATCTGAGGGCTGAAGAACAGCCTATGAGAACAGCCTGAGAAAGTTGGGGTTGTTCAGCCTGGAGAAGAGAAGGCATCAGGGACACTATAGTGTGTCCTTCCAGTACCTATAGGGCCTACAGGAGAGCTGGGGAGGGACTTTTTACAAGGGCATGTAGCGATGGGACAGAGAGGAATGGCTTCAAACTGGAAGAGGGGAGTTTTAGATTAGATATTAAGAAGAAATCTTTCACTGTGAGGGTGGTGAGCCCCTGGCACAGGTTGCCCAGAGAAGCTGTGGCTGCCCCATCCCTGGAGGTGTTCAAGGCCAGGCTGGACGGGGCTTGGAGAAGCCTGGGCTGGTGGGAGGTGTCCTTGCCCAGGGCAGGGGGGTTGGAACATGGTGATCTTCAAGGCCCCTTCCAACCCAAACCATTCTATGATTTTCCAAACATTTCTTGGAGTCTAACAATTAGGTCAATTAGGAAATGCAATCCAGAAAATATCATCCCACTTCCTCCACTTCTAAAAATGGACAGATACATCCATACCCTACATAAAGACTGTGTCTTTGCCGGCTGCAATGCCAAAGAGGGTCGTTTGCTCAACAACTGCTTGCTTCCCATGGGGCATAAATGTTTTTGGAAAGTCCCAGCTCTGGTTTATACATTGTCACACTGGTGTGGCTGGTTTCTTTTATGAAAACCTTGTGAAAAACTGTGAATCGGGTTGTCTTCTGCTGATGAAAATGGTAGCAGCTTTGACACACAGAAGCAGCAGCAAAGCTAAAGATTGCTAAACTTTTAGATTTAGGCCCATAGTTCAGCATTCAGGTCCCGTGAAATAAAACTCCATATGCACACCGAGGCAGACCCCGGCTTCCCAGGTGCCCAAAAAGCATCCCCACTTTTCCACCAGACCCACAGCCCAATGTGTGCGTGAGGAGCAGGAGACAAAGACTGGCAACGTTTCAGCAATGGACATGCCCGATGCATCAAAGCACTTAGAGCCCAACGTGTCACATAGAGATTAAGAGGATTTAAACATGTGATGAAATATTTTGACGTATCAGGGCCTGAGGGCTTGTCTGTGCATGAAGTTGTCTCAGATGAAAGGTTTGGGGTGGTTGTAAAGTTCCTAAAGCTCCTCCTGAATAACTCCCTATATGCATGCAGTTAGTCCAGAGCATATTTATCCTATAGCCTGTATGGATACATTCTTTCTCACCAACCTTCTGGTTTCTTTCTCTTTATCCCACCTTTTGACTTCTGTCTCCTGTGTCCTTCTGTCCTGATGAACACCGTGGACAAGCAGCTCTAATCAACGCTATGAGGAGTAGATACTTGCGCTCCCAGTGCTATTTTTTAAATGATTCTCCAGCATGTTGTCCTGTTGTAAGAAACCGTAACACACTCTTTAGGGCTCAAGACAAGCACGCAAACTGGGACCGTCTCCTTCTTTCCATGTTCCTCCTCCACACCATCACTTTTGGCCATTCTACTCTCACCGCTGATATTTAGACCGTGGAGGTCCGGTGGTAGGACTCGCCTTGCTGTGTTGTGTTTGCACAGCTCCAAGCACAGCAGGTGCCTACTGCAAAATCGTGAGTATTACAACTACTGCTACTTACTGCTTCTCCTCCTATTGATTAATAACAACTACATTTTCCCAACAGCCCTTTAAAAATTAAGGTAATTTGGAAAAAAGCTATTCATACAGAAATCAGGGCATTTGCACGGCAAGCTGAGCTGCAATAGATATTCCAGGCAATTTCCTCATGTAAATAAGTCCTCCTTGGAGAACCCTGACAAAACCTCCTCCTCGTAGGTATATGTTTCTGGGGGACAGTGGGGTGGGAGGGGGAGTGGGGAAATGGGAGTCTCGAGCAGATTGAGCACTTATGGGCAACTTTGTCACACAAAGAAAAATGGACACACTGTGCAAAGCTGCTGGCAAAACTGGGCCTTAAACAAATAATATAGTGGCTTTGGGAATTTGGGATTGTGTACACAGAACTCTTTGCAATTCACGTAGGAAAGCCCATTAGCGACCTGTGTGTATGAACATGATCTTTCCGGCACAGGGACACATACATAAAAATATTATCCGATATAAATAGCCGTTCCGAAAATAGACCTTTAGGAAATTTATTCTGAGTCCCGGGACTAAAACATTTATTCTCTTCTTTCTTTTCGCCTGAAACCCACAGCTGAACTGAGTGAGAAAATGGCACAGGTACTTTTGCAACCAGCACCCATTTGTCCACAGTCCATAGATGATATAGGTGGCTTAAATACAGACTCATGAGGCCTGAGGTTTAGAAGCCAGTTGTGCTTTTCGTTCTTAAGGGTTTTTTTATTAAACCTTTTCCTTTCCTTTTCCTTTTCCTTTTCCTTTTCCTTTTCCTTTTCCTTTTCCTTTTCCTTTTCCTTTTCCTTTTCCTTTTCCTTTTCCTTTTCCTTTTCCTTTTCCTTTTCCTTTTCCTTTTCCTTTTCCTTTTCCTTTTCCTTTTCCTTTTCCTTTTCCTTTTCTCTTTTTCTTTCTCTCCTTCTCCTTCTCCTTCTCCTTCTCCTTCTCCTTCTCCTTCTCCTTCTCCTTCTCCTTCTCCTTCTCCTTCTCCTTCTCCTTCTCCTTCTCCTTCTCCTTCTCCTTCTCCTTTTTATCTTCCTTTTTCTTCTTTTTCTTCTTCTTTTTTCTTCTTTTTCCTTTTCCTTTCTTCTCTTTTTCTTTCTCTCCTTCTCCTTCTCCTTCTCCTTCTCCTTCTCCTTCTCCTTCTCCTTCTCCTTCTCCTCTTCTTCTTCTTCTTCTTCTTCTTCTTCTTCTTCTTTTCTTCTTCTTTCTCCTTTTTTCCTTTTATTTTTTTTTCTGGTTCCCTCCCCCCCTTCTTTTCCTCTTTTTCCTTTTTTTTTCTTTTTCTTTTTCTAGCAGGCAACCATCGAGCCTCCATCCCTGCCACTGGCCCGTAACCAAAAATCAGATCTCAACATCTGAACGTTCCACCCATTAAAGAGAGACGGGAGAAAAAGAGGCTGCGGAAGCCGCGGGCTGACAGCGGGACTGCGCGCTCGCAGCCGCCCCGGGACCGCCGGGCAGTGATTTCTGAGCCTCTCAGGAGAGGGAAATCCACCTGACAGCCCCGTGCAATGAAAAGTATCTTTGTCCTTTAATTGGGCAGTCGGTCGCGCAGCCCGGCGAGCGCTAATCACCCTCCGGAGAGCCAACGTTTAAAAGTTTCCGGTGAAAACACGCACTGGCTATTTTTGTTGCTAATCATTAACCGCTCATTAGAATAACGCCCTTCACAGTCGCCGCACCGAGTCCAACCAGGTCCCTGCCATCCCCGGGGGCCGGGCACCCCCCGTCCCCCTTCCTCCCCGTCCCGTCCCTTCCCCCCCCCCCTCGTCAGGGCAGCGCCTCCCCGTGCGCGGAGCCCCCGCGGAGCCCCGGCCCTGCCCGCGGGGGGATGCGCGGGGCGCGGAGCGCTCCTCGCGGAGCCCTTTGTTATGCTAATCCGGGCTGACATCACGCCGCATATCAAAGCCGGAGGGGCCGCATATAAGGCGGCTCCGTGGGCCGCCCCGCCAGAGCAGCTCCGCTCCCCGCGCAGCCCCGGCCCCGCCGCGCCCGCGCAGCACGGGCGGAGGTAAGCGCGGAACCGGAGCGGGGGTGGGATGCGAGACGCTGCCGGGGGCTGCGGGAGGGGAGGGGAGGGGGTAGGGGGCAGTGCCCCGGCGGGAGCCCCCCACAAAACAACGAAGGTGCGAAGGAGGGGGTGGCCAAAAGGAGGAGGCTGAGGGGAGAGGGGAGACCCGGGGGGGATGCAGGGGGAAGGGAGACCCGGGGGGGATGCAGGGGGAAGGGAGACCTGGGGGGTGAAGGGATAGAAGAGGCTTGGAGGCTGCGAGGGAGAGGGGAGTCCTGGGGGGATGCAGGGAGAGGGGAGACCTGGGGGGATGCAGGGAGAGAAAAGGCTTGGAGGCTGCAGGGGAGAGGGGAGACCCTGGGGGATGCAGAGAGAAGGGAGTCCTGGAGGGATGCGGGGAGAGGGGAGACCCGAGGGGGATGCGGGGAGAGAGGAGACCCGGGGGGATGCAGGGAGAGAAGAGGCTTGAAGGCTGGCGAGGGAGAGGGGATTCTCGGTGGGATGCAGGGAGACGGGAGTCCCGGGGGGATGCAGAGAGAAGGGAGACCCGGAGGCTGCAGGAGAGAAGAGAGGATGCAGGGAGACCTGAGACCCGGCAGAGTGCAGGAGAGAGGGTAGACTCGGAAGCTACAAGGGAGGGGGAGACTCAAGGGCTGCAAGGGAGAAGGAGACCCAGAGGGTGTAGAGAGACCTGAGACTCTGAGGCTGCAGGGGAGAGGGGAGACCCAAGAGCTGCAAAAGAGCCTGGACACCTGGGGGCTGAAGTGAAAGGGGAGACCCGGGGGGGGCTAAAAGGGAGAGGGGGGATGGAGGGACACCTTAGGGATACCTAAGATTCGGGGGCTGCAAGGGAGAGGGGGGATGGAGAAGGGTATAGGGACACCTAAGATTCGGGGGCTGCAAGGGAGAGGGGAGTCCGGGAGGCTGCAGGGGAGAGGAGGAGCTGGATGGAGAGGGAAGACCTGGGGGCTGCAAGCAGCCCCACCACCCCTCATCCCCTGTCCCTGCGCCCCATCCTCACTGCAGGTCATTTGGGGATGCGCTACCCCTGTAACCGGCAACTGTGCTCGCGGGGAGAGCTGCGGGCTGGCAGTGGGGTCAGGTGGATGTCTTTCCTCCGTGGGTGGGAAAGCTGGAAAAAATGTGAGATGGATACTCAGACGTTTACATATAGTCCGTATTGCCTGTTCCCACGCCTGGGGACTGGACTCTCGGAGGTGTCGGATGGGAGCGTTTGCTGCGCGGAGGAGCGGGGCTGGCTGCAAACAGCCTTGGGGTGGAGAGATAAGGGAGCTTTGAGTTAAAAACGGAGCCGTTTTTTAGGAGTCTGCAGGCCACTTGCTGCTGGTTTGATCCGTGACCCAGAGCTTTCCCGAGCTGTAAACATCACGTCTGCCCCAAAGACTCTCCCTCCCCTCCCCTCCCCTGGCAAATTCCTCTTGCAAACGTAACCTGTGCTGGACTGAGTGGAAAAAGGCGTTATTACCTCCCCAAATAACAGGGGGGGTGTGGGGGGGTGGGTGGGGGGCGATTGCAGGCAAAGTTTGCAGCTCTTGAGGTGGGGATGGGGGAGTGGGGTAGATAATTTCTATTCCTCCCTCTGGAGGGGAGGGAAAAAAACCCAAACCGTGACTTTTTCAAGGCAGGGGGCAAAACAGAGGACGGTGTTGGCTGGTCAGGAATAGCGAGAGGGTTTTAGACCATCTAAGACATTTTACACCCGACTCGTGTGTTGTTCAGCAATTCATAGGAGGGAGATAAGGGGTCTGAAATATCTAAATGGACACTAAAAGGCATGGGCAGGATTAAGGGTTGAAGGTTTCCAGTGTGCTCGTGGAGAGGAGGGGGGGGAAGCATAGAGCTTCCAAAGATGAAAAGATACAGAAATACCCCGAAAGAAGAAGTGTGCCTGGATGCTCGTGGGAGCACTGCCTTCAAGGGACACATCAAACCCCAAATCTGAGCGGGCATTAAAGAAAAACAACCCGTGGCGATGAAATCCTGCCTCCCTTGTAGTCAGTCGGAGTTTTGTCTCGGACTTCAAGGGAGCCGGGAACTCGCCCCTAGAGGTTATTAAAATCCTTTGTAATAACAACACTTCTCTAGTAACCCTTTACACCAGGCGCTGGGATTGGGATAGCCAAAAAGCAGCCTGAATGGAAAAATACACTGGAGATGGTAGAAAAAACACCCAGAAATAGTGTCGTCCCCCCTTACCCCCCCCCCCCCGACCCATTTGCTCCCCAAATAGGGGTATGGAGGCAGAAAGCTGCAACGGGGACAAATCCAGAGCCGGGGGCCAGGTGGGATGTGCTTTTCCCAGGCTAAGGGTTTCCCTGAAGCGATGCCGACTGCTCCAGCCATTCCCGGTCCCATCCCGAAGCCCTTCGAGGGGGTGGTGTTGGAGGAGGGGGGGGGGAGGGGGGAGGGGGAAGATGTGCGGTCACGGTTTGGGGATGCCAATCGTGCCATGCGCCGGGCTGCGAGACTTCAGAGGCGCAGTGTGGCGGGGGAGGTTTTTCTGTTTATTTTATTATTGGCTTTCTCGTGGGGTGGGAAACCACCGCAAAGACCACAAAAGAGCAGCCCCGGAGCGGTGTCTGAAGTGAATAACTGAAGGGAAACCCATTTACTGCTATTAATACTGCTGCTAAAATAAGCAAGCCGTGCCCCGGAGACAGAGAGGACCCTTCTGAGAATTTAAGTCCTCCACCTGGTTTGTTTATTTGTTTGGACTGAAGAAGGGGAAAAAAACAACAACAAAAAAAGAAAAAAAAGGGGGGGGGGGGGGGGGGAAATCCCTGAGAGCTTTTGTCTCCTCCTGGCTGCTCCTCGGAGACAGAAATGGGATTTTTATGTTGACGAAGTTGCAGCCCCTTTCCGTGAGCTCCAGGTGCCCGAGGACTTGGAAGAAGTGAGAGGCAGAGTTAATGAGGTGAGAAGGAAAGCAGAAGGGAAAGAGCAAAACACATTTGTTGTAGCAGATCAGACCGAAACATCTGCAGGGCACGGGCACCTGCGCGAAGTCGGGAAACGCAGTTTTTATAATTTGTCTTTTCTGTAGAAAAAGAAGTGTGTGTGTGGGGGAAATAAATCTGGAGAGAAGGCAGGCAGAGATGAATAGCTGAAGATTTGGGCTCGTTTAAAGATTTATCTCTTTTTTTTCTTTTTTTTTCTTTTTCCCTTCTTCCCAAGCAGTTACACAAACTTTTTTTTTTTTGGGGGGGGTGGGGGGGTGGAAAGAAAAAAGTGAAGCAGCAAATGAAGTCTTGCCATGTGCAGGGTTAAATGGAAACACACAATCAGACCATAACTCAGGGTGTAATTCAAGCCATACGGTTTGTCTGTCTGTTGACTCGAAAGGTTGTATCAAGGCTTGGCGAGGGAGGGGACTGAGAGGGGATAATCCAAACTTTTTCGTGATTCATAAACCACTCCTTTGCAATTTGGATAATACATCTCTCTCTCTCTCGCTAAACTTCAGAGTTAACCATAGCTCCTGCTCTTTCTTTCTCTCCTTTCAGGTTGTTCATCTCCAAGGAGGAGCAACACCCAAACTGCAGGGAAATACGTCGTGCAGAAAATTAGGAAAACTCCTTTTTTTTTTTTTTTTTTTTTTTTTTTATCCTTTGGAGAAGCTGATTTCCTTCGGCGAGTGGGGGACGGTGGAGGAAAAATGAAGCCGAGCCCGCGATTTTTCTTAGCTGGTTTTCTGTCTTTGATTCTGCAGACGGGGCTTTGCTATGGGATAAAATGGATGTAAGTACCTGGCTATCTCTCTGCATTTTTAAAGTCTTTGTAGGAGTTGCTGGTCTCATACCTGTTTTGTGTTTTTATTTTTTTATTTTTTTATTTTTTTTTGCAACTGCTATGTGAAGCACACTGTAAAGCCATTTAAAGAGCAGCAAGCGCCGCATTTCTCCGGGCATTCATTGATTTCAAGTGTGTGTACTAGGGGCTTGTGCTAACAATACATCTCCATCTTCTTTCCAAAATATGCATGATTTAGGCTCGCTTTTTCTCCTCCTCATTGATACCAAAAAGGAAAGGCACACACTTGAACGCTCACATGAGCCACTTAATGAAGTTTCTAGCGTTAGGTCCTGCCACGCTGGGAAACTCTCCCACCGGGACCGCTGGTCGTGCTGAGTAGGAGCTGAGAGCAGTAGGGACGGCAGCTAAGATAATGCCGCCAATCTCCAACCGCAGGGGATGCTTGACAGATAACATGTTTTTTTCATGGACCTTTTAACCTTTGGATTTCGTAAAGGGTGTTAAAAATGAGGCAGGGGGGTGGAGGGGGGAGGAGGGTGAAGAAATACCAGGGAGTGTGGTCAACTCTGGATCGAGTTTCCTCGGAGGTAATGTCACTGCAAACAAAGTGAAAACATCACTATCTCATTTCTTTGCTTAAGCAAGCAATCAATTAGTTGCTTACTGCAAAAATAAACAAACAAGCCCCGCCAACACCCATCTGGTTTCACGTCCTTGATGAGTGATCTGTCTTTTCTACTCGGGTTTGAAGCCCTGCACAAAATAAATAAGGGGATGTGGGCGAGCCTCAAATGAGCATCTTCCGTAAAAGAAAAGGCACGATAAAATGCAACGCCAGGAAGAATCTGTTGTGTAGGGTGTAGTGCGTCGAGGTGGGGACCTTGGGGTTAGGTGGGGAAATCGAGACAAGAGGTTCCTGGCTCATCCCTCCTTCTGTGCTATGTATAAGTCCCTTTCCACTGTCCCAGTCATTGTCATTTGAGGGTGTCCCTATGCCACCTTGTGTAAAGGCTCTCTTAAATTTGGACATCTTCAAGTTAGATGTTGTCTTGTTGGAGCCGGTGTTTTCACTGCCCTGCATGCGGTCATGGGAAAGAGGACCTTCCAGATGGGGATTCACCCTCTCCAAAGAGAACCATCCAACGCAAATGTCAAGAGATGCCCTCTGGATGTGCCAGATGGGCTGCAGGGAGCTGGTTGAGACCACATATCCACCTTTTATATACGTAAAGAGAAGCAGGGTCAATCCCTCCATAGGGTGTTTAAATGCATATGGTTAGACGTGAAGAATAGTCACCTACTTTAGGGCATCTTTAATTTGCTGTCTCCATACTCGAAAGACCACCTTGGAAGTAGAGGAGAGTCAGGATCTGATTCGCTCTTCACCATCGCTCTTCACCATCTTGGCTTTACACCTTGTAGTAGTCACCACAGCTAAATTTCATAGCCCAGCTATTTCTTTCTGCCAGCTTCCTCGAGTGTTTCGGCTCTCAGCTCGGCACATAACCAATGCCTTTCACAGGGTGGACATCTCCTCTCCGCAGGAGACTTAGCGACATGCCCATGGGCTGGCAGAGCCTGACTCGCTTGCAACCTTAATTTCTATGCAGCACAGAAACAAAGCTGGTTTGTGGCACCCTAATTCAGCAGGGCACTACCTACAGATCGATAACTGAGCGGAGGGGCTCACTTATATGCTCGGTATGAGGGTCCCACTTAAGCAAGGTGCTAAATCCCCCGTGAAGGGCCTGGGTTCCTCCGCAGGGCAGGGGTGAGACGAGCTTCAGAGGGAACCTGGTAGAACATTGACAACCCGTAGATGTGGAAAACAAAGGCTGGAAGGCAGAAAAAGCTGGAAGGCAGGGCAAGGTCCTAATACCTTTGCTGGCAAAAGCAGCCTCTCGGCCGGTAAGTGGTTAAGCCGCGAGGGTTGCTTTTGGGGATGGGTTGGAGGGGAGGCAGTTGGAGGGAAGATGCTCTGTGGTTGCCGCTCCTCCCCTTCCCAGCAGACATCCCCCTATCAAAAAGGCGAGTGGGGAAGATGAAAGCTGGGATTAAAGCGGCATTTGAAGCATGAACTGCATCCAGATGCGCCGCCGGGGGCTCCCCTCACACCTGCTTAAAACCTGGCGGAGACCTGCGCTGCCTGTCCCAGGGCACTTCACAACTGGGATGCTGCCAGCTGGGATTTCACAAAATTATGTTGGGGTTTTGATGTTTTTTTTGTTGTTGTTTGTTTGTTTTGTGTTTGGTTTTTTTTTTTTTTTTTTTCATTTGCATTTTCTCCTCCCTTCCCCACCCTTGTTTTTCTATGGAAACGCAGGCCAGTTTCCCCTCCCACCCCCCTCCCCTCCCCATCGCCCTCTTTCCCCCGCTGCAGCCATGCTGCCATCCTTGGGGTGAGGCGACCGTCCCTGGAAATAGCGTGGGTAAACCCTTGGCGAAGGGAGGTTGATTGATACTACCGAATACCGAGTGATACCTCGGAGCTGCAATCCCAGCCCTAAACTCAGGCGCCGAGTGCTGTACAACCCACCCCTTCCCTCTCGCGCTTGTGGATGGAGAGAGGTGGTGGTGGTGGGGGGGAAAGGACGGGATGAAGAGGGAGGAAAGTGCTACGAGATGTTTTCGGTCGTGAGCTTGTCTCAGCGGTCCGCTCCCTGCGCCGTTGTTGTAGGCACGGAGCCAGAGGCGAGCTTCAAAGAGGATTTGGGAGGGGAGGCTGGGAGCCGGGGCAGGGAGGGGGAAGATAAGGAGGTGGGTTTTGCCAGCCTGGCAGGCTGGGTTTGCAAGGCTGAGGAAGAAGGAGGACTGATACGAAAGGCGATAGGAAATTCAATTTTGATTCGGCACGTGATGTAATTGCAAGGGGAGGGGGAGAAGAAAAACACACTTTTCAGCCGTTTAGGACTTCCCTGTAACACGAATATCCCCTGTAAATTAGTAAAAGCGGGGAGAAGGTAAAAGGGAGCTATTTGTTTTATTTTATTTGGCTTATTTTTATGAGTTCTGTGGTCCACATCCCCAGCTGTTGTAAATCGGCATCGTGCCCTTCCCTGCCGCCGAGGCATGCACCACCGAGCATCCCGTGTGCTGCGTGGAGGGTCAGCATCTCGCAAACCCGCTCTTGCTGCTGGAGAAACTTCTTATTTTGGGCTTTTCCATTCAAGTTCCAGGGAGTTGCTCAGGCGCAAGGTCAGGATATTGACAGATCTTTGTGGGATCAGGGCTGCCATGGAGAGGCAGCCTTTCCATTCAATGCATGTGACTCCCCAGGTCTCAATTTTTGCACACTAATTTTTGCAGTGACTTTCCCATCCTCAGAGCAAGGATTATTTTTTGCTTCGCTTTGTGGTCCCCAGTACCTGTTTTGCATCACAGCAGCTGGGGAGGTGAGGCAGCCATCAGTTTCAATGGGAGATGACTCTTGTAGGAACTCTTATCACCTTACCCATCTGCTTTTGAACCCCCTTTAGCTTTCCTGGGGGTCTTGGGTTTGGCCAAGCTGGTTGCTGAAGCAAATTGTTTGAGTAGAGCTGAAAAAGAGATGAGCACTAGAGGGAGCTGCGGCCAGATGTGAGTGCTGCAGAGGTCTGCAGATGTTGGGATGTTTGGGCACAGAGTGGCTTTTGAGGCACTCCTGCCTCCCTGGGGGTTGGCATCTCCTCTGCCCAGGTGCCAAGACAGAGGTTGGACTGTCCCTCTGTGTCGAGTGTCACCCTCAACATGAGGGTGGTTGCGAAGAGGCCAAATGCAGCAAGTGGGTTTTCTGCATGGCTTGCAGGATCAGCCCATGAGAGCAAGTGGTGGCATTAGGAATCCCATCATTTTTAAGCAGAGCTTGGTCACTTTGGGAAGTCCCCGGATGCCCCCGTTGTGGTGGCCTCGACATGCCCCATGCCCTCTGAAGCCATCCCTAGCTCAGCACTGTCCCCAGCTGTGAGGTCAACTTTGCTGTGCAGTTCCCGTGGTTAAATCACAGCCCTTTGGGAGCAAAAGGTGCCTCAGCCGTGCATTTCGGTGAACCCGGGATGTACCCCAGCTCACCGACCTCGAGCAGCACCGCAGCCGTTCTGCAGCCAGCAGAAAGCAAGGGAGAAAATGGAAAGATTTTGTGCTTCCCGGCAGCTCCTGCTTCTCTCCTTCAACCGGCGGGGGGGAGAGCTGGGACATTGGGGCACGGGCGCCTGCGAGGAGACCGTCTGCCTGGCAAGGGGGCCGCTAGATGAGCTGCCGTGAAAGGACTGCAGGACGGAGACGGCGGGAGGGGAGCGGGCTGGGGGGGAGGAAAGGGGAGGGGGGGACACAACGGCTTTGAAGTTTGCTCTTCGCTCCGTAGGCAGCTCGGGAAAACTTGACAAAGCTCCACGGCCTTCCTCGGCGCGCGGGGAGCCAACTCGCCGCTGGCATCGACTTCAGTCAAGCTTGGGCTGGAAGTCAATGGCCTTGTGCCCACTACTGCCAGCGCTGGATTTGGCACCGTATCTGAAAGCAGCTCTTATTTTAAGCTTTTACTTCAGGGTTGGGTTTTTTTTTCCCCGCTCCTCTCCCTCTTCCTCCTCTTTATTTCAGTTTTTTTTTTCTTCTCTCTCTCTCTCTCTTTTTTTTTTTTTTTTTTTTTACCATATAAATCCCACTTCTCTGTTTGAAAAGGCTTTGCAGAACCACTGGAAGCATTTACCAGGGGACGCGGTGGCTTTCCCAGTGCTTGTGGTCCCCAGACCTGATGCAGGGCACGGGCTGCCTCCGACTACCAGGAGCTTAGACAAGGCATTTGTAACAGTCCTGTGAGCCTTTTCCAGTTGAAAACCTGAGAAAATGAGGCTCCTGCAGATTAAAGACTTTCAATGAGACTGAACGCAAAAAACCTCCAGTCGCTGCCTCTCTTTGTTAAAGTTTACCACACACTTCACTCTGCAAAGAAGTGTCGTTTTGTCTAAATCTTTTTGTTTCGCCCAAATCCCTGCAAGATTAAGGGGTTTAAGAATAGGCATGAAAAAGAGAGTGCCTTCACAAAAAGCAAAGCTGACAATTTGGGGCAGAAGTTCACGGTTTCACCAACAGTCCCTCCGTGAGACCTTCTTGGGTCACATCACACAGGATGCGGAGATGCCCTCCAGAGAGAGCCCACATCAGAAAGACAGGAGATCCTTCCACCCTTTAAGGGTGTTTTAAAGGACACCAATGCTCCACTGCTCGGTTCAAGGAGTTTTTCTCCCTTTGGCTTGACCAGGAGTGGTGTCCTACTCACAGTGGTCCTTGTGAACCAAATAACGTGGCTTTCACTGATGTCTGCTCAGATCTGAAGGTACTTCTCCCAAGCTGCTGTTCCTATGAATAGTCTCATGGAGCCCAGATCTGCAGAAGTGGACCCATACCTCTCAAAGGATCTAAAACTGTAGAGCATTCATGTTTTCAAATTAATTTATTAACTGCCTGAGATAATTAAAAGAGTAAACGAAAGTCATGATCCATCCGTGCATCATATTTCCTCTGTAATTATGTTTATGGTTTTCTGTCAGTATCCATAACTTCAATTGAAAGCCCTTCTATGCTGTATATAAAGCAGGAGATGTTTGGTTTGGGGCATGTTTATTTAAAGGGATGGGTCAAATATGTATAATTGAAAGAAAAGCAAACACCAAACCAAACACCCCTCAGTTGTCTTCAACTTTCTGCAGAATGAAGAATGGGGCAGGAGAGTCAAGGGAGGAGAGCACGGCGTTAGCAGGAGGAAAAAGTGAAAAGCAGCATTTCCAGGGTGGCAGCAGGCAAAATCCCCACGTGCTGCTTCTCAGATGATGGGTGTGAGTCCAAAGATGTCCAAGATAGAAAAACCAGGGACTTTTTCCTCAGATTGAGGACTAAAGGCTGTTCTGCTAACTATGCCCTTGAGGGCTGCTTCATTCAGGCTGCCTGTGCCCCTTGGGCTTCAGTTTCCATCCCAGTGCTGGTGGTCAACGGAGACTGGGTGGACATGGGGTAGAGACCCACCACTAAATCCCACCAGAGACAAAACTCTTATGGGGAAAGTTGATTTCCTTTCTGCTGCACCACAAATGGACTGTATTCCCCAACAGTGTCCTTTGCAGGTGGTGGGCATCCCTCCTTGGTGCTGCCAGAATTTGGGGAGCACGGCTGGGGTTGGTGCCTTTTCATGGGGAGGGTTTAAAGCGACAAGGGGTGGAGAAGACATTTCTGAATGTGGGACAGAGACTGAGCAAACCTGGGCTGTCAGGGCATGGACTAGATGACCTAATGGGCCTCTCACATTCCTGATCTGTGATTTATAAAAGCACTTTTTGGTCTCTGCAAGCGACTCCAGTAACTGTGAGTTTTCTTTTCCATCTCCATTACCCTTTACTTTTTCCTCCTGACGCTTGGAGATGTTTCCAATTATAGGTTCTCACAAGCAAAGGCATGAAGTTCAGGCCTGGGAGATGTTCAGAAATCACCTTCCTGCGTCTTGCATTTTTATTCTTGGTGGGCTCCGTGGAGCTCGGTTCATTCGACGAGAAACAGCCATTGCTGCCACTTACTGAGTTCTCCTCAATGGGGCCACGGTCCTTCCTCTCCTGACAGTCTGGCAGATATTTTTCCCTCTTCCAAGAAGAGAATTTCTTTCTCGATGCCTTATAAATCTGCTTCTCTAAAGGAGATCATTTCAGGCCATCTGTAATAATGTGATCTCGCTGTATCACATCCCCTTTTATCACAATGGGGATGAGTTTCAGTCTGAATTCAATTCTCATCCCGACTTGTAGGTGGTTATTTCTGCTGTTCCTCATCTGTCTGTAACGGTGAGACGCAGATGCCTCAATGTAGGCTTCCAAGTCTTTTAAAAATGCTGAAGGCCTCTATACAGGATTAGAAAAAGTGGTGCAGGACCTAGGAGATATATGCACCCACCTGGAGGGCCAGGTGGAACGTCCCAAGGCCTCCAAAGTGTCACTTGGCACCTCTGATTAGAAAACTGAGTTGGTGCCCCATCAGACAGCACCTCTCAGAGACCTGGAGCATTCCTCATTTGCCCAAAACTCAGGCTGTGAAGCTCTTTCATTTAGTCTGCCTCACCCTGCCTGCTTATTTTGCTGCTTGGACATACTGTGCTGGAGTATTTATCATCTTTACTCTATTAGTGACGAGCTGCTTTGGCCTCTTGCCTGATTTGCGTTTCAGCCCATTCCTGAGAGTTGCTGATAGGCTTTCTGGGATAAGTTTTCACAGGTTTCTGGTGCCAAGTGCTAGGGGTTGGACACATCTCACCCAGCTCTGTGCTTATACAGTCCAGATGTCTGCATCCGAGCTCAGTGCCTGGGCTGCATCTATAGGCAGTGCAGAAAAGGAGCACTTCTAGGGCATGATGTTATCCTACTGTAGATCTCAAAAGCACAGCGGGCTAATTATTCCCTAGACTTGGCTTTTTCTTTCCATGGGCTGAAGAAGGACCCTGAAGGACTCCCATGAGGTCCACGCTGTAGAGCTTTGCAGTCAGGTGACATTCATACTGTCCAAAGACTCATGCCTGTACCTTCAAGGACATGATATATCTGAGATACCTGAGGACCCAGAGTATCACCAACAGGTTTTTGTCTCCACCAGCTCAGGTCCAGCACTGGTTCATGTCCCAGGCGGGATGAGCTGCCTTCTGGAGGTGCCCCTCTCCAGACACAGAGTGTTGCATGAGCAACAGTGTGCAAGGGACGGAGATGAACTGCAAGGCATAATTTCTGATGATTAAATACTCCACTTTTTCCTTTCTCTTGAAATTCACTGGCCAAAACTTCTGTTCGCTGTATATTTAATGGACCTCTTTAAATATATGTATGATGTATATATTTACATTGCTAGCAGAGTGGTGGCTTCCCTTCCAAGTTTACCACTGATTATCTAGTGCCAGAAATGCCAAACTCCAGCCGCCTGGGAATTTGTCAGTGCAGACCTACTCAGCCCTAGCAAGGATCGTAGCTTTTCCCTGCTGGAAGAGCGGTTGGGGTTAGCAGTTATGCGCAGCCCGGAGAGAGGTCCAACATACACAGCAGCTGGTTCAAACCAACCTTGAGGGAGCTGGTGGAACATAGATGTGTTTTCCTGAAAACCGGAGATCAGAGCTAATACCCCTGGTCTTGGTTAGGGCTCAATTTTAGCTCCGTTTCCATCTCATTTAACTTCTGAAGGACGTGGATGTTACAGTAATAAAGTGAAATGCACCCAGAAATGTGTCTGCTAATAAGCCAAACTAACCAAGATGGCTTAGGATGAAACTGGAAGGCAACACATTTAACAAGGAGAGAAGGAAATATGTGTTAAGGCAGTTGTGTTGCCAGGATCAGATGCCAGTTACTGATGCAGCCAGCTAGAAAGTTGTTTTATGGGAATGAATAACATTTATGACTACCCTAAGCAGGTCATAAAGATACAAAGAGAGTTACACACCAGGCTTCTGCTGATCGCTGTGGGTGCTTGGAGAAGAAGAGTGCAGCCACCTACGATGCATGGCACCGTTTGCTTTTCTCTTTTTTAACTGGAAATGTTGGCAATTGCCCAGTACAGAAAACAATGGCGTCTTTGGAGTTTTGTTGGTTTCTTCCACGGTAATATACGTGTTGATGCTAGTGGATCCCTTCTCAGTTTTGACCATGGTACTGTCTTTGCATATACTCTCATTGGGTTTCTGCACTACATTTTCGGAGACTAGAGAAACAGACTTATCTATGTGCAACAGAGATGGAATTGGTGGAGACCCTTGGCATTAACTCTAAGGAAAAGCATCTGTTTTGCAAACTCGGTGGCTTTTCCCTAGGCCTTTCAGGGGATTTTTTCCATAATTAATTACATGACATTTAACATAATCCTTAGAGAGTGTGTGAGACAGATGCTGAATGCAAAACACTGATAACACCAACTTCACTATTTTTTTTTTCATTTTTTTTTTTTTTTCTGAATACCACAGTCTTGGAAGACCCAGCTTTCTGTTATCATGGAACTGATGGGTCATTTTTTACTGTGTTGGGAGGTCTGTCCTCTTCATTCTTCAGCAAAAAACCTTCCCATAAGGATTTACACATTCAGTCAACTTGGCGTATGCCCCAGGACCTTCGTGCAGACTCCCCTAAATGACGGAGAGAAATGTGCGCTTCTAGAGGGTGTTTCTTCCCACCTACCTGAAACACCTACTTTAGATGAGATAAATCCCTCTTAAAAGTTGCCCATCTTCCTCACCAGCTTTAACTAAGCGCTTATTTACAGGTAGCTAAAATTAAGTCGGATGAACACAGGCCAAAGCATTCACTGAACTGGAGGTGGTGGAGAAATTAATATTGACCTGAAGATTAATTTTTTTTGCGGGTGTTAATGCCTTTTTGCATGTGCTTGTCTCCTCAGAGCTCTGTCCAAGACTCCTTCGGCTTTGGCCCTGAATCAAACCCAGCACTGCAAGCAGCTCGAAGGCTTGGTGGTTTCCCAGGTGCAGCTGTGCCGCAGCAACCTGGAGCTAATGCAGACCATCATCCAGGCAGCACGGGAAGTGATAAAGACCTGCCGTAAAACTTTTTCAGACATGCGGTGGAACTGCTCTTCCATTGAGCTGGCTCCTAACTACCTGCTGGACTTAGAGAGAGGTAAACAGCACTGCTGGCTCAGCCGGGGACATGAGTGAGTAGAGTCAGCCAGAGTGTGTGTATGTGTGCTGTGGCTGGGAAGGGGTCTTGCTACCAGGGTAGGGAGGGACTGCGTAGCCTAGTTGTCCTGTTCGCTGAGACCATGTTCATCGTTTTGGTGCCAGTCATGCCTGGGAGCTCTTGGGTCCAAGAGCTGGTCTCCCACAACTCTCACAAAGCATGCCACCAATCTGGTCTGCTCACCCCATTAGGAGTCGTGGTGTGGCTGCGCACAGCCATGGAGCTGCTGTTCAGGGCATGCAGACTTGTCAAGCTGCACACGCCACGTGTGAGGCTGCACAGTCAGCTCTGGTACGGGTCAGAGCATCCTTGCATGCTTGTGCTGCATCTCTACGGCCTCCTACCACCTCCCTCACCTCCATGCACACCAGCTCCATGACCTGCTGGCAAGCAGCATCCAGCGCAGGGCAATAGGGGGCAGGAGAGTCCATGAGGTGGCTTCTTCACATGCTCCAAGAGCAGATCACGCTACAATGGACAAGTTGCATAAGTCCATGGGCCTCTTTGCCCTGCTGGGATGTTGTCTCACGTTGAAGTGCTCACTTAGGAGATGTTTCCAAGCTGGTGATGGCATGGGAGGTCTCAGCTGCAGTAAGTTGGTGTGTTTGCTGTTCTGTGGGGTACAGATTGTGTGGGTCTCTCTTTGGGGAACATTTAGCTGTCCCAGGAGGCTGAGCTGGAGTTCTTGTCTCTTCCAGGCACAAGGGAGTCAGCATTTGTGTATGCCCTTTCTGCTGCTGCCATCAGCCACACCATTGCCAGAGCCTGCACCACCGGGGACCTCCCTGGCTGTTCCTGTGGTCCCATCCCAGGTGAGACACCTGGACCTGGGTATCGATGGGGAGGATGTGCAGACAACCTCAACTATGGTCTTATCATGGGGTCCAAATTTTCAGATGCTCCCATGAAGATGAAAAAATCAGGATCACAAGCCAATAAACTGATGCATCTGCACAACAGTGAAGTAGGGAGACAGGTAACAAATCCACGAGAGTTATTGTAATTGTACAATCATCTGTAGTGGTCGGTCGCTCTGTGAGGTTCAGTGTCTCTATCAGCTAGCGAAAGGAGCAGGTTTCTCCCAGATTGCTCTGAACTCCTTTGGCCTGCTGAAGACGGTGGCTATATAACTCACGCCGGGACTCAGGAGGTCCTGAATGCTATTATCAGCCCTATATAACCGTGGGTGGGATGCCTCATTGCCGCCCTTTCCGCAGCCAGGGACGGCTCTGGCTTGCTTACCCCAGGAGGTGTGTGGTGGGGATGGGTCCCGTCGTGCTCTGCCAAGGGCGTTGCGCTGGCGAAGTGCTGTGTAAGCGCGGAGGATTATCATCTAGCAGACGCGTCCAGCAGCGGCTGCCTCCCAGCCATCCCCGCAGCCAGGAGGGCTGATTTTTCCTTCTCAAACCGCTTCGCTAGTGATTATTCCCATATCTGGCAGAAGCCGCTTTTAACAGCTTGCACCTCGTGGAGGGATAATGCTTACCACGCGCAGCACTTGGTGTGCGCCCGAGGTGCAAATCCCCATCTTGGCCCTCCGTGCAGCTGGATAAATGGGTGGGGGACTGCAAAGCTGACCCCTGAAACCCATCTGTGGGGCTGCAGCGGTTCCCTAGGCTGGTCCTACCACGCAGCTTGGTCCTTCCAGGGCTTCCTGTGCTCCGGCGCTGGAGCAGATAAAACTCGGAGCGTGTTGAGCTCATTGGCAGCTTACTGTGTAGCTACGGGCTGAACTCACCTTTGCAGAGCACAACCATGCTGATCTTGCCTCCCATGGGTGTTTTTCTCCACCGATCCCACTCTATCTGTTTGGGTTTTTTTTATTATTATCTTTAATTTTAGTAACGTCCTCAGGTTTTGTTTTAATTGCAATGGGCACATTTTTGTTTGGGACATAGTGTTGCCATGACTGATGGATTCATCCCTTCCTGGCAGTGTCCTGCCGTGTCCCACAGAAATGAGACGAGTACAGAACCAAAGTAAAAGGCTCTTTTGGCCCCATGGCCAGCAGAAAGGCAGGGTGAGGGTGCCCTGAATTCATCAGAGCCTTGACATCTCTGTTACCCAAAGCCCAAAGCTGCCGGAGGCAGAAATGAATGTTAATTATCTATTTATGGATTGCTTTGGTTTTCAGCTCCTTAGGAATTCAGCGGGTGGGAATGCAGCCCTGTGTAGATATCTGATCAAAATTCAAAATACTTTTCTGTCTGCTGGCTGCAAAGGCGCCTTGGTGAAAGTAGTCCTGGGCTGATAGTGATCACCAAGGAGCCGTGGGATCTCATTCCCTTTGCACAGTAGCTACTCTAGAGTGACTGTGGAGAAATCAGAGCAGCAGTTCTTTACCATGGCAGTCCCTGATAAGAAAGTGCCTTCTTTAGCAAGCTTGTGGGATGTTTGGAGGTAAAAGAAGGGCATTTCCTAACTCCTGCATTCCTTTTTGCAGGTCTTGAAAGCCTCTCTTGAAATGAAATGTAAGTGCCACGGAGTTTCTGGGTCATGCTCTATCAAGACCTGTTGGAAAGGCCTTCAAGAGCTGCGAGACATTGCATTGGACCTCAAAAACAAGTATTTATCAGCCACCAAGGTTGTTCACAGGCCCATGGGCACACGCAAATACCTCGTGCCAAAGGATATCGATATCAGGCCGGTTAAAGAGACAGAGCTGATTTACCTGCAGAGCTCGCCCGATTTCTGCATGAAGAATGAAAAAGTGGGGTCGCACGGGACCCAGGACAGGTGAGGGTTTCTGCAGCGGGTTCTGACTGCACTCTGAGCCCCAAAGAGGGAAAGGCAAGAGGGGCAAGGGAAAAGAGGCAAATAACTGGGGAGGTAGCACATGCATTCAATTAAGGGACATCTCTAACATATGCTATGGTCTACAGGTGCCCAAGTGTATAGTGGTGGCTGTGGCCAAGACAAGGCAGCAGATGCCTTTTGCGTTATACAGGCAGGCACGAGATAGCTTTTGAAATCCCCTAAGTGGCTCAACCCTGTAGGAACTTGTAATGATCGAGCAGCTGTTTTTTACTGCATTGAGTCTCTCTAAGTCACTTCTTGCAGTCACTGATGATGTGATGAGTTGTTACTCTACTGTGAGGCTCCTCTAAGTAGGCAAGTGTTAAACCAATTAGGACCAGTGCTCCTAGGCAGCCTTAAAAAAAGCCCTGCGAACTACAAAGGTGAATTTTTATGATTATTCTTCCACTGCATTTTAAAAATACAGGTGTGTTTGTGTTTCTCATGTCTCTGCAGAGGAATTTCTTTATCCTATTAATATTAGTGATTTGGGGTCATCATACTCAAACCTCCACTGGGCACAGTGCTGTCCCTTTCACAGGCCACAGACATCCTTCCCAGGATCTGTTTAATTCCCTCCAAGACAAACCAGTTCCACATTTCAGCAGTCTGAACATCTCTAGGAGGGCAGCAGACCCTTCGGCAGCCAAATAATTGTGTGTTTCTAGAATTTTGCAGAATTTCCGGGATTTTTCTTAAGTGGCCACAACGGCTGGATTTCAAGCTGGCTCATTAGTTGCTATCTACCAACTTGGCTTTCTTCAGATAGTTCTCATAATTCTTCTTTGCAATTTGTGTTACTTTGTGGTGGAGACTCAGACAGTCAAGCTGCAAAGAGCACATGCCTGCCCTTTTGTGGGGTGTCTTTATTTAAACTCTTGTTGGATGTAGTGGTCCTTGCATCACTGTGCTTCAATGGAGAGAAGGTTTTGCTGTAATGGAAATGAAGTAAATGACTGAAATGCTGAAAAGATACTCTTTGTATACCTTTGATTCATATGAAGTGTTTGGTGAGTGGACTTTAGAAGATTTCCTTTGGCAACGGCCATTTAATCTGGAACTGCAACTCTGTTTGACTAGTGGAGCTGATCAGGAGATGATGACAGTTGAGTGAGACAAATGTGTCCTTTTTGTCTTCTGATGTTTTGTGGCAGTTACTTACAGTTTTGTATTCTCCATTAGGATCAAAACCAATGGCTGGACTGCTCTACAAGAGCACTTATCTGGCAGCTCTGTGGTGGGAGTATCAGGCTGACGTTCATCGCCAGCCTGGTGGTAGAGCAGTAAAAGTGAAGATGTTTACGGGTCACTGAGGACTGAAGGAAAAAACGCATATATTGAAACTGGTTTCTGAGGGAAAATGTCATTTGAGTGGAAGTGATATTTTTGTGGACTTGTATGGATTTTGACAGATCTGTGTCTTGAAAAAGACCTCTTTGTTGTGCCACTCCATTTTGAAATGAAAAAAAAAATTGTGGAGGTTATTTGGAAATTAGTTTTATAGGAGTTGCATGAAATCAACAGGTTGTGTCAAAACCAAACCAAATCTGTTACAGATTTGCCAAGCAAAACATTTTCCATGAGCTGAAATCTTTTCAAGGGAGAGGGAGGGGTGACTTCTTCTTCATCTAATTTCATTTTACAGAAGATTTTGCCTTTTTATCCCAGCTAGGGATGAAAAATATGTCAAGGTCTTGAAAGATATTTTTTTTTCTTCTGAGTATAGGAAAATGTGTATTGCAGGCGTCCGTTTATCCCAAGCTGGGCGACAGCAGTGATTGTGAGCCTGCCAGGCGAGGGTCCATGGGAAGTGAGATTGAGTGAGGATTTAGAGGACCGAGATATTAAGGCAGGAGGGGATGACTTTCAAAAGGAACCTGTCAAGAAATACTCCTTACTCTCAGATTTGCAAGATGGTGATGGCCGTGGGAGGGGAGGAGGGAGAGATAGTCCCATGTTGAGCTGCAGGCGTCTCTCAGGCCAAGTTTTAAGGTCATGTGTAGTTACGCTCCTTTTCATCGCAATCCATCCGCCAGCTCTTGAGAAGATGCCTGGTGTCTCAAAACTGGCACGTGTAACACAAGACTTAGCAGCCCCTTTTCTGCATTAAATTAGCAGCGGACATATGTGTAAAATGCACTCAGTGTGTTTGCAGATGGGTCTGTTATTCCTGGGGGGAGCAGGGAAAAGGAGGGGAGCTTCCCTGACCTCCTCTTCCCATGGATGCCTTTTTCCCTTCTTAATTTTTCTCTTACGGAGAGGACATCTAAATGTATTTTAAACGCAGTGGCTCTGTTCCAGCCAGCCCTGGGGCTGCAGAGATAGCGCCTAATGACAGGGATGAGGGAGGAGGAACACAAAAGGGATGCTGTTAGAGAGGGCAGGGAAAAATGTGGTTCATGCTTACTCCGCAAAGATGTAAAAGCGCTTCCACAGATATATCCCAAACAGGTTTTTATTTTATAAGTCAAGTCCTGGAGGCGCTTGAGCATTTTATCCTTGTGCACGTCAAAATTTTCCAGAGGGGGGGGAGATCCTGCTGTTTCCTACTAGGCTAATTTTTAAGGTCTTTTATGGTAAATGCAATCAAAAAGGGATTTTTAGTGGTCCCTCAGTTTGTTTTCTCTATTCTCTTCCTCACCACCTGCCTAGTCCCTCTGTGGCCTTTTTCTGGCCATGAACGTGGGTGCGGGGATCAGCACGCAGGATGTTACAGTGCGGAACCCCCTCACCACGCTCCAGGAGACATCTGGGCATCTTCAGCCGCTTCCCAGCCCCACTTTCTACCTCCAAAGGGGTGCAGAGGGGAGGGGACCCCATTAACAACCCATTATCCTGTTACGGGGTAAAGAAACTCAGATTGCTGCATTGTCCTTACAAAACATGAGTAGTTTTGCATCATAAGCAGAAAAAGTCCTTTCCCCCCTCCCGCTCCCCCAGGTCTGGTGCTTGCCCAGAGCACGCTGGAAGCAGGACAGAGGATGATGGCTCAGTTGCAACACCTTGGACGTATTGAGTTTCAGCATATGCTGTAGGGAACAATAATCCTACACGGGCAGGTGGGTGGAAGGGATAATCTAATCGGTCGCTTCCATCTCTCTAATTATCCCTCACATTATGGGGACTTATTGTGTGTTTTTCAGGCAGGAAAGGGAATTGAATTACCTTGTAGTGGAACCGCGTGAAAATCCACTCGGAAAACGCGCAACCGTTTACTCAAAAGCCTTTCAGAGCTCTTCGCTGAAAGGATTTCAAAGCCTTATTTTGACCAAGCCCGAAATGTTTTCTAAGACACCTTGGCCTTCCTTGGTTTCATGTTGAAATTAGAAATGGTTAGGAAATCTGCATGCCTCCAAGCGCTTGGGGTGTATCCAGGTTTCAAAGCCGGGGAGCTGAGCCTGAACCTGAGATTTGAAGCCTCTTTGAAGTGGCTCAAAATCTGATTAAGGCGCTGAGTTTTGCAACCGGTGTCCAAGGCTCCTGCAAACAGGTTTGCTGCAGCCGCAGCCCTCACCGGCTCCAGCCAAACTCCGTGTGCTCACAGGCCGCCCTCACACTTCCATAGCCAATAAAAAAAACAGTCTGGAGAAAAACCTAAAGCAGCTCATCTGCGGAGCAGCAAGTGGATTTTAAATACAATACTTTAAATACAACAAACTAACCACTGGGAAAAAATGTATATATTACCACGTCAGAGCTTTCTTGGGCAGAAGCACCCTATAACTCATCTTTTAAAAAGGTAGTTCAGCTTCTCCTGCCTGAAAAATTCTTTATCAGCTTTGAGTAAATGATAAATAATAGCAGATTATAAAATTGAGACCTCTTTTGTGAGAAAAGAAGCAAAAGTATTAACCTTCTTTATCAGTAGGGTGCAATGTATCGTATTTCAAAGCCTGTTTAAGGTCCCTTAAGGAATCCGAGGAAAGGGAAATTCTGCCATGCATGCAAAAGCCTCCAGCTCCCGAAGCCTTGCAGAGATAACTGAGCTGTTTATTACTGATTTTTCCCAGAGCAGTCTTGGAGCCACGCAAACGCAGCTCCCTCCCTGACGGGGATGGGAAGGAACCCTCTTGCGCCGCAGAAATCGGGCTGCGACGTTGCTCTGCAGCTGAGTTGGGTTGACCAGCCACCCCTCCTTAGCTGACTCACGCGTGGCCATCATTTGGTGGTTGCTCCTTGCTCACGTCTTCATTCTTTTCTGCAATATAAACCATTAATCTTAAGTGTCTCCCAAGGTGTCTTTGGCTGGTATGTTTTCTTGGGTAGGAACGTGCACAAAGTTAGCTGAGCATCCGTTTGCTCCTCAGTGGTGACTGCAAAGACGTAGTGGCTGGTGGTTACCTCTTTGGCATCTTGGTGGGGTCAACAGCAGAGCTTATCAAATGCTGCAAAGAAAGGATGCAGTGGTTTTCAGTGTTCAGTTGCAACCCTTTGCTTTCATGCCACTTGTTTCTTGCCAACCCCAGAAAATGCTTTGCCTCGCGTGATTATATGGGCAATGAGATTTCTTAGCAGAAGCACTCATATTTCTATGGGGAAGAGGGGTAGTTATGGGTAGACAACAGCATTTGGTGTTTGTTTTTTGTTACAGCCTCTTTTAGCTTCTCCCACTCGTTGAGGGCACCAGAAGCGATATGGTGCTTTGACTTGGTTATAATGTGTATCGTGATTTAGTCATTTTTGGAACCGTTATCAGATGTGCCACCCTCTTTTAATGGGATCCAACAAATGATGAATAACGAATAGCAAATAATTCTTCTGTGAGTGCCCCAGAAGTTTAAACTGAAGGAAAGTCAGGAAAATAGCATCTTTCTGTTCTTCCCACCTGCAGTGGAGGAACTTTCCTAGGGAAATGTGCTTGTAGCTGGTGGCCGTTTCAGCAGTTGGGCCAGCCGTGCTTTCTTCGGCTTTTTCTCGGTTCATCCCTGGGGATGTTTGACTCCTTCCCACTTTGAGAGACACAAATTTGACCGTAAGGGTTCCTGAACAGATCTGTGAATAATGAATTTATTGGTGGAAAGAGTAATTTCATACAGTAAAATTGTAGCAGATAGTCAATTCAGGGGATAAAAAAATGCAGCCAACTCTCCTAAACGTACTAAGTCCCTCTGCATCAAAACACCATTGGAGTTAGGGAACATCAGTGTTGGGAATGACTTTCCATGGAGCCTGATCTTTTCAGGAGTGAGACTGAACTGAGACCACCTGGGCCGTTACTAAAGATGTTTGTCTACTCTGATCCTAAAACTGTTTCCCTAAATAACCTGTTCCAGGGCTTTACTATCCTCAGAGTTATGTTTTTTCTTAATCTGAATTTACCTTTTTTTTTTTCTTTTTTTTTTTTTTTGCAAATCAACTTGGTCATTTCTTGTCCTCTTTTCTCTGCATATAAAGACCATTTCTTCTCTCTCCCATTTGCAATGATCTTTTATAGATGGGAAGACAGCTCTTCTTACAAACTTCTGTAAATCAGCTCTTTCAACCTTTTCTACTTTCTGAACTGCTCCTCTGACTCTTCTGGGAACATTCCCACATTTATCTGGATCTTTCTCAAAGTGTGTTGCTTACTTTGCATTTTAATCCACTCTTGCAAAACGCTCTCAGCTCCTTTTACTCCAGCGTTATCCACAAATTTTAAAGCTCACTCTCTACTCCTCATTAATGAAAATACAGGCTGGTTCCAGGCTCTCCCTTGACGTCTCCTCGCTGACATACGCTATTGATAACTCTCTTTCGTACAGTTGTTCAGTGTCAGTCTCCAGTCGTTCCTTGTGGATGAGAAAGCAATTTAAAAGTAGTTAAGATCCTGCCCTTAAAATCTTATGTGAAGTTGTGCACTGTGATGTATTTTTAGCCAAGGCCCATTGTGTTACATACCTCTTGGGGGATTTGAATTATTTTTTCTCCTTCTTTTATATACTGCTGTACAACTTGACATTACTGGAGCAAAGGGCACTAAAGAAATGAATAGGAACTTGATTTAAAAGAGAAAAAATAAATTACTTCTTTACACAGCAGTACTGTCTTCTGGGACTTGTGGCTGCCAGAGGCACAGTATCACAGTATCACAGTATGCTAGGGATTGGAAGGGACCTCAAAAGATCATCTAGTCCAGTCCCCCTGTCGGAGCAGGAACACCTAGATGAGGTTGCACAGGAAGGTGTCAAGGCGAGTTTTGAATGTCTCCAGAGAAGGAGACTCCACAACCTCCCTGGGCAGCCTGTTCCAGTGCTCTGTCACCCTCACTGAGAAGAAGTTTCTTCTCAAATTTAAGTGGAACCTCTTGTGTTCCAGCTTGAATCCATTACCCCTTGTCCTATCATTGGTTGCTACTGAGAAGAGCCTGGCTCCATCCTCATGACATTCCCCCTTTATATATTTATAAACGCTAATAAGATCACCCCTCAGTCTCCTCTTCTCCAAACTAAAGAGACCCAGCTCCCTCAGTCTTTCCTCATAAGGGAGATGCTCCACTCCCTTAATCATCTTAGTTGCTCTAAGTGTCCATGGAGGCAGACTGAGACCACCTGGGCAGACGGTTTCCCTGAGGTCAGAAGGGGATGAGACAAATCCACGGCCAAGATGCCCACAACGGGAAAATGAGATGTAAATTTAGAATAGATATTAGTAAGAAATTCTTGACTGTGAGGGTGTTGAGCCCCTGGCCCAGGTTGCCCAGAGAAGCTGTGGCTGCCCCATCCCTGGAGGTGTCCCTGCCCAGGGCAGGGGAGTTGGAACTGGATGATCTTTAAGGTCCTTTCCAACCTAAACCATTCTATGATTCTATGATTCTATGTCTTGGCAGGAACATACCTTCTATCATCTCTAATACAATAGCCCAGGTGCTGGTGTTGTATCAGGAAAAGGACTAGAGAAAGTGGACAGATTTGTGTTCTCCTTCCTGAACAGCCTCTCCCACAGCCATTTGGAGATGTACTGGGCCAGGCAGGCAGTTGCTGTGACCCAGATGGACTTTTCTAATGTACTTATAAGCAGCTTCCACTTGTTAATAGGACTGATGGAGTGAGTTCCCAGTGGACATCTGGCCCATACCTGTCGTCATATGTCATTATTGTGGGTGACACAGTACAGCATTGGCCTCAGTTTTGCTCTCAGATGCCAGCTGGGCAACCAAAAAAATCTATCCTCATATCTGCCAATGGGACAGAAGCGCAATGGGATCCACAATGAAATTAAACGTGACATCTCCCCATAGCTTTTAAAATTAAAATCCCCCAGGAGCTAACTGATATGGCTTAGCCTCTCCCTCTGGGGGAAGACTCTTAGAAGTGATGGGAGGTCCTTCACCATCTCTGCTGAGGAGCCACCCCCGTGATGAGGCTGTTTGGGCTCAGGGAGCCACGTACCACAATGTTTCCGCAAATGAGGGCTGGAAGGGGAAGGTTTTGGACAGGCATATTGAGCGGGATTTGTCCAGTCAGCAGGGCTGACCTCCTCCCTTCTTGCATAAAGAAGGAAAAAGCCCCGTGACAATGTGAACGCCTGTTCCTGAGACAGGACCTTGGCGCGGATTACGGCTGAAGCATTGTTTTTCACCCGTCTTCCAAGTGCTTCTAGAGGTTACGGTGTTGTGTTAAGATGCAATCATCTGCCTTCGTATTTTCTCTCCGAGGCTCGGGAGGAGGGCATTTCTCTGAGTTGCTGGAATCGCGCTGGACCAGGCCCAAAACAAATGAGATTGAACTTAACCCATCAGCAGGGAGCCCGGTGAGATCGCAGCCGTGGGCTCTGAAAGCAGATGCTCGGGGGCAGCTTCTGTGGGTAAACGCTGGTCTTGGGGCTCCTTTGTCTTCCCCCACTTGCTTTTTGTGTGCACAGATACAGCTGACAGGCTACCTCTGTTTCAGCTTGTTTAAAGAAAAAGAAAGTTAATTCATCCAGGCCTGGGCTTTAAAGCAGAAAACAAAATCTCTGGTTAGTGGCATTGTCAGGAAAGTTTTCTAGAAGCCCGTCTAGGTTCGGGATGGGATCAAAAGCTTTGTTTTGGCTCTTCAACCCATCCATGCAGAACGTTTTTGTTCCTTTATCCAAAACTGAGGAGAGCTTGGATATTTTTTAATAAAATTTTGGGCTTTTTGTTTCTTTATTTCAGCCTGGGTGACATAGGGACAGCTATGGAAAGGTAGACAGGTATGGAAAGGTTCTCCTAGTAGATCCGCTTCTTTTTTTTTGCCAGCCACAGGAGTGGGTGAAAGGAAAGGGAGATTCCCGGGTTTCAATGCAGCAGGTAAAAGAGTTTTGCTCTGTGAATGGGGTAAATTTGACTGTTGGGTGCCTTGTAGGTTTGAAGAGTGAATGTCCTCAATGGTGAACTGGAGTCGGAGTGGACTCCTATTCCTTTTCTTGGCCATTTATTGAGCTCTCAGCACAGATGCAGGGCACATCCATCACTATGCTTCTTGTAGACTCCCCATCCTCTCTAGGTGAACCTCCGGGCAGCAACCTTTCCATCCACCGGTAAAGCTGAGTAAGGTTGTCAAATACACTCCCCTCTTCTAATGTCAACACGCCTATATTTGAACCTTTGCTCTGAATATTTAATGCGTTTACTAATACATTTATGAGGAGTCATTCGGAGGTTTCCTGGCGGAGGGGCCCCGGCTCGCAGGGGCAATAACAACGCCTTTGGTTCAGCGTTAGGCAAACACGCTCAGTGTGGTTGCAGACTTCGGCTTTGGTAGAGGCTTTCAAAGGTTTGTAAATATTTACACACACTCCCGAATGAGGGGGAGGATGGGGGGGAGGCTTTAAACACTGAACCTGGAGAGGAATGTGAGTCAGAAATAACAAACAGTGGGTCTGCCTGAGCCGGAAAAAAATAAAGGAAGAACAAGAACAAAATCTCAACACCTCATTAATCCTGTAACTTCTCCTAAAGCATTACCTCATGAGGAATTCCTATAAATCTCATGGATTTGTTTTCATCTATTAATGGAGTGCTCAGCTCAAGAGTCCGACTCATGCTCCTCTCTCCTTTCCCTGCCCCAAACCAGCCTTAGAGTGTTTCTGTTCAAAATAGCCATGCAGAAGAAGATTTAGGAGAGATGTCAGCAACTCCCCCACTCTCCAAAGGGCCTTTCCTATGGTAGGTTCAAGAATCCATCAAGTTCACAGCCCCATGTTGTTGGGTGCATCATGAGATCTGAGTGCTAATGTCCAGTCAAGCATCTGACCAAACATGGACACTTCCACCCTGGGCTATCTTTACAGCCCATGGAGAAATGACACCTCTAGGACATTGGTCATCTCATCCAAAAGTCAATGAATGTTGTGCTGTCATGTTCAGTGACCCAACTTGGCATATTTTAAGAGATAGCTGGTTGTCCTGGTTTTTGAGAATAGCTGTGGATCCATGATCAATGGATCAATGAAAGAGATTCCCCAGTTCCTGAGTTACTTCTGAAAACCTCAAACCAGCCGCTTGCAAGCAGACAAAGCGAGGGAACCCCTACACAATGTCCGACCTATCCCAGCAAGTCTGGCTTTAATTAAAAGCAGAAGCAAAACAAAAGGTGGAAGTCCATGTGATATTTGGTGACTTGTCATCCTACACTGTGCTCCTGCCGTGCTGTCCGCTCCTGAGTCAGGGCTCGGGGTGGTACAGGATCAGCTCCTCGGCTGCTTGTGCTGGGCTGGGGGACACTCAGGGAGGTGGTGGGGGGGGAAAGTGCAGAGTCTGGCCCTGCTACTATCGGTTGTGATTTCCCTGGTAGGGTCAGGGCTGCATTGTGGCTGTAACAGCCTGCTCGGGAGCTTTCCCAGCCCAGGATCGTTGGCACGGAGCCTGTGCAAATACTCTGCGGCTGCAGGGGTCCTCCTCCATCCTTTTCAGGTGAGGTAGTGTTGGACAAACACCGGTGTTTGTTCTTGAGGGTATCATCTTCTCCCACCTCCTTTCAGACAGCTTTGGAGCCTGCCCGGGGAATACAGATTGCGAGGGATTAGGAGTTTTTGTTGTGGTGGAGGTATCACAATAGCTTTGCTTGTCTGCCTGTATGGGAGCTAAGTCCTGCCTGCCCCGACTGACGGCAGCCTGAATGCCGCTGAGCCCGAACAGAGAGTCAGAAGAGGAGTTTAATGTTATTTTGGGTGCCAGAGCAGGTGATGTGAGTCCGATCCTGGGGTTCTCCTGCCTCCCTTGCAGGTGTGGAGGGCCGCTTGGCTGGGTCCTCACCCCTGCCATGTGCTTGCTGCAGCTGAGATGCAACCGTGCCGGCTTCCCCCAGCGCCTTGCAGAGCTGCCAGGCCCCAGCCACCACTGCAGGGCAGAGGTTTGGAAAGCCCTGCAAGGGATTTGTGCTTGCTCACCGCGTTTTCTTTCTTCCAGGCAATGCAACAAGACCTCCAACGGGAGCGACAGCTGCGACCTGATGTGCTGCGGCAGAGGCTACAACCCCTACATGGACAAAGTGGTGGAGCGATGCCACTGCAAGTACCACTGGTGCTGCTACGTGACCTGTAAAAAGTGCGAGAGGACTGTCGAGAGATATGTGTGCAAATGAACCCCCTCCTCTCTCCACCCGGGAGCTGAGACACCAGCGGCACCCCAGCACTATCCGGAGAAGAGAAAACATTTTCCCCAACTAGACGTCGTTTATCTTGTAAAGACACAGACTTGAAGAAAGATGATAGGAGGGAAAAAAAAAAAAAAGCAATCACACCAGTAAAAATAAGACCCTTAAAAAAAAAGAAAACCGCAAATGTTTTCCCCCACCAATAAAACACTCTCTGAGAAGACAAAAACTCATTTGGGATGGTATCTTCTTCCAAAGTATTTCCCATGGTTGCCAATGATGTCCAGCCATCAAGTGCCTTAGTATTTTGAGAAACAAAAGTAGAAACTATCCCCGGGGAAGAAGAGCGACTCTTGTTTCAAAATAACTAAGGCTCACACCTGCCTATGCCTCCTAGCACAGGTACTGAGTCTGCATTAGGACCATCCCAGAAGGGAAAACGCTACCACTTTTCAGCAATAACTGCCTTTGGCTGCCGAAGACTTAATTTTTAACACGGAAGCATCCATTCCGGATGATAAAGGTGGAAAGATTTCAGGTCAATGCCCTGAAACGAACAGCTCATTTTAACTTTTCTTTTACGCAGGTCTGCAACTTTGAAGTTCCTGCTGCAGGAAAAGCTGTCCATGATTTTCACAGGCTGGATGGGGTCTCAAATGGGTGCAAGAACCCCCATGCGATCCCAGAGGCAGTGAGAACAGGGTACCCTGAGAAGGGCTTTATGTGATCGTAGTGGAGCCGTTAGGATAAAATGAAGTCAAAATCCAGTGGGAAAAGTAAAAAAACAACAGCTCCTGCTGTCTTTGTCTCTTGCCCTTTGGGTGTGATGCCCTTAGTCACCGATGTTCTGCCACGTTGGGCCATCAAGTCCTTAGGGAAATGTGCCGCTGCCTCTTTTCCCCCCTGCAAAACTACCGACCCAGCCCCAAGAAACTGCAGAGAGCGGAGCGGGTCCGGTCCCGGCCGTAGGGAGTGCAGCCGTGCAGGGCAGCAGCTATTCCCAGCAAAAAGGAGTGGGAACGTGCCAGTCCTTCACGTGGCCCTGCCCTGACACAGCAGAGAACCACTATCTGTGGCTGTACATATTTTCTTTTGTATGCGGACATACGGAAATATTTATAAGATATATCTCGCGCTTTCGTCTATTCTACTTCCCACATAAATATATCTATAAATATATTATAAAGGAGCATTAACAATAGTATGAAATAAATGCTGAAGTTACTGGTGCAACAGCAAAATTTTAGATTATTATGTTTCACTCTCCTACTTGGAAAGCAACCCTGCTTTCCCTCCCAAGGATGGGAGAAGAGCGTGGCTCGAGGCACTTGCTGGCGTGGGATAGATAAGTTCCTTTATTCCCTGTCTCCCCAGCCTCTGCATTTTGAGCAGAATTAGCCAAGATACAGTCAAGACAATGAAACAGAGCACACGGAGGAAGGAAGAGTCACCGTTCTTGTTTTGCTTTTTATACCAATGATAACTCTCATCGGTAAAATATCCCAGTACCCCCAAGGAGTGTAATAACAAACATGACTAACGCCTCTCATGGGTGGTTTGCTCCTCGCTCCTGCATGTTGCATTGGAAGTTTTAGCTAAGGTTAGCTTCCCCTTCTTGCTCTTTTTTTTTTTTTTCTTTTTTGCAATGGCTGTCCAGCTCTGTGTCGGGAAAGGCGACTTTGGAGAAGGATGTCTGCTCCAGGAGCAGAAGGCAACAGAGCCTGTGGGGTCCTTCAGATCATTTTTGGGCATGCCATTCCCCAGGCAAAGTGCTGTAAGCAGCCAAAAAAATCACTCCTACACAAATGGAGGAGGACAGTGACACTTTCCTAGGGGGAAATTTGTCTGTAACACCACAGTCTTCTTCCAAATCCGTTTTTTTTCCCCACCCGGTTGCTCTCTAGGAGGCAACTGCCTCTGATATGTCTCTAAGCGTCCCTGGGCAGCGGGAGGAGAAAAGCACTGCGGGGTCCAGAGCAAAATTAGAGATATTTTGTGCTCCTCAGCTACTTTGCTTTGCTGTAAGGAGTTTGGTTTCCTCGCCTCCTTCCCTCCCCCAGCCACGAGCAGTCAAAAAGAGGCCTTTGGTAGTTTGTCAGTGTTTTGTGTTATTGTCACCCCATAAAAGCTGGTGGACTAAAACGTCTCCGCAGTGCGGTGTGATGAGCGGTGGGTGTCTTTAGGCTGACATGCAGACAGGCTGGTGGCACAAATCCCACTGCTCTCCAAACCCAGAATTTGGCTTCATTTGATATGTAAAGAAATGGTCTACTTTCATTCTTTTAAGGAATTTTATTTTTATTTCCAGTTTCTGATGAAGCCAACAAGGCAGTGATGCTCTGACCAAAGAAAAATTTGAGCATTTCAATGCTATTCTGTAATGACTCTTTTTCTTGCTCCCTTGCTGATGTCCTGAGTCTTTCTGCTTGGCGAAAAAATAGCGAGATGGAAGAAATTCTCTACATGTACATTGTTTTCATCTGCGTGTCACTCCTCCAGTGTAAGGCCCATGTTCCTCAGCTGCTTTTTCCATGTCAGAAGAAACCATAACATTTCAGAGCATGCAAAGATGTGAGTAAGCCTCCCAGAAGTCTGCAGGTTCATCAGGTGGGAAATGACCCATCAGCAGACCTTTAGCCACCGTGGTACCTCATGCTTTGTGGCTGCCTCTACTCACAGCTCTCTGTTACTGAAGATGCTGAACTTAAATGACTGCAGCATTTGGACGTTTGCGTTTTGGGGCATCCAGGCTCAAAATCATAGAATCATAGAATAGTTTAGTTTGGAAGCAACCATAAAGATCATCGAGTTCCAACCACCCTGCCATGGGTAGGGACACCTCCCACCACACCAGGTTGCTCCAAGCCCCGTCCAACCTGGCCTTGAACACCTCCAGGGATGGGGCAGCCACAGCTTCTCGGGGCAACCTGGGCCAGGGGCTCACCACCCCAGAGTGAAACATTTCTTCCTAACATTTAATCTAAATCTCCCCTCTTACAGTTTGAAGCCATTCCCCCTTGTCCTATCACTCCATGCCCTTGTAAAAAGTTCCTCTCCAGCTTTCTTGTGGGTACCCTTCAGACACTGGAAAGCTGCTCCAAGGTCTCCCTGGAGCCTTGTCTTCTCCAGGCTGAACAATCCCAACTCTCTCAGCCTGTCCTAAAATCTCTGCTGGCTCCTCTAGATAATCCATCATGGGCTTCATCTGAATTTTGCTTCTTGGAGCTAAGAGTCTGTGTGGCCCCAGCCCATGTCGTGGGCTGTTGGTCTATGAATTCACACAGTTACACCAGTTTTTCTATAACTCTTGGGTTTCAGGGTCCTTCTCCAGAGCGGCTGCACGCTGCATTAGCAATGTGCCCAGGGTGATGTGCCTTACCGAGACGAGAGTCATGCACAGAGCGAGGTCCGATAAACTGCAGCCTCCCTTGTTACACAGCCCTGCTTCATCCAGCTAATTGTTGTCATCTCCCTCCTGATGGTGTGGCCTTTTCTAATTTTTCAGAAAATGGCTTTCTATGAGAGGAAGGCAGTGCTTTCTGTATTCTTTTCCTTTTAATACAAACTAGGAACAAAAATGAGAGTCTATAACACGGGACCGTACTGGTGGAACCGCTCATGGTGCATCTTGCGACCTGGCTCTGATGCTTTTCTCCTGGCATCAGCAGCAAAGCACAGAAAGGCAAGAAAAGAGAAGTGTCCTTGCTCTCAGCTGCAATGCTCGGTGCAACACAAGTCCCAAATGTAACTGCCAAATGATTTTCTGCGTGTGTGTGGCCTGAGAGATATTTGGGAGAACATTTGCCACAAGCCAGTTTTGCAAGGAAAATATATCATTAATGGCAGGGCAAGACCTCCACGTACCAGTATCCTTCTCTGCCCGGCCCCTCAGCAACCAGTTTTCAAGGCTTTGCTTCGAAACACTGAGGTCTTTCAGCTTCTGAATGAAATAGCTTTCATTATGGTGAATGTCTCTGTCGGGTGATGCTCCAGTTCCCTCTCTCATAACATGCTCTGCCACATCCTAACAGCTGGTATAGTTTGGCCCATCTCCATGTCCTACTGCACAGCTCTGTTGATTTACGCTAGCTGGGAAAATACAGCTGATATATTCCCATAAAGACTATTATTTCAAAATATTACAGTATTACCCCGGAGGGAAAAGGGCAAGCTATCCTGAAAAGTATTATGTCGGTGGCTTTGTAGCATTTATTCATTTGAAAAAAAAATATCCGTGATTTAATAAAACAGTTTTGACTTAATGCTATTTCCAAATCTGAGGATTTAGACCTTGCGTGCATCCAGATGGCTTTATATTTTTTGATGAATTCCCCCCCACATCCTCACCCCCTTCCAGTTTTGTATCAATTATGTTGCTCCCCAAGGTAGGCAAACGACATTCATTATAGAAAATTCCCATCCGATTGTTTAGTTTCGTCCGCAAAACAGAAAGTATCTTAATCATGCTAAAGCAGGCAGCCCACGAGTGTTTCATGTACAGCTACAAAAGCCCTTGTTGAGGGGAAGGGAGGTGGGGAAAGGAGGCAAAAATCTGAATACAATTAACAGTGCCCTTGTCAGGAAAGTGATAAAAGAGTCCCTGAGGGACCATCCCTTTTCCTGCTAGAAAACAGATCCCTGCGGACAACTATTAGCATCCTCAAAGTGAGCCGGGCTTGCGCTGACCAGCTCCGGGCTACCTGCTGGGGGAAGATCACAGAATCACACTTCTGGAGCTCCCCCAGTCCCACCCCTCCCCGCCGACAGAGCAGGGGCACCTCCAGCAGTGGCACAGGACACATCCAGGCGGGTTTGGAATGGCTCCAGAGTGGGAGACTCCCCCACCTCTCTGGGCAGCTGTGCCAGTGCTCTGCCGCCCTCACAGGAAAGAAGTCCCTCCTCATGTTGAGATGGAATTTCCCGTGTTCCAGTTTGTGCCCGTTGCCCCCTGTCCTACCACTGGGCATCCCTAAAAAGTGTCTGTCCCCATCCTCTTGCCACCCACCCTTTAGATATTGCTCAGCATTGATGAGATCCCCTCTCAGCCTTCTCTTCTCCAGGCTGAACATCCCCAGGGCTCTCAGCCTTTCCTCATCAGAGAGATGCTCCAGTCCCCTGAGCATCTTCATAGCCCTCCGCTGCACTCTCTCCAGCAGTTCCCTGTCTCTCTTGAACTGGGGAGCCCAGAACTGGACACGCCTTTCTGTTGGGAGGCTCTGGTTGTACTCAGGGACGTGGGGAGCAAGAGGAAAATTCAACCCTGCTTTTGCTTGTTCTTAACACTCTCACCCCACCATGAAGGATTTGCCATCCCTGCATCGGGCAGAGGGTCGTGAAACACCGTTGTTTTGCTCCCCAGAGCAGAGGGGACCCAGCACAGGCACGACTTTGTCCTCTACAGGGGGGAGACGGAGCAGAAAGCAAGATTTGGGAGAGGGGGAGAGAGAACAGGAAACTTAAAATCCACCTGAGATTAATGACTTTAACATGTACAACATGTTTTGTTGTGTTTTGTTTTCCCCTCAGGACCAGTTTCATCAGTCAGACAGAGTTTGATTAAATATCTCAGCAGAGCAGTGGTTTATTCATCTAGAGCAAAAGTTACCCCCTGTTCAAGGAAGCAGCATTAGCTTTGTGTTCTGATTATAAAAGCAACAATAATAATAAAAATAATAACAATGGTATGCATTGTGGATCGTTTTTATTTGCTTTTTGTTAAGAGTAAGTGGACTGCATTTTGTCCGTATTGTAAAGACGAAATGAGTTATTTTAAAGATCCTTTCTGGATTGTGTGGAGGTTGGTTGTTTTTTTTTTTTTTCTCTTTTAAGTGGAATTTCTCAAGGTATTCACCAGAACCACATGGCCTCAAAATTTCTCTTAAGAAAATAAAAATGCAGAAGAAGGTATCGTGTAATTGCACGACTGCAGGAGCCTGGGCTTGAAGGGAAACGCAGCTGCAGAGCTTATGAGAAAGCCACCGGACCTCAAACGTGGCACGGGGGGTGGGGGAGGTTGTGCTGCCATCCGTGCAGGGATGAGCTTCAGACCTAAAAATGGTCGTGGGTTGAGTTACTTTGAGAGTTTGCCCACTCGTACGAGACGGCGACAACTCAAATCGGGATGGCCCGCACTCTTCAAGCTGAACATGTGTATAAGCGTTCTTCTGGATCCGGGCCAAAGCGCTGAAAACCTTGGAGAACTGAATCCTATAAATGCCAGTTATGGCTATCTCAGATCTCGCTCAGGGGTAACTGCTGACAAACACGGGCTTTTTAAAGCGGAGACCCGCGTTTCTTTCAAATTTTCTAACCCCGGGCCCCAAATTCACTCAGTCTGGGGTCGGGTCTGTAGTGTTGCTCAATGGTGATGAACGGTGGACCCAGGCTGGAGCAAAGGTGGAACTGCAAAATAATTATAGTACAATTATAAGCATAATCTCATCCTAAATTTCAAGCTATTTAGGATAATCTTAATTGTCTGAAGCTCTAGGGATGTGTGACAGCTCAACTTCAACAACCCCGAGGATCTCTCTCAAAATTCATACTGAATTTCAGAGGAAAGAGAGATTTTAAGTCCATCATTCTAGGGGACTTCCTTCCTTCCCCATGGTTTCTCACCCTAAAGTTCAAGATATTTAGGATTATCCCAGATTATAGCATCTCATCCTAAATTTCAAGCTATTTAGGATTATCCTAAATAATGATGGTCTTAAAATCACTCTTTTCTCTGAAAACCAGTGAGAATTTTAAGAAAGCAGTTGATCCTCGAGGAGGTTGAAGTTGAGCTGCCACACATTCCTAGAGCTTCAGATGATTAGGATTATTGTAAATGGCTTGAAATTTAAGATGAGATGCTATCATCTGGGTCATTATAAAAAAAATAATTCAGTAATAGCAGCAACAGCGTCGCCAAAGAAAACCAGCCGGTGGGCACATCTCAGATCAAATGCCCCCCAGGTCCAGGAGGTTGATCATGCAAAGGAGGATCCAGACCTTTCTCTGTTGGGTGCAGACGCAGAAAACACGCACCACCTGCAGCTACTTTCCACCCTGCTACCTGCTCAATATGCAATTTATTTTACAAAGTGCTGCACATGTTGACCAGGGCCAGGCACAGGCAGGAAAACTGTTTTCTTTTCTGAGCTCCTGCTCCGTCCAGGGCTGCTCTCCTCATCTGGCTTGGACAGATTAAAATACCACCTCGGTGCTCACCTCTGCAGGTGCTTCCTTCCTTGCTGCAGGCAGCGCGCAAGCTGCGAGGGGTGCGAGCTGGAAGTATCCTTGCGTTTGGGGAAAGTGGGAAATGACGGCTAGCAATTCCCTGCACATCCACGCTTGAGGAGCAGCCCTCGGCACGGCATAAAAGCGTCAAGCTGACAGTTGCAAAGAATTGGCTGATTTAAGGCAGCCGCAACTCCCCAGCTCGCCCTGACCCCCACACATAACTCTTCCTCCCCTGGACGTCGGGCTCCTCTCAGCAGTGAAACATCTGGTGCTGTTCAAGGCTTTGCCTTGACCTTGGCCCTGCGGGAGACCCCTGGCCATCAGGGCTTGGAAGAGGAACGTCAAGGGGGCACCCAAGGGCATTTCAAATAGTATTGACATTTAAGCAATTGAATTTCACCCCTGCATCTGGTGATGCAAGGACTCAAGGACACTTTCTTCCCTCCATAGCATTGATCCCAAGGGCTCTTCTAGGACCACCAAGGACCATCAAACTGGGTGACACTCAAAAATGAGCTCTTCAAAGCCATGGGGCTGATCCTGCATCATAATTGCCACTGATACACGTAGGCCAGGTCAGACCTCCAGAGCTGGTCCTTGCAGCCCCAAATCACCAAAAGGCGCTTCTGAGTTAAAGACGACCTTAGTGAACAGTCCCAAGCTGTTGAATTAATTCCCTCAGGAGGAATTCACCTCCTCTGACACTGCACAGATCGTGGAGCAAGCTGTCCTCAGCTCCCTGCGCTGTCAATAAAGATATTTCTAGAGTGCTAGAAACTTGGCGTGCCTCCAAAGAGGGGATGAGGATAAGACGAATTGTGTCCATTGGGAGTCTGCGTGACCCTTTTCATGTAGACATGCACAGAGCAGATGTCAGGTGACATTTACCCTTAGCCTGGTGCTTGTTGTAGAGGTCCTTCTGTTTTGATGTTTGGTCTTGTTATAAACCAAGCTAATTAGTTGTTGAGCATAGCTGGACAATTAGCATCAGAGCATGATGCTGTATAACTCCTAAGCCCAAAATCATTACAGCTGGCATCTATTATTTGACATAAATTGCTTAAAGACACTTCCAAATAAAACAACGAAACTCAGTGGGTGAAATCAAGCATTGTAAACATGTAAATGTAGATGGTTAGACTTACTTTTTCCTCTTCTCTCCATTAGAGGGAACATTTTCATCTTGGGATTTGCACATAATTCCAAGGAAACGAGAAAAAGTTACTTTTTTTGTGGAGTTTATAAAGAAAATCAAACCATTCAAGAGCACTGTCCACTTTGCAGTTGCAATCAAATGTCAGACTCATGGCCCCTGAACTTGACTCCTATTGTTAATTGCTCTGGTACAAAGTAACTTTTTCCCCCAACCATTAAAGAGGCTATTCCAGATAATAAAATGTAAACAAAGAAACTTCAAAGAACGAAATGAATGCCATGGAGTAACTGTCTTTTACATGAACACTGAATTGCTGGTAGAGGATTTCTCCTTGTGAAATATTTTCCATTACTCTGTGTAGTCTGGTTAATAGCCTAAGTGCCCTGGTTTACCTTTAGGAGACTTAGATTAGCCGAGAGATCTTCCTGTGTAGAAACACACCGATCATCCTTTCAACGTCTTCCTTTCTCCTCAAAACGATCTTGGCCAGTCTAATGAGATTGACCTTCTTTCTTGTTGCTAATATCGTGCTGGTACTTTTGAACACTTCTCTCAACCTTATGTGTACTGGATGAAATATATGAGAATAATGGAATCATGGACAATGAGTTGAAATGCTCCAAAGCAAAAAAGTCAGCATTCAAGGGGAAGATGCTCCAAAGCGCCTTTTAGACACCCAAATGCAAGAGTGAGACTCGAGTGCCTCAGTGACTAATATATTATTGTATGTTTTGTCCTTTTTTAGTCCAGACCAATTTTTCCTCCCCAGCTTGACAACTGCTGTGGGTGTATAAATAAGATAGGAATAAAAGAATTGAGTCTGGGAATTCACCAAATTTTTTGTTAAATAAAGCTCCCACCCTCCTCTAGCACAACCAAATGCAACTCCATAGATCTCGAATCTCATCCAAGGTTTCCTTCTGCACCATATCCCACGTTTTTTCAGGTGCTCTCAAGCAGAGAGGCACCTGGGGTGAGAATCATCTCACACAGCTTCAGGTGACAGCGATGGAGACACCTCCATCTGAGCTGACCCAGCACAGTCTTCATGATGGATGGGCACAAGGTAGGGATGAACTGTTTGTGTCCTCTCTGTTATTCTGCCTTCTGGCCTGGTAGGAATGTATGTTTTGTGTTTTACCTGGTTTACCTCTGAGATACGGCCAGTCTCACCTAATTCTGGATTATAATTAAATCCAGGACGGGTTCTGCTGGGTTGCATGCTAAGGGACTTTTCACCCCTCTAGCTGGGGCTAGGTAATGGAGTTATGTTAGAAATCCAGTGGAGGTGGGTTTACATTTATCGTCACTCTGTAACTGGGGCTGACACAAAAAAGATTAAAGCAATAAAACTCAAAATAGAACATCTTCTTGCAGGGGTTTGGGTTTGGGTTTGGTTTTTTTTTTTTTGAAGGCACAAAGTTTTCAACTAGGATTTGGCTTGACAGGATAAAGTACATTTTCAGACTCGGCTTCTTAATGGGCTACATCTGCTTAATGTAATTTTGCATCTGAGCTGTGTGTCTTGTCAGACGCAAGCACAGTCAGAGCTGCACTCAGCAGTGCTCACTTTCCCTGGAATCAGATAAACTCAGCCCAATAAATTAGTTTTACTGCTCTCGGTATCACCCTGTTATCATTGTGAGTGATTTAGTCCGGGCTTCCCAAACTGCCCCATTCTTTCCCAATGAAAGGAATTGTTCTCCCAAAACAAATATAAACAAATGATTCCTTCTTTCTCTTTTTATTTCTCTTTCCCTTTCCTTTCCTTTGCTTTCTTCTGCTCTCTCTTGCTCCTTCTCCCTTTTTATTTTGTTTTCTTTCACACTTTCTTCCTCGCGCTCGCTCTCTTTCTAATGATGGGCTATATAAAGTAATTCACAGTTACACTTTTTAAAAGTATAGCTTTTTGCTCAAAGAGAAGCTATTTAATTAGGCAATTGTGACCTGGTTCTCAGCTGGTGTAAATCAGCAGCAATGATTTATACCAGCTGAACATATGAATTCTGGTGTTTGGTAGCAGGTTTTAGAGGGCCTGCCTTGTAAAGTGCATTCGACTGCGTATTATATTAGCTACAAGAACATTTTGTAAAACTACAGTCCTGTTTTATGCCATATTTTTTCCATATCCTTTATATTCCCACGTTGTTTGCATGATTAAACAAGAGGAAAGATGGACTTGTTGTTGCAGAACAGACCGGGAGCTGGGTGATAATGGTCTAAGCTCCCTCTTACATCATGGGCAAGTCACTTGAAGCTGAGGTGCTGAATATCCCATACGAGGTACTGACAGCTCTCAAGCCCCGCCGGAGCCCACAGTGCTTTACGGGGATCTAAGGGGCCTCCCGAGGCATCTGGAGCTGTGATGGATGCAGCCCACAGGTTGGATGTGCAGGAGGGAAGGAGGTGGGAATAGGTGTCCACCAACCGTGACGATGGAAGGGAAGGACAGTGCGGTACGAGGGGAAATAGGAAGCAGGATTTGTGGTTTTTTTTGAGAGGAATTTTGTTTTCTCAGAAAGACTGACAGATCTGTTCCCGAAGCAAATGAATTCAGAGTGACAATTGATGTGCGGACCTCTGATTAGGGACGTCTGAGAACCTGGTGAGCATCATCTACTCCTCTCACAGGGTTAGCTATGCTTGGCTGAGGGTTAGGAAAGGAATGAATGCTTGGGAGTGGCAGTGTCTTAAATCGCCTTGCACGCTTGGCCAGAGTTTGTCTGTCAGAGCTGAGAGCTGTGGGAGAGGTGGCAAGTTCTGGTAAGCTGGAGGGACTGTGGTTTGTTCCCTGATTTGTTAAGGATATAACCCTTTTGGGACGTTCTTCTTATGCCTTCACAAACGTCTGTATGCCCATCCCCCCCTCCGTCCTTTCAGATGCCTTCTGCTCTCAATGGCCAGCTCCAGCAAACTTTGGCAGGGGGTTGAGTTTTCAAGAGCATCAAAGGTGGATGACATCCCATCTGCCTAGACATGCCAAATCTGCTGCTGAGCTAGTTCATCCTGGACTCCCTCTATAAGCTGTGATTAGAAATTGGCATCAGGGATCCCTTTCATCCTTATGTAAAGTAGCCCAGAACTTCTCTGATAAAGGTAGCACACTGCCAGGGTAGTTCAGCGTTAGTCTCCCAAATGATCAATTATACTTGGTGTACTTAGGGGAACAAATGAAGTAACTGTACTCCTTGTAGAGCTAGGTAAATTAATTTAGTGATAATTATCCCAAACTCTTGGAGCTGAGTTCCTGTCTCTATTCTGGCTAAATTGCCTTTGGAACGTGCTAGATCTATGGGCATAATAAGTCAAAGAAAAGCATTTCTCTATGAAACACCAATTCATTTTCCTCCTCTCCTTTGTGCTCGGTTACAACCAGGATTCCATAAGAGTGTGCTTGAGAATGGAAAACTGTATTATCCTTTAAATATGGTGTCCCGGCTACAGCTGAACTTTCTGTTTGGACTTTGACCAAGCTGCTGGGCTTAAATCCCAACTCTGGAGCTACCAGGTGGACCACGTTATTCTCACTTGCAGAAACCCTATCAGACAAACTGTTTCGACCAGAACAGGTCTGCTACTCATGGAAGGCGCGAGGTACTGATGGGATGTTGTGTTCCTGCCGTGGGTGCATGCTCCTTCTGGTGCCCATCCCAGCTTGCATTGTTCTTGTTTTTTAAAATTCCCTGAATCGGAGGAATGGGGAAGGGTCTAGTGGAGACACAGCCCTGCTAGCAGATGGGGCATGGCTAGATGGACATGTCTAAATGAGGACCACTGGCACCTCAGCATCACAGCAGCCTGAAGTGCTTCACAGGGGAATGTCTCAGCCCAGCCAGAAGGCACTGCCAAAGAGAGAGACGTGTTGGAAATCACACTTCTTTCTTGGACTCAAGCGCCTGCATACAGCCCCGAGATACCTGCATCTTTGGCTGCGTTTGACTAGTAAATAAACCAGGCTGGAGCCTGTTCGCTGGCTGCCCAGGGCAAGTGGCACAGCAGAACTTGCAACCAGATGGTTTTTATCCCCAAAACAGATGACTTCACCCCTACTGAGTTTTGTCAATGATCCTTGCCCTATGTGAGGATGACCATGCCTGGATGTTGTCTAGACTCACTAGGCTGGTGTGGGCCTCAGACACGATGGGGAGTAAGCTAAGATTTAAGCAGTGTGGATGATCATGGAAAAGAGTTGGTGCCATTGCTCTGGCTCTAGCTGGCTCTTTAATACAGACATAGCCTTGGAGGCTTAAAGCATTTTGTAACCCTTTGGTTTTCCTTTCCTGAAATTGTACACAGAGTCCTGCAGTTCACTTCTCTGTCGGCTGAAGAGCTAACTCCCTTGTTTGTTGTGAGTCTGGTTCCTAACAGCTTCATTTGGTGTCCCCTAGTCCTCCTTCTGTAAGAGAAGGTTCTTGCACTGAAAGAGATCCCACTTCATCCCTCCTGGATGTCCTTCCAGGACTTCCTTGCATTTTTACATAGCTATCATAGAATCATAGAATTATAGAATGGTTTAGGTTGGAAGGGACCTTGAAGATCATCAAGTTCCAACCCCCCTGACATAGACAGGGACACCTCCCACTAGACCAGGTTGCCCAAGGCCATGTCCAGCCTGGCCTTAAACACCTCCAGGGATGGGGCCTCCACAACCTCTCTGGGCAACCTCTTCCAGTGCCTCACCACCCTCACAGCGAAAAAATTCTTCCTAGTGTTCAATCTGAACCTGCCTTCTTCCAGTTTAAAGCCATTCCCCCTCGTCCTATCACAACATGCACGAGTAAAAAGTCCTTCCCCAGCTCTCCTGTAGGCCTCCTTTAGGTATTAGAAGGCCACAAAAAGATCTCCCCAGAGCCTTCTCTTCTCCAGGCTGAACAGCCCCAACTCTTTCAGCCTCTCCTCATAGGAGAGGTGCTCCAGCCCTCTGATCATCCTCGTGGCCTTCCTCTGGACACACTTCAGCAGGTCCATGTCCTTCTTCTGTTGGGGACTCCAGAGCTGGATACAGTACTCCAGGTGGGGTGTCACGAGAGCAGAGTAGAGGGGCAGAATCACCTCCTTTGACCTGCTGGCCACACTTCTTTTGATGCAGCCCAGGATACGGTTGGCCTTCTGGGCTGCGGCCATCATCCTCATGGTCCTCAAGGATGCATAACGGAGGCATAAGAGAGATATCCTCCTGTAGCTATAGACGGTAGTCAAGCAACACACAGGTTATAGACCTCTCTTTTTATTTCATTCAGAAATGAGTCCTTGCAGATTTTTGATTGTGAGGAGGAGTCGTCGCTGTGATGTTCATCCAAGCTTGGAAATTCCTACTGTAGATAGCCAGGGTAGGGCTGGGCCACATTTGCTTATTTTTCTCGTCCCATTGCCTCCCAGGAGATTTCATACACAAAGGAGAGAGCTCAGAGAGTGCTCCTGGGCCACAACACAGTGAAGGTCCAGGAGCAAAAGACATACCCTTTTTCATATAAACACCACCAATCTCTCAACCACAAGAAATGAACCAGTCATCCTCTCCAGTGATACCAGGTCAAGTTTAGATTTATTTATTTACCTTCTTGCTTAATAAATTGGATGCTGAGGGAGGAGACTGAAAAAGAAGTGGTGGGTCCCTTACTGCCTTCTGGTTCTCCCAAGCTACTGCTTTTTCTCCATAGCCGTTTGCAGTTAGGCGGAGAGGATGGAGGTGCTGGCAAGCCCTAACGCCCCCATGGCAGGCTAGAAACAATGATTTGGTCTCATCCTGCATGTAGGTGAGACGTGGCTGGAAAGGCTGCCCAGCCAAATGTTCTTCTGGAGTAAAACAAGCATGTATCACCCCGGGGGGTACTAACAGAGGTCACAAGACCCCCTTCTTCCATATCTCCCAATGGGACAGGAGAATAGGACAGCTAGCCTGGAAGGACTAGCAACAAACTGCTCTTTTCCTCATCTCTCAGGTGTGGCAGGAAATTTCTGTACTTCTCTTAAACTTGTTATCCCTTTATTAGATCCCTTCATATGCTGCTTAGAGAGAGGAGCACACTGCTTCAGGAGTGGGTAGCTTCCCTGTCTCCCCAGTTTTGGGCACAAGGGGTTCAAGAACAAACTCCTGGGAATTTGATTGCATGGGGTTCACCTGGGTCACAGAGGTCTGTGCCTCAGCTGGAGGCCTTAGCATCATCCCTGACGTTGTGGAGACACGTTCATGTATCTCAAGATAAGGTCTGCAGGGGAAGTAGAGGTCTCCCTGTCTCGAGAATCTAGGCAGGGGGCTGGTGAACCAGTCCACAAGATCTTCATGGGACCAGCAAACCTCACCAGTGTCCAGCATCCTCCATTCCTAGTGGACAGATAGGAGGGTGAAGAGCTGAGCTCCACAAGCATCTGGGGAAATGAAAAACCAGCTGTTTTTTCTGGCTTCATGTCAAGATGGAAAACAGATGGGATCCTTGCACTGTGGCTTTCTTCCTCCCTGGCAAGCAGATGTTGTAACCTTTTCTAGAGCAGGCTGGAGAAACGTGCCCTCTTCTCCAAAAGCTGGCCAAGCTCCCCACCAGGAGAAGGGAAATTAGGAGATACAGACCTTTTCTTGGCCCAACTCACAGCCTGAAGCCTGACTGGCCTGCAAAGAGGGTGCAAAAGAGTGTGTATGGGGGCACTGACACCCACTTCATCATTGCTTTGCATCCCTGGGAAAGGATCTGCAAAGAGAATCAGGAGTGTTGGTTGGCTCAAGGCGGAGTTCCTTGCACAGCCTGTGTGGGTATTTTTTAAGCATATGTAGTCAATTGTGACCTGGTTGTAGAAATGAGTGGGAAGTCTGGGTCCTTTGTGTGCACGAAAAGGCAGGTAGTAGGTTTAAGGGTGGGCTGAGAGGCAGAGGGTTGGGAGAAAGGAGAGCGCAACAACCAAGGAAAAGAAGGGAATGAAGTCACTGATTGCTTCTCAAGGCTGTATTTTAAAATGTCACCTGATTGGTTTTCAAGCCAGAAAGGTTTCAGGTCCAGTGGGTTTCCAGTAATGATGGTAAAATAAGGAGGAGCATTGAAAGGAATTTGTAAACTTTGTATTTCTTTCCCAGTTTTTTAAAGTTTCATGAAAAGGACTTTTGTCCTTCCTGGCTTGAAATCAAACTTGGGAGTAAAAACCTGTCTATGTTCACCAAGAGAAAAGACTTTTTCTCAGCAAGGTTTCCAATACTTGGATTTGTGACATTGGAAGCTTTTTTTTTATTTTATTTTTTAGGAAGAAATGTTTCTCTGTGTCTATGTTTTGCAAAATTTCATGTTGTACTCCCTTATCTGTGTGGAAGCAGCCTTTTTGTAGCCAAAGTCCCCAAAGCTGCAGGTTCCCAGCCCCAGGAGGGGATTGAGACATTTACAAGGAAAATATCATGCTGTCACCTCGATCATTTGAAGATAGCATTGCAAAGTGCATGGCCATCTTCCAGTGGATCTGTGCTCCATCAGCTGGAGCAGGGCGACCACAGGCCAAGGGCTCTTCTGTATCTGCTCTTCTCCATCCACAGCTAGAGGTAGAGCAGCCCACAAGATGTGCAGTAGTGAGTTTCTGGAGCCCCCATTAAACCATATCATTGCAGAATCATCATAGAATCATAGAATGGTTTAGGTTGGAAGGGACCTTAAAGATCATTTAGCTCCAACCCCCCCTGCCCTGGGCAGGGACACCTCCCACCTGACCAGGTTGCCCAAGGCCACGTCCAGCCTGGCCTTAAACACCTCCAGGGATGGGGCCTCAACAACCTCTCTGGGCAACCTGTTCCAGTGCCTCACCACCCTCACGGTGAAAAACTTCTTCCTAATGTTCAATCTGAACCCGCCCTTTTCCAGTTTAAAGCCATTCCCCCTCGTCCTATCGCTACATGCCGGAGTAAAAAGTGCTTCCCCAGCTCTCCTGTAGGCCCCCTTTAGGTACTGGAAGGCAGCAATAAGACCTCCCCGGAGCCTTCTCTTCTCCAGGCTGAACAGCCCCAACTCTTTCAGCCTCTCCTCATAGGAGAGGTGCTCCAGCCCTCAGATCATCCTCCCACTAGACCAGGTTGCTCCAAGCCCCATCCAGCCTGGCCTTAAACACCTCCAGGGATGGAACTTCCACAACTTCTCTGGACAACCTGTTATCAGACCATGGGCAACTCACTGCAGCCTTTATACCATGCCATAGCGTGCAGGCAACAAGAAAACAAGAAGATGAGTTAGTAGGCATCTCAGCTCACAGATAAGTAGGGAGCAGCCAGTCCTTACTAGCACCGCAACAAACATTGGGACTGTGTCCTGGCCTAAGCCACTTGTTAAACAAGTCATAGTCAAGCCTGGGGTTTCTACAAAGGTCTCTTTCAAGAGAAGGAAATACAACTAGAGGTATCAGAGAAGGAATCACGCACCAGGGTCACAGAGGCATTCAGGAATCCAAAATGAGCAGAGCCAGCGTCGGGGACAGGATCGCTGCAATAGGGAAAGTTGCCTAGCTCTAGCCTGGGCAGCTTCATCCAACACTAGTCCTGGAGCCTCACCTGCAAACCAAGCTGAGCACCACCAGCTTGCGCAGACCCCATAACAGAGGGAATGAGCTCTTACGTGCTTAGCGTGGAATGGCTTGCAAGGGATTTGGTGAATCCAGTTTAATTTCCATGTGTCTTCTGATGAAATCTGTATTGGAGTCATTATGATAGCGCGGGCTTTTCCAGATGTGACAGTAAATGTCTGCAGGCACACTTTTTAACAGTCTGCAGGGTTAGGAAGACATTTTATGATCTAGGTGGATGAGGCTGTTTAATGTCTGAGCAAAAAAAATTAATGGCAAAGAGCTGCCTAACAAGCCTTTTTCTGAGTGATTGCTAGCCAGGCTAATGTCTATTTGGTCATAAACCATCTGGGACATTTGGGATGTATTAGCCAACTTTTGCATAACATATGCAGGAAGATGCTGAGAAGATATAACCGGTATGTTACGATGTTGTAAGAAACTATTGAGTTACACGGTACAGAATTTGAGTCTCTTTAACAAGATGGCCATTGTCACTGGTGTGGCCGTGGTTCACATGAAAGGCATAGGATTTTTTGGTGTGACATTTTCTTATGTCTTATGTTTCCCTTTTTTTTCCCCTATCTGCAAGATAAGTTTTTTTTACTTTCCTACCAGCCTGAGGATCATTCAGATATGACAGTAATGAGAGACAGACACTTACCTCCAAGAAAGTGGGTCCACTTCATTTTAGTGGCAGGAGACCAGTGACTGTTTTCTCATCATCTGGGAAGTGCTAAGTCTGCTACTCCCATGTGAGATTACACTTTTTAATAATGGCCGTGTTCAGTAATGGTGTTGCCTGTGTGAACGGCCATTGGAAAGGGCAACCAGAAGACATGGTGGTCTTGTCTTCTGGGGTGTCCTTATACTTGAAGGTGGACAGTGTTGCTACTGTTGTGTTTGATGAAGGAGAGCTGGGCAACCATCTGATTTCAGATCGTATTACAAAATACAAACTGAAGTCTTCTAGCAGTCCCCATAAGAAGGCCCTTGCTGCTTCAAAGCCATAGAGGAGCTGATTTAAAGATCCCTGAAAACATTCCTGGGATCTCAGGGAATATCTTCACTGCTGAGTAAGAGAGGTCCAGGGTGCAAGCTCAGGTCTTGGAGCACCAGTTGTCCACGCTGCTTCGCCGTGAGCTCACTCCCAAACCCTGCTCTCAGGCAGAGGAGAGCCGAGGTGTTTGGACACAAGCCATGCTGTGACACTTGGCCTCAGGGCCAGCGAACCAGCCCCGGCCGGCTTTATTTAGTAGAGTAGGTGTTGCTGATGAGACTGCACCGCTTTTGGCTCCCTCTGCCCTGCGTAGTCCTTCAATACTGTCCCGGCAGGCTTTGCACCTTCAAACACCCCCACAAGTCTTTATGCCACATCTCAGAGCTCATAACACCTACCCTCGGTTTCTTACTATAAAAACATTACTCTGGCAGGCTGCGGCGCAGCCCACTTAATATTTCAGACACTTTGAACTGAATTCCCCCCCCCCCCCTCCCCATCCCTCCTCCAATAATTAATATGAACTAGGGCCGTGGGGCATCACACAGGGCCCAGAGGAGGCTGAAGGCCAAATGCCATGTGCTGTGGACCAGGCAGTCTGCTGGCAACCCCAAGCTGTGTGCAGCGATACAAACCAGGCTGCGCGACTGGACTTCAAGGCTAGATGGGAGCACAAGCCTCAGGGTTTTGTTTTTGTTTTTTTTTTTTTTTTTTTATCACTACAGAGGAAATCGTTGTGGATTTAGAGGAACCATGCCCTTAGAAAACAAGACAGACTTTTGCCAGTGCAGACATTGGAAATAGTTTGTGAGATGTACATACATGTGACTGACTGACCAGCTCACCTTCATGGGATGAAAATCACGGCTCAGAGAAATCTTCCTTTGGTATGACACGTGGCAACACTCAAAACCCTGCAAGTCTCCATAAATACACCTAGTTAAGGCCACAGCACAACAGAGCAGTTTAATAGGGTTATCAAATGTAAGGTAATCCATGGCAGCCAAATGTGAGGTCATTCACATCAACTCAACTTACCATGGAGATGTGTCCAGCTCCTGCTCGCCTTGCATAGAGAATGTGCACTGGGACAGTTACTGCATCTCAGCCAACATGGGGCGATGCCGTATGGGCTGCCACAACTGGGTTGTGGGTTTTAGCCCCAGTATCCAGCTGTTCACAGAGGATGGGTTGCATCTCCACAAAGGGGCGGCAGATGTGGACTTGCTCTGTGAGAATGAAAACCCAGCTTGTCTTTAATCCAGAATGCATGGGTTTGACGTTCCAGGCATAACTTGATGTTGCTGCAGATATTACAGCAAACCTCTAGGTCCCCACACAGCATGAGCACGGATATGGTGTTATATGTACAGGAGGATCTTGTACCAAAATACTCGCGGTCTAAATATGTACGATAGCCTGGATGTGGTCTACAGGAACAGGTGACTTGACTGTGTAGGAAGCAATAGGTAGGTAGGTGCTCAGGCAACGACTTAGCATAAAATCATGGACAGATTTTGGGCTCTGTTTGCTCAATGAGACAAATGACTGAAAGGTCACTACTGAAAAAGCCTTCCTGGCTTTGGTTTGAGGAATTTGCATCTCTTGACACAATGACCTTGCTGTTGGCCTGGAAGAGTCAGCCTGCGGAGGTGTGAAAGCCAGCAGCTCATCTCCCAACCAGTAAACCTCATGAACCTTTTCCTTCACTCCTTCACTCACATGGACACTGTTGTCCCATTTCTGTAGGTGTTTGTGGAAGATTCCTTAAACCTTGCATCTGGCCCACCTCGAAGGAGATAGCTGTCCCCATATTTTATCTTCAGGCATCATTGCGTAAAGTTGCTCTGGAGATCTCAGGTCAGCTAGGACAAACGAGGCAGGCTTGCCAGCTGAGACGCCAGTTCATCTGCAAGGGTGGAAGTGGTGTGCTTCGGTCAAACAAAATGAGAGGCTTGATAGGTCTTCAGAGGTAACAGGGAAGGGTAACTGTCTGTCTTCCATTGAGCCTAAAGAAGAGGAGTCTCCTTCAGCACCCACCTCTCTGCTGACAAGGACATCACAGGGGACAACTGTGGCTTTTATAAGACGGGCACACGTCTACTTGCAGACTTCAGGCAGTGAGGAGATGGCAGTTTTTCACCACTATCAAAGCAGGCTGGATTTGAACTAACATCCAAAACATACCCCAGCAGGCGTACAAGCCCCTGGATGTCTCCCGTCTGTACAGCACTCAGCTCTCAGAGGCCGTGGGTGTTATCGCTATAATAAACATTGACGTTAGCTCTCTCTGTCTGCCAGGTATGTTGCACTTTAGAAATGCCACACGTATTCCCAGCCTTTAGGAATTTCCCCAAATCCTACCCATTCAAAACAGATCCCGCAGCTGCTTCCCCTGCAAAAATCCAGCTGCATCTTCTGTTGTGCCTTTACAGTGATTATCTGAAGATTTTCCTCCAGTTTAGCAGAGCTGCAGCTTATACAATCTTGACCTCTCAAGCACGAAGAGAAAGAAGAAAATAACAGGGCACAACGTCTTCTTTAGCTATTATTCCACCAGGGCCAGCCATGCTACTGAAAGGGAAATCCCTGCACAAATTAAGGAAATTCAGATATTTCTTTCATTCTAAGAGGCATTCCCGGCAGAGCCAGGGCTTGTTTCCAAAGACATGGCTGCATTCCAGCATCAGAGAAACTTTATTATGCAAATATTGACCGGTGTTGAAGGAAACAGAAATAAAAAACTGTCAGAGGCGACAAAAGCTATTGTGCTTGGGCGGTAACTACCGAAGCCAAATTTTGGGAGCATTGTTTCACTGGTGAGATGTCTTTTGCAAGTAGAGGGTAGCAGTAGATGGTAGATGGGCTGTTTCTTCTTCTTTTTTTTTTTTTTTTTTTCTTTTTCTTTTCTTCTTACTTTGTTTTAATTGGGGAAATTTTAGTCCTGGAAATGATGACGGAAACACTAGCGAATGCACAGAATCCTGTTATTGTCCAGGACTTAGTCGTTCAACGATCCAAACAATGATCCAATATGTAGACCAAAACTAATAAAGACCTACCTGGCAGGAACATGAAGAGGAACATTATGTGTTATGGACCGGCCCCAGGAATGAGAGCGCTGGGTGGAAGAATATTGGAAAAAGATGGGAACTCCACCTCCAGTGAAGCTGATGGAAAAGTCCAAAGGAGGCCCAGGAATGATGGGGCAGGAACTCAGTAATGATATACAAGTTGCAAGGTTTGAGGCAAAAGTCAGGGGTCACACAGATGAGGGTTTATGTTACGCATTGGCAAGGGAGAGCCAAGAAGTCTAAATATTTGCAGCTTATGTGCAGAGGGGCTGGAGAAGACATGAGGATACAGCACAGCCCCGCAGGGTCTGTAGGTGTGAGTAGGGGCAACATCTTGCCCTTAAAATGACTTCATCTGCCTCCACAGCATAAATGAATTAAATATTCGCAAGCTGGGGAGAGACACTTTAAAAAGTCATCTCTACCCCTTTCTTGGCTTTAAAAAGTAACGAAAAAAAGAATGACTACATTAGACCAGGTCACATATAGTGTCCCCTGCCCAGATGTAGTTAGAAACAAATGTTTGAAAAAGTATTTTTAAAAGCATGTTATTTTAAAAAGCGAGTAAGGACTCTTCTTTCCTTTGCAATACCCTCCTAACTTCTGACATGGGTGAGTTCAGGATACAGTTTTATCGTAATCAGATGCACATACACCAGACTCACATTTCGTCCTCAGGAACTCCTGCTGAAGCTGAAGGAGAATTTCGCCCTGAGATAAGGGCTACTTTGACTGATTTTCTCTTTTCTGCTACTTCTTTCCTTCTGTTAGACATGCCAGCTCTGAGCCATGTTTACGTCATCAGTTTACAGGAGCTTCCCAATGGCTCTGTAGGTTATCCTCATTTATTCAAGAACGACCTCTTCCTTTTCCCTCCAGTCTCCCCTCATCATATATGTTATCAGCAGCATGGACAGTGTGAAAAATAGTTTATACCCCATCCCTGAGCTGGCGTATGAATCAGAAGCCAAGGATGGGCATTGCTTCTCAATGCTGGCATCTAGACAAAGTTTGTTGTTCATATTCCCTTAATATCTCATCCTCCCAAGTAAAGTAAGAAGCTATAGGACAAGAGGAAATGGCCTCAAGTTACACCAGGGGAAGTTTAGATTGGATATTAGGAAAAATTTTTTCACCGAAAGGGTTATCAAGCATTGGAACAGGCTGCCCAGGGAACTGGTGTGGTCACCATCCCTGGAGGTATTTAAAAGACGTGTAGACATGGTGCTGAGGGACATGGTTTAGTGGTGGACTTGGCAGTGTTAGGTTGATGGTTGGACTTAATGATCTTAAAGGTCTTTTCCAACCTAGACGATTCTATGATTCAACATCTGACCACGGTGAATAAACTGTACTCTTTCATCGCCTGTCTCCTTCCATTGACTATAGAGACAGTGTAGTTGGTGCCGCACCAAATGCTAATTTGTCATGACGATTAGAAAATTGGTCCAAAAGTTCACAGAAGGCATGAGCTTTCCATGACCCCCCTTCTCCCTGTGTGTGCACGGGATCAAGTGCTTGTTCAGCCACGTGATGCCACCTTGATCTACATATGATATTGCTCTTTGGGTTTGACATCTGGGAGTGGTTTAAGTGAAAAAATGTTAATTGGGACCTTTGGGAATGTCACAGGTCCTTCAAAAGCAGCCTGGCGTTCACGGGATCAGGCTGAGGCCCACAAAACGGGGCGCCGCATTTGTTGTCCCTGCCCAAAAGCCCTATTAAGGTGTAAAACAGGAGTTTGCCCCTGGAAAATCCTGATCTCAGGCTGTGCTGCTGCTATCTGTACAAGTTGCTTACCAAAGAAAACGTTGCTCTGTCTGAGCTGGTAGCGATCACCGTATCTCCGCGCAGGAGAGATCTGTTGCTTACAGAACTGGTTACCTCATAGTTCAGGGAAATGGGGTGAAAAGGTCTAACGCTGAGTCTCTGCAAGCGCAGTGAAAGAAAATAGATGCTGGTGCTTCTTTCGCGACTACTCCGCGTTTCTCAGCGCGGCACCTTCAGAGCCGGCGAGGGGAGAGAGCACGGCAGCCCACCTCCCCAGGGCTCTCTCTCCCCTTCCCCACCTTTTTTATTTAGGTGTAGGAGGCTGACCTGGCTCTGAGGAGGACTCTGTCTAGCCCGGCGTGGTCTCAGCACAAGCAGAGAGGGGCAAATTATTTGCCTGTACGTTTGATGAGAGGCGGGCATTAAACAAAACCCCACCAGATGACACCTTCTCCAAATGGTCTGCAATGAGGGCACCCCCCCAGATCTGCCAGCGTGCCCCCAGGAGGATGGGATTCAGAGGGGAGATGGTAGCGGTATGGGGATTGCTTCTTCCTATGCACCAGGCACTCAGCGGTCCACAGAGCTTTGACAGTCAGAATAACACACATACACACACACATGGAAAAAAACAAAGATGCAGAGGAATCCAGACTTGTTAAAGCCTTTTCCTTGCTGGCCCTGTCTGGCAGAGCTTGAGTTTTAAAATACCAATGCCTTTTCTTGTCATTCTCGGCTTTAATTTATTATTTTTTTAAATCAATAAATATCCCTCCACTCCTCCATCTGGAGGATCCCTCCTTCATCCCACCCCTGCCAAGCTGATCAGAGCCACCTATGCAATGCCATTTGATCCAGAACATATTTCAATCTTGGCCCGTTCTCAGCCTCATAAATTCCTGACATGATTCGGGAGGCGTTTCTGTTGGAAATAGCTCTCCGCTCCGCTGTCGTATTTATAGAGATTGCTGCTGCCTCTGATCTGAGGCCAAACATTAGGAATAATTGCAGCAGGAAGCAGGACAGAGCTCGACATATTGTTTGTCTGGATTGTTTTAATTTCAAGATCATGGAAGTACCCCCACTTACTGATGTTAGGAGTGGAAAAAAAAAAAAAAAGGCAAAGAAAAGAAAAGCATTGTTCAGGAATTTTCTATTTTAAATTTTTTTTTCTTTTTATTGCTTTTGTTAGAGGCAAAGAGGGAATCATTACGCTTGCTGCTGAGGACAGGGAGGTGAATTAGATGTTGGTGACTTACTAATTCAGGAATCCTGTCCCTGCAGATTGGACTAGAGGTTCCCACTTTTTTATTTTCTGCTTGTTGAAACAAAGCCAGGAAATGCACATGGCTCTGCGTACGCGCGTGTGTGCATCTATGTGTGCATGACAGGAGGGAGGGGGGTGCAGAGCTGTAGGTGGGCCCCCAGAAACATCAGCCACACCACCGCACCGGTCAGGGCTGAAGCTGCACATGGACAAGGTGCTAAAGCTGGCAATTTGGAAGGAGCCACACGTCCCGCCAGGCGATGGCCAGTACTCAAGGCGTGAAGTCCTTGGCCATGTGGCTCAGAGCTGAGAAAGAAAGCTGTGGGACGTGGATGCCAGGAGCCTTCAGACACGCCGCGTCTGAACTGGGGTAGCTGTGTTTGGAAGTGAGAGACACATGCACGCGCTGGAAGCCTGAGCTGAAGCCCGTTGAAGTCGACAGAAAAACATTTTTCACTCCAGTAGGCTTTGGGTGACACTGGAGGTGCCGCTAAGAGGGAGGATGGGGAAAAGGACAGAGCAAAGTTTCCTCAGTACAGGGATGCCAGGCGGTCTATGAGGTGGAACCATGGGGCTCCTGTTGCCCAGAAACCCCATCATAAACATCTCCCACCCCTGTCCGACCATGGACAAAATTGCCAGGTTGTCTGGCACATCGCTGAAGCACAGAGTGAGCTGATGAAGTGGGACCTCACTGCAGAGAGGCACCAGGGTTGCCTTCTCCTCCCACTGCTGTGATTTCTGGGTAGCATTGCTCTGACACAACGGGGATTTAGCCTTGCCCCAATCTTAGTGCCTTCAGAAGAGAGTGCTTAAAGACTTGCTTAAGTACTCATTGTTTTGGTGAAACCCTTAGAGTCGCTCTCAGGTACATGTTGAAATATGTTCATGAGTAGGGATCCTGAATTTGAGCTATTAGCTCTTGAGAAAGAAACCTGACTGCAATTTAATTGCTGGGTAATAGCTTTGGGAAAAGAGGAGACGTCTTCTGCCAAATCCTGGGCTGCGTTGGTTCAAGCCTACCCCTTTTGCTGGTTACCGAGAGCTCTTAATTGAGCATAGATATGGGGTAAGAGCTGCTGTAAGTTCAGAGGAGAAAACCATCCATGCTTCCAGCAAGAGCTACAATCATATTAGCCTAACACAAGGGAATAATAAAGGGCTCTACTCAGGGAAAAAAAAAAAAATAGCAAGAGCCAACATCTGGGAGCTGAAGCCAAAAAAACTGGTTACGAGCAAGTGAGCCTTGTAAATTGAAGGGGGCGGTTGACAGCCTGGGGCGATCTGTCAAAGAATGGTTCAAGGGTTGGCCAATCGTTAGGGTGCCTTCAGGAAAAGATACTTTAAACAAATCCAGGTCACTGGGCTCAGTCCAGTTTCGAGGCGAAAACGTCTGCTCGGTGCTACGCAGGAGATCAAATTAGGGGTTCGACGGTTTCTGCCATCCTTAACACAGAATAGAGACATGTCAGGAAGCACTCGTGCACTTCTTAAGCCGATAGAGAAAATGAAAATGAAGCCATCTACGTTGCTTCTTGGATTGTCAGTGAAATTGTACATTTGCATTTTACCCCCAGCAATCTGCGAGATAGTTCAGACAGAGTTTTGAAAAATATTGCAGCGGTGGAAAAAGAAATAAGGAACGAAGTGTGCTGTGTATGCGGCTCGGTTGGGGCAGAAAACAACTGCCCCATCTGGCTGCTGGCATGAAGGTACCTTTGGTATCTTCCATTACGTTTCTAACAGCAGCACTGCTGTTGCCTCAGATGTTGAGTCTGCTGCCTCAATAAAAAATGCCAGCAGCTGAAGGAAGATGGAAAATAAATGTCTTTTAAGGTCCTGGAACAAAATGAGGGCAGAACCAAAATAGATCTTGCTGTGTTCAAGCTTGATCATTCTTTCCTGAGCTCCTGCACCTTCGCAGAGGTAGGACGCAGAGGTTAACCCAGTGCAGCCTTTCCTACTTTATTATATGGGGGAAAACTCATAGACATGCAGTAAGAAGTGCAGATGAAAGGGTGGAAAAAATGATGGATTAATTCCGTTTTTCATCCAGGGAGCTGAGGCAGCGAACGCTATAAAGGAAGACTATAGCAAAATGGGGGATTAAGCAATTATTTAGAGTCTGTCCACATCTCTGTCATTCCAGTAGCACCTTCCCATGGAGCTGACCACCTCAACCCAAAACTGTGGCTGGCATTTATGTTACTCGGGAGTCTTTGCCACAGTTAAGTCACAATAATCTCCCTCTGGGAAAAGAAGTAGCCCTGAAAAAATTAACAAGCTCAGCATCTCCCTGAGTCTTTCAAGTGACCCCTGACCTTCTTCAGGCTCCCTCAAAATCTGATGCTAGTAAAAAACATTCCTTTTATTTGCAAAAAAATTAAGGGTAATAGAAAAAGGGAGAACATAAAATAGACAGAGAAGACGACTGGGACAGATGCCAGAAGATCTGATGCTAATCAGCTCCAGATAATGTCCAAGTCCAACATCTCCTTCCCTGGGGACGGTACCCAGGACACAGCGCCAGGAGGATGTCAGTGCTGAGACTCCAGCGCTTGCCTGCACCACCGGGGAAAGGGAATCTGCAAATATTTAGTCTGCCAGAAAGACTATTCCAATTAGCGGATGTCAGATCAAGGCCCGAATGATTCTGAAACATGTAAGGGTTTGGACAGGGCTTACCCAAGTCACAGAAGGGTCGTCACTTACTTAAAACTATTAGTATCTGACAAGCATGTGCATCGCCAGGCACTTAAACCAGAACTGCTTAATTTACACTAACAGTCGTGGGATGGATCCCATTTAGCGTGAATTCCTGCGTCCCCAGAAAGCTGAGGCTGGGCTGATTTCATTGTTTCTCATCCCCTGGAAATTCGCTTATTCATAAATAAAAAAGACCATCTGACATTATCTGGGATGAGGGAAGGAGCCTTTGTCACAGAAGACAGGGTGTCATCACCCAGCTGTGTTACTGCTAGCTTCGGTCTGACCGTTGGTCCTAATATGGTTGTGGTTAATGCTTACACCAACAGTCGCGGACAAGCGAGGACTTTTTTGGAAATGAAGGGAGAGGGACCGCAGAGCCCCACGTGAACATTCAAGTGAAGAGAGTCGTGTCAGCAGATGCAGCAACGCCGGCATCGCGCTGGTTGTGGGCAGAGGGCTGCTCTCGCCCACCTTCATTTTTCCACACTGCAGTTATTTTTTTTTTTTTTTCTTTCTTCAAATAAGGGCAGGAAAATCTTCAGGTCAAGACAACGAACAACAAAGAGACCGAGAGCGACTGACAGAGCGGAATTTAAGGCTCAGCTTTAAGAGCAGACACTGGTTTAAATTCCTGTCCCAGCTCCAAAAACAGTCAGGATGTCCTCAGTGTGGTGATGCCTGGCCATCCCCTCCCAGAAAGGCACCAACACCCCAACAGCAAGTCCAGCAAATTCTTCAATTTGGGTGGTGACTGAGAGTGCAGAAGATGCATTTTCATCTCCCTCGACCCCTCCTGTGCAGCAAAGTTGGTTGTGAGGGTCCACATGCTCCTCTCCCAACTGTCTGAGCTCAATCTCTGGCCAGCACTGACCATTGAGGCTACATCTGAACGGGTAAGGAAAGCAGGCCAGGTTTGATCTCAGATCATGACTCACATTCACACAGCTCAAAACTCTTTTTTTCTGCCCCAAAACTGTGCATGGTGAATAGTGTCAGGCTATGTTGACAAAACCATCCAAGGAGTATGCTAACACTCAGCCACCCTCTACAGGTGAGTCCATGCACTGGGTCTGTTGGCTGTGTACATCCCAAAAGCTTCTGGAGAGAGAGGAGAGAGGCAGGCAGCCTCTCTCCATCCCAACAGGATGGGGTAGGGTATTCAGGAGACGAAGGCTGGTGGGATGAACCAAGTTTTGCATGTGCAGTGGACAGTCACAGGGTCCTACTCTGGATGTTTCAGGGGTGAGATGAACCCCTGCCACCCTTACCTGCTGCCTTAGGTCCTTTATCTGGAGGGATATGGGGTAACAAGAGATGAGGGAGAGCAACTCTGCCAATACTCACAGAGCTGCAGAATTTGCACTCTAAAAACAGTGGGCAGTGGAGCCGTGTTCCTGAGAACTTCTGTGATCCCACCTCTGCAGATATCAAATGTTTTGTTTTCTTACCTGCTGTAGGTGACCCTGCTCTGGCAGGGAGGTTGGACTAGATGATCTCCAGAGGTCCCTTCCAACCCTGACCATTCTGTAATTTGTGACATCAGCCCCTACTTTTACTTTTATTGCCCTTGAAGGGGAACTGAGACGAAGTATTTTGGCCAAGGTCACCCTTGAAGTGAGTGGAAGGGTGAGATGCTGAGCCCGGGTCTTTGAAATACCAGGCTGGTCCTCATGCCATCCTAGATGCAGGAGGAGAGCACTGGGGAGCCGGAAGCAACCCTCTTTTTGTTAGTGATGTTCTGTGCAGGCTGCGGACAAGCACAGTGAAGTACAGTGTCTGCTGAGCTTGCTTTCCAGTGACTGCATTTCAGGCAGCTCCTAGCTACGCGTTTTAAAATAAAAGTTTTAAAGAGGTTTATAGCAAATGCCTGCTATGAAATAGACTTTTTGTAGCCAAGACTGGAATAAAACCATCCAAAAGTGACAGGAGAAACTGTTCATACAGGACCAGGCCAGGGTGTAGCTCCAGGACCGTACCTGGCTGTAGATATCTCCAGGGTACAGCTCCATAGGCAGCCATGCCACTTTCCTGCTTTATATCAGCTGGGATTATGGCCCATCTACAGACCTCTGCAGGTGGCCACAGCCAACTTCTCCCAGCTAAGAGCTCCCAAGAGGTATTGTCTTAAATATCAATAGGGGCAAAAATGGACCACAAAGGTGTAACGTAATTTCTGCCTGTGTCTGTGTGGTGTTTAAGTCAACATTTGGTGTATGTGTACTTCTCACATCCTCTTAGAGTAACTCTCTGGCTTTGGAAAATTTATTTTATGAAATTTATACACTAAAGCCCACCGGTTTCAGAAAAAAAAACCACCCAGAACTCAGTGGATCCTTTGTGCCAGATGATGTTTCAAAATATTGTAGTCAATATATCTGCCCAAAGTAAGTGTTGAAGTGTCACACATGGTTGTCATTTGAGATGATCTGGGGACTCTTAGATGCACAAGGCTGGCAGGTACAATCCCTTGTACCTGGCAAGTATGAGGAACACCCAAAAGCATCACAGGAAACCTTGCTCTACAAAGTCCAGCTAGACAAAACCAAGAAGAGAAGGAGGACAACCAAGAGATGCGGTTTTACCCAAGATCAGTGCATGAGCAGCACGTAGGAAACAGTTTAAGCCCTCGTTCCACTAAAGACAAATCAGTTTTTGCAGGTATCTGCTGTATGACCAGGGCTTCATCAGTGCCTGCTGCCCTTGAGTGTATCTTGCCTGTCTGAAAAAAGAAGGTCCTTTTCAGAAGAGTGGTTTTAGGTGCACGGTTGCTTAATTATTATAGAACCATAGAATGGTTTAGGTTGGAAAGGACCTTGAAGATCATCAAGTTCCAACCCCCCTGCCATGGGCAGGGACACCTCCCACCTGACCAGGTTGCCCAAGGCCATCTCCAGCCTGGCCTTGAACACCTCCAGGGATGGGGCCTCAACAACCTCTCTGGGCAACCTGTGCCAGTGCCTCACCACCCTCAAAGTAAAAAACTTCTTTCTAATACCTAATCTATATCTCCCTTTTCCAGTTTAAAGCCATTCCCCCTCGTCCTATCGCTACATGCCCGAGTAAAAAGTCCTTCCCCAGCTCTCCTGTAGGCCCCCTTTAGGTACTGGAAGGCTGCAAGAAGATCTCCCCGGAGCCTTCTCTTCTCCAGGCTGAACAGCCCCAACTCTTTCAGCCTCTCCTCATAGGAGAGGTGCTCCAGCCCTTGGATCATCCTCGTGGCCCTCCTCTGGACACGCTCCAGCAGGTCCATGTCCTTCTTATGTTGGGGACTATGTGGATTTAGTTGAATGAGACAGACAGGGCCAAAGTAGAGGAACAAAAATGCTGCTGATTTAAGATGCATCAAGTTTCACAGGTTAAAACTTCAACTTTGTGCCTTGTGAAAATCAAAGTGTCTCAAATGAGCATGTGAAATCGTAACTCGCAGTTTTGCAGCCCTTTGCCTCTGTGCTCTCCTGGTAAAGCATACACAGTCCAACAGAAGAGGACTTTCTGAACACGATGTTTATTAATGGAGCCCATCCCAGCTGTGCAATCCTCATGCTGAGTAACAGCGGGAGTTTCTTCAGGTGTCCTCACCACGCAGGGTTTTGGTGTTTGTGAAAATGAGACATCCTGAAGGGGAACTTTCATCTGAATTTCTCAACAGGTGAGCTCCAAATGTGTTTTACGTTCCATTACCACTAAACACACACAGCCACAGGCCTGATGGATTCGATACACTTTCTGGTCCATCAATCTGACGGATTGGAAGGGAGAGGGTTTTTTTTTTTTTTCAATGCCATGTGAGCTTTCAGTGCTTTGCAGATGATCACTTTCCTGGTGCACCCTGTCCTCCGACTGAATAAGGAAATAATGTTTAGATATAAAGACTGTGATTGACAGTCAGGCAGAGAGGTGCCTTTTCTAGTAACAAAAGCCAGACAGAGAACTGGACTATTTTTCTACACCAGCCTCCAACAACCTGCGCTTGGTGTAAAGAAACTCGGGGAAGGAATCTGTCAAATCTCCTCAATCTTAAAACGCCAGCACGAAATTACTCCCAGCCCATACATTTATCCTCCGCTTTTGTGCTGTAACCCTATTCACTTACCCTCCAGCAAATCTGCCGTACCAAATGCCAGAGTTCAATCATAAACAGGGAGTTTCAATACTCAGACCTGATCCTTTCCTTTCCCATTGCAGTCCTCCCCTATTGACCATTTCCCATAATTTGGGGTCACTCCATTCCCAAAACTGCTTTAACTATAAGTATGCTATCATCTTACCTTCCCCTGGGCAGATGCTACCTTTGGTAAAGTCTCCTTTTCCATGTGTTTTTTTTTGGTTTTCCTTTTCTGTTTGGTTTTTTTTGTTGTTGTTGTTGTGTTTTTTTTTTTTTTAAGAGGAAAATTGAAAATACAAATAGGTAATAGCAATAAATCTCTTCCCATAGTTCATGTTCCACCACGCTTCCTTTAATATCTCTGTTTATGTTATGCATTGTTTAGCACCATTTCGCAGCAACACCTTTTAGAGGAAGATCGGCCAAAAATTTATTGGTTTTGAAGATTTCAAGACCAAATGTTGAGTTCAGAGAGATTTCTCCATTTCACCTTAGTCTATAGATTAGCTATGGAATGTATAGGTAATGTAGGGCCCATAGCTGACCCACAGAGCAACAAAAGACAGAGATAAGGTCTAGCAGCAGGCTGGACCAGAGATCTCACCCCTTGATGCAAAGACCTTGACTATTTTCAAACTCTCATGTACGTCTTGCAGTGAACTGGGGCTGACCTTTGTTTTTAGAACAGGAAACTCTCCAGAATGTATTTCTTCTGGGGGTATGTGATATTTTGCATATATTTCTGTATCTGCTGCTAGCTCATGGCCCATGTTCCTTCTGTGTCCCTCCGGTCAAGTCTCAGTGGATCCGTAATCTCTTACATCTGCATCTGTAGCTCGTATGTGCAACGGGCAAATACACTTGTGGCTTCAAAGAACTGCTTTCTCTTATACGCCCTTTCCTTCTCAGTACATGGAGTGCTCTTACACATTCACATTTTGTTCCAAGAAAATAGTCTGGTCCTGGAAAAGGCCCCAGAAAGGTGTTCTACAGGGTCTCCAGCCTGTGAGGAAGGTAAGCTTTGGTCTTTGGCTGTCTTCCTTCCCATCTTGTATTTTTTTCCACTTCTCTTGGTTCTTTCGTGCTGCGCAAGTATTTGGACTTTGGTGCTTTAATCGGAGCTCATGCTGATCTTCAATGAGACCATTTCTCCCCTAGAGAATGACTCACCAGGCACTGTCTTTGCTTCCTTCCGTACAGTCTTAGCAAATAAAGCTGCTGGTTCAGCTTTGCTGTTCGGTCACGGTCAGAGGGCGACGTGCTGGGACAGGGTTTCTCTTCCTGGGTAAATCATGCAAAATTACTGCAAGTCAAACAAGGTGCCTGCTGAAATGCCTCTTTGCTTTATTGCATTTCATATGACAGTTCATCTACCTCCCCTCGGTCTGAACACTTGTCTGCAACGATGAGGTAGTTTGTGTGGTTTGTGATGAAAAGGTCCTTTCCTAGTTTGTTCCAAAATCTACTGGGGATGCTGTATATTTTCGTTGTCTCTGTTTGTTGCTTGGCCAGCATTTCCTTGCCTGTATAACATCTGCTCACCAGACCTCAGATATCCTTGATCACATTTGGCCAGTATGAGGCACCTCTAGTTTTCTGGTGTGTTCTTGAGACTGCATCTGTTCCCAAAATTCTGGGTGTTGTGATTCAGCTGCATTTCTGTCTGATGCATCTATCCCACGCAACTAGCTCGTCTCTGTATTTCCAGCTAGTAGTCTTTCTCTGTCTTCTTTTCCATGGCTTTTTGTGCACCTTGTTGGTATCTGATGAACTTAATGTCTGTTCGGCACTTTCACATATGTGGCAGTTCACTTTTCCTACGCTCACAGCTCTCGGTAGAGTTCTTGTGGGAGCATGAGGGTTGACAATTGGTTTGGACAAATGGTGATGGCTGTGAAGAATTGCTCTCCTCTTCATCCAATAATCCACTAAAGGAGCTTTATCTCCTGCCACCTTCACTCCCCAGCCCCATTATCTTCCTGCCTTTGACTTCTACCCTATCTTTCCACTTAGGATCTCCACTTCTTCCAGCCGCCCAGTGCCCTCCTCCACCTCCTTTGCTCAACTTCCACTCCTCCTCTAGCCTCTTAATGTGCACATCTGTAGATTTTAGACTTCATTTCACCCAACCTCAGATAGCCGACTGGGGTCAGGAACACCCTTAACTAGTTGCAACCAATGGAGAAAACCAGAGGGCACTCAGCATGCTTCTTCTCTAAGTGCCTCTTTCTTTCCATCGACAATACATGGAAATCTCGAGGGAATGCACTCCTATGTGCTTAGCATCACCCAGGACAAATCCAGCCTATATGCTGTAGTGACTGTCGGATTGCCTGGCGCTCAAGGCAACTTCTTTCGGTGTCTCTCGGGCAATGTCCTCAGCTGTTTCACCTCTTATTTGTATTTCAGAAAAACCCTTCCTTCCCCATTTTACATGCTGGGGAGCAATAATAAAATCTGCACGGGACGGAGAAAAACCTGACAGTTGGTAAGTCTACTGAGCCTTTTCATTCAGAGTCCCACGCCTTTCATTCCTGTCACAAATTTGGTGTAATTTGGCAGTGGTCCGATCTATTGTTTCTCCAGATTTTTGACCTCTGTCACAAATCTTTCATACATGACATTTTTCATGGGTTGACAGTGATTTTTAGAGTACAATTAACATATATTTGGGTCCTCCGGTGAGTTGTGGGTGCATCCAGATGAGGGGTGAGCATGTGACAGCCATTGCCTGCTACAGCTAGTAGCGCAGCAGCTTGTATTTAGCTTTATTTTTTAACCATTGCAATACCAGGGCAAAGACCATCAAGCTACTAAGCAGGGTTTGGTGCGGGTCAGGGCTGCAATTTAGTGCCGGGGACGTGACTTGTCTTTGAGTTTTGTTCCTTTTTCCTGTAGTCTCCACTTTGGATTTGCTAGATTTGCTCCTAAGATCACAGTCATAATCTAAGTAGAAAAACAGCAACCCCAAACCCTGATACAGACCTATTTTATTCCTCGTGCCTCAAACACAGACCCATCTCATGAAACACTTCCTCCAAAGCAGAGCTGCCTGCATACCCAGATGTTGTCTGAGCACCAGTGTGCTGCAATGGCCCCATGGGGAAAAACACATGCCATAACCCTCCAGAACTGAATTTTCCTTGTCTGGCCTTCCTACATCCCGGTATCACTTCTCCCCTACACGCGGCAGGGGTTGTGGTGGCTCCTGAGGGATGGGAGTGTGTTGGAGAGGTTGGAAATACCCCACAAGAGATTTCCCAGGGAACCGACCTGGGCTCTGGTTGGGAAGCCGGTCCATAGATCGGCTCCTAGTTCTGTGGAGGTGATGAAGGAATGCAATTGCACCCCTCTGTCTAGACTTCTACCGAAAAGGAGAGGCCATGAGATGGAGTGGGTCACTGAACTGGACTCCAGAGACCTCAGCTTATTGCTTGATCTAAGGCAGAAACAGAAGATGAGAGCAAGCAAATCTCTTCCTCCTTTTTTTTCCCCTCCCTGTTAGTATGTCTTTTCCATTTAGAGATTATCTCTCACTACGTGTATGCGCAGTGCACGAGGGGCCCGTGCTCTCCACTTCCAATCACTGCTTAAATAGAAAGGAAATAAGAGGACCCATTACCCAGCGCCTAGGGCTGTGTTCGCATGCCTCGTCACCTTCAAAGGTCTGAACGACAGCTTGCATTTGAGGTTGAATCCCACTCTCCTTCTTTGCAATACTTCTCTTTATGGGATCATACTTTATTGCTTTCTTTCCAAGTGTTTCATTACAAACTCTATTAATGAACCACTAGGGGTAGCCAAATGTGTTTGGTTGCACGCAGGACCTTGAGAGAGGATTATGGAGCAAATTCACTGCAAACAGTCTCAGCTTGCTCGCAAACGAGGCAGCCTAACTAATCCTCCTTCCTGCCCCAACAGATGAGCTCTCAAGACAGAGACCTCCCTGAACTCAGGACCTCGGGGAGACCTGGAAGGACACCAAAAGCTCCAGAGCTGAGAACTCGCTGCAGCAACCTGACCCCATCCGGACCCAGCGCACGTCCAGTGAGATAAACTAGTGATACTTGCCACATGGCTGTCACACATCCCAGCACTGAAGCCACCAGTCTCCCACTGGGGCTATAAAACATCTACTGGAGAATACTGGGAATGAGAAACCTCTCCCTTGGGTTTAAGTGAAAATGCTGGGAGAACGGACTGCAGAAACTACCGACGTGGTCATCTCTCATGACAGCCTTGCCTCTTGTGAGATGGTAACTTAAGAGGAAGAGGTAAAACTTCGTATAGCTTTGTCTTCCATCTTCGCCCTGCTTCAGGCTCTCCTCCCTGTGCTATTTATGTACAGTCATTAACTGCTGTTAACGACGGTGTGCAATAAAGAAACAGCACTGCCGTAACATTGATGGGGAAACTGCACAAACTTAATGATTTCCCAAGGTCACACAGGCAGTCTGTACTTTGGGCAAGAGATGTACGGAAGTCCTGCTGCATCCCACTTCGATGCCTTAGGTGGGCTTTTCCTTCCCACTTTTCACTGCAGGGACAAAACCCAAGGGAGGTAAATGAAGGCATGTTAAAAGCAAGCATGGCCCTGCTCTGCTGGAAAACCAGACCCAAGGCAAGTGGCTGTGATGCTGAGGGTCTCAGTGGACCTGCATCTGCTTGCTATTAGGCTGGAGGTAGCCTGCAAGATATCTTCACCACGCCTCAATCGGGGTTGTAGGTTTTGCACAGAGGATGTGCTGAGCTACTTCAGCATGAGTTCAACTAACGCAGTGTGGAATCGGAAGCTTTTCTGTGATGCCATGGGTAAAACACAATCTCCCCATTCCTGCTAGAACCTGAGAGCTAAAACCTGCCCCTGATACAGCTCTGCCACGTCCCTGCTGTTTCAATTAGGTCTGCAGACACCCACATCGTGGATTGGCAGGGTGAGAAATGAGTCTGCTCGTTGTCTTGGGATCTGAAAAGTTATGAGGGAACAAGCCTAGCACTAGACAATATTCATCCAAGGCTCTTGAAGGAAGTATCTACCAAAGCTATGCAGCCCTCCTGCAAGAACCAGCCTCGAGAACAGCGATTTGATGGTTTGCTAACGCTGCGTCTGGTTACGTAAAATATCTTGCAAATTGAAGGCCAGAGACTTCCCTGATACTACCAAACTTTGAGAAGTGATATTTAAAATGGTTGGTAGAGGGAGCAAAGTGGCATAACTTCCCCTCAGAACTCATCCCAGGTCTAGTAGAGCTCTTGGTACATGCTATCGAAAAAAAGGAGGGGGGTGATCAAAAAAGAGAGGGTAGAATTTAATTAAGCTTTGATGGAGTTCATGACTAGAGACTGTTATGGAAATGATACAGTCATAATAGAGTGACAGCTCTGTCAAGGAATGGGGCTATGTAAGAGACGGAAAACTAGATTTAGGAAGGGATAACCAATTTTCAACCTGCTGGTGAGGCTTCTTGGGGCTGATATACTGAGTGATAAATGATCTGGAAAAGAATCATAGTAGATAATTATCAAATACTTCTGGCACCCCTCTAGAGGAGAATGGAAAGAACCTTACAAGAAGCTTCCAGAGGTCTTTCTAGGGTCAGGGCAGTCATACTAAACTTGTTAAAGAAATATGCTTTCTTTAAATGCATATTTGTCCGTTTCCAGATTCTGTAAGTGCCTGAAGAACTGTATGTCCTACTCACCTAAAAACATGACTTTGACACTGAAACCACGAGATTCTGCAGTATAACACATTTGATATAAACTTTTCATTTAAATTCTTCCTTTTGAGCCATCATGGTTGGTCTTCTGCAGTTTTTTCTAGCAACCACGAGGACAATCAGCTTTGGAAAAATGTGACTTGATGCTGTCAGAATTACATGCCTCTGGGAAAGAGGCGACAGTTTCTGTGGGAGTCACTGCCGAACATGGCCACAGTTGTTTCACTGTGTTGCTTTAGAGGCACAGCACACCGTGCATTGAACAGCTTAATGCGGGACCACGCACAGAACACATACTTTACACTTGGGCATGTGTGTTTCCTCCAGACACACATGCTGCTGATCAGCCCAGCAAGGGAACACCCCCGCCTTGATTTAGCTGACCGGCGGTAACAAGAGCAGCACATCTTGCCTTTCTGAATCCTCGTCATTTACCTCTTGACACGACACCTTTCTCTGCTCTCAGCCCCTGGATATGCGAGCCATGGTTTGCATCCAGGTCTAAATCCAAACCCCTCCGAGGTGTGCGAGAGTTCAGATTTCAACCTGCGCCTATCTCGAACGTGAAGCCTTTTTAATAAAGCAGAAATCTCCAGATGCACCCAAACAGCTGAAAACCATCAGCAAGGATAGTGCCATTTCAGCTTTTTCGGAGGAACCTCTACACTCCCCCTTACTTTCCACCTCCCCGGTCCCCATCTTGCCATCTGTTATCCCGTGTAACTAGATCATTGCTCTGTATCTTGCTCGTGCCCTTCACCTGACACAGCCCATTCCCCCTTTCCAATAAAGGTAGAAACACAGAGGATGTGCTGTGTGCACTAATCCTGTTTCCAACCCATCTCAGGGCCGGGGGCCCCATGCAAACCACACTATCAATCTGGTGGTCTCTGATGATGGAGCCCACATGGGAACCTCAGATAATGGATTACAGTGGAGGACACGTATTTTCAAATGTGTTTAAGTTGTCTGGCAGTTTCTTAAGAAGCAAAAGAGAGGAGGGAAAAAGGCGAGAGAGGTGAGGGGAGAGAAGTGTACCCCAAATCAGTGAGAACTTTTTGGAAAAGGGATGGGAAAGTCCTCTGTCATGCTGTACTGCTTCACTCATCCCAACACAGGAGGTAAGTGCTGAAAGTACCCTTAAAGCAGAACTCCCACGGCTGAGGGCAAAGAGGCAAACAGGTAATATGGTAAACATTGCGCATGGTTCAAATTATCTTTGGTAATAAAACCATTCATCATCAGCTTCCACGCCGAAGATTGAGATAGCTATTGCTCCCGAGGATTGAGTGACCGAAAGAATGAATCATTTGCTGCTCTCTTGCTCTCTTATTTTCTCTGACCTCCATGGCCCTGGCTCAAGGACTTGCTGCAGAATCACAGGTCAGCTGCTCTGAGCTCAGTATCCAAAAATTACAGCCTAGGATTCAAAGGTAATCGTCATCACTGGCGCATCTCTGCTCACCCAGACAGGGCCTCCTCTGGCATGAGGACTGAATTATCTCTCTGCCTCGACGACTAATCACTCACCATCTGAGCTGAGAGAGGGATGGAGATGTCCTATGTGTGACCCCCCTCCCCCTCCAAGGGCTAGTGGTGATGGCAAGTCCCAGACAGACCCCAGAACGTTGGTACTTTGTTGAGATTTCTTCACTTGACCCCATTAAAATTCTGCTTTTAATGGTGGTTTTGTGTATCGCGTGCAACATCAGAGTTGCAGTGTCTAGGAAGCAAAAAGGGAGCTTCCTTCCTGCTTCCCTCTGGAGATGGACACAGCCATCTTTTGCATATCCCTGCATGGTCTCCCAGAAACCCAGAAAACAGGGCAGAGTCTGTGGCTCCCCTCCGCTTAAGATCACAACCCAATAACCATCCATTTAAATCAGCATCCTCAGAAGCGGATAGGAAAATTCTTCCACGTTGATCCCCGAAACAATGGATTTTGGCATCCCTCCCCGGTGGTACCCAGCTCCTCACCTCCCTGACATTCTTTCCATTGTTTCTTTTCCAAGCAAAATCTCCCCACCCATAAATCTGCAGATTTACCTCTCCTTTCCAGCTCAGCAAACCCGTGCCTCTCGCCACACAGATTCTGCCCGAAGCAAAATCCCCCCCAGTCCCACATACAGTGCACACACGGCTCTCTCCAGTCGTCAACCCAAAGTTGGGTTGAGATGGTTGCTGTAAATTCGGTGCATGTGCTCTATCAAGGCTGGGGAGGGAACAAGGTACTTCTCCTGCTTGACCTGGCTGGATGCGGAAACCATAGCAGGTTCTTCCCTTCATGTTGTGTTTTCTTTTGGTGTTATCGAGCTGTTCGAATAATAACGGTAGTAGGTTGCTTTCCCAGACACATTCTTTCTGTGGGTAGCAACGCTCTTCAGGGTCCCCTTACCTCCTTGTTCACAGAAGAGGGCCATATCCTGAGCCATGCACCATGTGAGGGTTTGGGTGCTGCATAGCAGAAATATTGGGTAAAAGCAGCTAAAAAAGGCTGAGTTCTATAGGTATTAGTGACTTTGAGCCATTTTTACACAGACTGATTTTTTTGTTACAGGGTATTTTATTGCAGGCGAGGACACCACACAGCAGAACTACTTTTCACACAGCTTTTTTTTTCTTTTTTTTTCCCCAAACAGCTTCGTTTAGTTCTTTCTTTGCATCAGTTTTACACCACTGCATCTTTCCCAGACCCGAATATGGTTTAAGCCAGCCACGATCACAAACCCTCAGCTTCTTGGAGACCCACAGCCCTTTTGAGGTCAAGGTTGTGCCTGTTTCCCCCAGCTGAGGTCTTGGCCCAAGGCCCCTACAGAGGTGTGACCCCGGGATGAGCAAGGCTGGAAAAAACTCGTTGTCTTCCAGGGGGTTACTCCAACGCACAGTTCAGGTTGAGAAGTGACCGAGCGGTCTGAGGCTCAGGCCTCAGACCCACAGCAACACCTGGATTTCTGCAGGACTATGGTCACTTTGAATCTGGAAGGGGATGCACATGGATAGCCAACACCAGGAGCGCCACGTTGTGAATTGCAAGCTCGCCCTTTCAATGCTGTATTAACAGAGTCAAGCTCTGGCTTCAAGTGGATGGAAGAACACATGGACCAGATCACGTTGCCGGAGAAAGAAGAAGGATAGGAGGAGAGCAGAGTCTGCAGTGGTGTCCTCCACTGGCATCAAACTGCTCTGCCCATACCTGCCTGGAGATCTGTTCTGAGCTTATCGCTTCAGCGCTGGAGCAGACGGGGAAATTAAAAATAAGATGGTGGCCATGAAGACACCCAGAGGTACAGCGTGGTGGCTGTTCTCTGCCCAGCTCAGCTCCACCATCAAACCCCTCACTGCTCTGCCAGAGTCAGTGGGTCCCAGATTTACAGACGTCAATGCACAGCTCCTGTTTCAGTGCTTCATTTACTATTGAAACGAGTAAGAAATCAGGTGCCTAAACAAGAAGTTAGACACAGAAGCACCTCTGTGGATTTGGTCATGCAAGTCTGGCCAATAAATATCTGAAATGTCCCATCCCCTGTTGAGAGTCTGCTCACACTTCGGCTCTCCGAGCCCTCGGTAACACTACTGTCTGCAACAGCAGGGTCTGGGTACCAGGGCAAGGAGCACGATCCATAAATCCTCTGCTTAACGAGATACAGAGAGATTATCTGGCCCCTCTTTGTGATTTGTGGGTTTGTTATTATTTAACGTCCATTTCCAATCCTGTTGCAAAGTCCACATGGCACAGCAAGGTTTGCAGTAAATTTTATCTAGCGAGTGAAAAGCAAGCGGGGGTGTTGGGGAGGGTGGTAGCTCGCTTTCTGTCGGCAGCTGCGGGGTTTTTTGATGGTTTGCATTTCGCTCGCGCTGCCTGCTCTGAAGTCAGGCGGGTGGACTGAAGCTCCATCAGGCTTGTTGGGATGTCAAAAAGTTGCAGTAGGGTCGCAACAGGGAGTGTTTTACCCCTTGAATAAATATCGCTGACTTCAGCTCCCAGGCAGGACTGCTACTGTATTAGCACTGTTATCTCTTGGAGCAGGTACAAAGCTGAGGTCTTGTCTTTGAGGTTTTACAGAGTCTGCGCCGCTTTTCTTTGCTGACTTTCAGTGCGCCGAATGTCCCGGCGAAACTCCAGCTCCGTTAGATGCAGGGGACATGAACAGGTAATCTAGAATAGCTGCGGCAGGTGAAGATGCTCCCACCCTCAGCCTTTCCTTTCCACCTTTCCTTCTCACCGTACTTATTCCTAATCCATGCCAGTGCAATGCCAAACCTCTTTTATCTTGCCCCGAGTGTGCAGGGATGCTCTTGCCCAGGCAGCTTCTCTGCTCCATGAGGGGTATTCCACCGGAGCCATTTGACTCTTGCAGCTGTAGTTGTACCATGGCTTTGGTCTGAAATCACTCCACTGACTATAAGAGATTAATCCTGTATTTATCCTGGTGTCCTCGCTGAGGCTACACCGAAATTGGAGAACCCAGGGGCACTTCAGAGAGCGGGGGTGCAGGGTCGGGCTCAAGACTTGCCCTGTAATACCGAAGTGTGACCCCTGTGCACCCACATCTCTCTGCCACGTTCTTGTCTACGTGGTGCACGGAACCAGGCAGGAGCCCAGGCAGGTGGGGGACCAGAAGCCCGGCTCGCCTCTTTGACTCGGTCTGTTCAGCAGGATCCCAAGAAATGTGTTACTTTCCCTCTTGTTTTGCAGCTTCCCAAACGTCTTCAAAACACAAGTCTTGAATAACCAAGGTTTCCAGCTTAAGTTTTCCTTAAGCCACTTGGGTTCCCCCATCACCCTCCAGCTGCATTCCTGAGATGTAATTATTCTCCCCTCTCCCTCCTTTCGCATCATGTGTAATTTGCCAGAGGGTAAGGCAATGGTAGCTTATCACCAGATGATGTCACCTTTCAACTTTCTCTGCTCAGGCCTCAAGAAAGAGCTTCCCTCCCATGGCCAGCCATGACCTTTCTTGTCCCATATGGGACACTGCTGCCAATCTGCCACCAGGACACAAACACGCCAGATGTTGTTCCGATCAAGAGGCATTCTGCTCCAAAGCCCCTTTTTATTGCTATTATGATTATATTAGAAACTACTGAAATTTATGGGTTGGGGTCTGAGAGGTCAGTCCGCTCCCCAACTTTAGCCTCCTCTTCTCTGATACTTTTTTTGTTAAATCAGGGCTACATTTGCAGGAGGACGAAACAAAAGAATTAATGAGCAAACCATTTGCCAGCTTGTAGGACAACAAATCTGAAAGTATTTCCCTTACAGTCAACAGCAACAGTCCCATGAACTCCAATGGAACTAACTAACTCTGAAGAAACGGAGATTCCTGAAAAAAACCCCCAACCCCAACAGGTCTCTTATATTATCTTTACTCTCCTGATTTTACATGGTGTCCTCTTAAGTCTGTGTCCCAACTCTGCTTTACAGGGATGCCCATTCTTATTCTAACTCCACTTTAGATGCACCCCCATCAACTCCTTGACAGACCTGGAGGGGCGTTTCTTCACGCCCTCACCACCACCTCTGTGGCCTTCTTCTCCCCACCTCCTCAATGAGTTTGCCACCAGGGCATTATCCCATGTGCCTCCTGGGAAGGAGTCCTCACTTTTGGATGAGAAGGTAAGGTTTCCATCACTGTGACAATATTGCTGTTCCCTTAATAAGGAGTCACTTTCAGTATCGCCACGTGTGGCCTTTGCTGTACCATAAACCAGTATTATGCAGGTTGAGATTACTTGGGGTAATGAAGGTTTCCTTTCCACTTTATATTGCACTGATCAGCATCCCATCAGAAACCTCAGGGACCCAGGGAGAAATGGGAAGGGAGAGCACAAGAGCAGCACTAAGAGATCCTTTGGATCAATTAGTAAACCTCTGGCTTACACGTGGAAAGTCCTGGAGGACACTCTCCCACTGCACGTTGAAGTTTCAATAAAAAAAAAAAAAAGGAACCAAAGCTCCATGGAGTTCTGAGTGGTTGGAAAGACATTGTAGGTAATGTCAGAGACAGGGGCAGAACATGGGATCTGCAGAAGTCCTATGTCTCTCTGAGAAAAATACTCGTAAAGAGCCACTCTGGACCGAGGTTTGCATTTCATTGGTGATGAATCCCAGCCCAGTGGCCGAGTCTCCTTCCCCACCATGACCGCTTTGACTTCCATAGCCCTGCTCTTTCTTGCAGTCATTTAGTCAAGCCAGGTATTCCAGCAAAAACCGCTCATCAGAAATGCAACACAAAGTGGAAGTGACCCCTGACACTAGCTTAAAATTAGACTCGATGAGCCTACAACCAGGAAACTGTTCCCCCAGCCCCCTTTAAAATGTAACAAATGAAAAACATTTGGTTGCTATTACCGGTGATTATGATAAGCTATGTTAAAAATATGAAGTGGGGGAATTTATCTTTATTTCCTGGGATAGCATTGATGAAAAATATGCTGCTCCATCTTGATTTTCAATCACTCGAATGAACTCTGTCATGCATTTATCTTTATTTGGCTTGATGTCTGTAACCGATCCGGGGAGGGAGAGAGGGCAGGGAGAGGGAGGGCAGGATTGGCAATTTAATCTGATGCAGATAAGTTTATTAGCTGCCCTCAGATCTGTTCCTGACTGAACACAGCGAACAAGGCTGCACGTCGGATATCTCATCACAGTCCTTCAGGGAGAAGGCACAGACTCTGTCGCGGCGTAACCTTCAGCAAATGGTTTACATCAGTTTTCATTACGCTTAAGGCCTCTCTCTAATTTTCTGCCAGAGCCTGGGGGCTGGGTGGGTCCTGCTGTCCATCGGGACTTCTCTTCTGCAGAACGAAAGCAAAGACTTGGACAAGAAATGAGGTCAAAGCAAGCATCCCTCCCTGCCTCCCCCTTTCCTGTAGGTGGGATTCAAATAATATCTCTTAGACTTGTTACACCTAAAGTAGGGTTAGGAGACCAGATTTTGGCAAGATGAGATGGAAGAGGGTTGTGTTGCTGTTTCTTTTTTCTAAGGCCGAGTTTTTGCAAAGTTTTCTGTAGTACAAGCTGGTGGCTGAATCACAGTGCCACTGCTTGATGCTGCCCCAGGAACCCAGGGAAGACCTGGCAGAGGTTTACCTATGGAAAACATGAAAGAGCTTTCTGGGGATAGCGTTAAAGCAGAGGCAGCAAGTTCACGCTGCTAGACTGCCTGTGAAATCAGTAGCTTTGCTATTGACTTCCATGGGAACGGACTGCAAAGAGTTAAATATATATATATGTACATATATTTATATATATTTCTGATTCAGAATTGCTCTTTTTAAGCATTCAGGGGTGAGTGTTTTTCAGCTGGTGCAAACTGCAGAAAGTTGTGCTGTAATCCTGAGGGCTATATTGAGTTTCACCAAAGAAGAACCTGACCGAGAGCTTTGGGGACTTTGTGGCTGAAAACCCCAGAACCGTCAGAAGAACATTACGTCTCTGAGCAATTAGCACTCGTTGAGCTGTCCTGAAAAACATCTCCTTCTAATAACTCTTGTTCTCTGTGCTGTAAAGAGCTGAGCTGAAATGAGGATGTTCCTCCTGGAGCAAAGCACGACCCAGCAGAAGAACAGATCCGTTCAGAATTTCCCCTCCACTTCTGTTTCAGTCACTTAACTGAGGTGCATTGCAAATTGTAAATCACCCAGACAGTTCCCTGCCTTCACCTGAGTATATCCTGCCGGTCACACCGCTCAAGAAATCCACTCAACTTTCTTTTGTGGTTTTTTTTTTTTTTTCCTTTACAAGAAAAAAAAAAAAAACCCGACCCTCTCACGCAGTACAGCTCAATTTAACAGATGTTTGCTCATTTATGACAAAGTCCTGGTTACAAGGTGGAGTAACTCGTCTGGTTCTTGAACAAAAGCAACTATATTACCTCGACGCAAAACCCTGCCCAGTCTTGGGAAGAGGAAACATTAGAAATAACAACAGGTGAGACCTGACAGAAAAGACGTAATGGCTCGTTTTGCAGAATGTGTCCGAAACCGTTTATTGCCCGTCTCTCTCAGCAGAAAGGAAATTTTCAGGAATGATTTCTCTCACTTGTTCTCTTGGTTCGTATTTTTATAGGAGGCGTTTGTATTTCCGCCGTTGGACGTTTGCCCCCTTCGCGCCGGTGCTGTGCAGGAGCTTTTCTTCTCTGGGGTGTAGCTTCATCCTGTGTCTTTGCAGATCCCTGCTCCCATGCAAAGAGGAAAGAATAGCGGGAGGACTTCTGTGGGCAGACCTCAAAGTACCACAGGAGGGAAGTCATCTCCATTAAAGAAGGAGGCACTGATGCAGGAAGAGATGAATTTGAAGTCACAGCAAGGTTGACCACCTAATCCGCACAGCCTTTGAGGACAGATTTTTAGCAGGGCCCGTTGCGATAGGACAAGGGGTAATAGTTTTAAAATAAAGGAGTGTAAATTCAGACTAAATCTAAGGAAGAAATGTTTTATGCTGAGGGTGGTGAGCCACTGGCCCTGGTTGCCCAGAGAGGTGGGAGATGCCCCATCCCTGGAAACATTCCGGGTCGGGTTGGACGGGGCTCTGAGCAACCTGGTCTAGTGGAAGATGTCCCTGCTCATGGCAGGGGAGGTTGGACTAGATGGCCTTTAAGGGTCCCTTCCCACCCAAACCTTTCTATGATCCTTATGTAGGAAGATGAACAGACCTCCCAGCTGCAGTGTGAAGCGCCTGTCTCTAAATCACAAACTCCCTTTAACCCAAATCACCTGCAGTGGGGTCTAAACTTAACGAGCACATGCAACATCAGCTGGTTTCCATGAGGTTGTGCACGTTCAGTAGAGATGCTTTCAGCCTCCCGCTGCGCTGATAGAGGCATTTCGATGGCAATGAATGCTCCTGCAGAGAGGACAAACGCGCCCGGTGCAGATTAAGGGTGAGAGGTTGGGAAAGCAGCGCCCCGGTCGGTATCAAGAGCGCTGCTCTGGTTAATGTTAAATGTCCACCTTGGGTGAAAAGTGCCTGCAAGAAGCCAGGCTCCTCCGGGGAGAGATTTAGCAGGTTTAGGTTTCCAGGCAGAGCCCAGAGACTCTCTGGAGCGTGAGCCCCCAGGGAGGAGAAGCGGAGGTTGCAGGGGATAAGGGAGAGCATTAGTGCACCGCGATCTTGCAGAGGACTCTCCAGAGAAGTTATTATCATCTTTTGCAGCGGTAAACACACAGCAGGTGGATTAACCTGCTACGTGTATGCTGTTGCTTAGTTTTTCTCCCTGCCTACGCTTGTGGATACACACGTGCACGTTTGCCCACCCCCTCTAAAATTAAGTAAACCCCATTAAAATTAGAGCATAGTTTTTTCCCGTTTCTCTTTAAGTTGCTGGTAGAGTCAGTGCCTTGGGGCTGCGGTCTCCAGAGATTTAAAAGTTGCAGCCTGCTCTCTCTGCTAGTCATTAAAGTTGTAGTTTTGTTTTTTGTTTGGTTGTTTTTTTGTTGTTTGTTGTGTTTTTTTTTTTTCTCTATTTATCAGTGTGTTTTAAAAAGGTTACATGTGCCCCAGGTGCTTATCAGCAAAAATAACATCCAGGAGACTGAACCACAGAGATGTGATCCCTGCACACACACACGGAGATTTAGATCAGGATGTCACAAACTCTGAGGGCATCACCTCCAGAGGCACAGGTTTGGCACTTGCTTTGCAGCCCAGTGGCCAGAGCTGAAACCAAGGTGCCAGTAAGAAAATGCACGACGTCTCTCTCCTCCCTGTGCCCGACCTCCTGGTTCTGGAGGGCTGGAAAAGTCCCTTTCTGCACCCATCAGCCATGCCTGGGCCCTTGCTTCAGGGTGGGCAGGACTTGGTGGCCTTGGTGGCCCCATCTGGCAGCATGTGGGAGATAAGGTGGAGGAAATCTCCCAGTGCCTCCCCTCGACGTGGTCCATCTACCTCAGTGCTGCCATGTGTGGTGGAGAAGAGACAACCTGAGAGGTCCAGCGAGGCAACAAACATCTGGCTGGAGTTCAGGAGCCCACCACGATGTCAAGTAACACAACCTCTGTAAAACAAGAGTGCTGCAGAGCTCGTGCCCAGCTGAGGTGCCAGGCTCTTTATTTAAAATAAAGGGATCGGTGTTTCGGCATCTCCCGCTGCAGGTCGGCAGCCTCCCCGGGCTGCAGCTCTCCCTCTTACCCTCCTGCAGATAAACCCTTTCCAAACGGGCTCTCGCCAAGCCTGACCCCACTGAAGCACTTCACAGCTCTGTGATCCAGCCATGGGCTGGGTTGCACATTTTGGGTCCAATTCTTGCTTCCACTCAGGTTCGTTAAGGTTTCAGTGTAAATAAGGACCCCAAATCCTTTATTCCTCTGTGTGCTTTTTTCTGCATGAACCAGCAAGTGGCACCTTTGTGTCCTCTGTAGGTTTCAGCAGAGGTTAAAACGCCATCAGAAGTGTCACCAGATGCAACAAATGGAAGCAAAGACCAGATAAATACAGAAGGGTGATAAGGCACGTTTGTCTTTTCACAGGAAACATAAAGAACCCTTTGGGTGGCGTATCTAAAGATGTGCTGAGTTCCTCATCATGTGAAGTCCCTAAATCAAGATCAGATGCCTTTCTAAAAATAGATGTTTGCCCGCAGACTAGTTGTAGGCTTGGTGTAGGAATTGGTGGTTAAATACTTCTGTCTGTAGTAACAGGACAACAGATTGGATGACTGCTGCGATCTCCTGTAGACATCTGATTTTTGAATATGTAGATTTAGCTAGGGGGAAAGATCAAGCCAGTATATAAATATGAATTAGGAAAAGGCTAAATCCCTTTCTTGTGGCACCTATGGTTGTGATCTTTTGGTAGAAATCACAAAACTCTTTGTTGGTTTGTTTGTTGTTTTTTTTTTTAGGGGGAATTTGAGGATGAGGAAGAAAACTTGACTGAACTTTTCTATACCTTGCTTTCTCCAAATAATTGTTCTCTGTAGTTCTTGGAGTACAACGAACTCCAGAGCAAGGACCTGTAAGCCAGCTACCAATGGGCGTACACCAAAGGCCATTGCACTGCTGATTGCTCTGAGAGAGCAGGATGGACACGGGCATCTCTTCCAAGAGATGTTGGTTCACAAGAACTACACAGAGCCACAAACAGGAATTCCTCCCAAAGCCAGAGGGAAAATATCACCTGAGGGTTTGGCTGCAACCCAGAAACAGCTGCATTGAAAGGATGTGTTGGCCAGCGAGGAATTTGGTTTGGAAAATTATAGGAGGGTTTGAGGCTGGCTCTGAAATTGCCGTAGCAGCCAGTACGCACAGCAGATAGCTCAGTGTACTTGCAATTCCTACAAAATGAGCAATTAAAAAGTTTAAGTCTGGGAACGGCAATACTGAGCAAACTTCTGGAATGAGACAACTCAAGGCTTTTGCTGCAAGTAGCAGAGGGTCATTACCCAAATGCAACACCCACCGTACCTTCTTTTGAAACCAGATGCTGCGAGGACAACAGACATAGAAAACCTCATCACACGTGGCATGGATTACGGGTGCAAATCAGCATGATTTGTGGTGCATGGGCAGTGGCAACGCAGACGTTCCTACTCCTCACCTGTTCCTCATACTGAACACCAAGCATTTTTCTGGGCATTGAAAGAGTTATGCTCCCTCCCCGCCCCCCTTTCACAATTAGCTGTTTGATGGGTCTGCTCCCCGTTTCATGTGGCAGGCAGAGGATGGAGCCTGCTTTGAAAGCCCCGTTAAAACAAAGATGTTTGAATAAGGGGCTGGAAAGATGTTACATAGACATGGAGCAGGCAGGAAAGTTGTCTGAGATAGCTAAAGAAGGACTGCTTCATCTTCCCACCCCTTCACTTGAGGTTTTGGGCAGTTAATTACTTTTGGCTGGTGGTCTCCCATGGCCCTCTCCATTTATCTCTGAGACCTAGAAGTGTCCACAGTGGTTAGTTACCACCTGAGAAAGCTCTTCTGGAGTCACAAACAGCACAGCCAGGCTCTCACCCAACAATCTGAGCCTCACTTGAAGGACAGGAGAAGACCAAAGAGAAAGTGAAAAGAACTCTTGATGCCTTTTCAAGTTTTTATCTAAATGACTTGACTTGGCTTCATCTGAAGTTGATGGAGGTGCCCAGCTCCCCCGAACGACCAGCATCTGCCTGCTATGCTTGTGCCATTTGTAATTGGGAAAGGTTTTAATACTGAAGCACCTGTAAAATTGCACTGTGAAGCAGCAAGAAAACGTTTAAGCCAGAATGGAAAACAAAACCTGCTCTGACCATGGCACAGCCCTCATTTTCTAAGTAAAACCAATGAATGCACCACCCCTCTCCACCAGAAAACCCTCCGAAATCTTGACATGACTTTCCAGGCAAGTCTGGTACTCGATCCTTCAGATGGCTCCTATCTTGGCAGCACTGAGCTGCAGTCACAATACAGCCTTGTGGGATGCTGCCAGCAGCGGGGCCGGGTCCCCGAGCCCTCTCCAGGGGGACAGGGATGTTTTTGTACGGTCACTCATGCTGGAAGCTCTGGGCAGCCTGGGGACAGCGAAGGCTGGTTCACTTCTTGGCTCATTGCACAGAGGCATGAATAGAAAATGTTGTTTTCCTGCTGCTTTGACGCTGCTCTCAAACAGGGCTCAAGCAAGGAGAAGGGAGGGAGAGGAGGACGACCCTGAGATTTTCAGGTCTGAGGTTTCTACATCTTGTCCCTGGAGGCTTTTGTGGGTTGGGTGACTGGTGGTTTTCTCTGGGAGAAATAAATGGGAAAAGAGGAGGAACTGGTGGGGCTGAGCCTTGCAAGTGATGCAGATGGGAAGAGGAGAGGCTCCATCCCTTCCAGAACAGCTCCACCGTGAGCAGGACCCACATGGATGGATGTCTGTACCTTGGACTCTCCAATACTGATGCAAAGCAAGAGGCAGGTCCAGAGTCCTCATGAGCAGATAAGAGAGATGGAAAAGGCATGTGAGAAACAGAGGCACTGAGAGACCTATGTGTGGCAAACTGGGGATAAGTGCAGATTTCCTGTTTTCCAGCCGTACCCCAAGATGCAACCAGCACTTTAGAGCACTTAGAGCACAGTAATGAACCTACCTTCATGAACATGAGGGGTTTGCACAAGAGAGCTCAGTCCTTCCGTGAGGTACCTCAGTTGAGACCCCTCAATCTCTGCTCTCTTGTTGACTTACCCCAAATGTGCCCCCAGCAGACAAATTTCCCCAGCCCAACTTGCCCCCCAGCCCTCGGAGCTGTGTTGTAAAAGACAGCAAGAAGTCACCACGGGCAGCAAAAACCTGATTTCTTGCAGGTTCACAGACCTACAATGTACATCACACTGATAGAACCACTCATTGAGGAGGGCTTAGCCTGACGACACCCCGTGTGGGTAATTAACACATTACAGCCCCGACCCCATGACTGCCTTAGAAACTTACTTGACTGCAGTTCATTCTTTACCAGGTACAGCCATTAATGCTGTTATTTGTCTTTCCTGGAGTGTGCGAGCTGAACTGACTGACCTTGCATGGGATACGGGGATTTTAATAGGAAAATCTGCTTAATATTAACACATTTTTCAAGCCCTGCACAGGCCTTGACAAGATTATTTTTAACAGATGACACACGGTTATTTGAAAAGAAGATGAATGGGTTTTTTTGGCTGTGCAAACCAGAGCAGAAATATCTCGTTTGGGTTGATGGGGGGAACAAAAGAGAAGAAAAGGCTGCTTGGGAAAGGCAAACTGGAAAGTTAACCGACACACTGTCATTTAGACACTTCTGTCACCCATGTGCAAGTACTAATCCTGGCGTCAGGGGAGCCATGTGGAAGTCTGGGTTTGGCTAATGAGCCAGATCTTCCCTTGCAATGAGCTAGGAGGACTTTCCTCTGGTGCCTGGGAGTCCACGGTACCTGGGCTGAGAAACCAGCTCTTGGTAAAGACGTTGCCCACGAACTTCTGGGAGAAAAAGCAAGGAGATACTTCAAATGAAAGCAGCAATTCAAAGCACAGAAAATAAAGGATCACTTGTTTGGAAATCATTCAGATGAGACACCTCACCGCCTCTGAGACACATTGTGGAGCATCAAGCAGAAACATCCAAGTGTCAGCATTATCTTGGCACCATTTGTGCCGAACCCGGGTCAGACACCGGCACGTGATGCTCCCCAGCTCTCAGGATTTGCATCACACAACACGGACCTGAGCTCTCCGCAACCATGGCCCAGGCAAGCCCTGACTCACGAAGGAAGAAAAAGGCTCATGCTTAAATGAGGATTAACAGTACCATGAAAACAAAATGCTTTTTGCACAGTTTGCAATTTGCTGAGATAGCAGCAGCTGCTGACATAGGTACTTAGCGGTTATGAGCTGTAGACACCAGCCGAGAATCTGACCCTGTGATTTTTTTTTTTTAAAAAAAGTGCAAAAAAGACGTTGGCAAAGCCACTTAACGTTCACAAGCTGAGGGAGGGGTTTTGTGAAAGCTTCACACCAAGAAATCGGCCTGAGGTATAGGAAATGTCAAGTTGAATTGCTGAAGTGTGGCACAGTCACATGCAACTTAAAAGAGGTTTGTAATGGAAAGGCAGAACAAACTACATGCTGTGTGTCATGCTCCATTGCTGAGGAACAGTCTGAGAGACCTCTCAATTCGGGCTCAAGTGCTCCAGGGCTACGGGGAGCTGTAACATAAAGAAGGGCAGCAGTCTGGCTCCTCATCTTGTAGCGTTGTGTGTGTGATAGATGGAGCAGTGCTAAGAGGGAAAAGGTGATGGATTTTCCCAGCAGACCCGGTAAATCCGCCCTCGCACTTACCAGCATCTTTTCAGAGACGTGCAAATTCCTCGGGGGTCCCGAAGCTGAGCCAAGCACTCCTGCGAGGGAAGGCTCTTTCTGATTTCCTTGCATTGCCCCTACCTTGGCCCACCTTCCTTCCAGGTGAGACTTAAAGCCAGAAGCACAAAGTTCTGTGAAGCTACCAACGTGGTCAGACACCCGGAGTGCAAGACCTACAAGGAGAGCTCGAGGGAGCTGGGCTTATTTAAGGGGGGGTGTCCAAAAGCAGCCTCCAACTACTTGAGGAATAAAGACGGGTAAAGCTAAACCATTTTCTGTAGTGGCAAATACAACCGGCAATAGATTGTGCTGCTCTCACGTTTTTGTGGATGAGAGACCTCCAGAGGTGCCTTTCCACCGGCGCTTCTTGGACTGCAGGAATAACATTGGTGTGATTTTGTTCTGTTTTGAAAGTTTAAGTGAACTTTTCTTGAACATGTCTGAAAACTACCCTGTCAAATTAGAAGTGGTTTCTCAGCAGACCTTATTTCTCTCTATTTTCCCTGCTATTTATTTCTTTGATTGATTTGATTGAAGTACTTTCACTGCTAATTGCCAGCATCTAGTCCTACAGAGGTAACTTATCACTCATTAATAGTAAAGTCAGTGCAACCACCTGAGCATGCATCTAGCCAAAAGAGAAGGTAGGCGGTGCTGTATCCTTGGGAACCAAAGGCAAGGAGGTCACTGTCTGGCAGGGTATTTTCAGATGAAGGAGATCTGGGACCCGAATGGTAACCTATAGGCATCCAGATTCAGAAGGACCCATGTATGAAAAGTCTTCCTAAGCCCTACATGCTACTTTCCTGGTGGTAAGAGAGAAGGTGAGATGGTCTGAGGTGTCCCCTGTCCCAGCCCCCAGTGGCAGTGCATCAGGCCAGTCCTTTTGGCTGCGTGACTTCCACCCAACAGAAATGTGACCACCACACGCCAAGGACCAGAAATACCTCTGGTTGAGCATTAACGATCTGGAACTAACCAGAGGTGATTAACAGGACTTCACCCACAGGCTGTGGCGAAGGGATGGACTGTGAAGCCCTGAGATACCACATCACAGAGCCTGAGTACCATGTGCCATTTCTCCTCCTAGCTGACTCCTGCACAACGTCCCAGGTGAAGCTCTCACCATATCTTGAAAAGGGTGCTTTGCAAATATCTGGCATGGGACCTCAAGCTGCAAGAGCAGATAAAAGAGCTGAATTTCTTTTTGTTATTATCCCCACAAGCCAGCCACTATAAATTATTCCAGTGGAGTGATTTGGTTTTCATGTAGCTTCCCCGCAGCTGTTCGGCTTGGCTGATGGGCCCAACCCCTCCTGTGATGTTTTGTCAGATTTCCACCCAGATGGCAAACCTCTTCTCTTAGGAAACCCATGAAAACAAAAAATGAGGTCGCCTTTTATTCTCCACTTCTTTTGTGCTTCTTAATGTGCAAAAAGGCCATGCCCGGGGCAAAGACCTGTTGAAAAACCTCTGCTGGGCAGGAGGCAACCAAAAGAAAAAAAAAAAAAAAAGAGAGAGAGGGGAATAAATCACAGACTGACTAAAATGGAAGTGGAATAATATTCCAAAATATCCTGAAAATATTACCAAACTCAAATTCAAGCCTCTCATTTGCAACTTTAACATGCAAAAGCAATTTTGGATACTCAACTGAGGCACAGAAAAATTACTGTAGATAATTACCCAGCCCACCCCACCATGGAGAGCCAGGTCAAACACCTAGCCTTTCCCTTTTCTTCCTCTCAGCTGCTTCTTATATTCCGTTGCACCCCTGCCAATCATGCAGAAATGATGAATTGTGAAGCAGCAGGCTCATAAATTCTGGGACTGGCTTAGAAATCATGAGAATTGATGCACTATGGATTCTTTTCCATTGACTCCTTGGTTTTGGCACATTTAGGCACACTTAGGATATATATTCTAGTTTTTTCAACATTCACGAGGGCTAAAATAAACTCTTTTCTTCTCCCCCAGCCGAAGGGAAGGAGAAATGAAAGCCCAGATATTCAGCTCCTGGAACTGGGGTTTAAGAAAAACTATAAACATCATAACCCGCACCATAAAGTCATGAGAGTCGGTAACTGCTTGGACTTCATGGTTCAAAAGTCATCGTTCTACTCTCATTAACGTACGCTATCTAGTGTGGCTTCATTGGAAGGGAAGAAGGGAAGCTGAATATAAGGGTCCTTTCCCCCACTATGAGCATCCTCTTGCTGTGTTCCCAGACACCGTTTTGCTAGTTTCTTCCTCTTCTGCCCGGGGTTTGGGATGTTGGAGGTCTCTGGATTCGCCTTGTTTGGGCGACGGTAGATCATCTGTCATAGCTCACATTCCTCCTCAGGTGTGACGGGTGATACTGGATTGCAGCACCCAAGTTGCTCTTACTTCTCCAGGTCTCCTGATACTTTGCACCTCTCTGTGGCAGGATGTCGTCTTTGGTTTGGAAGAAGAATGGATACTGCTGGGGTCTGGGCTGAATTGCATCATCTGGGTTAAATAAAACAATACTGCAAAAAAGCACAAGTCATATTCCCATGGTAGAGCACGGTGAGATTTACATCAGATGACGAGATGCCTCTGCAACACCAAAGGCCCAGAACCACTCAATATTAACTCGCCTTCACTTCCATGAGTGCGTTTGACTTCAGTGGAAACCAAGAGCTGAAATACCTTCCTGGAGATGGGCCAAAATGGCTATTTTATCATGATCCCCTCTCGCTTGTCCCTGTAGAACTATAGGATTGCTGGGGGGGACGGAGGGGGAGACAACGCATTTTCTTGTCACTGATGAAATAGGAAATTATTTTAACTGGGCATAGAGAAAAAGAAAACTCTTTTCTCCCTGCGGTAACAATAAAAAGTTCTCAGGCATTTCCTCATTGATACTACAGCATCAAGCAAGCATCGGTGGGGCTCCGTGGGTTCATAACCCCACAGCATTTGGCGTCATGCAGGTTCTGTGGACCTCTTCCAGCTTTTTGCTACCACAAAGAGTCAGACCCCCGACCCAGCTGCAAGGATGGTGATTAAGGAAACTGTTTCCTAAAAGAGAATATAGATTTTACACCTTTCTTGCTATAACTTAGCAGATCAACTAATTCCCCTGCCCGGTTCCCGTGCATTGCTGATCGTACATGCCTTCCACCAGCTGGTACATAAGTAGCTGATCAATGTACATTCTCGTTACTTGAACTAATGTTTCTTTATGCAATGAGGGTCCCTAATATGTTGCATGTGGTTTCCATTTGGGGCTTTTTGGGATCTTTTCCAGGAAGTTTCAGGTCATTACCTCAAACCTTCCTCAGCTGAAAAAGGATTGAGGTAATAACCCACAATATCCTGGGGGGGGGGGGGGAGAGAAAGAAAAAGAAAGAAAGAAAATTTTCTATAATGCATTGAAGACAAAAGAAGGAAAATTGCATGCAGGATAGATAGAAGGAATGTGGCCTTTGGCCCTCCAGCGAAGGTGTCATAAAGTGTGCTGTATTGAAGCAATATGTCAAAATGCAAGATCTTGGGAAGGGAAAGCAAACTGCTCAAACCCGAAACTGCTGGGACCGCCGCAAAGTGGTGGGCTTGATCCCCAGCCCCTGATCGACTTTCACCTCGCAGAGCTGATTGTTAATTAATTAAGAGGTTTCATTGGCATAATGGCTGCCTTTTTAGGATGAAAGAGAAACAGAAAGTGCTGTGTGCTAAGAAACCCCTTAAAAAGCTTCCGGTGTGATGGGGTGGGCTCAAAAAGATCATAAGGAATCACTGCCGAAGGAAAGTCAGTTTTAAGTGTAACTTATCTGACTTTTTTCTCCGCCTCAGCCGACACGATACCTCACTCAGTTCTTCACTCCTTTTTCCTCTCCCCATCTGAAAATTGCCTTGGCTACAGAAATTACCATTTACAGCCACTTTGTGTTTTCTGGTCAGGAGCCAGCCCTCTACCGACCAAGCTAACTGACCCCAGGCTTCAGCCCAAACTCTTCGGCACCTACAGTCCTTTTCAAGGAGGGGAAAGGACTGCCTTGCAGGGCCTCAGGCGAGGGTGGGGGTTTGTATTTATAGCCCCAACACAGGCAAATGACTAAAAGTCAGCTTTTCCAAAGTACTGAGCACTGCCTGCTCCTCCTGCTTTCTCTTGGGGCTTGGGGTGCTCAGCGGTTTTAATGACCAACGGTGGGTGCCTCAGATGTCCTGGGTATTTTGTGAAGCTTTAACACACACAAAAAATATCTGCAAAGCTCTTTCAGGTGAGATCTGAAATGATCTATTTGAAATGGTAGAGGATGAAGCCTCCCTCAATGGAAAACCCTTGGTGGCACTCAGGGTGGAAAAGGCCATATCAAAGCAGCTCTGGAAGTGGCTGAAACTACTGTGCCAAATGATGGATGGAGCTATTCTCTTTTGTTGCTTTGTTTTCTTGTTTCTAGCCTGATGGGTGAAGATGCTTTCCTTTATTTCAAAGGATAGGGTCTGCTGGCTGGATGTTGAGGGACATGACAGGAGTTGCTAAGTCTTCTTCAATCCATCCAGAGTTGGCGTGCTCCAAATGTTCATTACAGCATTAAAGCAACATCTAAACCACGTCTCTCAGCACTACATCTTCACGTCCTTTAAATACCTCCAGGGATGGTGGCTCAGCCTCTTCCCTGGAGACCATGTTCCAGTGCTTGACAACCCTTTCAGTGAAGACACTTTTCCTAATATCCATCCTAAATTTTCACTGGTGCAAGTTGAGGCCATTTCCTCTTGTCCTATCACCTGTTATTTGGGAAAAAAGACCAACCACCACCTCACTACAAGCTTCTTTCAGGGAGTTGGACCTGACGATCTTAAAGTTCTCTTCCAACCATAACAATTCTATGATTCTATGATCATGCCAACAGGTAGAGGAACTGGTTTTTACCCTGCAAGTCTCAGATTTCCAAAACCTCAAGGTGACTCTGGATATCTACATCAGAAGACTTTCTGGGGACCTTGTTTTCAGGAGGTGTTGAACAACCCATCTTAGAAACAGATCCTTAATTACCTGCCCTCCTCCCCCAACAAAATAAGTCAAAATTCAATTTAAAGCCCTTTGCTTCTGTTTTTGTAAAATGAAACTTCACATACGGCCAAGCACCATTGTCTCCTCTGTGGTTCTGAAGTGATGGGAAGCAGTGCACTGAAGTCCAAAGCACTAGGGATCTTCACACTGCTAAACGTTTGCAAAGATGCCTCTCCCTTCTCCACTCCTAGTCCACACCATCTTTACAGCTAATATGTTTTTCTTAACATCCACAAATAACTGATATAGCATCCCTGTACATCAAGGACCAACATCTTAGAGCTTTCTAAGACTTGAAACAAAAGACAATGTTTTGTGTCTAAGGTCAGCATGCATTTTCCTTCCACTTCTCATTCCTCCTGTATTTCAAGGCGCTGGTGTCATCACCCGACAGTATTATCCAGCACAGCCATCCAAAAAATCGCAAGCCCACCCGAGGAAGTAATGAAATCGACATAAGATTCAGGGGGTGTTTCTGGGACAAGACACATCTTGCTTCTCCTTTGTTTTCTTGTTTCCACAGAGCATCAACTGACTGCAGACTGTGATTTTGTACCTCTGCCATTTTGACTGCTTGGACATCTCCATTTCTGTTTGAGCGATGAGTGATTCCCACAACTAGTTGCATTGATGATACCTCCAGAAGATACTTTTATTGACAGCAAATCTTTTAAATCACTCTTTGCTTCTCATTTAAGGCTCGTTTCCCCAGAAATTAAGGTCTGTACTCTCTATAAATGCAAGATGGAATTTCAGGACAGCTCTCCACTTGCTCATTCCGGGCTTCAGAATCACTACAGAACAGCACTAAATTCACATGAAAACAAAACAAAACAAAACAAAACAAAAACAAACAACCAGAAAACTGAAAACAGCTAAAATCTTTTCCCAGATTGAGTACTGTGCTTTGTAGATTTGAAAAAAAGAATATTTTGAGGGTGCGGGCTAGTCTATATTTTGGAGCAAAAGGAGGTATTCCTGTTGTGTGCTTCATACTTTTAGGAAAAAAACAAAACAAAACAAAAAAAAACCCAAACCAAACCAAAAAACCAACCAAAAAAAAACCAACCAAAAAAAAAAAGAAGCCAAGAAGCCTCTATCTCTGGTTCTGGAACCTTTCAGCAATCATAATCAAATCCACACACTTTGGACTATTATTCAAAACCAGAAACATGCCAAAAAGCCTGCAGACAGACCGGTTTTAGATTAATAAACAGTTTTAGATCATAGCGTAACTCCAGGAGGGACTATTAGCTCATCTGACCTGTATATTACAGGCTATTTAATGTTACCCGTTTACCTGTAGATTAAGCCCCATAATTTGTGTTTGACAGCAGCTCATCCTGAGTAAAGAAACCCGTAATCTCTTTTCAAAGACACAAGAGACATCTTCCACTTCCTTTGGTGACTTTTCCGAGCACTAACTGCACTTACTTCTACTCATCCATGCTTTCTAATCTGAATTTGTCATGCCTTGTCTCTGAGACATCTGCTCACATTAGCTTTGCTCTTTCTCCACTGCATGAGAGCCCCTGGCAACTTGTATTCTCCTCTACAAGATACCTGACATGGTAATCAAGTCACACTTTGATTTGTCTCTTGAAGGCTAAGCAGACTGAATATTTATGTTTCTCACTGTAAGATGTTTCCATTTTCTCTTGCTTTTTCAGCATCACAAACGTAAATTCTCTGCTAACTTCAACCATCTCCAGAAGTCAGGCATCTACACCACATGAGTTGTCCTGGTCCTTTCTGGACAACAGGTTTATCTCCAAATGGGATGACTTTTGCCTGCTGTGGGTTTCTATCTTTAGTTGTGCAGGACAAAACATTTGCCTGCGATGTGACTAACGTCTGTTGGGATAAACCCCACTCCTGCGGCTTGGAGAAATGCCCTGCACGCCTGACAAAAACGGGTCATGAAGAAAATGTTTTGTGGTGAGAGATTTAAACCATTGATCTACTGAACGATCTAGCACTAACTCTGGCAACGATCCTACAAATTTGGTGTTAAAAAAAAAACCACCTGGACAGCTCAAACAAGTACTCTCCCCATCCTTTGGGGTGATGTCTTGCTCACCAACACCTTTCCAGTTTCCTAGCTTGAAAGGAGCAAAGCTGTACCTTTCTCTCCCCTTCTGAGTCACATGCCACAACAGTTACTTCAAAAGTAGTTATCCGAATAATGTCCAAAAAAAGGAATTTTTTTCTCCTCTATTCCAGTCCTTCACCCCTTCTCTTTCTTCTCTGCGTCACTTTCCAACTTGCTTAATAGGAGACAGGTTTGAAAGAAGGCACCACCAAGACTCACACTACTTCTGTTGAAACCCCAGGATGTCTTCAGACAACCAAAACCAGCCCTGAACCCAATATGACTGGAACAGCAAACCCCAGAAGTGACTCACCATCATCTAGCCAGACCTTTCCTCACGAACAAGGCAGCTTTGAGAAGAGGTCGTGTTTGAGGACAAGTGTGAGCATGAAGGGGTGATCACATGAAGGGGTGAATTCTTAACTGGGAAGGTCTTTGTGAAGAGAAGCATTGGAGGTCCGCAGCTTCCCAATTAACTTCTCCAGGCACTAAGGCCCAAACCTCATGTGCTGAGACCTACCCAGAGGTTTTAGTGCATCATCAAGAGTTGCCTGCTGACATCTAACAGCCTGTATAACTGCAAAGGGGAGACATGAGGCTTTCCAAATTCATGATCCTGAAAAACACACCTTCTGGAGTATTCCCAGTACATGACTCTCAAGGAGTATCATTCTTCAATCTTTCCTTTGCAAGCTCAGACCTTTGTAAGGACACCCCTGAAGCCAATTCAAGATCCCCCCGCATGAAGAGGACCTATCCATCTGCCTTCACTCATCTTAAAATTTTCTTAAACAATGTGTTTCCCTTAGTGGTCTGTGTAGCACAGTATTATTTCCTTCTTCATGTGTTTCTGCTCTTTCCCTGGTGTATCTCTTTATTTGTTTATTGAATTATCCTTTGAACTTGCTTCTGCTTCTTTTCAGAGACCTCCAAATTATTCTTCCTATGCTAATCTTCACCTTCCTTTCAGGCCCCATATTGGCCTGTGCTGCCCTTTAATCCTACTGAGGCTTAACAACGATGAATTTAAATTGCAAGCTCTTCCAACTATTTCTGGTTTTCTGCAGTAAAATTCTCCCTGCATTCTAAGATCACAATCACGATTCCTCTGGGCGTTTTACGTTTCCTCCGAGTCAGCTGAGCAGAGGTCAAGAACATTTAGTATTGCCTCTTCCAACATTTCATTCCTCCCGTGCCTTGCAAATCCGGCAGTGTCGTGATTCTTCTTTGTCTGAGATGGTCTGTCTTCAGGTCTTTCCTTTTGCTCTTATCTACAGCTTCAGACCAGACCTTGGCTATTACCCAAGTGGCACCATGCACAACTGCTTCTACTTCTCCACACCCTTGCTAGCATTCAGCACCCTCTCTTGCTCTCTCCTGAGTTTCAATTGATTTAAGTCATTCAACTTTCAGTCTCATGTACTTCCTATCATCTGAGTGCCATTTTCTTTTATGACTACAGTTTCAAAGGAGACTAGAAATAGGCCATAAACCATCATTTTTGGCACTTTGGTAGTTCCATCAGGCCAAGTACTTGGCAAACAACAATTTAAGCTTCAGCATGAATGTCCTGTCCACTTACGTCAAGTAGAGTTTGCTGCAACATGAACTAACTTTCTGCTGTGGTTATTTCAACCCTATGTGCTGTGACAGGAGCTGGCAGAAGCTATCTGTATCGTTTAATATTTATACTGCTGCATTGGCCAGAAGTCCCTGTTAGGACCCATCCATGATGATGTTTTCCAAACTTGAGCTGATCTGAAGCCTGTTGAACTGGGAGTCTTCCAGCAACATCCAATGCCAGTTCCACAGATGCTGCAAAGCACAGTAAGAGAACCGGGGTGGGATGCACAGGTACTGGTGCCTTTTCTCTCACCGGTCCCTAACTTTCAATTGCACGAGTAAGAATATTTCATAGAATCATAGAATCACAGAATGGTTTAGGTTGGAAGGGACCTTGAAGGTCATCCAGTTCCAACCCCCTTCCATAGACAGGGACAGCTCCCACCAGACCAGGTTCCCCAAAGCCCCGTCCAACCTGGCCTTCAACGCCTCCAGGAATGGGGCAGCCACAGCTTCTCTGGGCAACCTGGGCCAGTGCCTCACCACTCTCAGAGTGAAAAATTTCTTCCTGATATCTAATTTAAATCTACCTTCTTCTAGCTTGAAGCCATCCCCCATTGTCTTATCACTACATGCCCTAGTAAAAATCCCTCCCCAGCTCCCTGTAGGCCTCCTTTAAGTACTGGAAAGCAGCAATAAGGTATCCCTGGAGCCTTCTCTTCTCCAGGCTGAACACCCCCAACTCTCTCATCCTGACCTCATAGCAGAGGTGCTCCAGCCCTCTGATCACCTTTGTGGCCCTCCTCTGGCCCCGCTCCAACAGGACCATGTTTTTCCTATGTTGGGGGCTCCAGAGCTGGATGTAGTACTCCAGGTGGGGTCTCACCAGAGTAGAGTAGAGGGGCAGAATCCCCTCCCTTGACCTGCTGGCCACACTTCTTCTGATGCAGCCCAGGATAAGGCTGGCTTTCTGGGCTGCAATCATGCATTGCATTGAGATCTTGAAGGTCACCTATTTTAACTCTTGATTCGTCCATGAACATTGAAATATCAGCTTAGGGTAAGAGCTGCTGAACCTGGTATCCCAATAGGGTGTATATATACATGTATACATGTAAACATGTCTGCCCACACAGATCAACACAGGTGGAAAAGACAGCACTCACACAAATAGAAATGGTGGCAATAGACTCATCTCTCTGGCTAAACAGGGTGAAAGCCCATTGGCGGAAAGTATACACATATATATGCGTATTTACTGGCCTCAGGCATTCAGTGTGCCCAGTAGCTGCCCCAGTAGCCTCATGCACAGACGCATGTGTATGGCAGTTGGCCCAAACCCATCGCCTTACCAGCATCTGACCACCAGATCTGAGGGCCAGCCCGATCTGGCTTGGATCCCCAGTTCAATCCAGCATCCAATTTGCAGATGTCCTGGTCCCTCCAGTGTGTGGCTCAGCATTATGGTCATTCCAATGCGGCCCTGGTGAGGTCACATCTGGAATACTGTGTCCAGTTTTGAGCTCCCCAGTTCAAGAGGGACAGGGAACTGCTGGAGAGGGTCCAGCAAAGGGCTACAAAGATAATTAAGGGATTGGAACATCTCTCTTATGAGGAAAGGCTGAGGGACTTGGGGCTTTTTAGTCTGGAGAAGAGAAGACTGAGGGTGGACTGTATCAGTGCTTATAAATCCTTCAAGGGAGGGTGTTGGGGGGATGGGAACAGTCTTTTTTCAGTGGTGCCCAGTGACAGGGCAAGAGGGAACGGGCACAAACCTGACCATAGGAAGTTCCATCTGAACATGAGGAGGAACTTCTTCCCTGTGAGGGTGTCAGAACACTGGCACAGCTGCCCAGAGAGGTGGGGGAGTCTCCCACTCTGGAGCCATCCCAAACCTGCCTGGACTCCGTCCTGTGCCACTGCTGGAGGTGCCCCTGCTCTGGCGGGGGGTTGGACTAGACGATCTCCAGAGGTCCCTTCCCTTCCAACCCTATCATTCTGTGATTCTGTGATTCCCTGAATAACTGGCTCCTAAGCCTCTCTTCCCTTTCTCCACCTTTGGTCTTTCCCTTAAACATTGCATAAGACTCACACAACCCCAAAGTGCTTTTTCCCTGGCATCTCCTGAGTCCCATACCCTGTAGGCAGTGACTTCCCTCAGTCTGCAAGGTGACCCTGTGTCTGCTTTCTCAGGGGTTTGACATCAGGAACATGGGCTGATCCTCCACCTTTGATAATTCTGGGAGTAGCAAACAGAGTCAGGTTTGCTCTGATGGGGGTCCTGAGGTTCCTCTGTCCATCATGGTTCATCTCTTCCTCTGAGCTTACAAAGACAAACTTTTAATTGCACAGCCTAGCAGAGATGAATGTGACAGGCATGTTGGCCACTGGTAGACCAGGCAGAAGTTCATGGGGGTGGGCAGACAGCAGGAAATACCTAGCTACATGGGACAGCTTAACACAACCAGGACTGCAAGGTCTCATCTATTGGAAGCAAAGCTCCGGGTACAATTTCCAGCCAACACTCTCCTCACCCTGCTGTCAGTGGTGCCAATCTCCACTGCATGTCTGGCAACCAAATTCACACAAATGAGATTTCTGCACATAAAATAAACTGAGCCAGAGATCCTCACTGTTGATAAAAAAAGCCAAACAAACAAAGCAACAAATCAAGGGAAAGAATTGTCTGGAACATCTGAAATGCAGGATCCCAGTCTTCTCTTGAAACTAAAATTTCCATCTTTGGAAAAATCCAACAGAAACAGAAAAATTCCTCTAACCTTTGCAAAAATATGTTCCTTTTTGCCAGTAAAAGCCATTCCTTCACAGCACCACTTGGATACTTTGCCTCTACATCTTGTTCATCTGTCACCTCATAGGCTTCAGATTTTTCTGTGTTTTCATCACTGGTCTGTATATAAGAAAACGAGTGGGGGGAGAAAAAGGAGGCACAGATTTTGGCAGGAATCCCTGCCTGGAATGAATATAAAACTTTGTTTTATTTAAGTGATCTGGTTGTGTGTATGTGTGTGAGAGAGAGAGAGGAGGGAGAGAGAGAGAAGGGAAACAAATAAAGATAGTTCTTTTAAAAGTGAGTGTGAAAGAAATTCCCCAGAGACACAAATAAAGGACTTCTTTATTGCTAATAACACATGTTCTGGCATGTGCTTTGCACGTTGTTAACCCACCTTGAAACCGGTGGGTTTAGTTGTTGTTGGTTTAGGTTTGGTTGTTGTTTTATTTTTAATCTTTCTCCTGGCATTTGAATTGTTGCAGTAAGGAAAAAAAATAATTTAAAAAAAAAAAAAAACAAAACCCAAACCAACACACTCACAACAAAACCCCATCTTCCTTCTTGCTGTTTATTTGGAAACCCTGAAGGATGAGGGGGTGATTTCATTCCTTCCCCTCGTTATATTACTAAATCTCCCCGATGAACTGGGGTGGCTTTACGCCGGCTGATGCATGTACATTTGGGCTAGACTAAGAGGATGGATGGTTTCAGCAGCTGTCATCTTGGTGGTTGCCGTTCGCTTGACCTGGGTGGATCTGATCTCAAAGAGCAAAGCAGAATGGAATTTTGTGAAAGAGGGGAATGAAATTGCAAAAGAAATAAAAACGAAATGTCAAAGGCATTCTGGCATTAACTGTGCTCCCCACTCATGTCTACCAACAGATAGTACGTAACGTGCCAATTCGAGACAGGAATGTGCATAAACCTACACTTTGAGCACACCCTGGACCAAGGAAGGACCAGAGCACGTGGCTAAATATTTTCCTCAACATGGCCCAAACACTTGTGATCTATTTCGAGCCAGGTGTTATGGGGTGCAATCACGTAGTCCCTGTATGGGAGTGTGGTCAGCTGAGGGCCCTCGTGTGCAGTCCAAATGGAGCCACAATATTAAAAAAAGAAAGAAATTAAAACTCCATCTTCCTCCTTGTGGTAGGATTTTCAGCATTCTGGTTCTGAAAAGTGATTCTCTGTGCAGATAGAAGGCTAAATGATAAAAGGTTTCTTGTATTAGTGTTCCCCAATTTTTTTAAGGTTCAGTCTTTGAAGAAGAGATTACCAATCCCTCCTCATAAATCAGGTCTTCACTCAAAGCATCCCTCACGAAGAACATCAGCATCTCCCAGGGCACAGTCAGGCTGTAAATCTGGCATTCGCTCCCATCTCCCTTCCTCCATTGCCATGTTCTTTTCTGATGCATTGGGAGCATGACATCCAGCCTTCTCACCGGTGGTGACTCCGGGTGTCAAACCCAGCTCCCAGCCCACTCTGTCATCTGCTGATCATCTCCTTGCTAAGCATATTGTTCCGTCTATACAATCTATAAAGTCCCAGAGTGGCACCTGCTTGCACCCATCCCGGGAGAAGCTTCTGTTCCTTTTTTTCCAGGACTGAAAATATCAAGTCTCACTCAGAAGAATGTGGTCACCTCTGTCCCACTCCATGCTCCCTGGAGCTGCTTGGCAGCAAGGTGAGCAGTGTCCTGGGGACAGTGTCCTGGTTTGGACAAGCCAAATCTGTTTTCATGCCTTTGCCCGTTTACCCAAAAGCTTGCAAAAAGACAGTCCAGGTGAGTTGTGCAGCTGGTGGACTCCAGGACCCTCGTATTCATTGCCCAGAGCAGGAAGGTTCAGATAAATATGCAGGAGGTTTCAGTGCTTTTCTGACTCGTACCACTTCCCCCCAAGCCTTTTTGAGCCTTACCCTATACTACTACGCATCCTCCAGCCCCACTTTTCCCAGGCCCACCGGGATTTCCCCAAGCAGAAGCTGCCAAACCAGGACGGTGTCTCTGTGATGATGACAAACATCTGGGAGAGCGCTAAGGGAAAAGGCTGCCAAATTCTCCCTCTTGTGATTTGAGCGAGACTTGGCCTTCTCCCTACCATGGCCCAGGGCTTTCTCTGGGCGGTGAAAGTAACAGCAGACATTCAGACAGGGGTTTGTCCTTCCTTCCCCCAAAGGTACCCAAACACTCAACACTCTGCTGACTGACTGAGGTTGAAATCTCAGAAAATCTGAGTCCAGAGGTATCCAGCTCTTGTATAGACCACTACAGACCTAGGCTGCATGAAGAATAATGACACTGATGTGCTGCCTGGAGGCTCCCCATCCAGAGATACTGTATCACCCAGCTGTGGCCAAGAAGGCCCTGTCCCACCATATCTCCCAACCCAAAACCTGAGACATTGCTGTCTCACATGCTGGACAAGGAGTTACCAATGAATTTTAGGATATAGGAACACAAGGCAGAAGGGGACTTCTCCCCAAGAAGGAGAAGAGGTGGCCCCTGACTACAAAAAAGGCATTGATGTGTTGGAACATTTCCAGAGAAGGGCAACAGAGCTGGTAAGGGGTTTGGAGCACAAGTCTTCTGTGGAGCAGCTGAGGGAACTGGCACTATTTAGTCTGGAGAAAAGGAGGCTGAGGAGACAACTTCCCACTCTCTACAACTACCTGAAAGGAGGGTGTAGCAAGGGGGGGTCGGTCTCTTCTTCCAAGTAACAAGCGCTAAAACACGTGGAAATGACCTCAAGTTGTGCCAGGGGAGGCTTAGGATGGATATTAGCAAAAGTTTCTTCACTGAAAGGGTTGTCAAGCACTGGAATAAGCTGCCCAGAGAAGTGGTGGAGTTGCCATCCCTGGAGGTATTTAAAAGATGTGTAGACGTGGTGCTGAGGGCCATGGTTTAGTGGTGGTTTTGGCAGTGTTGGGTTGATGGGTGGACTTGATGATCTTAAAGGTCACTTCCAACCTAGACAATTTTATGATTCTATTAGCCTCTCAACTCAGCTCTCCATGTCACAGAGCATGAGACCAAAGGGGACATGGTGTAGCCTCTCTCCCACTTTACACAACCAGGTTTTCTAATACGGGAAGAGCACAGAGAAGAGCACAGCACTCCTTCATGCCAAGAGGAAGTTGTGGGGGATGATTTGCTGTTGAGACAGAGTGGATCAGAAGCAGTGACTATTTTCACTTTGATGGTCTTCATTCTTGCACGCTTGTAAGACAGTTCTGCTTAGGGGGCACCTCTGCCGGTTAAGACATCTGTTGCACATACCAGTGGACACATTTTTGTGGGCATCACCTTTCACCCTCCGATCAAATCCCATCCCATAAAGGTACCAAGAGCTACAAGCAGGCAGAGGAAGATTTAAAGCTAACCCGTCACCAAACAGCTCAGTCCTTGAACTGAAGAAGGGACTTGGCTTAATCAGGTTGTACCTCAGCCATTCATGTGCAAGGGGGTTTCTCACTAATCCCTAACCTGATGGCTTGTTCTGAGGCCTGAGTGATTACTTGTGGCATCTTGCCCACTGAGCTGTTTGCAAATGACTTTCTGGAGAGGCAACAGTCAGAGAGAAAAATCATTCTTCTCCATTGCTCGGCAGGAAAAGCCAGGCGTGATCAATGGAGAAACCTCTGCAGCACTTTGTCAGGCTGCCTGGGGCTCAGCAGCCCCAATGGATGCAGCACAGCTACTGTCTTGCTATGCCTTCATTTTCTCCCTCCAGTCAAAAGCAGACGAAACACAGGGCTTCGCAAGCTGACAGACAGCCAAAGCGCTGCTTCTTCAGCTCTTGGAAAAGTCTCTTTTTAAAGCAAAAGCCATAGATCAGCCTTTGAAATTGTTAAACACTTCTAAAACCTCAATATGTCCAGAACCAAGAGTTTGTTGTCGCTTTTCAACAGGTATGGCATCGTAATTTCATTTTTGACCCAGCTTTAGACCTGATTTGCCTCAAAACTTTGTTGTTTTGAGGTCTGGAGATCACAGTTTTCATAGAATCATAGAATGCTTTGGGTTGGAAGAGACCTTGAATATCATCCAGTTCCACATCCCCGCCCCCCGCCATAGGCAGGGACACCTCCCACCAGCCCGGGTTGCTCCAAGCCCTGTCCAACCTGGCCTTGAACACCTCCAGGGATGGGGCAGACACAGCTTCTCTTGGAAACCTGGGCCAGTGTCTCACCACCTGCACAGTCAAGAATTTCTTCCTAATATCTAATCTAAATCTCCCCTCTTGCAGTTTGAAGCCATTCCCCCTCGTCCTATCACTACATGACCATGTAAAAAGTCCTTCCCCAGCTCTCCTGGAGGCCTTTTAGGTACTGGAAGGTTGCAATAATATCTTCCCAGAGTCTTCTCCCCTCCAGGCTGAACACCCCCAACTCTCTCAGCTTGTCATTCCAGCAGAGGTGCTCCATCCCTCTGATCATCTTTGTGGCCTTCTTCTGAACCCACTTCAACAGGTCCATGTCTTTCCTATGTTGAGGACTCCGGAGCTGGATGCAGTACTCCCAAGAGAAATTTTCTGCACACCCAAGAGAAAATCACCGTGTGTTTGAGGGAGCCTCTCTGCTTTGGTTGATTCCCTAGTACAGCATTGGGCAAATTGTGCAACTGGTGGGCCACAGATCATAGAATCGTAGAATCACAGAATGGTTTGGGTTGGAAGGGATCTTCAAAGATCATCTAGTCCACCCACCCTGCCACGGGCAGGGATACCTTTCACTAGATCAGGTTTCTCAAAGCCTCATCCAACCTGGCCTTGATCATATTGTCAGCTGTCTAAGATAACGGTCACCCATGTCTCAAGATTAACCCTTCCGTACCAAACTACACCTTTCTAAAATGCCTTGCAAAGACTCAGGCATTAGCTCTGCTGCCCAAAGGGGACTGAGCTTACCGCAGCAAACCAAGTTACCTTCCATCTTTCTGAAGTGTCCATGTTGCTTTCCACTTGTCCCAGATGCAAAATGAAGTTTGGTAACTCAAGTCGTGTTTTAAGCTACAAATGGGCACTGCAGTAACGCGATTCATTCTTCATTGCCACCACGCTGGATGGGATACCCCTAAGGGAGCTCTTTCTTACTGTGACTTGCACCACTTGAGAGAGGGCTTCTTATCTTCACAGTACAGAGTTTTAACTCGTCACTGGCTGAACTAGAAGTTTCCCTTTTGGTACGTAAGTCAAAGCCAAAAACGTGACTTGTCCCTTTCTTAAGATCGCACTTGCAGCTCCTTGGTGTGATCCCATGGGAGAGGCAAGCATAATTTTCTTTTATTAGGGAGGAAACTGAGGCAGAAAAGGTAAAAAAACCCCTAAACAAATTATTGGAAATGTTCTTGGGTACTCAGTTCCTATTATTTCCTTACAGAGATGCCAAAACAAATGAAACCTGCTGGTTACTCAGCTCCTTTGAAGTTCAAGCCGTGTCATTGTGGGGGCCTACTTCTTAAGTTGCCAGCTTTGAACATTTTTGCTTCTTTGACACATCCATGGCCGAACAGGGAACTGTCAGAGCTAGCAGGAGTTCCTGACTCCCAGCATGATGACGTACAGATCAGAGCATCCTGCATCTATTCTCCAGCCAAAGCAGAGCACTCCCAACTCCCTCTCGGCTGTCCACCCTTTGCAAGGCAACAGGAATCGCTTGTAAATCTGAAATTCTTGCATCTGGCCTCACCCACCTGGCTGACACCCATCAGACTGGAGCACTGACTCCCACACGCACATTTATGGCTGGAAAGACAACTTTTCTAACCATCTCCAGTGAAGACACCGGTGAAAGCGAAACCGAATACAAAGCAGATGCTGATCATAACCGAATTCCCCCAGACGATATTATCTCATCTCACAGCCAGTAGCTTTTATTTGTTGGTGATGCTCCGGTGTTCTTCTCCTTTCCTTCCTTTTCCCTGCAGATCAATAACCATGTCTTGTCCCTGTTTTCTCTTAGATGGAAGCCAGTTACCTGACTTCAGACATAAAATACGTATTTCCATCCTCACCTTTCCCCTTTCCTGCTTCTTGCCTGCAGCAATCCTCCAGCAGTTTGGCTACTGCATTTTCTTATCTCCTTACACCACTGAGGTGACAATGACACTCCTATCACTAACTCCATGAAAAAAATGGACAAGTGTCTGAAGGACAGTAGTGCAGAACTTTAGAAACTCATGCAGCAAATACAGGGGAAATCTGAAGTGTATATCAGTGCCTTAATTTCTTTAAGGTGAATTTGGCAAGTTTTTTAAGGCTACTTACCTGTGCACTTGAACTCTGGCTTTCTTCCTCTCTTCATGTCTCCCAGGTGTAGATATCACCTCATAAACATCCCACACCACTGCAAGCTTTATTTTCATACAGAAAAACACCCGGAAGACATGTGTGACCTCACACCTCAATTTCTGTAGGGATATTCATGCAATCAAGTTTTTGTGCAGACTGAAGCAGACACCAGGAGAGCATTTAATGAAGTGCACCAGATATACCATCTCAAACATAACCCACCTGACCATCTTGTTATCTTGCCCAGCAAAGTTCCTGGGCTCTCGTCCTGTGTGGCAGTAGCTGCTGAGATGCTAGGAGTTTCACAGCTAAGTTTGTCAGCTGGCTACCCATCACCTGGGTCTACAGTGTCTCCAGTCATCTCAAATCTCATGATTTGCCTGCATGCTTTCAACTCAGACTTGATTTCAAAAGTTGTGGTACCATTCTCTGGGCCAAACCTGAGAGGGCCCTTCTAATATAATGATGGAAGGAAATCTCTTTGCTCTCCCCAACTAGTGATTTGTTGAGATCTTTGGGATTTGGGATGTCTTTGGGAACTCTGGAGTTCTTTTGACAAAAGTCCATGTTCTCTTCCATAGAGCACCCTACCCATGCAACTCTGAGGGAGAATATGGTATGGTGAAGGAGAGGAGGTTCACTAGGACCAGTCCTGCTTGTTAAAGAAGAAGCCTTCTGGACCAGTTCAAGGTGTGTATGGGAAAGGTCTGTGTTATGTGCAGAGCAAAGGATGTCTCAGTGCCCACAGGCATTGCATTTTACCAGCTTGCTTACGTTGGGTGATGGTGGAGACCAGCGTTAGAGGCCTGGGTTGAAAATCTTCACATTATCAGGAAGTGGTTATAACAAGTGGTCAATAACAATTTGGAGGGAATGGAAGGAGACATTTCCAGGGAAACTGAGGCCCAAGATACTCCTGTGTGGGGAGAAGGGTGTATCACCTTCTGTCTGTATTAACAGCAGATTAAATTATTGAATGCTGAAGATATGCCACTTGACTTTGGACTTTCCTTTGTCTTATCTGCAAATTCCGTGCCTGCCAAAGGGGCGTTCTTGTCTAACAGGGTTGCTGCAACAAGGGTCACGTCTTACAGGTGATGGCCAGAGGTGTTGATTGAAGAGGCACAGGAAGAGGTTGGTGCTGGGACATTATCTGCTGCTGTCACTGCCCGGCCAAGGCTTGTGCTCAAAATTTCACCGTCATCTACTGGACCTCTGCACTTTCCAAAATTACTGGTGACTTGCCATTTTTGCAATTGATTTGCTGATGATTTCTTCTTGCTCCAAACAACAAGAACGAATGATAAGAGGAACCAAGTTCATCATGGGTATGTATGGCCCTGAGCCTGTTTCCACCAGAGGCGAACTTGTCCCTCAGGAATCAAAACGTGCAGAGGACGCCAGCTGGTGAAAATTGAAAATTTCCCCAGAGAACTACTCCTGCCTGCCCAAGTTTCTTTTTTTTTTTTTTTGCTTTGTTTTGTCACAAAAGGTATAGTCTCACTGCACACTTGGTCTCCCATAGCTAAGCCTTTCCTCCAGAGCCACATAAAGCTGATCTTGGAGAACCCATCCTGGTGGGTTTTTTATGCCTCTCCTTTCTCAGGTTGTAACACAGGAGAGGTGTTGGGGGGGAGGTTTCCCATCAAAATATCCTCTGTCAAATGCACTTCGCATGTAACTTTGCTGACACAAATCAGGGCTGGAGGAATGTCATTGAAGTCAATCCTTTTGTTTGGACAGTGAAATCCAATAAATTCTTTGGCAGCTGAGCTTGGTCTTCAAGGATGATTTTTTTTCTATCTTTGCTTGAAATTCCAGCCACTCTTCCAGCCCCATTCAAATCCAATAACAATTTCTTCCTTTTACACCTTCTTCTGTTCCTTTCATGTTTCCTTTTGGAGGAAAAGACTAGCAAACAAACAAACAAATAAAATCCTTTGGAGTGTAACTGATGGACACAAATTATTTAATTTGGTCCACAAGCCTACCGAAAAAATAAAACTCAAAAAAATAACAACTAAATCGGCGTTGACCCTTATAAAGAGCTTAGTTGGAACAAAAGCAAAGCAAGGCTGGCAGAGACGGGCTCCTTGATGTTAGCTGAGGGTCTGTCCCACTGATGTCGTGTTATTTTTCTTTTAAACACTATGTGAGCAGACCACACAAGAACCACAGGGGCTGAAGGATGGCAGGGGATTAACTGCAAGTAACCAGCCAGGACCACTGATTTACACCCAACAGCCTTAGCTGTGCCCTGCGATAGAGAAAGGTGACACGTGGGAACCGGCCAAGAGCACTCACAGACTATTAGAAGGGACAAAACAAACCACACACACACACACACACACCCCTCCCCGCACAGAATAACTCATTCTGTAATTACAACATGACAAGAGAAGTGGCATGAGCCTATTATTTGATTTTAAGATCCTGTTCCCATCTATACCAGATGCCTTTGTTCTGAGACGATTGACTGTTTGCCTCTGTACTCAGCTTGGCCAACTCCTGGAGACCTTATTATGGCGTACAAGTATCTAAAGGGTGGGATGAAAGAGGATGGAGCCAGGCTCTTTTCAATGGTTCCCAGTGACAGGACGAGGGGCAATGGGCACAAGTTGGAACATAGGAAGTTCCGTTCAAATACACGGAAAAACTTCTTTCCGGTGAGGGTGACAGAGCACTGGCACAGGCTGCCCAGGGAGGTGGTGGAGTCCCCTTCTCTGGAGATTTTCAAGACCCGCCTGGATGCAGTCCTGAGTAATGTGCTCTGGGCAATCCTGCTTTAGCAGGGGAGTTGGACTGGATGATCTCTAGAGGTCCCTTCCAACTCTGAAAACTCCGTGATTCCGTGATTCCTCTGTGCACCCGGAGTGCTCTTTCGTTAGCAGTTTTGAGACTTTAATTTAGCCGAGTTTTAAAACTTCTGAAAGGGCCAATCTCACGACAAAAGTGTTGTTAAAACAGATACCTCCCAGACTATCAACTCTTGCACAGGAAAAACAGTACGTCTTTAAAGGGGAATATTCCCCATGTCACTCTGCAACACTTGTTTTGCATTTTTCAGCTCACCAGGGGAACGCAAGCTGATCACCACCAGTTTTATGCTGGCCGGTTTCCAGTCGCCTTCGCTTTCGTTTATATTCAATTTCCACGTTGTTTTCTGCAGTTTCTCGCAGGCTGGCTTAGCGAGGCCACAAACATAAGCTCCGAAATTGCAAACACTGAAGAAAGAACCACCCACATATGTGAAAAAGTAATAGGAATATTATATTTGCCTGGTTTTCGTCTGGCCATAGTGACTTTAGATAGTGCAGAAACCCCTCAGCCTTTCAGTGAACACATTATGCCAGCACAGCCCCGGAGAGCAGCAGTCTCGTGCGCCTCCTGCCATGGATGCTTTTCCCCATCCCCTTGCCACCAGTTCCCTGGAGCCACCACAACCATTCATGTCATTGCGGTGATTGATATTCCGGCAAAATAACTCAGGAAGAGAAGTTTTCATTTAAATTCAGCTTGGTTGCCTGACCTGGTGCAACACCCAGAATTGCTTGTTCTGGGGCAGGAGGTGGTGAAGTAGCTTTTCCCCATGGCGGTGACAGTTTGTGACAGCTCATCATGTTCATTGAAATGTGGCCGTAAAACCTTCCAGGATATGAAGGACTCTATTATCCTTGTTCTGCAGGTCAACACAGAGAAAGGATCATGTGATGATTACTCCATGCAGACCTTTAAACACAAGTTCACAGGGAAGCCCCCAAAGTGAGACACCTTTCAAATGAGTCAAAACCTCTTATGGGATTCATCTTGCTCTGCTGAGATTTTTGAGGCAGGCAGGCAGGCAGCTGCACGATGCTTCTTCTCTTGGGAGACCCCCCTGCAGTGCTGCCTCCAGCTCGGGGGCCTCAGCACAGGAGAGACATGGAGCTGGTGGAGTGGGGCCAGAGGAGGCGCCGGAGATGCTGCGAGGGCCGGAGCCCCTCTGCTGGGAGGACAGGCTGGGAGAGGTGGGGGGGTTCAGCCTGGAGAGGAGAAGGCTCCAGGGAGACCTTAGAGCCCCTTCCAGTATCTAAAGGGGCTCCAGGAAAGATGGAGACAGATTTTTAGCAGGGGCTGTTGTGATATGACAAGGGATAATGACTTTAAACTAAAAGAGGGGAGATTCAGACTAGATATGAGGAAGAGATTTTTCACTCTAAGTGTGGTGAGACACTGGCCCAGGTTGCCCAGAGAGGTGGGAGATGCCCCATCCCTGGAAACATTCCAGGTCAGGTTGGACGGGGCTCTGAGCAATCTGTTTTTGTTGAAGACATCCCTGCTCATGGCAGGGGAGGTTGGACTAGATGGCCTTTAAAGGTCCCTTCCCACCCAAACCATTCTATGATTCTGGAGATGTTGGGAAGAGAGACCCTCCCAGAGGGACATTCAGGGAAGATTGTCAAAGAGCTCATGTACTCCAGGCAAAGGAGAAATGAATCCGATTTACTCCCAGATACAGTCCACTTATCCTAAAAAAAGGTTTGCATCTGCCCTGGTCCCAAGAAGTGTCTTCTCTGCCCAAGCCAGCTCTGCCTATGGGTTTGCTACACGAAGAAAAAAGTGTATCAGGGGAATCTAGCAGGAAGATGCCATAATCATGTAAATACATGCATAAACATATATAGACAAACCACCTCAATAAGAAATACCGTAACAAGTCTCCGTAGCCAGCAAGCCTGTGATGATTCATAGCCGTCACTTCCCTCCCTTGCCCCACTGCCCCCACAATTTGCTGAAGCCCCAGTGGTCATTATTCACTGCAAACTAAACAGCTGGATAAACTCAGTGATCAGACAGGTCTTTCCTATGTCTAATGGGAATCCTGCCTGAACTCTGGCCTGCCTGGGTAGCCCTGGGAGAAATTAGCTGATTAAAAATGTCCAGGGAGAGCTGCAAATGGGAAGAGTTTTATTCTTCTAAAACGCAATTGGCAATGCACCGTGTTTAGTGAGTTATCACAAGACATTGCATGACCAGAATATTTCATTAAGGCATCTTCTTCCTCCGATTCATTGTCTGTCCCGGGTCTTATACACCCTGAGCTGGGGGAAGTGGTGTTTCTCCAGCCAGTGTCCCTGGGAAGGTCGGGCTGGGTTACCACAAAGTACTCTCTGGTTTTCAGCTCTAGGACAGTATTTGCCTTTCCTTCACCCCTGAGTACAGTGATTTTGGGTTTATGTGTGCTGCCCCCTCTCTGCTCAATCCTTTTTCCTTTCAGTGCAAAGAATGCACTAAACTGCTAAAATGTTAGAGCTAAGATCTGGCATGCTTCGCCGGCCAGCGCTTTCACTGTCACTCCGGGGGAATTCATCGCAGTGAAATCCATCTTACTTGGCTTTCCAGCCCCGCGCCTGCAGACGTCTCCATCTGAGCTGCATAGCCCGCGCTCCCCAGACGTTGGAGTCAAGAGAGGAAAACAGGCACTTCTGAGGTGCAATTCATCTCAGCCTCATGTAGACATTTCTATTAGCTCAGAACCATGCTCTGTTTCTCTTCACTGACTATAAAGGGAGCCTGGGGTGACTAGCTTGCATGGAGGCCTCTTTTGCCTAGATGCTTATGTTAGGTGAGATTAATTCTGTCCTGGAAATCAGTTTGTGTAGAAGTCAGGCACCCAGCTTTATGTCAGAGCTTTAATTTTAGAGCATTACCTGCATATTTGCTTCTTTGTCCCTGTCTTGCAGAAGCTGCAGAAGGGCTCTGACAGAGGTTACTCGACCCGCTGTTTCTTGGTAAACTTTGACAGCATCAGACCCTGTTGACATATACTTTGGTGACTCATCCCTGGAATTTTGCCCCACCCCTGGAAACATTCCAGGTCAAGTTGGACGGGGCTCTGAGCAACCTGATCTAGTTGAAGATGTCCCTGCTCATTGCAGGAGGGGATGGACTAGAAGGTCTTTAAAGGTCCCTTCCCACCCAAACTATTCTATCCTATGATTCTATGACTCGTGGCAAGTGTGGGAGTCCCGTCGGATCAAGGAAAAGTCGTGTTACAGGTAACTCCTGCAGAACGCTGTCATATCTCTCAAGTGAACCAGGCCATGCACAGGCAATGGGCAGACTCTGCTTCACGTGCCTGCATGTTGGGGATTTGGTGTCCTCTGCTGACCATGACCTATCACCAGCTTGGTAATGACAAGGTGCAAATGTTGGCAAAGTGGACCACGAAGCTCTGGGTTTTTTAACATAGCTCCAGTGACCTGCAAAAACCACATGGAAGAACAATGAGAAGACACAGGCAGAGTGAAATCTGTAGACACAGAGCTAAACCAAAACACCACCACGCTGCTAACACAGATGTCAAAACAAAGTATGAGCTCTGGGATTCATCTTTTGCCAGTTCAGTGCAAACAATTTGGCTCACGGAAATTAAGCGAGGAAATCTAGCTTCAAACATGTCCAGAAAATGAGTGGGAATGTGGATGACATCCAGTTCTTTTGAACTTGGCTGATGTTCAAAAAACGAGGCACTGACAGTCACTGGTTAGCTATGGAGGACCATGGTAGATCTCTCCCAGTGCTGCTCATCCAGCAGGTCTGACTGATGCAGTAAAACGGTCTCTTGGTGGTGAAATAGCAAACAAGGGAATGCCCATGAAAGGATGTTTAATGTGAGCATATATGTCACCCTGATCTAGGTCTCTGGTACATGCACACCTTCGTGAGCTGTGGTGTAGGTCGTGTAGAGCTGGTGGTGTGCACCAGCACCTCTGCTCAGGAGCCCTCATCTTACCACTGTCATGCAAGGAGTCATATTTAGACCCAGGTGATGCTTCTAGCTACCACATGGCTTCAGGAATATAGAGCCAAATCCAAGTTAATATATGCAGTGGGACTTACTATTTAGGGTTTGTTTCCACTTTAACTGGGCTCTTAACTGGGTGAGTTTCTGGTTCACTGTTGACTTAACATCTATCTATGCTAGAGACTCTGCAGAGCCAGTTGGCATCTGCATACCAAAGCCCACATGCTTGTTGGTGCATCTTTGTTTCCTCTGATCCAGACACTTGTCCATTTGATGCCTGGCCTGAAGTTGAAGTCAACAAGGAGCATTTGCACTGGCTCTCTAAGGTTTTTAGTTTCAGGCTTGATCAAGGACATCAGTGAAACCCACCCATTCCCAGGCAGTCCCCCAAACCTGAGCATGCCTAACTTTGTGCACCACAAAGACCGGGAAAGGCTCTCAGGGTGAGATTTCACCAACTGGAGAACGTGCAGCCATTTAGCACACTCAGTACAAATGGCCCGCAGAGCTGAAAAGACCTCTGTTGAAACAAACCTGCTGCACACCAGCCTTGGCACTGCACAGAGACAAAACAGGTGCTCCAGGGTTGTGTTTTCTCTTGTTAACTTCAGCCAAATATTGCTTACCCAAGGTTAACCATGGAATATTTCCTAGAGTGATGCTGAGTATCCTACATAGATGATAGTCTGAACAGTGGTGACTGAGGACATCAACAGCTAAAGGCATATCCCAGAACCAACCTGCATTCAAGTGATCCGGCCAAAATCATTCCATGGCATCTCAGACAGCAGATGACCTCCCTTTTCTGTAGCAGAAAGTCCTTTGCTGCCAGGACTGTGGGACAGGTCTTTCATCGATTCAGATCCACTGTCTGAAGTTCGATCAGTCTGTTCTGGGACTCCAGAGTAAAAAAAACTTCTGGATAGAGAGGATTTATTGGCAATTACCTCTTTCTTCCCATTTCTTTTGACCCCTCAGTCCTCCTGCCCTCCCTTTGTTTCATACTGTTCTTCTGAGTCTTCCTCCTTGTCAGAGATCATGAGTGTCCCCCAATACAAGCATTGCAACTTCAGTTCAGGGATAACTTCTGGAGAATTTGAAAAAAAAAAAAAAAAAAAAAAGATAAAATGATACTAGGAGGAAGGCCCCAGCTGTTACTATTGAACATAGTTGTGCCACTGCATTTCTGTACTTTCCTGATTGTCTTCACAGGGATCCATCAAGGCTGATCTGGAGGAGGGGAAGAACTTGGTTGGGAGACCAGCAGGATTTGGAGATGATGTGGCAACGGCCCAGTTGGTTACATGTCGTGGATACCTTGCCAAGCGGTCAAGAAAATTGTCATGGACTGCAGAGTGACAGAGCAGCTTCTTTTGTCTCTCTTCTGGCCACCTTTCCGCATGGTGATTACAAAACACAGTCTCTTTTCTAACACTCATGGACATGGAGGGTTGCGTTCATCTCCCCCAACTTCAGTTACTTCCTGTGGAAATGGTCACTCAGGGCTGTTGCTACAGTCAGAGGACACTCTCAGAGTTGGTCACTGGATCAGTTCTTAAAACCTTCTCTGATATCAGCTGCTATGGAGGGCAGTCAGCACCTTTAGCCCATGAATTATGGGGCCTATTTTATGTGTCTGTTTCCGGAGAAGATTAATTTCATCAAAGAATTGCGTGCTTGTCTCAGTTGTCTGTAAGGAAACCAGCTCAACCCGCATTTAGTCATCTTAGTCATCCCCTCTTAAGTACAGAGGCCCAGGAGTGTGCAGCTCTAATTAATCCATGAGAAAATGCTGGACAATTTCAGGCTTTTTCCACATGGAATCTTTTTCTGTCAAGGAATGAAAAATAAACTTGGGGGGGAATCTAGTTAGAGGGAACTGCTCAGGGGATCTTGTTGGATCTTTCTTCTTGGGAATAAATTTTTAATGTTGTTTCCAGAATCCTAAGGTGTTGGTTTCTGCTGGTGGTGGTAGAGAAAGCTCTGGAGAAGCTCGGTGGGATTTTGTCCATTGATTGGTCAACGATTTTGTTCAACTCCAGAGTGATCCTGTTGGCTCTTCTGCCTGGGACTTCAACGTCTGTGTCAGTAAGATGAAAGCAACTTATTAAGGCAGAAATTGCCTAGACCTTGATCCTCTCTCCCAGTAGTATAAGGACAGCTACAAGGGTGTCCAAACAACCACTGACAAGTAAACCCCATGTGGATAGAAAGTTCTCTGGGGAAGCCAATAATACAGGAAAAAGCTTGAAACAATGTGAGCACAGTCCTGGGGTTAAAGAGCCAATCTGGCTTCTGCATCAGGCTTCTTGGGTGACCCTCAGAGAACTGAATCAATCTTTTTGTTTCTTAGTTCCCTCTTTGCAAAGTGGAGGGGAATTCTGCCTGTCTGTGCAATTTCAGGTTCTTCAGGACAAGGATTCTCTTCTTACCCGAGTAAGTTCGGGCTCCCCAGGGTCCTGATCTCAGCTCACGTTTCTAAACAGAAGTGGCGTGCGAAAATCAAGAACTTACATGCCCAAATAGAACAACAATTGAGAAATACCTCAGTCAGAAGTTACAGCAACCAACTCTTGCTTCAGATGTAAAAAACCAATTGCACACTGCTGTCACACCTCAGTGGAAGACACGAGTAAAGCAGAAGAAGGGAAAACCTGTATGTAAATCCTTACTGTTTGCTTTTTAAATTTCTTTGTTCCTTTGCCATTGGCTTGTAAACCATTAAGACATGCAGTAAAAGCTACATTTTCTTTCCTCTAGGCTTTTGGATGCTGCCATCGGAGTTGCAAGGTGGGTTAACAATAATGAGAACAGCATATTTCCCTTGGCACTGTGGCATTTTCTTTTCATACTGCAGTAAGTCCATAACCATGAACTGAACGCTCGTTGGCACCAGCGAAGAAATCAAGGACCTGGCTGTCCTTGTGCTGGAAGTGCACAGACTCCACTGGAATAACCAAAGTCAGAGACCTTGGCTCAAGAGAAGCAGTGGTGCATGTAGAGCTAAGACCAGATCTACACGAATGGAGCAATCCCATCCCACTGTTGGGATGGTTTAGTCGTTGAAGTCAATACTTGTAATCCTGAAAACGAAGAAGATCCCTTTTTTACCATGTAAGTACTGTGGCAGGTTCTGCACCAACTCAGTGCCTAGTCCACGACCTTGCAGTCAAAGGCACAAAAGGGACAGGACTTCATCTGCTCGGTTCTTTGCCCCAGACTCATCTCCATGCCTTGTATTCTGTCAGATGTTTTTCAAACCTGGTATTATAAGTCCTGACCAAGAGTTGACATCTACTCCAGGCGAGTCAGTTGTTATCCTCACAGCAGCAGGTGCCTGGATCAGCTCTACTGAGTGAATTCCTCTGTGTTTGCACACTGAGCCCTCAAGATGTGCAAAGGTGCTACAAACAAGGTGAAATCTCTGATGCTTGTTACTGTGGCATGACAGGCACATGTGGACAAACCTGCATGATGGCTGTGTGTCAGCTGCAGAGGAAACAAGCAATCTCTTTGTGGCAAGATAACTGTGCGGAGATGGATGTGTCCTCCTCTGTTCACCCGTCCTCTGCTTTTCCTCCCTTTGGCAAACCAGCTTGTAATCTTTCTGAGATGAGGACTGCCTTCAACAGGAGTCTGCGCAAGGCTCAGCCTATTTGTAGTCATATCCCTGCTTAGGGCTATTTGCTGCTACTGTGACATAAATAATACACTCTTTATTGATAAACAGATAAGAAGTTCCCTGGGTCTTAGTTCGCTTGGACTATATCCCAGTTCAGGAATCATCTCACAGGTGAGATCCCCTTCCAGTCACATATGGTCCCACCAGCAACTCCCACAGTTACTTACAGATGAAAATAATATTAGGAAAACATTTACTGTAAGCTTTAGCTTAATTTAGTAGAATTTAGCAGCTGGAAATAACAAGGAGGAGCCAGCACCTTGCAAAGAGCCAGCACAGACCACCAGCAAGTGCTCCACAGACCTCAGTTTGGAAAGTGATGAGACAGATGGAAGTCATTATTTTGTTTTGAACAAAATACCATCTGGGGCCAACATTTGCTGTCTGTTACTTCTGAGTAAATCCAGAGAAACTCCATCGTGTTCCTTAATAATCAGTCCTGGGACCAATCTTATTAAATATTTTCCTTAATGAACTTGGCAGAAAGAAGTAGGCGCCTGGTCATGAGATCTGCTGATGACACAAACTTGAGCGACTGTAGTGCTATTGCAGAGGAGGATCAGAATATGATATGGGGAGAGCTGGGATGACCTTGATGGAAGGCTGAGTGAGAGAAGTGGGTGAATTTTAACTGTAACGAAGAGTAAGAGACTGCACTTAGACTAAGGTGGAAGCTCATTGGTTGGAGGTAATAGTAGAGGAAAAGGGACCTGAATTAGTCTATCTGAGCACAGCGGTCTTAAAAAGAACAACAGCAGTCATAACGTGTCTCAGGGAAGGTGTTTCCAGAGATAGAGAAGTGTTCATACCATTGCACTGAGAGCAGCTGAGACACCATTTAGACTGCTGTAAAGCTCTGGTAACCCAAATTCAAGGAAGATGAGTTGAAAGTTGAAGAGGTGCAAAGGGACCGTAGAGCGCATCTCATGAACAGCAGCTAAACAGCTTGGCTTGTTCAGCTAAGGAAAACAAGTAGATTCATAAACTATGTCTCTACTAGTAAATTAAACATTCCCAAGATGGTTCTCTGACACTGAGGTCCACCAGGAAGGAATAAACCATGTCCAGGGTGGTTATATCCATTCCACTGACTAGGCCGTCCATGATCCATGCTGACTTCCGGAACATCCTTAAAATTGCTTGAGACTATCCTAGCTGGCACAAGCTGAAGCTTTGCCAATGGTGTTCCAGCAACTGCACGATCGTGACTGAGTGTTCCTGGCAGTGTTTGCATCAGGAGAGAAACATCAGAAAAGGAGAAACCACATTCAAACTGAAGGAGAAGGTGTCACAAACAAAAAAAAAAAAAAAAAAAAAGCAGCTATTACATAGATCTGAACAAGTTTGGGGCAGAAATTAAAGACAGGGGTTTGCCCCCTCTGTATTTAGGTGCGCATGCCTGTACACATCTGCACTGGAGTGAAGGGAACCCACACGTGGGGTGACCATTTCACTCTAAGATGGTGTCTAGGCTACACCATCAAGACAGTTGCCTTCTGGAGCTGCTTGCTTCTGTCCTTTGGTACCAAATGCACAAGTGAGACTTACACATCCCATTTATAGGTACCTGTGCCAGGGGAAATGAATCCCATCCTAGAAGTTTTCCAAGTAAACGCGGGAGCAAATTCTGGAACAGACTTCCAAGGCGTTCAAGGAGCACACGCAGCCACTTGCTGACATTTGCCTCCTAGAAGAGGACTATGCATCAACACCTAAGCAACATGGTGTCTGAGAGTGAGGGAGAGATCCCCAGCGGATGGAAATTGATGTAATCTTTGGAGCTACACTGATTTGCAACAGCAATAATCTTGTTCATTGCTGTTTCCGTTAGCACAAACAATGAATCAGTTTGGTTTTTTTTTCAAAACACTTTGTTTTGTACCTGAGTGTGACTTTCTCCATTTACACTAGGGCTACTCCACGGATTTTAGCAAAGCTGCTCATTACTATGACTTGCACAATAAAAGAATCAGAAATCAAAATTATAATAATTAACTCCAAAATGTATTCTTCTGCTTAAAAAATCTTTATCCAGTTAATACAGTGACGAAAGGGAGAACTCCCTCAAGTCCATGAGCATCCTTTGAGGTTTATAAAGTCAACATTTTTTACACCTTGCTTGCTTGCACAGCACAGATGGTGTGTCCCTCTGAAACACGGCTCTGCTGCTTCTGCCAGAGCTGACCACTGGCCTGAGCAGCCAGCCAGATGGATGGGCAGAGGAAAAATGCCAATTAGTGAATCCATGAGCTCAGCTGAACCAGCTCAGATGTCTGCCCCAACCTTGAAACCTGTTTATTTCTAGGAAGTCTCCAGCATGGATCAGAGAGCTACCAGGATTGAGCATATATTGAGTGACCACTGAATGATAAGAAACTCAACGTGAGCCGGCAACGTGCACTCGCAGCCCAGAAGGCCAACCATATCCTGGGCTGCATCAAAGGAAGTGGGGCCAGTAGGTTGAAGGGGGGGATTCTGCCCCTCTACTCTGCTCTCATGAGACCATACCTGGAATATTAAGTCCAGCTCTGGAGCCCCCAACGTAACAAGGATATGGACCTGTTGGAGCAGTCCAGAGGAGGCCACAAAGATGATCAGAGGGCTGGAGTACCTCTCCTATGAAGACAGGCTGAGACAGTTGACCTTGTTCAGCCTGGAGAAGAGAAGGTTCCGCGGAGACCTTAGAGCAGCTTTCCAGTATCTGAAGGGGGCCTACAGGAGAGCTGGAGAGGGACTTTTTACTAGGACATGTAGTGACAGGACGAGGGGGAATGGCTTCAAACTGGAAGAGGGGAGATTTAGAGGAGATATTAGGAAGGAATTTTTTCCCTGTGAGGGTGGTGAGCCCCTGGTGCAGGTTGCCCCGAGAAGCTGTGTCTGCCCCATCCCTGGAGGTGTTCAAGGCCAGGTTGGACGGGGCTTGGAGCGACCTGGTCTGGTGGGATGTGTCCCTGCCCATGGCAGGGGGGTTGGAACTGGATGGTCCTTAAGGTCCTTTCCAACCTAAACCATTGTGTGATTCTATGACCTTCTTAGCTGGGACATGCGAGCCCCTAGGTAACTGAATTTCCACTTCCCATTGCAGGTTGTGGAGGCTGTGGGGTTAAATCACAACATGCACAGACAAGAGACTCAGACCAAGATTTCCATGAGAGACAGTCTCCTGAACCATGAATAACTGCATCGCAGCAGCGGCTAAGAGTTTAAGGAAGAAGAAGAATCACTGTAGTATCTGTGGCATAGACGCACACAACTTCTCCCCCCTACACATGCATTTGTGTATGGCTGCAGGAGTAACAGACATAGCACACACACACAGATGTATGTGTATCCTTTGATCACGCTGCTTGCTTTCCTTGGAGCTATTCAGCCTCAGCTGCACGTGGCTGAACTGCAGTCAGGCTCTGACGACATGCACGCTAAATCCTTGCCTTACAAGACTGATGGAAGAAAGAACATTAATAAACCTGCTGATTTCCAAGCTGCACAGCACAATAGTCCTTGTTTTCCAATGTCTCCTCCTCATTTCAGCCTTGCAATATCTTGCCTTTCAGACCTAACCCTTAGCTTGAGCTAGCAGACTTTTTTTTTTTTTTTTTCCCCACAAGTGTTCCAAGTTTATAACTGGGAGATAGGGGAGAGAAAAGAGACGACGATGATGATTAGCACATGCACCATGTGCCCCAGAGCAGGAAACAGCAGGGATGATGTCTTCGTGGTGCAACTTCTTAATACTACATGTGCTTCATCTGTCTCTTTCTTCTACTCACTCCTCTGTGCTTTGATGCTTTTTGGTGGGTTCTTTGCTTTCCCGCCAACATTGCTCGAGAGGTAGGTTTTCCAGCTCCACTGTTCCTGGGCAGTCTTGCCGCATGAACTGCTCAATGTCATCAGTGTCTGGGTTATGGAGGCATTTTGCTTTGAGGTAATACATGGACTGCCTGAAGACAAGCCGTTTCATTTCCAGCTCTGGAGCTGATCCACAGTATGACTTCCATGGGCCAAGGGCACCAGAGCTAAAGTTAGCTCTTTGCTGTCCTACATATCAGGTTTCTAGTTCCTCCAGGCTTCAAGAATTGTGTAAATGGAACTTTGGAAATATGGACGGCCTTCATATCGAAGCAAGGTGGGATAAGTCTTGGATTTGTAGACGCACAGAAGAGAGGTTGAAAAGCCCATGCCAGGAATACTTGTCTTGGGCAAGTCCTCCTGAACTCTCTGATTTCCTGCAATGAAATTAGAATCTTCTAGCTCCGGGATTCAGGTTTTCTAGACAATCTGCTTCTACAAGACTTCCCAAGACACTGTCTTCATCCCTTCAACTTTGGGAAGCCAACAGGCCCTGAGGCTGTGAAAGGAATAGTCTCTGGCTATGGGGTAATTTGCTCCAAACATCTGGGCTGTGAAGGCTGTAAGAGTCCCTGTTAGCTGAAAGAATGGGACTGACACAGTGATGTTTTTGTTAAGGTGTCTTCAGGGCCCCTTTGCACAAGAAAGAGAAAGCTCTACGAGTTCAGACTTCCCACTAACATAAACTCCTTCTCATGGTGTGCCAACACAGACTATCTGGAAACAAGCTTTGTGTCTCTCTTTTCCTGGGTCACCCTTCTTTTTATTTTGTGGTCATCACATGGGAACCCAAGTGAGAATCTGTGATTTTCATTTACCAGACTTTGGACAACACAGAAAGACCTGATGCTTCCACTCCACCTTGAGAAAACTACCTTCATATTTGGCTACCCTAGCAGTGGAACAAGAAGACCAGTGCCAAGTGAATACATCATTGCCACAATATATGGCTGCTGACAAACCATAAGGCTGAGCTGAATATTTCAAAGCCCTGGGCCTCGACCAAGACACTGTGCTGAGATTGCACAGTGCTGGCTAGACGGCTGGGGATGCAGTAAATGGGTATCATGACATCATGTGGTGCTCTCCAAAAGCTCAATGAGATATGGGTTTACCTCCTCCATCCCTAGGAAGATTATTTGTGCTCTGTGTTTTAGATGTTGAGTCTCTATTTCAGGAGCCTGGTAGAAGCAGTTAGGCTACTCTGCATTCCTGCAGTCCCAGAAGTCGCACTAACAGGAATGACCATGCTGGGGTGAGACTAAGTTGTCTGCATAGTGTGCAGAAAGCCTGTTTACACTTACCTAGCACATTGTCCATTTCCATCTCTTTCTGCACTCTCCAGTCATAGAGTCATAGAATCATAGAACGGTTTAGGTTGAAAGGGACCTTGAAGACCATCAAGTTCCAACCCCCCTGCCATGGGCAGGGACACCTCCCACCAGACCAGGTCGCTCCAAGCCCCGTCCAACCTGGCCTTGAACACCTCCAGGGATGGGGCAGCCACAGCTTCTCTAGGCAACCTGCGCCAGGGGTTCACCACTCTCACAGGGAAAAATTCCTTCCTAATATCTCCTCTAAATCTCCCCTCTTCCAGTTTGAAGGCATTCCCCCTTGTCCTGGCACTACATGTCCTAGTAAAAAGTCCCTCTCCAGCTCTCCTGTAGGCCCCCTTCAGATACTGGAAAGCTGCTCTAAGGTCTCCACGGAACCTTCTCTTCTCCAGGCTGAAAAACCTCAACTGTCTCAGCCTATCTTCATAGGAGAGGTACTCCAGCCCTCTGATCATCTTTGTGGCCTCCTCTGGACTGCTCCAACAGGTCCATATCCTTGTTACGTTGGGGGCTCCAGAGCTGGACTTAATATTCCAGGTATGGTCTCATGAGAGCAGAGTAGAGGGGCAGAATCCCCTCCTTCGACCTGCTGGCCACACTTCTTTTGATGCTGCCCAGGACACGGTTGGCCTTACAGTATCCTTAGAGACTGGGCTAAACCACTGGCAGTATCAGTAATAGTAATTCGGGACTTGACTGGAAAAGCTTTTCTTCTTCTGTGGGATTCACCCCTCTGTTATATGTTACCCAATATATTGTCCAGCAGTTCTTCAGAAGCAGGTTCAGCATTTCTGGTGCAAAGGCTCATATCCAACACAAATATACTGAGTGCAAGAAGCAAGCAGATGAGCGCTAGAGAGCTCTGCTCTTCCCGCATGTTCACTTGGGCAGTTCAGACACATTTCCAAAAACCACATTCCCCAGGGACGTTCCTCTCTCTGCGAGGGAATGTGCTTGTTAAGCCAGGGAGAGAAAAAGCCATCACAGAAATGAAATAGGTTGTTCTCCAGCCCTTATAGTGATGGATGGGGACCACTGATACAACCCTCAGTCCAGACAACAAATCTCTTACTCATCAGTCTTGTCTGGAGCCCAAAGCCTCAGCTTCTGATCCACTCTGACCTGGGGCCCAGCCCAGGAGCGACTGTGGGCAGAGCCACCATGGCATCCCTCTGCTCAGGACCTCTTCAGCAACCAAACCCCAGAAAAAAATCCTCGATAGGTCTGAGACTTTTCTACCTTCTTGTAATTGTGCATGGCCCATGTGTTGGGTCTGGCTGAGACAGAGTTAATTTCCCCCATCGCAGACCTCATAGTGCTGTGCCTCGTATTGGGAACTAGAAAGGTGTTGATAACATGCCAGTGTTTTGGATATTGCTGAGCAGTGCTCGCACGGCATCAAGGCTGTCTCTCCAAATACCCACCCCTCCCTTCCTCACCAGTAAGCTGGAGGTGTGCAAGACCTTGGGATGGCACGTAGCCAGGACAGCTGACCCAAACTGACTAAATTGATCCTCTGCTCTGGTGAGACCCCACCTGGAATACTGCATCCAGCTCTGGGGCCTCAGCACAGGAGAGACACGGACCTGGTGGAGCGGGGCCAGAGGAGGCCATGAAGATGCTGAGAGGGCTGGAACCCCTTTGCTTTGAGAACAGGCTGAGAGAGTTGGGGTTGTTCAGCCTGGAGAAGAGAAGGCTCCAGGGAGACCTTAAAGCCCCTTCCAGTACCTGAAGGGCCCTACAGGAAAGATAGGAACAGACTTTTTAACAGGGCCTGTTGTGATACGACAAGGGGTAATGGCTTTAAACTAAAAGAGGGGAGATTCAGACTAGATATGAGGAAGAGATTTTTCACTCTAAGGGTGGTGAGCCCCTGGCCCAGGTTGCCCAGAGAGGTGGGAGATGTCCCATCCCTGGAAACATTCCAGGTCAGGTTGGACGGGGCTCTGAGCAATCTGATTTAGTTGAAGACATCCCTGCTCATGGCAGGGGAGGTTGGACTAGATGGCCTCTAAAGGTCCCTTCCAACCCAAACTATTCTATGATTCTATCATTTCATGATTTTGCATACCATATGATGTCTGCTCAGCAGTAAAAGTTGAGAGAAAGGAGAAGGAGGAGGGAGGGCAGTTGTTATTATGACGTTTGACTTCCAGATCAACTGCCATGCGTACTGACACCCTGCTTCCCAGGAAGTGGCTGGACATCACCTGCTGATGGGAAGTAGAGAATAAATCTTTTGTTTTTCTTTGCTTCCGCACACAGCCTTTGCTTTTGCTTATCTTGAGCCATGATTTTTTTTCCGTTTTATTTTCTTCCCCCACTGTCCTGCTAAGGAGGGGAGTGATAGAGTGGCTTGGTGAGCACCTGACATCCAACCAAGGTCAACCCACCACAGCCCCACAACACAGTGATGGCCTTAAGTATAAAAAGTCCAAGCAACAGCTTGGAGGTTCACATCTCTGAGGTCCAAGGAATCCTTCTACTCATCAAACTATCACATACCAGACATTCTGCAGCAACTACCCCACAGTTTCCCATTAGCTTTGAGCTAAGAGCTTGCACAAATATCCATGCTGGAGTCACCAGCACATGCCAGGATTTGGGAGAGTGGTGGTGTGCACTGGTGAAGGGAAGAGGATAGGCAAACATGAAGTACAGGCCTTGAATTTGGAAAGCAGTAATAGGGATAAGGAGGTGACAGAAGAGAATTGAAGTTAAGGGGTCAGCTACATCACTGAAAGACCTTTAAAGGAGGCAAAATTTCAAAATAGAAACAAATAAAATGAGGGAACCTGCTTCTAAGTGTTGACTGGGGAGTGTCTCAACCCAAAGGGCTGGCTGTGGGATAGATGCTTCCTAGCAGCATCCCATTTCCACAGCCCACATGCTGCGGGATTTACGGCTCCACACTGAACAATCCAATAGCTGCAGCTGTTTGGCCCCATGAAATAAGCTAGGGACAATTTTCCAACCCTGAGCATGACTGGCACAACACGTTTTGTGTCCATACAGCAGAACTTTCTTACCGTCTTTCTCAGGTAACTTGGTGCTGGGTCCCAACTTGCTGAAGCAGTCTCCTAAGAGTGAAACTTCCTAATGGCTTGAAAGTTCTGACCAGGGTCTCTTCAATCTCTTTGCAAATCCACTGATTAATTGCCCTGGAGCTTTAAGCCCCCTTCTCCCACATGCATATGGCCCTTCTGGACTGCAGCTGAACTCTTCAGGGGTGCATGACAGATCCAGCACATAAGATACCTGCCAAGACAGCTTTTGCAAAGGGTCCCTGAAAACACCATTCCTCTGGTTGCCTCCCCGTTGACCTACAACACTCCACTCACTACCACAGAACAAACAGACAGCAGCTCCTGTAAGCCAGGAAGACGGAGTCACTCACCAGCCTTTGCGCTGTGCATAGAACATCTGGTTGTTGATAGGGGAATGAATAAGCTAGAGGGCTGATGTGAACCAGATTGTTTGCACTCTGTCCAAAAATTCCTCTGCAAGCTTCCAGTGTCAACTTTTGGCTTATCTTTCACACATAGCCTCTCTGGGCACTTTCTGGGAAACCAGGAGAAATAAGGATTTGCACCAGCTGAGAAGAAGGATTTGTCATGCTCATCGTGCTATGCTTTCATCTGAGCAGACAGGTTTGAGCTTGATTAAGGACACACTCTTCCACGTCTTCAGAGTGAGGAGAGGCACTCTCCCAAGCAGAGGCACTCTCCCAAGCTCCAGAGCAAGTGGAGCAAGAGGGAGCAGGAAGAAAGTGACTATGAAAAAGACTGTGCTTCCTACAGAAGATGGAGAAGGAGCCCAGAGCTTCTCCAGTGTGAGTCCTTCCCACGGGCTGTAGTTCTTCATGAACTGCTCCAGCATGGGTCCCGTACACAGGAGGCTGTCCTTCAGGAACAGACTGCTCCAGCGTGGGTACCCCACGCTGTCACAAGTCCTGTCAGCATGCCCCAGCGTGGTCTCCTCTCTCCACGCGGCCACAGGTCCTACAAAGACCCTGCTCTAGCACAGGCTCCCCACAGGGACATAGCCTCCTTTGGGCATCCACCTGCTCCAGTATGGGGTCTTCTACTGGCTGCAGGTAGATAACTGCTCCACCGTGGACCTCCATGGGTTGCAGGTGGACAGCCTGCCTCACCATGGTCTTCACCACCGGCTGCAGGGGAATCTCTGCTCCAGCGCCTGGAGAACTTCCTCTCCTTCCTTCTTCATTGGCCTTGGGGCCTGCAGAACAGTTGCTCTCGTGTCTTTTCACTCCTCCCTCCAACTGCAATTGCTGTTGCACAGTAACTTTTTCCCCTTCTTAAATATGTCATCCCAGAGGCAGTACCACCATCACTGATGGGCTCAGCCTTGGCCATCAGTGGGTCCATCTTGGAGCCGGCTGGCATTGGCTTTATCAGACTTGGGGCAAGCTTCTATCAGCTTTTCATGGAAGCCACCCCTGTTGTCCCCCCACTACCAAAACCTTGCCATGCAAATGCAGTACACCAAATAGTGCTTCCAAGACGCCTTCCAGTTTTATTCCTCTATAGTTTCACAAATTACCTTTGGGGCTAGTGCACAGCCTTGATTTGTCCCGTAAAAGAGTGCATGAACATCTACTGCTCTTTTGGAAAGTCTAGCTGAACTTGAGAGAATGGGAACTGTATATCTTGTTTTCTGAAGAGCATCTCTAAGCCACCTTCAAGACCAGACATATCCACTGTACAGATGGCCATGGTGCAAGAGCAATCCTTGTGTGTGCAGAGGCTTCAGTGATGAGCTCAAGGGCTGTGGTGCTCAAGAGCTTAGTCTGCCAATAGTTTCACTGCATGACCACAACAGCCATTTTCTGTCTTCCATTGCTGAGGAAATGCTTAGGGTCTGCAACTTCAGATCCCAGCACAGGGAAAGAATTGAGGTCCCAACATTATGTCTCACAGAGTCTCTTTGGAATTGCTAATGGAGGAGCCAGGAGGAAAGGAAAATCATTACGCTATAATTCAATGCATGAAAGAAGACTACGGAGACTGAGGGACCTCTTGAGTCATCTGGGCAAAATGTTGCTGTCACAGGTACTCTGCCATATGTTCCCGTTCACACCTTTAATGCTACTAAAAGGCTTTTCCAGAATTGCATTCCTCTGACGATTCAAAGCCATCTGCTAATTTTTCCACTTCAAAAGTAGCCCTGGCCCAATTTACATACATTTATATTTGTGCCAACGGAGACCTGAAACTTAAATACTGCTTTCTCCTTCCTGCATCTTTGTCATGCACAGCACAGAAAGCTCACCTCTCCCATCCACCCCATACAAGGACTTTAGTCTCCATGCTATTTGAGAAACTCATGTTTGGTGCCTAAAACTGAAAAAAAAAAAAAGGGTATGACTGCAGGTCATTGTTGACAAAACTGGCAATAGCTCTTAACATAATGTCATATAAAGCTAGCTAATTTTCTTATTAGTATAATTATAAAAGTTCCGTTTCCTTCCTTCCTGTTCACACCTTCTCTCTAAGCTGAAAGCAAACATTTCTGTAATTATTACTGCCAAGCCCAAACAACTCAAAAGAAATAAAATCTGGCACGCAAAGCATCTTCATTTACCATGTCTTTCAATGGCTTATTAAATATTTCTCATACAAACACTCACACTCACACCCACACAGATGCGCTCGCACAGGAATGCATTTTTTAACATCACTTCATGAGCCTCCCCAAGGCCAAAGAATGAGTCAAGGAAGCTGGAAAATTCTCTTGGATCATAAGGCTGAGGAGACACAATCCAAGAAATGTTGATGTTGAAAGACAGAAAGATCTGTCAAGTCAAACTAAGGTGGCTCCTGGATATGTTGTCTAATAACTTGAATTCATACTGCATTATATATCCTGAAGTGCTTTAAGACTCAGACTGTGGTTGCTGATTTTCTTTCGTAATTCAGCTGGGGAAGAGGGCAGTAGCCAAGCCGTGTCGGTAACACAGCAGTTTTCAGGAAGGAATGCAAGTACAGAGCGAAATTTAGTAAAAAAGCAACCCAGACTTGAGGAGGTAAATTGGGTGGGATTCATCTCACCCATGTTTGGATGTCTGCAGTGTAGAAGGGTCCATCCCAGCTGGAGGCCCCGAGCCCTGAGTTGAAGGAGAGGAATAGCCACGTTTAGCACAGAGATCATTTAATCTGTTTTATATATCTACTTGAGATAGGATGAATCATATCCTGCAAGTGCCTGCTTCCCTCCGTTGACTGCAAGGAGTCCAAACATACAATTACTTGCAACGTAAACATATAGGGTGGGATTTATAACATGTATTCTATGTTTACAAAGTGAATGCTTTCCTCTGAGACAGGAATCTAGGTTTCTACTCAAGTCAATGGGGCAAAATCTGGTCAACACAGCCAATGGAGTTTTGTGGGGCAACCCAGCCAGGCAGATACAGATTTTATACACATTATTTATTATTTACTTAATTTACTTGTTATTACTCTTTGTGCTCAGTACTGACTAGATATCCATGTGCTGTCATAAAAGCCTGAATGCTCAACTCAGGGATGAATATCATAGAATCATAGAATGGTTTAGGAAGGAACCTTAAAGATCATCCAGTTCCAACCCCCCTGCCATGGACAGGGACACCTCCCACCACACCAGGTTGCTCCAATCCCCTTCCAACCTGGCCTTGAACACCTCCAGGGATGGGGCAGCCACAGCTTCTATGGGCGACCTGGGCCAGTGCCTCACCACTCTCACAGGGAAAAATTTCTTCCTAATATCTCATCTAAATCTCTCCTCTTCCAGTTTGAAGCCATTCCCCCTCGTCCTATCACTACCTGCCCTTGAAAAAAAACCCTCTCCAGAATTTCTACACTGAAGACATTTGCAGATATTTGAGATTCATCCCATTGTTAAAGCTAGGTGAGACAGCTTCCCACAATGAGATGGCATCTTTCCCTTAGGGCACACCAACATTTACCACATCCTGTATCATGGTTTAATGATCAAGCTTGGTCCACACACTGGTTTTACCTCCTAACTCAGAGGAGGTAAAACTGGCATCTCCAACAGTACAAACCCCTGGAGCACCATGCTGGGTTGTCTTTGCTGTAGTGAAATAATTCTGAGTTCTTACGGAGTTTCAAATTTCCTTGGACATTGGAGGTACTAAGACTGATGTCAGAAAACCTGGCCCCAGCACGGCAAGGGATGTTTTGAAAGTTCACAGGTTTTGGCAACAATCCTGATGGCCAGACAATGGCTTCAAATGATGGTCAAGCATCTTCACAGTATTAATTAGCACAGTCTCAGCTGAGACATGGTATCTGCTTGTCTGGGGGGAGGGGTGAATTGTGAAGTCAAAAGCTTCAGTTTGGACTACTGTGACTCAAGTCATTTCTACTTTGCACTGGGAAAGACAGGAGGCACACACAGCCATGGCTGGGTCTTGTGACTGAAGGCTTTTGGCCATCCAGAGCTTGACTCAGGAAAGGCTTTACGATAGCATCACTCCCGCTTCTGGCTCCGTCACCTCCACAGTCACTAGCTGGGCAGGCACGTGCTCCTGAGTCACTTGAGACAGCTGTGGTCAGACAGCTGGGTCGAGCTGAGTGCATCTTTTCCACTTCTAGACACTCTGTGAAGTCCCATCTGAAAGTCTATTTGATGAGGAGCAAGGCATGGAGCATGCATATCTCCAAGGCACAAATGCCAGAGGTTTGAGCATCAGATTGGAGGTGTTTCAGCACAAAGTCATTGGCCACAGGACATTCCTTCTTAAGCTATGGCTGTATTATTTCGCATTCATCCCTTTCTTACTGAAAGCCAGAGAAAATGTTGTGCTAATCTGAAACCTCGGGCACAATTCATGGGGCTGATGGATTAGGCCTGACAACCTAGCAGGTTTGATTGGGTCATGGAAATATCCGCTGAAAGCCACATGAGCACATCTGATTTGGCAATAATAATTAAAAAAAAAAAAAAAAAAAAAGGAAACCCAAACATTTGCTGCATATAAGCAGAAAAAGGTGCTTTGTTTTATACCCTGAGTGGGGTGTTGCAGTTTATAACAAATAGACAGAAAACATATGTGAATCATCTTGTAGATTATATTTATATTGCCTAATGCTCAGGTTTGTTTGGTTGGCATTAACAACAACTCGTGGCTTCCTTTCCTACAATGCTGGTTTACTTTTAATAATATCTTGCATTCACATCATCTCAGCCAAGCATTCTCCTGGGGCGGAGTCAAGGGCAAAGAAGGAAATCTCTGTGAAATTCATTTCAAATGTTCTCCCTCCCTTGCGCGTTTTTTTTTTTTTTCCCCTCCCCTGTTATAAATAAATAAAGAAGTAAATGCAAGATGCCCACTGATTGCTTTTGAGAAAAAAAAAAAAAAGGCAGATGGGAGGCTGAGAAATGCTTGCCTTGTTTTTGCAGAGCTGTCACCCTGAGATGTGGTTGGCATGCCATAGTACTCATACTGAGAGCTGTCAATGAGTGCCAACATGTACATTTTGGATCCAAAGATGTTTCAAGATCACTAGAAAGAACCACTTTGTCCTTCTCTGTGGTGATAATGTTTGGAGCAGTGGGTGGGACAATAACTAGGAGAGAAGGGGGAAGAGGACATGGAAGAGAGGAGGCTTTGGGGACTTTGAGGGAACTGGACCCAAGTTTGTTTGTAGGCATTTTGGGCACATCACATGAGGATGGTTCTTCTCACTTGCCAGTTAAAGCTAAACCTTTGGTGACAGCAGAGGTTCCTTAGCTGCAAATATAAGGCTAGCAAGGAGGCTACATGTCCTTCATGCAAGAAGTAACGAGCTAGGTGAAGAAATGGGCAGGGATCTCCTATATTACAGTCTTCATGTGTGCTGCAGGAGTAAACTCGGAGGCATCAACCGCAGAAGAATGTAGTGGAGCAGAGATGGCTGAACATCAAGGCACAAAACAGTCATGGCTCACGGGCTTACCTCAGTCTGATAATATTGGATGTGATGCCTTAGGAGTGACCCGCAGATCCTCCCTTCATGTTCCCATTATTGGGTTTGGTTGGGGAAAGCAAAAACATGTAGGAAACTGTACTGTTACAAGGTTTTCACAAAGAGACTGCTGGAAACAGTGTTGAGTCTCTGATTATACAGAGGTGAGCAGCTAGGTCCTAGGACCTTGGTTAGACTTCATGGTACCTCATGCAGCATTTTTGGAGGGCCGTTCTCAGCCAGTTCTCAAAACCAGACGCATTATATTTACAAAATTCAGCTCTTGGCTCTGATTATCTCCTGAACAACTCAAAATGTGCTGCACTTCCAGCCTGGGAAGCTGAAGTGCCCACACAGAGTGAAAGGAAAACCCATGGCAACCATTCAAAGCGTCTTAGTGCTGCCCTGGAAGGCCATATCTTGAAAATCTTCCACCTCCAGATATTTTCACAGTGTCACAAAAGATAGGACTGGAGGAAACATCAAGTTTTGCCCAGTCCATATCACTGTACTGAGATAAGACCATCTCTCCCTCACGCCAGGCTGCTGGTTAGCCAATACCGATGACCTGGGAATTGCAGCCTTCCTCTAACGGTGGTGAAGAATGATCATTCAGAAGTGATGGGGGAGATGGAGGTGTAGGAAAATTAAGAGATTTTTCCCAGAGGTGTTGACTTAGCCAAGGGTGGGGATGCCAGGTCCTGGCATCCAGTATCTCCTTACATCTGCTCCTCTCTCAATTCAGGCATCAGCGTGGGTTTTTTTTCCTAATTTGCTACCAAGGATTTAATTTGTGCCTATGGGAGCAGGGAAATGCGTTTGTCTCCTGTAGCAAGACCTGGTCCATCACCCTCTTTCTCAGAGCCACGGGAAGAAAAAGCAATTGCCTTTAATCTCCCAAGCCCAATCAATCCCCATTGCTTCTCCTCCATTACACAGATGTCAAAGCAGCTGTGGCAGGAGCAGAAAATGGGCTTTGCATTCTGTCCAGCTGTTAGGCAAATCATGGAGTAGAAAGACCGCATTTGGGATCTTGTTCCTTTTCAGTGCTGTCAGTCAGATGGAACAGCAGGTCCCTAAAATAGTTATGAATAACCATTAGTAGGAGAAGACTTTGAAAATGTTCCTTGTTTATACATTCGCTGGAGGGTCTAAATCCTGGTAGAGCTTAGAAAAATCCACTGTTTTCACTAAGCTTTCAACTCTGCTTGGGCAAGAGCTCTGCAGCACAGGATAATAAATAAATGTCATGCCACATGTATACACGTTTTCTTCCAAGGCTGTTTTCAATTTCTCCTTTCAGGCATGTTTTGCCCTGATGGCTCCCTTTGCTGGCTGCATAAGAACCAGCTTCAGCACGTCTCTGAAAGCTTTCCAAACAGAAAGCTCATTCATGTCCTCAACTCTGAGATGAGTAACAGTCTGCAGCCATGTACCTTAGGAGCCATAAAGCAGAGCGGACTGGATTGGAAAAGCTCCTGCCCCTCTTCCCACTGTGTTTTTTTGCATGGAAATAATATTCTGGAGGAACACAGGGTTTGAAAGCAATGCCAGCAGAAGGGCCCCGGAGAGTCGAGTCCTCACAGCTCCGAATTCAGCAGCCTTAACCTGATCTTGTTGTTTTTACTATGGAGATGCTTCACTGCCCGCATCATCAGCTGAATCCCCAGTGTATCTGGATTTCACCTGGAGAGACGGGGTCTCTCAAAAATAGGGTAGTATAGTAACCTAACAAGTGCTGGAACTGCTCGTCTCACCCACCTTGTCCTCGTCGGTAGGACAGCTCTCAGAAGCGTTGCTTGACCTTCGCAGGCTGCCCACGCAGGCTGCTACTGGCAGATGTGTCCTTCAGCTGGTGGTGCCCTTTGGTCCACAGCAGCAAACAGCTTAACTTCAGGTCTGCATGGTGCCCGTGACCTTAGCACCTGCTGAAGCAGAAACTGAGGCTACTCAACACCTCCTAAAACCATTAATTCAAAGCCCTCGAAAACACTTTCCTGCCATGGTACATGTCAGACCGTCTCGATGCTGGTGACTTTTGGACAGGCTTTTGCCTGCAGTGCAAGCAGAGATGGCCTTGCTGCCACCTTGCAGATAGCTCATGCTGCCAAGCATGGTGGCCACCCCAAAGTGGCAAGCTTGATGTTTCCTGTGCGTGTTAGGGGAGTGATCAGAGGGAAGCTTACTTGTCGTAATTTGCTTTTGTCTTCTAATCTTGGCTGGGCTTTCCCTTAGAACAACAAACTGTTGTCCCCTTCCCCCCTCCCCCCACCCCCCTTTTTTTTTTAATGATATCATAGCAATAAAGCACTCCGGAGTGAATTTTATCAGACCGTTAATACACAGCATGCGTGGGTGAAGGCAGAGGCCACAATGCAGACCCCCCCCCCCTCCCCTCCCCAGCACATATTAATGGGGCCCATAAAACACACCCCGTTGCGTCTTCTGGCTTAATTGACAAATGGTTTCCAGATTTAAAGCCCCTAAAGAGAATCTTTTAGAGGATCTACGTTCATTAGGTGACATCAAAAGCAACAGTAAACATAGGAAATGGGAGCTGCCATTTCAAACTCACCGAGATGTATATCAGTGAGGGGTTTCCGAATGTTTTCTTTCATATTGGCACAACCCAATTAAAAGAAAAGAAAAAGGAAAAAAAAAAAATTACCTAGCAGACAGAAACTGAATACACCAAAATTTCGGTCTCTCTCCCCAAGTGGAAATGGCACTGCCTAGCTCTTCCCTGCTTGTTGAATTAAAAGTATGTGCAAGAAAGCATAAAGAAAACTAGAAACTGGGGATTAAAAAACACTGGCCACAATTATGCAGAGCAATTTTGGATACCTCAGAATTTTGGGGTGCCCACCCTGAAGTGACTTGAAGATGTTTTAAACTCCACATTATTGACTCCATCCCTTTGCCACGTCTCAGGCGGGGCACTCCAAGATCCTACAAACCTTGGCTCTGTTTCACCTTGTTTCAGTCTCTCTTTTTTTTTTGTTTTAATACAAGCCATAGCAGGGTGGTTCAGTAACTTTCTTCAGATGTCTCTTTTTTTCATCGTTGCCTACTTCAGAGCTTCTTGTAGCTATTATCGTGGCATCTGGTACTGATCACGGACAGAGACACAACAAACTTGCTGGAGCACAGCTCTGGTGTGGGGTGGTCTGGAATTAGAGACCTCCTGCTCACAGTGTCCTTTGGTACCAAACAGTCCTGCATCCTGGACGGTGACCATCCAACATCACTCCTGAAAACACCCTGGCTTTCTTCTAAGTCCTAGTTTGGAATGTTTCACCAGCAAGGGAAGGAAGGAAAAAAAAACCCCAAATATGGATTTCTGCTTCAACAGATAGCTGGGAACCACTTCTACTAGATTGTATACATGACCTTCAGGGGAACCAGGAACCCCCTAATTGTGGGACCCACCACATGTAAAATGACCAATAACTACCATTTTTCTGCATTTCATCTTCACTCTTCTTTTCCCCTCCTAACCCAACATAAGGAGTTTCAGGGGTTCCTCCGTCTGGGAAAATAGAAAACAGGTGAAAAGTAATCTACCCTTTAACGGTGTATACAGTCTCTTTACATTCGTAGCTGACCTCTGGAGGTCCGTGGTCACAAACAGGTATTTCAAGACTATCCATATAATTTTGAAGTAGATAACTAAAATAGACTACCCTCAGTTTTCTAATATAAGTGTATGAAAACAGTCAAGATGACTTGCACTCTGGAATTGCCTCTTTTTTTTTTTTTCCCTGATCAATGAAGAGAGTTTATTGTGAGTAGTTCAGACTGCAAACTGTCCTCTACACATTGAAACTTAGATGTCATTAACGTTAACCTCAGTCCCTGCCCAAGCTCTTCCTGAGATCCACTGCGATTCCAAAAGAAGACCAGGTAACAAGAAAACTTGTTGTGCGTAAGAGCCCCCATTGATAAAATAAGGCTGATAACTTTCTCCCCTCCCCTGCCTATCATGTTTATCAGTGCTAAAGATTCTCCTTTTTTTGGGGGGGGTATAGTTCCTTGCATACTGTGGCCTCAACCCTTGTTCAGGTTACCACCTTCTCTTCTAAAACTGTATCTTTGCAGAAACAATGGTGGTGGAAGATAAGCTTTATAATTGATATCGACACTTTGGCCTGCCTTTCTCCAGGTTCAAATAACAAATGTGACTTGAGCTGACAGTGACAGAAAACAAAGTGTAGTGTCTTTAACCCAAGCTACTGTTCAGGGAGGAACATCTGGAAACACCCTTAATTGTTCCTAATGAGGAGGATGTGGTCTCATAAAGCTGGAAAGAAGTGGAACAGTTTGGGCCATCAACTTGTCTTCAAAGAATCTTACAACCATAGAATGGGTTTGAAGGCACCTTGAAGACCATCGAGTTCCACCCCCCTGCCATGGGCAGGGACACCACCCACCATACCATGTTGCTCAAAGCCCCGTCCAACCTGGCCTTGAACACCTCCAGGGTTGGGGCAGCCACAGCTTCTCTGGGCAACCTGCGCCAGGGGCCTCACCACCCTCACAGTAAAGAATTTCATCCTAATATCATCTCCTCTAAATCTCCCCTCTTTCAGTTTGAAGCCATTCCCCCTCGTCCTATCACTACATGCCCTTGTAAAAAGTCCCTCTCCAGCTTTTCTGTAGGTGGCCTTCAGATACTGGAAAGCTGCTCTAAGGTCTCTGCGGAGCCTTCTCTTCTCCAGGCTGAACCCCTCCAACTCTCCCAGCCTGTCCTCCCAGCAGAGGGGCTCCAGCCCTCCCAGCAGCTCCGGGGGCTTCTCTGGCCCCACTCCACCAGTTCCATGTCTCCCCTGTGCTGAGGCCCCCGAGCTGGAGGCAGCACTGGGGGGGGTCTCCCCAGAGCAGAGCACAGCAGAGGGGCACAGTCCCCTCCTCACCCTGCTGGCCACACTGCTGGGGATGCAGCCCGGGGTGCCGGGGGCTCGCTGGGCTGTGAGCCGGCTCATGGTGAGCTTCTCCCCCACCAACACCCCCAAGTCCTTCTCCTCAGGGCTGCTCTCCATCCATTCTCTGCCCAACCTGTGTTTGTGTTTGGGATTGCCCCAACCCATGTCTTCATAAAGGGATGATGATAGCAGAGCACTACACAACAGGCTTTTGAAATGTCGCACCAGCAATGCCAAAGTATCACAGAATCACAGAATCACAGAATCACAGAATTATCAGAGTTGGAAGGGACCTCTAGAGATCATCTAGTCCAACTCCCTGGCCAAAGCAGGATTGCCTAGAGCACATTACTCAGGACTGCATCCAGGTGGGTCTTGAAAATCTCCAGGGAAGGGGACTCCACCACCCCCCTGCGCAGCCTGTGCCAGTGCTCTGTCACCCTCACCGTAAAGAAGTGTTTCCGTGTATTTGAACGGAACTTCCTATGTTCTAACTTGTGCCCATTGCCCCTCGTCCTGTCACTGGGAACCACTGAAAAGAGCCTGGCTCCATCCTCCTTCAACCCACCCTTTAGATACTTGTACGCCATAATAAGGTCTCCCCTCAGCCTTCTCTTCTCCAGGCTAAAGAGTCCCAGCTCTCTCAGCCTTTCCTCATAAGGCAGATGCTCCAATCCCTTAATCATCTTAGTTGCCCTTCGCTGGACTCGCTCCAGCAGTTCCCTGTCCCTCTTGAACTGGGGAGCCCAAAATTGGACACAGCATTCCAGTTGTGGCCTCACCAGTGCAGAGTAGAGGGGGAGAATGACCTCCCTCGACCTACTGGCCACACTCTTCCCTACGCAGCCCAGGATTCCATTGGCCTTTTTGGCGACAAGGGCACATTGCTGGGCCATGGATAATTTACTGTCTACCACAACCCCCAGATCCTTCTCCTCCGAGCTACTTCCCAGCAGGTCCGCCCCTAACCTGTACTGGTGCCTAGCATTCTTCCTCCCCAGGTGCAGGACCTTGCACTTGCTTTTGTTGAACCTCATTAGGTTCTTCTCTGCCCAGCTCTCCAGCCTGTCCAGGTCACGCTGGATGGCAGCACGGCCCTCTGGGGTGTCAGCCACCCCACCCAGTTTGGTATCATCAGCAAACTTGCTGAGGATACACTCTGTCCCCTCATCCAGGTCATTAATGAATATATTAAACAAAATTGGACCAAGTATTGACCCCTGGGGGACACCACTGGTTACAGGCCTCCAACTAGACTCTGTGCCGCTGATCACAACCCTCTGAGTTCTGTCCCGCAGCCAACTCTCAATCCACCTCACTGTCACCTCATCTAGCCCATACTTCCTCAGCTTCCTAATGAGGATGTCATGGGAGACAGTGTCAAAAGCCTTGCTAAAGTCAGGGTAGATGACATCCACGACTTTCCCCTCATCCAGCCAACCAGTTATGACATCATAGAAAGCTATCAGATTGGTCAAGCATGATTTACCCTTGGTAAATCCATGTTGACCACTTCCAATAACTTCCTGTTCCTCAACATGTTTGGAGATGACATCCAGAATGAGTCGCTCCATTACCTTCCCAGGGACAGAGGTTAGACTAACTGGTCTGTAGTTCCCTGGGTCCTCCTTCTTGCCTTTTTTGAAGATTGGAGTGATGTCGGCCTTCCTCCAGTCCTCAGGCACCTCTCCTGTTCTCCATGACTGTTCAAAGACAATGGAGAGTGGTCTAGCAACAACATCCGCCAGCTCTCTCAGCACTCGCAGATGCATGCCATCAGGGCCCATGGACTTTTGAATGTCCAGCTTGGCCAAGTGGTCTCTGACACGGTCCTCCTCAACTGAGGGAAAATATTCCACTCTCCAGACCTTCCCCTTTGCCTTCAGAGTGTGGGATTCATGAGGGACAGCTTTAGCAGTGAAGACCAAAGAAAAGAAGGCATTCAGTAACTCTGCCTTCTCTGCGTCCTCCACCACTAGGGCACCTGTCTCATTCACCAGTGGGCCTACATTTTCCCTAGTCTTCCTTTTTCTATTGATATATTCAAAGAACCTTTTCTTATTGTCTTTAACTGCAGTGGCCAAGCTGAGTTCTGATTGAGCTTTGGCCCTTCTCATTTTCCCCCTACATAGCTTTGTTATATCTTGATAGTCCTCATAAGTTGCCAACCCCCTTTTCCAGAGAATGTAAACTTTTCTTTATCAAGTATCAAATATCAAAATACTTCTTTTGGAGAATGTTGCAAAGAGTATGTTAGTGCTGAAGAAACTTCTGCAGAAGGTTTTTGCTGAATACCTTTGCTGCTCACCTGTGCCCACTCAGCTATTCAGTCCTGAGAGAGCGGTGTATTTCTTGAGCATGAAACATTGTGCAGATTAGTGGGAAAGCCATGTCACAGAATCATAATAAAAGAAGGCTGGAAGGATGAAGAGAGGTCATCAAGGCCTTTTCTTTGCCTCAAGGCAGGATCAGTTGTTCCTAAGCCATTCCTGACAGATGTTTGTCTAATCAGTTTTTAAAGACCTCAATTGGTTCAAGAATCACAGCCTCCCCAGGCAATCTACACCAGTGCTTAACGGGCTTTACTGTTAGCAACTCGCCTCTCGAGTTTAACAGAGCTCTCCCAGGGCTCCATTTAAGACCATGACTTCATGCCTTGTTCCCTGAGGATACAGAGAAGAGCTTATTCCCTTCCTCTTTACAGCCCTCTTTATATAGTCAAAGACTGATGAGGGGAACCCTGGATAATCCCCTCTTACTGCATATTTGATGTCCACACTGTTGACCAACCTCAGCTGCGCAAGGAGCTCCCATGCATTCCTGTGGGGTTTACACTCACTTATGGGATGGCTAAATTCGGTTCTTCCGCTGTCTTACTCCTGGCCAGTAATGGTGGCATAAAAGCTGTTAGGTCTCTGCTCTTCAGCATGAGGGTGGCAGGGAAGTCTTGCTGCCTGAAGGCTTGTGACAATGGGGCACTATGAAAGGCTTGTGCAAGTATATATATGCAGGTGCCCCCTTGGGATGGTGATGTTTTCTCTCAGCTCTACATTGTCAGCCTATGACAGTGCTATCACCTATACCCTTCCCAGAGACCACAGTGGGCCTAGTGGGTTTGATGATCCCTGATCTTTGAAACTTTCTTGCTTCTGAACTGACACCCCGTGAAGAATGTGTTTTTCAGCTGCATCCATTGTGATCTTAAAGGTCTTTTCCAACCTGAATGATTCTGCGATTCTATGTGAAGTGAAGACCAAGCTTTAACATGGCTTATGTGCTTTCTGCCCAACACTGCTGCCCATCAGCCCATACAGATGCTCTGGATCTAAGCAACATCCATCCTCTGAGTGGCCCATTGGGTTTAGCTTCATCCATGCAAGATATGTTTAGCCTGCACAAATATGAGCTGTCCTCCAGGTAGGCTACCAAGCCTGCTCAAAGTCTCCTCCAGTAGAGAGCTTGGGTGTTAGGATGAGGAGGTCTAAAGACCTGAAAGCTTGCAGCATGGCTGGTGGGCACATCCAGCAAGTGTAGATGGTCCCACAGTTCCCTCTTTCTCTTCCTATCTCAACACTCATCCTGAAGTGGCTGAAATTTGACCCTCTCAAGGCAGCGCCCTGTATCTATCATTTCATCTTTTGTCCTGTCTCTCTGAGTACTTACAAATTCCCTGGACAAAATTCCAGCTTGTTTGCCCAGAGCCACGTCTCCTTGTATGATGAAAGACTGAGTTAGTAAAACCTTGAGGAATCCCGTTACCTTTTGTGCTGGAAAAAACAACCAAGCCTTGCTAGCAGGTCCCAAAGACAGATAATAATATATGTGAGATGGGTTGAGGCCAACAGCTGCTCCTGTTCTTCCTCTCTGCAAGGGTAGTCAGGAGGAGACATTTCCGACAAATTATAAATGACTTGCTGTAGCTCTCATCTTTCAGAGCAGCCATGGTGTATTGTCTCACAGTGAATATAACCCCTTTTCTCCCCAACTCCTCTTCTATCAAGAGCTTGGTAGCCTTTCGGTATCAACCCACATTGCCAGGCAGGAGGCTTCACTCCAGCTCCCAGGTTGCTTCTTCACTTCAAAGGCCAGCAGGGAGGGGGAAGCACAGCAGAGGTCACATTCCTGCAACTTATTTTCCTTGCAGCTCAGTTGCAGCACTGTTTCCCCTGTCAGAGGTACCAGCAGCCCCCTCCAAGGTTTCATCTTGCACTTGGGTGTGCAAAGTGGCTCCAGAACAGAAAACAAGAGCATGTTGTACCCAGGAAATGTCACAATCATCTCCCAGGTGATGTAGGCTTCAGCCTGCATCTCTCTTTAGCAGGAGTTAAAAGGGTGTAACATCTAACCTTGGGCCTGGGACAACCTGAGAACAAAAGCTAGTGTTCCGGCAAAGTGGTGGGAATGGGAAATTCACGAGGCCCTGGTATGAGAAAATAAACCATGACACCCAAATGCAAACCTGAGAGAAAAAGGCACCACTCAGATAATCCACAGTTCCTGAGGTTCCTCTAGTCGAATTCAGTTTGATTGCAACTCGGTCCATGGAGATGAAACCATCTTGGTGTCTTCAAGAAGGTTCACCATGAGTAATATGCAATGAAGGTACCAAGGGAGGTCAAGGGAGGTCATCCTCCCCCTCTACTCTGCCTTGGTGAGGCCGCACTTAGAGTACTGTGTCCAGTTCTGGGCTCCCCAGCTCAAGAAGGACAGGGAACTGCTGGAGAGGGTGCAGCATAGGGCTACCAAGATGATTAGGGGACTGGAACACCTCTCATGAAGAAAGACTGAGAGAATTGGGTCTCTTCGGTCTGGAAAAAAGACGGTTGAGGGGGGACCCGATCCATGCTTATAAATACTTAAAGGGTGGGTGCCAGGAGGATGGGGCCAGGCTCTTTTCGGTGGTGCCCAGTGACAGGACAAGAGGTAACGGGCACAAACTTGAGTATAGGAAGTTCCACCTAAACATGAGGAGGAACTTCTTTACCTTGAGGGTGGTGGAGCACTGGAACAGGCTGCCCAGGGAGGTGGTGGAGTCTCCATTTCTGGAGACATTCAAAACCCGCCTGGACACGTTCCTGTGCAACCTGCTCTAACGTGTCCCTGCTCTGGCAGGGGGGTTGGATTAGATGATCTCCAGAGGTCCCTTCCAACCCTATGATTCTAGGATTCTAGGATTCTATGATTCTACCAAAGATTTCTGCCTCTTGTACAAGTACGAAGGCTGTGTGTGCACTTGTCTGTAAGACACCTGTGTGGCTTCTTGAGCTCACAGCTGAGCGAGGTAGTGCTTTTTAATTACCTGCTTTTACAGTCCAGCTGGTGCAACTGGGATTCGTGTAACAGGTCCAGCACTGACTTGTCAGGAAGAATGGAGATGTGACGGGTGATTTTCTCAAAACAGACTGAAATGAGAAGGGAAGTGAAATCATTACATCATTCCATCACCAGCACTTTCCCACTGCCATTGGCTTTCTCATGCTTCCTTCTAGTTTGTAGTGGATGAAGGTTTTGCTCTTACTCAAGACATTCCCATGGTGCCCACTCCATGGAGCTGGGTTAGTAAGTGTTACCAGTGATGCTCTGGGCTCAGTTGACACACCAACCTGTGTACCAAGACACAACACATGTGGTGTCTTGTGTTATAAGCATCAGGAGCTCAACCCTGTCAAGAGAGTGGTCAATATGAGTGTTGTCCAAGAGTCCAGACACTCTGGACCTTAAAGAGGACACAATTCTTTAACAGGCTTCTGGAATCAACAGTAATTTGTGCACCAGCTCATGAAGAGTTTTGGAGAACATTTCTGGGTATGTAAACACATTCACCTGTGGTTTGGGATCTAGCAGAGGCCAAGAACCATTCCCAACAAGCAGTTGGGATGAAGCTACCTAGATTTGCAGGCTACTCAAATTTAAAAACATGGATGCAGGCTCTTCCATGCCAGATGGCCTCGGAGTCACAGGACAATCTCGGGCATGTTTCACCTATTTGCACAGACACAGGCATTGGGTCAAGTCGTTGCTATTTCAGGCCCTATGTCATACAATCTTTCTCAGAAATACATTGAGAGAAATACAAGAGCCCAAGGTTTCCGTGATAAGAGTGGTCAACTGGTAAGACCTCTGTAAACTTCTTAGCAATCCTTTGAGTCCTTTGCTAGAAAGAAATTAGTGAGTTATTTCAAGAAGCAAAACCATAAGGAAGAATTATAGAAGGAAGAGATCACAAAAACCTTAGATGCAGACCTTCTTATTTTTGAATCTCACATGTAGCTTAATATCAGTATATGAGTTTATTTGTTTTGAGCACATTATAGTAAAACTGGTGTCTGCCTTCTCATTTGTATTAATGGAGCTTTCTGGTGGCCTTTAGGTGATTAAAAACACCGCTCCAATAAAATGAAACATTGCTTTTCTGGTACAGACCGTCTCTCCCTTTTGAGTTGGGATTGGCGATTTCCCTCCAGAATGGCACAAGCCACATCAGTGCGTGGGATCTTCAGGCTTATCCTTACCTTTTCAAAGGACTTTTGTTCAAATACCAAGAAAAAGTGATCATGATGTAAATATCCCAGTCATGACTGAAGATTCCACCATGCTTGACAAGGCACAGGCAAAAAATAAAGTGACAGCCCTTACCCTGAAGAGGTTTTACAAAATGTCATTGAAGTTCGTGGAGAATACGTGGAAGAGAATAACTTCCCAACACCATTGTTAGTTGTGTTACCTGTCAGTTCAGGACAACTCTTCCGAAGACATCTGCCATGGGAGGTGGGATGTGTGTTCATGTGTGGGTGTGCATGCCAATTGTGTTACAGCCATGTGCTGTGAGGTGGGATTCACATCTCCAAAGTGCATGTGGACACTTGAGCTTCACCAGGCTTTGGCTGCATTTTCTGCTCTCACTCAGCCTCTTTCTCTCCACTCATCCCCTTGCCAAAACCTGGGCGATCAATGGTTGCCAAACACGCGATAGAAACATCTGCCTGCCAGAAAGGCGCCTGCGTGGGGTCGGCTGCTGCAGCTTCTCCTTGGAATCTGACAGCCTTTGAGGCTTGGAGGGGGTGCCCAGCTCCTCACTGTCCTTCCTCTGCACCCCCAGACTCTGCAGTGCCCTCCATGGCCATAGCACTTTCCCACTGCTTTTGGACTCCTACATAACCTCAGACACAGCCCACTTCTCCAAATCCCCCGAAGAGCATTTCTTTAGCTCCTCAATCTGTTTCCCATCTCCCTTGCTCATTTTCATGGCTAAACAGCAAAAACCTCCACAAACCACAGTGAGAGAATGTGTCGAGCTGCAATAACACAAGGGATTACGGAAACCCATTAATACAAAGACGTAATTTCAAGACAAGTACCAGAGGGAGGCACTGGGATGGCACTGGAGACATAGACTATTCAAATATTGAAGCTTTTGTTCCAGAAAACCAGTTTCTTGTTTTCCCATGGTAATATTTCTTTTTTCCCACTCTTGTCTGTCACATCTGTCTAGGTAACGAGCTTGGTAGGTCTCAGCCTACGTGTCTAACATTTAACACAGTGATGTCCTCACCTTGCTTATGCCTTACAGGCTTCATTGCAGCAAAAATAATGTCACTCTAGTCAGACAGAAACACCTTTGCACAGAGCCCCTTGGTACGGACTTCTCCTCATACCTCTATCTCTGGCCACGAGGTGAACCCCTTGGAGTCAGAGTATCAGGGTACCATAGCATTGGAGGTAAATGAGCAAAGCTGCAAATACTCCTTTTTCCCAACAAAAATGAAGGCACTTAGCAGCAGTCAGGAAGAAAACCCTTATCCTTGCAGTGGTCAACAGTTAGTCCTGGACAGAAGGAGTGAAGCTGCATCTCCTGAGCACGGCTCACCTGCTGCGTGCCCATCCAGGGACCAATTCTGCTCAGCATCACTCCAGCACACCGGCACAATCACACCCTCTCCCGAAGTGTTTATTTTTTTCCACTAGTTCCAAGCTAAAAAGAGAAGAAACTCAGTTCCTGCAATGGCTTTCAAGGAGCAGGAGGGAGGGAAGATGTATAACACATGTGTTTTGCAGTAGGACATCTTACCTCAGACCAATTCATCATTGTCCATCCACCCTGCTGGGCCCCGGCGGCAGGTCATCGGCGGAGGCCCCAGATCCACTGCCTTTCCAGAAGTGATCAAAGGATGAGATTGGGAATGGCATAAACTTTCCTGGATGGGATTACAGCTGAACCAGGGCATGAAACACTCTGTTTGAGAGTTCCTCCTTTTCATCTCCCTGGAGCGGGTTCGTTTTAACCCCCCTCCTGCCATGCCCAGCACCCAGTGCTCATGGGATGTGAAGTAGGGATGACTTTGCAGGAGGACTCAGTGCAAATTACGGACCACAAAGCCTGCAGCAAACTGGTGGTGCGTAGGGATCACCCTTTGTAGCAGCTGTCCTTACATAGGAACAAACGTGCATCAAATGAAATGCTCAGGTCCTAAACTCTAAATGAGGTTTGAAGGTGAGGTGAGACCAAACAGTGCTCAGAAATATTTATGGCAGAAAAATTCCACCAAGACCAATTAATACAAGCGCGCACTACTTCTGTCTCTCATGGCATCTCATTCATGTTGGGTGGCCCTGGGTGCCAGGCAAGAGGATGCCAGGCACTGGTCCTCTCTGGCTGCCCTTATGCACTAACTGGGTGGAAAGGGGTGGCTCCCTGGGCTGGGTTTAGGGCTCCTGAGTCTGCAAGTGGGATTTCCTTGGCAGAAAAAAACCCACCTTTCATAGGTCCATCTTCTCCTGAAAGGTTAAGACTACATGCCTGGAGCTTTATAAGATCCCCGGGTGTGGAGCAGCTGCAGTAGGCGTTGGGCTGGTGGCTATTGTCAGAAACATCACACATCAGCCAAGACAAAAGTTCCAAGAAGGAAAAAAGACTTTCCATCCAAGGAGGAAAACTTCCAAAGAAGGAAAGAAAACCCCACAAACACCTGGGAAGGTTAGCGTCGGTCCGTGGGATAACGCAGGGGCAATAGAGGCAGCCTACGAGGATACATGTGGAGTGGCAGCCCGAGTACTCACCAGCTCTTGGCAGGAGCTATGGGTCTGCTGCGCTTCTCGAGGAGCTCCTGCTGTGCCCCTGCAGGGGCGCGACTGCCCTGCTGTTGTTGTTGACTATACCTGTTTCCCTTGTGCCAGGGGTGGGGAATGTCTCAGGTACACAGGTCTAGGACAGACCTCCTCAACTCCATCTGCTGCTATCTTAGCAAGAACATGCTAAGTTTCACAGCACATGCTGTCTGATGAATTTTGGCTTCCCCAGCTAGAAACTACCGTGACTCCGTTACCCCCTCTGCTCTCTTCTTCTCTAAAACAACCCCGGGGCTTTTCTCCCTGTGAATGCACGAATCTTTTCAGCTTCTTTTCCTGCCTCACTGGCTTAGGTGAAAGACTCAGCGTGTCAGCCGTGCACTGGAGTTGTCACGGCGTCTTGTAAGCACTCCATACATCACAAGGAGTGACTCCCACAAAGGCTTAAGATCCATGACAACGTTTTCCAGCGCCGCCTTGTTGCTTCCAATTACCCTGACACGGAGCTGATGCAGAAAAGAAGATCCATGTCTCCCATCCGGAGACTTGCCGGAAACTTCTTCCCCCTACACCCTCGTCCATCGTCCTCCTCGCGGATGAGTTACATCTTTGGTGAGCAGCCGGAAACTCACACGTAAGGAAGAAATATGCATGCACTAAAGCAGAACGTGTCATACTGTTTAGATGTTAAGGGCAGGCAACAACGTGGGACGTGGCATGAATCACAGCTGCGGCTCGCCTGGAGGATGGGGGTACCCTGCAAGTGGCAGCTGGTGCTGATTATCCGGAGAAGTTCTCTTTTTTTTTCATTCCTCCTGTTATAATAGGATCCAGTAATTCATCCTCAGCATGGGCTGCATGTCTGTTCTCTCTGGAATATCCCAGGGATGGGTTAGTAATCCATCACAGTGAGATAGCGAGTTTTTCCTCCTCTTTGTTTTCCCCCAGGTGACTTCGGGGCAGCCAATGTGCTTTTACCACCTGAGGAACACGGAGACTGGCCTGGTGTGTTCAGTCTCTGAGGAGAGGCATCCTCAAAACCAGTGTTTCTAATTAAATAAAATGGAAAGATAAGCAGACTGACAGGCAGGCCAAAAATGCAAGGGGTGGAGGTCTCACAAATGCCTTGCAGTGGAAAAAAAAATTCTCATACGATGGCAGCTCGCACAATGGTATAAATCACATCACAGAAAATCAACTATCTGCCTTAAACTGAGACACAAATAATTGTGTATCTTCCTTCCCACTGGCAAATTTCACCCTGAAGGACATTAAAAAGCTTTGCAAAACCATGCACAGGTCACCACGAAGTTACCTCCACCTCCTGAACGAAGCGTGGGGCTGCCTAGCACCAAACAACGCGTCTGCCCAGGTGTGCAGAGCAGGGAGCAAAATGTTTCACGCACCATTTGAAATTATGTTCGGGGAACGTAATGAGCAACCTCAAGCTGCGGGATTGCATTTTACTGGGTAGCAGAGTGAGCAATGCAGTGGTTCTGTATGCTGGCTGAATACACTTCGTCTCAAATTTAAAGTGCCTGGCAGAGATATTTGTAAGCAACGCGGCATCTTCACATTTTGTAGCTGATGGAGAGTACTGTGGGTCCTCCTAGATACCAAATTAGACGGATCCTTAAACCAACCCAGCGTAAACACCCTTAAAAGATTCCTTATAAGGCCTTGAAGACAAATACTCCAAATCATCAGTCACATCTGAAAATCATGGCTTTTAGTATTTACCATGAGAAAAGATGTTAAAGTGAGAGATGTACCAACATCCCGTCTTAACCAGCTCAGTCTGTCGTAAGAACACAAGCGCAGCTATGTTGGTTTGGGTCAAGGATCCATCTAACCTCGTATGTAGTGGTGGTCAACGCAGAGAATGAGACAAGTATACAGCTGCACCCCCAACTCCTAGCAAAGCCATTTTATTCAAGATATTTTCTGATACCCCAATTTACAGTTTGGGGGCTGTAACCTGACAAACCTGAGAGGAAGCAGACAGGTCTCATCTTGGGCTGTCGTGTGCATCCCATTCCTGTCCACCCACCTTCTCAGCTCGTTCATCTTTGCAGCCCTGCTCCCAGGTGTTGACAAAACTGGCGTGTCCAGCCACAGTAGCTTTTCACCGATGGCTGCTAATACCTCAGCAACCCGTGCCATGTGGTTAGAAAAGATCGCAGAGCTCTGAAGTTCATAAAAATTCCTAGATTATTAGTTCAATAATAAGTCTAGTCTTTCCATGTCAGTACATTGCAGACCCCCGGCTAGGCATTTTAAATCCAGGACTATGAGAGAATGTTGTAAAGTCTCCAGCCCACAAGCCTGTTTTTTTCTTTGAGAAAGAGGAAAATTAATAAGACAACCTAGAGAATGGGAATAAGTCCAGGAGACAAAGCAAAAGAATGAGAGGGAGGAAAAAAAAAAAAAAAAGGAAAAAAAAAAAATAAAGTGGAAAAAAGCCAGAGGGAAAAAGATGGAGACTGATAAATGGCTCTGTAGAAAGGCATATTGAAACTTTGTTTACAATCTCATGGTACCAAAGCATGCAGTATTAATAGCCTTCGACACCTTGTAAACTCAGCAAAACTAATTTTGCAGAAAAGAAGTCCTTTCCCAGCAGTCTCCTCTTTCTTGCTTAACACGCATTTTCTGGGGTTGACATGTCCCCTTTCATCACGACAGCAGAAAGGAAGCTGGAGGGTTTGCCAGGACGCCTGGGGTAATACCCCATGTACTCTTGCAAAGGCAAAACACAAAAACAACTCCATCAGATCTTTAATGACCCCAACCGCCCCATAACACTCTGCTGGGACAATGGGTTGGGAGGCGAACTCGTAAACTCCACTTGTGAGGTAGCCCGTCATTATTGTCCCAATCTGACAGATAAAGAAGCTGAGCAGGGTAGTCCAGGGTCACACAGAGACCTAACGTCAAAGCTGGGACAGAAGCAGGGGCTACATCCTCTGGTCCTGATAGAGCCCACGTGCTCCTTTACCATCGTATTCGTGCTACTTAGCAGGCATGGCCATGCTCATGTACCCAGACCGAAGTACCTTTCCTACTTCGTCAGTGCTACCAAATGTGTAGTGTTAGGCCATATCCATGGTCCAAGGACCATGGACCTTCCAAAGACCTTATGGCCAACTCACTGCTGGGCATCATGATGCCCAAGGGCCCTTGCGGTAAATGCTGGTGGCTGTACACAGTAAGTCCCCCCTGTTCCTTGTATGAGAAGGGTATGAGGGGTAGCATGCACCAAACGTGTTCTCTGGTGCACCCCAAAACTCAGCAAAAAGCTCTACCTCATCTGTGGCTTGCCTAAAAGCAGTGTGGGCTGAGGACATGGCACAGCCTTGCCCGGTGGAGCCCTACTCCGAGATCTATGTTCACACAGTCACTCATGCCAAGGCATGGCAGTTTCGTATGGTTTAGCATACCCATGAGAAGGAACCATCTTTGGGTCACTCCCACCCACATGCAATGATGTCCCCCTGGAAGACAGAGACAAGGTTCCCACAAGCAGTGGCTGGGGGCACAGACTTGAAAGGAGCCATCCTTGCTGATCCTGAGGATGCACAAGGCTGAAACAAGAAGGTGTTTTGAATGAATAGATGCTGATGGGCTTATGCAGAAGCACCAGCAGCAGAGTCAGGGAAAGGCATAGGAATAGCTTTTACTAAAAGCTCTTAGTTATAAAATGACCTTTTTCCCCCAAATGAAACTTTTTACATGAAATTTCCCCTTGTTAACATTCTCTGTGATAATTTTTTCATGGAGAACGTATCTGATCGTTCTTGAAATTTTCCATTCGTCCTGCTCCAATGGATATTTCCCTATACTTTATGAAACACCATTTGAAAGAGAACAAGAAAAGCTCCCCTGGATTAGTGGGAATGGCAACCATCTGCACTGAGGGAAACTGACAAGTGAGGGTCCCATTAGAAGCTGGTAAAGGAGGATTACCCCCTTCCATGCCCTCCCAGCCTTGGGGCGATCACCTACTCTAGGGCTGATACTTGTCTGTCTTTGGATTTGGGAGTTGAGAGTTGAGAAATCATGAAGCTTCACTAAAAGAGGCAAATTTTCATCAGGAAAAATGAGTTTGAGGGAACATTTTGGGCACAGTAGAATTTCCTGATGAAAAGCATTTATGGCTGAAACACGGAGCAAGTCCTAACATCACAGACACAGCATCTTTGTGTGCCTCCCTCTTCCGAAAAGAGGACAGAGGCACTTGGTTCAAGAAGGACCTGCCCCTGAGGTCCCTCCTTTCAAGAGACAAGGGATTGACTCCAGCAAGCTGTCAGAAAAGCTGGTTTATGGGCCATTGTCCGCCTCCAGTTGCAGGTCATTCTCACCTCCTACCGCTGGTAACATGAGCTAGAGCTCCCCAAAGAGAGAGAGATTAGCTGACAGCCATAAAAGTCAGTCTCGGAGCATGACCTGGCCACGCTGCCTCTGCCACGCACGCCCTCCCTCCGGGCTCCATCACCTGGCTGAGAATCTCACACACTGGTCTATGTCTCAGAAGACATTGCTTTTCTTCCCCCACCCCCCCTTCCCCTTCTCCAGTGAAGTTTGGCTGGTGACTTTCTGACCTTTTCGGTAGCACAGTGAGCATCAAGACCAAAATCAACTCCCACCTTCTCCAATGAAAATAAAACAAGGCAAAGCCACCCGTTGCCTGCTCCCAGGCTCTCCAAAGGTCATGGCAGTCCTGCAGAGTTTAACCCTCCCCTTTCCACCAGCCCTGCAACGGCACAACAGGCTCTGCTCTGTAATAAGCTTGTCTCAGCAGGTAGGAGATGCACCAGTTCCTGGGTTGAAAGGTTCTTGCACAAACTGGATCAGTTGAGTCCTTTTCCAGCTGGAAAGATCATTGCTGGGGCTTCGTGGTTCGCTGGTGAAAAAAAAAAAAAAAAACACAAAACAAGCAAGCAAGACGCCCTGCGGGACTCTCCCCTCCAACTGGAACCTCAATCCAGATATTCGTCTGGCTTACGCGATGCTGAAGAGTTGGCCCAGACATGGCAGCAGTTATGTGAGCGTTCGGTGGAAAGTAATGTTCATGGCCCACATGCTGACTCAGCAAGAGCATTCAGTTCTTCTGCCAGCTCTTGGGATGCTGGCTTGATTAGCAAGTACATTGGGCTGGTTGTATCTTCATTAAGCAATGTCTTCACGTGCTTGTTGTTACCGCAGGGACAGAGAAGTCTCTAATGACAGAGAGGAGCTGCATAAGACCCATAGGAAAGAGTTCACCCAGTGTATTTGCAGTAGCGCAGTGTAATCAACCTCAGAACTCATGGAATCACGGAATCACATATTTTCAGAGTTGGAAGGGACCTCTAGAGATCATCTAGTCCAACTCCCCTGCTAAAGCAGGATTGCATAGAGCACATTACTCAGGACTGCATCCAGGCGCGTCTTGAAAATCTCCAGGGAAGGGGACTCCACCACCTCCCTGGGCAGCCTGTGCCAGGGCTCTGTCACCCTCACCGTAAAGAAGTATTTCCGTGTATTTGAACGGAACTTCCTATGTTCTAACTTGTGCCCATTGCCCCTCGTCCTGTCACTGGGAACCATTGAAAAGAGCCTGGCTCCATCCTCCTTCAACCCACCCTTTAGATACTTGTACGCCATAATAAGGTCTCCCCTCAGCCTTCTCTTCTCCAGGCTAAAGAGTCCCAGCTCTCTCAGCCTTTCCTCACAAGGGAGATGCTCCAAGCCCTTAATCATCTTAGTTGCCCTCACCCTTGTTACGCCAGTGTAGGATGTGCCTACCGAACACCTAGCAGGGGTTAGCTGCAGAGAAGGAATGAGAGAGAAATCCTGGTCATGGAAGAGATGTTGGGGTGGAAGATAGATAACCTTTGGCTTGCAAAATCCGGGCAGAGTAGAGGAGGTTTGAGGCCCCTCTAAGCCACTTCTCCTTTTTAAAGGACTCCCAGTATTTACTGTGTTGCAAAACTGTGGGACGTGCAAGAAAACTAAAAAACTGCAAAAAGATGAAACCACCTAATCTGCTCCCAGTAATAATGTAAACATGAATCTATAACAGGACATACACACTTCCATTGCTCAGCTCCAACACAGATGATATTTGTTTATATTTTGGGGGGACTATATGGGAAACAGAGATTTCCAGCCTTCTGAGGACTGACCTGATGAAACTGGGAAGGTGTCCAAAAGCATCTGCCGTGTCAATGGAGGGTGAAGGAGGAAGCTTGGGGAGATTTTGGCATGCAGAGCTGGTTGAGCAAGACTTCCACAGTGCTGCTGGGATATATAGTTGAAGGGCAGCACGATAGCCTTGTGGCTTCTCCCACCTAAGACCTGGCATCCAGCTTGGCAGCAGTGGAGCTGATACTCCGACAAAGAATTCGAGACAAAATCACACAGGGTTTAATATTTAATGAAGTGGTTGTCAAGTGTGGCTGGAATATTGAACTGATGAGAAACACACTGGTGTCTAACCAGCAACATAGACTCATCCATGGCTGTCCTTACAGTCAAAGTTAAATGTTTTTGAGAAACAATCTGTGCCTGGTCCTGAATTTCAGCACGGGGTCAGACTGGGAACTGGTGATGTTCTGCTCTCCGGACTGGAAACATTGCTCCCACCTTGCCCTAAATGAGCTGGCTCAGCCTCTGTTGTCTCTTCAGTTGAGAAGAGCAGAGCACAGCAGATATTTATTAGGTGCTCCAGACCTGAAGCCTTTGGAGCTGCTCCTGAAAACAGGCAGAGCCATTTACAATCTTCATCAGAGTTTCCTTTCAGATATCCAGGAACCTCCAGCTGTTTGTGGACTGACTCCCTTTGCTATGGAATAGGCAAATGTCACCAGCTTTAAACAACCATTCTCCCCCTTTCCTTTGCTGCCAGGTCCACCAACCTTCAGGTTTGGAGGGGAGATATTGAGTGACAAACATGGCACCCGCTGCAGCATCCATATCCTTTGCATCAGCTTCCTGTGAAGTTCATGGTATTCATAATCTTGAGCAAGGAGACAGTGTAACTTCAGGTCTAGCCCCATTTTGGATGGGATGAAGTCAGGATGCATTCAATAACCTCACGGTCCATTAGATATTGTACAGGGCCTTCAACCAAAAGCCTATCCTTTCTTGTCCTTTGCCTTACATTCCACTTGCGTGAAATATATTAAAACGAGTTTCTGATCTTCTCTCAGACAACCTCTATGGTGACACCACCTTCTGTCAGCATCTGTGGCTCAGAATCAGGAGGAGTCATATTGGATATCACTGTGGCCTTGGGCAACCTGATCTAGTGAGAGGTGTCCCTGCCTATGGCAGGGGGGTTGGAACTCAATGATCTTCAAAGTCCTTTCCAACCTAAACCATTCTATGATTTTATGATCACACCTAGTTAGGTTTGTAAGTCATTGGTAACCCTTCATCTCAAGATATACCATTTACATCTGTTCATTAAGTTAAAAATATCATCCCAAAGCCTATCTCCTCTTTCAGTGATTACCCAAGCACCTGGAAATGCTGAGTTTCATGCTTTTATATGGAGCAGGTCAAAAGAGGCCAAGAAACCCCTTCACCACCAAAGGGCTGCCCCAAAGCCCCAGAAACTTGCAGCCCTGAGACAATGGGAAACTTTGGGGCTTCAAGCCATTGTTACATCTCTCCCACAGCTCCTGCTTTGAAAGGCTAAAAACAGCCCGGTTGCAGAGGACTTGGCAACACGAGAGTCCTTGCAGGCACCCATGGACTGCAGGGACTTCTGAGGAGGAGAGGAGCTTAGGAAATGGGACTCCTCTAGTCACAGCTCCACAGCAGTCCATTTGCCCAAGATGTGGGATCCTGGAAGCTGAGGACTCCCCTCCCAACCCACCAGGTGAAAAACCAAGCAAGACGAGCTAGAAACATGCCAACTTTCCATCAGATCCTTGATGAAATCCAACTGTCTCCATGGATCATTTAGATTTCAGCTGTGGGATCTATGTCATGGCAGGAGGTATGGATAAAAGTGAGGCAGAAGAGACAAACTAACAATCCCCTGTAAACAGGGGAGGGGGGAAAATATCTGAGGATTTAAAGGGAAATAATTAGCGCTGGACCCAACCCAGGTCATTTATCTAAAATCCCACATACCTCGGGGGCCTTCATCTGAAACATGTCTAGCTTTTTTTTCTGTTGTTTTAACCAGTCTGAAGCCTACAAGACAAAGATTTGAGACACTAATAACTGTGGCTGATTTCTGCCTGGATTTGTTTCAGCCCTCTGTCTCTTAATGCTAACCAGCAAAACGAAAAATAATTAATAACACTCAAAATTCTCCACGCTAAGCGTGAAGTGCCATTGTTTCCTTCGCATTCCTCGCGCTGATTCTGCAGGGCCCCAACCCAACAAAGCAATCAAATACATGTGTAACACTGACAGCCTGACTAGCAGCTTTGGCTCCAAGGAGCTCAAGGCTAGTTTTTCATCCAAAAAGGTGCTGGGCTATTAGTTGACGAACTGTATGGACATCTTGAACAGGTTCTTGCCTTGGCTTTCAGTATGACCATTTGTGACTTGATCTTTTATGTGGGCTTCCATGTTTTCAAAGCTGGCCCTGGTAATCCAGCCCTGAAGCCTTAGATGAGCTTCCAAAATAGTTTCAAGGAGGGTATTGGTTGATGCATAAAGGGTTGTGGGGTCTCCTGCAAAGTTTCCCTTAGGCTGTGTCCATATGGGTAGATGAAACAACACCTGGGATTATTCCCAGGCATAAGTGCTCCTTTATCCAAATGGTTTAATTTTTAGGATGCTCTTGGCACCAGTCAGGTCTGAACCATCAGACTGCTTTATGGACACCTCCCAGGCACAGCTCAGGAGGTAGCACAAGCCAGCAACTCTTCCCAATAGGCAGTTCGGAAGCAGCCACCTGGTTTTGGATGGCAAGAAGGAACAGCAATATGGACACAAGCCCTTCCTGGCTGTTTGGCCTCGGGGCTGTAGATCAGCACTGGGCACATTTAATTCACTGGTATAGACCCAGTGACTAAATCGCTCTCTTACTCTCCCTGTTACCCAGTGGGAACGTATCATGTGGCAGGGATGTTTATAAACCTTCATCCATCTGGAAGTCATTATCTCAAAATGAAGTTTATTTGAAGAAATTGTATTAAATGATTACATGTTATTTTTGCCTCGGCTAGAAAGCAAACTGTTGTACCATTGCTGAGAGCCTCTCTTTGGTCCAGATTTGTTTTACTGTTTTATCTGGACTATCAGCATCAGGGTATGGCAGCTAATTTGGCTGCTTTGCTACAGTTGTCTGGTGGTCGGACATAATTTATTAAGAGTTTGACTCTTTATTTAGGTTTATTTGTTACTGTTTCTCTTCTCCATCTTCTGTTAGGTTTGTATATTACCCATCTAAATTGTCTCTTTATTTACGTTTTGCATTTTGCAGTGAAGATTTGAAATGCGTATTAAAGTCCAGAAAAGAAAGAGAACAAGACTGCTAAAAAATATCCCAGATAGGTTGCCAAAATATTGTCACTTGTGTTGTGTACTGGGAAAAAGCTGGACTAGACAGTTATGGGGCTGATTCTGCTCACAGTGAAAAGAAAACAGGGAAAAAACAACAAAAACGAGGGAGGACTAAAGCAGAGCATTGACCTTCAGCAGAGGCATAGATTTGCAGTGCAGGGGGTGACTCCTAGGACCATGCAATCTTACTGCAGACCTCCACTGATTGATAATTCACGATCGAGCAAGGGCATGCTGTTTGAAGGGAAAAATTATGGCTGGATTTGACTATGTTAACTAGTGGAGGCTCAGCTCATCCCCTGCATTTATGTTCAATTCTGGCTCGTTGCCTTACACATGCTGCCTCTGCAGCCCGCCTTTTCCAACCCATCTGCACCACCAAACCCTTGTGCAGGAACCTCTTTTCCTCTGATCTTGACAAACGCCATCCCGTCCCGCTGATATTCATCCTGAGCGAGTATCTCTTTGATCACGTCTCTTCCTCCCCAAGCAGCTCTCCTCGGATTCCCCCATCTGTGCCGCATCCGACGTGAGCCGCCTCTCCTCCGTTTCAAAGCCTGTCATCCCTCAGTCGGCCTCAGGCGTTCCCCCATGCCAGGTTTTGCATCTGCTGCCCATTTCAGGTTTCTCAGACGTACGCCTCTCTCTTGGCCAGGGCCTGGATTCATCAAGGCACATGAGCAAATGAAGTTCAGGAGACGGCGTTACTCAAGGGCTTTGACATCTGGGGCTGATGGGGTCCTCCTACACCCCACCCGGATTACTCCTCAAGAAGATAAAAGGGAGAGCTTTTGGGGCCCATGCAGCAAAGGGGCACCATCAGTGAGTGTGAACATGAAGCTCAAGACATGAAAAAGTTGCGAAGTGACTGACCTACTCATAGTTAGAAGTAGTTTTAAACCATAATACGCTTCCTTTCTACATCGTTATGCCCCACTACAAATCTGACCTGCATGGTTGTTTTGTATGAAGAATTTGGTGTTTTTTTTTCCAGAGGTTGGAAGATCAAGAAATTTTTCTTTTTTTCCCCCTGCACGTTACAAATCTCACCCTGGGATCACGTCACGGACCAGAACCAGCGATGTGTTCCCCTCTGACTAGGGACCACCTCCCTCTGCTGTGTTTGTACCACAATCAGCACAGCAGAAAACTTCTGCTGTATACAAAAGCAAACTGCAACCATTTGCTTTTCTAGTCTGTGGCCACATTTCCACCTCTCCGCAGTGATTCCTTAACTCCTTAGTTAAATCTCTTTAACAAGCAGGATAAATGTCAGCCAGGTCCTATGATTTGTATACTTTCAAAGTTTCCAAGCCTGTCCTTATCAGCTTAATTTTTCTCTTTATTTTTCTTGCTAATGACATATTTAGAAAGGAATTCCATATTCTGGTGGGTTTGGAGGCATTTATTAATTACATCCTGCTCTTTGTTTATTAATGAGCCTGGGTTCTCATTTTCCCTTGTTATAATTGTGGAGGGCTTTTATTTCCCTTAGCCCTCGCACACTTAACATTAGCTCATAAATGTTTCCTTTCTTATGCCCAGAGATTTTCACTATTAGTTTAATTGACCAATGGCTCATCTCAAGTAGGGAACTGACTCATTGTGCGCTACAGCTGTCAGCAAGTCGACTAATTGATAATATGCTTTCCGGGGCCAAGCCCAGGACAGCTTGAGATAAATAGAAAAGAAACTCGAGACTGGATTTCTCCTTTATGTTTGCACAGCACCTAGCACAGAGCTTCCCCAAAGGTGTTGGGTGTTGCCACGATAGACATAATAATAAATAATAATAATGAAAAATAAGAAATAAATAACAAGAAATGGTAATAACTGGTGGAGGTGATGTATGAAAAAGATGGGGAAATGTTTCCACAAAAACACAGTCTGGCTGCTTCCATTTTCCAAGCGTTCAGGTGACCCTTTTTCACACAGAATCACACAGAATCACAGAATTTTCAGAGTTGGAAGGGACCTCTGGAGATCATCTAGCCCAACTCCCCTGCTAAAGCAGGATTGCATAGAGCACATTACTCAGGACTGCATCCAGGCGTGTCTTGAAAATCTCCAGGGAAGGGGACTCCACCACCTCCCTGGGCAGCCTGTGCCAGTGCTCTGTCACCTGAACCGTAAAGAAGTGTTTCCGTGTATTTGAACGGAACTTCCTGTGTTCTAACTTGTGCCCATTGCCCCTCGTCCTGTCACTGGGAACCATTGAAAAGAGCCTGGCTCCATCCTCCTTCAACCCACCCTTTAGATACTTGTACGCCATAATAAGGTCTCCCCTCAGCCTTCTCTTCTCCAGGCTAAAGAGTCCCAGCTCTTCCAGCCTTTCCTCATAAGGCAGATGCTCCAATCCCTTCATCATCTTAGTTGCCCTTCATGAGAGTTGTTCCAGTCCCCTAATCATCTTGGTAGCCCTATGCTGCACCCTCTCCAGCAGTTCCCTGTCCCTCTTGAACTGGGGAGCCCCAAACTGGACACAGTATTCCAGTTGTGGCCTCACCAGTGCAGAGTAGAGGGGGAGAATGACCTCCCTCGACCTACTGGCCACACTCTTCCCTGTGCAGCCCAGGATGCCATTGGCCTTTTTGGCAACAAGGGCACATTGCTGGGCCATGGATAATTTACTGTCTACCACAACCCCCAGATCCTTCTCCTCTGAGCTACTTCCCAGCAGGTCCGCCCCTAACCTATACTGGTGCCTAGCATTCTTCCTCCCCTGGTGCAGGACCTTGCACTTGCTTTCCACAGGACGTTGCAAATTCTGCTAATGAAAACCCCAGTTGTACTTGAGAAACGTGTTCTCTGGTTAAAAAAAAAAAAAAAAGAAAGAAAGAAAAATAAAAAAAATCATTGATGAAGATGTCAGAACAAGGTCAGCATTGTTGGGATGACGGGCACTGGGGGAGCTCTTGTGAAGTGAATGCTACAGATGAAAAAGGTCAGCATTGCCCTGGACCAGGAGTCCCTTTGGTGATCAGTAACTGCAAGTGAGCTAACCACGCTGCCCAGAAGCCTGCCACATCAGAAACAAGTCATAAACTGACAATGAAGCCATCCCTTCAGCACATCAGCAATGCATTCAAACATATGCCCAACATTGAATGCCACACGGCAGCAATATCTGTGAGCTTGCAATTAAGTATGTTCCTAAGCTGATGCCAAAGATGATGTATCCCCACATGAGATGAAGCCACATTTCCCCTGACACAGGTTCATCAACAAGGCAGGATGGAGCCGTGCTTCCCTGTACAAGGGTAGAAAGCCTAAGCTTAATGCGACTCCTCATCCTCCTCACCACTAGAAGGACAATTTGGAAGTCAAACACAGATGTCATGTTGGGGCCGTCTGCCCCAACAGGCAGGCAGGCTCTGTAGCTCTTCAAGAAGAGCTGAGTAAATGTAATTTTGGAGGACACTGGGATGTCAGCAGAGAGCTGGCCTACAGCTCTGGGGTCCCAGGGTGAAAATAGGGAGAGAACAGGTGAATCCGCCTTTGCCGTTCTTTCCTCTCAGTCCTTCTTGGCCCTCTGGCCCTCTGCAGATGTGTCACATCCTACTCATTGCGCTTCAGACAGACAACAAGCTCCTACATCAGGTTCCTCCACTGTCAGGCTGGAGCAGCCCAAGAAAACCCCTTGTGCAGCTCAAGACATGTCCTCACTGCACTGCGGGAGCGTGGAGACCGTCTGACCCATCAGAGGAGACACAGCTTCAGGAGTCTGCTCTTCTGCCTGTTTTTCTCTCCCTCGGCTGCGAGCTTCCTCCTGTAGACTACCCCTTTGATTTATTGCACTTTTGCACTTCTGAGCACCTGGAAAGTGTTTTTGTCCCATTAATTTTGACTTGGAAGTTTCAATGTTTCCCAGCAGAAAAATAAATCACTCAAGCTGGGAAGACGCGCCCCACACAACCTCCTCCCTTGTCTGCATCCCCCCTCTCCTGCCTTCCACTTTCTTTTCCCTCCTACTGTTCCCTTCCCCCTCCTCCAAGAGGGAAGAGGGGGTGATAAATGAGCCACGCAAGGTATGAACTTCACATACCAAGAGCAACGAGGTAATCCTATCTGTCCAAACATCATTTGGCTGAAGACCTAAATAAAGCTCTTGGCACCCAGCACATTTCCCATTGCTGCAGATGAAGCCTGAGGTCCCAGGAAATAGGACAACCGACCAGAGGGGTCTAATCTATGCAGGGATCTCCCTCCACATCTGAAATATTTGGGTCCCAGAAGTTTGAAACACCTCTGGATGGTCAGTGTTCGGAAGAAATTGCATTTCCTTTAAGGTATCCCCAAAGGGAACACTTCCAACCCAAAGGTCTCAAGTCTCTCTCCATTATGGTATTACTTCTCCCACTCTCCTAGGTTGCCTCCTAGCTTGTTATCTTCCTCCTTGCAAGGAAGCAACCTACAGGAGCACTCACTGGTCTTACTGAACAGATCACATACCCCAAAACAGGCCTTTTCCCATTTTATCAGGCACAGGGACACAGCGACGAAATGTCTCTACTGTTGGTTTCTATGGTCAATCTCACGCCCCAGCCCCAGTCCTCCAAGAACATTGATTCCTTGCTAAAATCCTGCTAAGTTAAACACTGCTGATATGTTCTACCAGGATAACCCCTGCTCTGCACTGAGGAAATTATTCCTTTGCTTTGGGATATGCACTAAACACTCAATTATTAGGATTTTGCACTGTCCTCCCCTCACAACTTTGACAACTCATTCAAATTTCTTCCAGTGATGAGCACATGATGGACAAATTAGATACACTTGGCACTAAAGGGTGTGCTTAAAAATCTGTGAAAAGTTTGTCTAATCAAGACTTGTTTAAAAAAATAAATTTATTCTAAAGATAGCCTCAATCCCCAAATTCAGACCTGGTTTAAGGTTTTCCGCAATTTACTTCTCTTCCATTCAGTGCAGGAAATACAGTGAGGGAACCACTTGTGAGTTCACTTTACCATTTTATTATATAACTTCTTTTTTTTTTTTTCCCCTGGAAATCAGATTTAAGTGGTCATTCAGTCTGTCATCTATCTGTCCCCCACAGATTTCCCCACCTGTTGATTTTTCAGCCAGCTTTGACAGAAAGCTGAAGGTCTCCAGAGACATTATGTTCCTATTTCCACATTAAAATAAAGATTCAGAGAAAGTGGTGATTTCAGTCTAAACAGTTTCTTCTTAATTTTTATCCTATCAGCTGATTTCTACGGGGCAGGTGATGTGCATACAAGATTGCAGCAGTCAAATTGTATAAAAAACCCCAAGGGAATTCTAAAGGTGCAACAGAAAACAATGGACAATCTTAAAAATAAATCAGTTTAACAAGCCATCAACTTTGAGACATAAGCGCATAACAACCAGACTCTGCTTGCTGCCGTTCTTTGTTCTTCCATTTTCTGTCTGGATTTGAGTCCACTGAAATCCTGCTAGAAAGGTAATTCCCTCTGATATGCCCAGTCTGTCTAGAAATTTCTGAGTAGAAAGCATTGGAAATTCTTCCACAAAGCACATTTTCACATGGTTTCCAATTGTGTTTGCTGTGCTGCACCCCCTAGATGCAACGTGTGCATCACAACCAGGAGGGGAACCATTTCAAAATGGTACTCAGCCCAGTGCAGAGGCCAAGGCAACCAGTGCCAGCTGTGTTAAAAGTGGCGGTGGCTTCAAAACTGCTAACCGTCCTGATGGTGACGTCTGTAAAAAAAAAATGTAGGACACTTTCTTCTAGACTGCAGATTTGAATTGCTCCGTGATGTCATCAAGAGCATATTTAGGACATAACTCATCCCCATCTAGACTTTGTCAGCAAGTTAAATGAATTGCATCGGCAAGCGCCTGCTTCTTGCCCTTATACCAAACACAAAAGTAATGAAAGTAAATGAGACTGAAAAAAGAACTCATTCCAGTAAGAAAATTGTAAAGAATCCAAGTTTTCTCACTTTATTCCCTGCTGCCCTTGAGAAGTTATAGCATGGCATACAAGAGCATCAGAAACAAGAGTCTTGTCCAATTCCAGAAGTGCAGCTCAACAGAACTTCATTTTAGTCCCGTCCTGATCAAATTCAACTGAACTGAGCAGTTTTCCTGGGGGAAAACCAGCCTAGGAGAGGGAAAAAGCAGGCGAGTGTGTTTTATGAAACAAGATGAGCATGAGTGCTCTACCTCCAGTGCCGTGAAGTTGCACGGAGGATATTCCGTTCCAGAGGGACGTGGGGAGTGCGGTAGGTTGCATGTCAATGGGGGTGGTGGTAGAATAACACTACTTACACACTACATTGCTGAGGAGACCCACTTGGGAAAGCACAATAAATAACACGACTACTTAATAGCTCTGTAGTGCCTTTCATCCAAATATCTCCAAACACTGTACAAACATTCGTTAGAACTGCCGCTAAGCGCGGGCGAAGCCGCGCTATCTTTGCCACGCGGCAGATAAGAAAATGAAGGCTACGTTATTTCCAGAGGCTTGTGACAGGGGCCAGAGTAAAAGCCAAAAGTCCTGCCACCCCTTTGCCCCAGGGGAACAATGGAAAAAGACGGAAATGGTGGTCTGAGTCCGTGGTAAGCCCATACTCAAGTCAAGGGGCACTCCAGCGGTGGTTTCTTTTGTTCCTTCCACCAGGGCTAAGCCAAGAGATGATACAGGGAAAAATTGGAAAATATTAGGAGAAAAAGTAAAGAAATTGCATAATAAAAACATGGTCACTTTAATGCATGGTACACTTACAAACATTTGGAGCTTGTGGATATGACCCCAGACCTACGGGACACAAATGCTCTCCTATACTGGAAGCTGGAGACCGTGGGAGATACATCAGCTTGTACTAGATGTCTACAAGCAGGCATATGAGCCCATTGAGGTCTGAGCTAGGTGTCTGGAGTCTGCTGTAGCGCAAAGAAGAGGCAGGTCTGAAGCACAGATCATCTGAGCCAGCTGTTTGCCCTGGAATTGGATGAATAATGCCAAGGTGAGGCTGGTCCTTTCCACAGACTGTAGCAGGCATTTAGATGATGAACTCAGATGTCAACCACTACACTTTAGACACATTAATTTGGGCAGAAAACCCCTACCTTTTACAGCAGAGACAGGACTGGGATTAGAGAGCGTCTGTCCTTTAGACCTAGCCATACCTCATCAGCATCAGATGTAGGGGCAACCGTGGGAAAGCTGTAGGGGTAGATCGAGCACTAATGGATTGGTGCCTGGCTGGGTGTGAAATGCAGGGTCAATATCTCTAGCAAGTGTTATTGCACCTATGACACATTACAACATGCCACTGTGGGTGTTTTGAGGTCTTTGAGTGGTAAGGTACACTGGCAGCCATTTACGGTTGGATCCTACAAGTGCCCACACACAGGCTTAGGCCACATCTGAAAACTGCGTATGTGTTTTGGAGAAGTTGTATAAGACGAGGTGTCTAGCGTCTGGAACCACTGCTGCTCCTCAACCAGCGCACATTTACACATACAACAATGGGACCTAATTAAGCACTGAGTGATCTGCAGCAGAGCTCTTCAGAAAAGCAGGCATTTCCAGATAACAGTGCACGGCTGAATAGTGCATTTGTTCTCTGCGTCTCTGTCGATACTGAGACTGTATGTCTAAATGCTCAAAAGTCTTTAGATCCTATGTGGAATCAATGGCCTCAACTCAGAAACCTGGTGAGATCCCATGGGACATCGGCTGGCAACCCTGATACAGGAGAAAGGGAGTGCTGAACCTTTCTTGAGATCTAGAGGCCAACAGGGATGTCACACAGTGTCTAATACACTAGACACCTACATTAAAGCATCCGAGCCTCCTGGATTCAGGCATGTAGTTGAGGTGCCTTTGTGAAGGTGTCTCCAAATGCACTGGGCGCCTGGGTTTCCATTATATAAGAGGCCAGTCAAAAAGACTGTGGAGCCCAGAGACCTATTTACCTGGGACAAGATCCAGTTGCCCAGCAGAGTTGTCAGTCTTCTGAGATGTCCTAAGAGCACCTGACCTGGGCTCCAGCTGGCACTGCAGAATGGCAACAGTCTCTCATAAGCCTTTGGTTGCATCTGCAGCTTTAATGTAGCTTTTTTTTTTTGTAGACAGTAAATTATCCACAAGCCAGCAATGTGCCCTTGTTGCCAAAAAGGCCAATGGAATCCTGGGCTGCATAGGGAAGAGTGTGGCCAGTAGGTCGAGGGAGGTCATTCTCCCCCTCTACTCTGCACTGGTGAGGCCACAATTGGAATGCTGTGTCCAGTTTTGGGCTCCCCAGTTCAAGAGGGACAGGGAACTGCTGGAGCGAGTCCAGCGAAGAGCAACTAAGATGATTAAGGGATTGGAGCATCTCCCTTATGAGGAAAGGCTGAGAGAGCTGGGACTCTTTAGCCTGGAGAGGAGAAGGCTGAGGGGAGACCTTATTATGGTGTACAAGTATCTAAAGGGTGGGTTGAAGGAGGATGGAGCCAGGCTCTTTTCAATGGTTCCCAGTGACAGGACGAGGGGCAATGGGCACAAGTTAGAACACAGGAAGTTCCGTTCAAACACACGGAAACACTTCTTTACGGTGAGGGTGACAGAGCACTGGCACAGGCTGCCCAGGGAGGTGGGGGAGTCCCCTTCTCTGGAGATCTTCAAGACCCGCCTGGATGCAGTCCTGAGTAATGTGCTCCAGGCAATCCTGCTTTAGCAGGGGAGTTGGACTAGATGATCTCTAGAGGTCCCTTCCAACTCTGAAACTCTGTGAAACCGTGAATCGGGTATCTTAGACACTCCAGGTGTGCTCTAGTCACTGGGGCACCATCAGGTGTTTATATTTAACCAACTGAATATCATCCATAGGAATGGCTGGCTAAATAGATCTCCATCAACTACAAAGGCAGAATAGGCATCACAGAGGCACCCACGCTCCTCAAAATGACGTATTTATGAGTTCCTCATGCCAATAGCTGGCAGGAGCCAAGTGTCCTGTGTCGCTCTGGACAGAGCAGTGGGTTGGCACCAGCTTGTGACAATGACAAGACTTTTATTAAACAGTTGTGAGCTGTAAAGGAGCCGTGGCTTCCACAGAGATCACCAGGAATTGAGGAAAACTCTTTCCAGCTCCCAGAATAAGTTCCTTCTGGGAGGGACAGCCCTTGCCTTTGTCCAATTATGATGCCAACATTTGAGTAAGCAAAGACCCATCAACACTGAACCATTTGCTTCAAAGCCATGATAGTCCTCCCTTCCCGAGCTCCCCCTGTAATGAAACAGGCTGTTAACTGTAAGTTGTGGGGTTTTTTAATGAAAAAAAGGAGGAATTCAGATCGTTGTGTTTCCTGACCTATAGCTAGCAACACGTAACCCCCGCTCTCCCTTTGCAGCTCTAAAGCGTTGATGTTAGTGTAATGTAAGATGCTGAGGAAGCGATTCCTCACAAATATTATGATGGGGTTGTCATGTGGAGGTCCATGCGGAGTGATATACGGACTGAACAACAAACTGCCCTGCCGGGACACAGCCCCGAAAGACGAGTCTGCCTCTCACGGTCTACTCTGCGCATGCCAGGGGTTGTTTCTTCAAAGAATCTCCTTCGGGGATGGGGAGGGAGGAGGGACCGAGGTGCGAGAGGAACAGACGGTCCTTTCCCAGGGTTGCAATGACCCATTACCGCTCACTCTAAATCAAGCAGTAAAAGATGGTCGATGGGGGTCTCTTTGGCTGAAGATGCTCTGCCCAAAGGAGATAAAAAGGAGAGGAGAGCACGTGTTGGTTTGTGTACAGGTGGAGATTTACTTGAGAGTCAAAGGAAGTTTCCCCCCCCACACTGCTTTTTACTAAATAATATGGGATTTCGGGAGCTATTCTGGTCCTGCTGCACTCACCCCTCCTCTGGCAGGCAGTGCCTGGTGGAGGTGGCTTTGTCTGTATAAAGAGAAGTTGAACAGCCCAGAGGAGCCCTCCTGACAATTTTACACTCATTTCAGACACAAAAGAAACATCAGAGCTCCGTCATCTCTTAAAAACAAAGACACCTGCTTTAACAATATCTATGTCCAAGTCCGGGAGAACTTTATGGAAATGTCTCCCACTGAGAAACAACTGTAATACCAAAACTCCCCCCTCAACATTGGATATCAGCTCTTCCAAGGCTGGCTATAAACCTGTGGCCTTGTTCAACTTCTTTTCATGTTTATAGAAATTAAGGAAGGAAGAAAACTCCAAAAGCCCATCTGGTTGTCTCCTTCCTCCTCTCGGGGAAGATTCCCACCCCTGGAGTTCATTTCTGTTCTCTGGGACTGGGCTTTTGATTTGGCAGCTCACAGATCACGTCCAGCCTGCCAGACACCACAGAGGTCTCCTCCGTGCAGCTCCAGAGCAGACAGCTTGGGGACATACCATGAAGGTCCTATAATGCTGAAAACCGTTCCAGCCAGATCTCCTGTCTCCTAGACAGCAGTGTGGGATCAAGGACAGCCCCAAGCTGCAGCAGGACTCAGCAGCTCCACCACTGCCTCCACGTGGTCCACACAAGAGGAGCACTCTCTCCCACCTCAGGGTACAAAGGCATCCATGTGTAGCAGCTCAAACACACCTGGAAGACCCACAGCATCATGGAGTATCTTTGCATTTCCAGCTGGAGTGAACCACCAAACTCCTTTCTTGGATCCCAGGACCACCATGATTGCATCTCAGCAGGCATCCCAAGCAGGGCCAGGCTTCTGGTGCTGTAAAGATGCACAAAAGGCTGTGGTCCCTCTCCCCGTGGCTCAGGCATTCCGCTGGCTGCTGGTGCCTTTGAGCTGCAAAATTACCTCCCATGGGAGCGCTCCAAAACCAGAGCATTTGTGCAGCAGGCTTCTCCACGAGCACGTTTTCTCCAGAGGCATGACACGCATGCCTGCGGACTCTGCTGCTGTGGGAACCTTCAGAAACTAGCAATGTCCCGGTCTCTCTCAACTTTGTCCTGTTGCACATTATAGTTGGTGTGTTGCTACTGGCATGTGCTATAGGATGATTAGGGTGGTGTTTTGGGGGTGAAAAGTAAAGAGTAAATATTCTTTGTACTGGATGCCATTGAAAAGTTGTCTATGAAAACAGGGGACTGAATTCAGTGGTGCTCCTTTCCAAGTTTTTTTGAGCAACCTGGTGTAATGGAAGGTGTCCCAGTCCATGGCAGGAGGAGTTGGAAGTAGATGATCTTTAAGGTCCCTTCCAACCGAAACCATTCTATGATTCTAAGTTTCAATCTCCTGTCCCAAGTTTCTTTGCCTCCCTCTGCCATTGTGAGGGACATCGCTTCTCAAAGCACCCACTGCCATCGAAGGGCCTTCACTGGGAGCCTTCCAGAACTAAGCCTAATGTGCCGTGCACCAAGAGAAGGGGTAAAGCCCACAACAATTCTTGCTGGGAATCTGGTTCTCCAGACACTTCCAGCACGGCAAAATAACCTCAGCTCCGTGGTCTCTCTTCCAATTGATATTTTCTCTGCCATATGGACAAGAAAATATCTGCCAATAAAATAATTACAAGCTGACATGAAGGCAATGTTGTGAGGGGCATGCGGATTTTTCATGTTTAAATCCATGCATGAAGACTCTAGATCCAAAGGAGAGACGAGTCTAATCCCCACCCCGGGGCAAGATGCCATTTGCAACCCTTTCCCAAGCCCTAATCAGTTCTCTGCTATGCCAAAACACAGTATCTAAGCAACATGTGGGAACACATTAAGAGAACATTGGCATCTTGGAAAGTTTACTGTTCAAGTGAATGTTACAGGCAAAGGGCGAGAGGAGACAGTGTGGGTGGCAGGACACAGCTTCTCCATCTTCTTTGCAGATAGGTCCCCATTTCTCAGAGCCTTGACCCATTTTTCTGCTGACTCTTGTTCCATTGCCTGACCTTTCGTGAAATGGTGTGTGGTGCAGTCGACGTGCTGGAGGGACAGGATGCCATTCAGAGGGACCTGGACAGACTGGAGAGGTGGGCCTGTGCAAACCTCATGAAGTTCAATAAGGCCAAGTGCAGGGTCCTGCACGCGGGCTGGAGCAATCCCATGCACAAATCCGGGCTGGGAGGAGAATGGATGGAGAGCAGCCCTGAGGAGAAGGACCTGGGGGTGTTGGTTGATGAGAAGCTCACCGTGATCCAGCAATGTGTGCTGGCAGACCAGCAAGCCCCCGGCACCCCGGGCTGCATCCCCAGCAGCGTGGCCAGCAGGGCGAGGGGGGGACTGTGCCCCTCTGCTGCGCTCTGCTCTGGGGAGACCCCCCCGCAGTGCTGCCTCCAGCTCAGGGGCCTCAGCACAGGAGAGACATGGAGCTGGTGGAGCGGGGCCAGAGGAGGCCCCGGAGATGCTGGGAGGGCTGGAGCCCCTCTGCTGGGAGGACAGGCTGGGAGAGTTGGGGGGGGGGGGGTCAGGGGGGGTCAGCCTGGAGAAGAGAAGGCTCTGGGGAGACCTCCGAGCTCCTTCCAGTGCCTAAAGGGGCTCCAGGAGAGCCGGGGAGGGACTACTGATCAGGGTGGGGAGCGATGGGACGAGGGGGAATGGTTTTACACTGAAAGAGGAGAGTTTTAGAATAGGTATTAGGAAGAAATTCTTGACTGTGAGGGTGGTGAGCCCCTGGCGCAGGTTGCCCAGAGAAGCTGTGTCTGCCCCATCCCTGGAGGTGTTGAAGGCCAGGTTGGACGGGGCTTGGAGCAACGTGGTGTGGTGGGAGGTGTCCCTGCCCATGGCAGGGGGTTGGAACTAGATGATCTTCAAGGTCCCTTCCAACCCAAACCATTCTATAATTCTGTGGTCTCCATGTGAGGTTCTCCATTTTCCCCTAACTGTCACAGCAGAGGTTACAGGCATCCAGAGCATCTCCTACCCACACCACTCACAATTTTCAGTCATTTATATCAATTTTTCTTTCATAGAAATCACCACCGCCGCCCTGAAGCAAGCACAAAAGGAATTACAGAAAATCAAACAGCATTGAGGGTTCTGACCCTTTCTTCAGCAGAAATGGGATATTGCAATGGAAAAATATGAGTGACTCCACTGCTGAGAAATATTGAGGGCTGCAATTTCTCTTTGCTGCCGGGGTTTGATGAAGGTGGGAGTGATTTGTTGCATCCTAAGAAGGCAAAGTTTGTGTAGTCACTCTTGAAGCGCGTGGGAGGGAGTATATATCTGTCTGACGGACTGTCTGCTTTTCCTCTAGTAATTTTTGAGCCCCTTCAACAATTTCCAGTTAAAAAGCAGCAGTCTCCAAAGTACTTGAGTTCCAACATGTTTCGTGAAGGAGGGAGGGAAAGAGAAAGAGTGCGACAATATAAATGTCCCCACTGAGGAAAAGCAGGTATATGGTTTGTGTCCTTATTAGACCCTGGAAGATCTACATGGGAGAAGCTGTGAACATCCCAAACATTGTAAAAGCTGCAGCAAGGTTCATAGCTAATAGACACTGGAGACCTCAAAACAGAAATCGTTTCAAATCAGGCTGCTTTGCTCCTCATTGCTCACAGAATAGCAATCCTTGCAGAGACCATGAGTCCCCAGCGCTGATTGCAATGGGTTGAGCAAGTCCTCAGTGTCTCCTCGGCTGGCATTATAGGTTTATCGTATCTCCTTTTGGTCTTCCGCTTCCCCTTTACAAATCAGGGACACTTTAATGTCATCCTGCCGGCACCTCCCTCCCCAGGAGCTCTCTGCCTCCTCCTATCCACCGCCACTCTGCCGACCCCGGCTTTATCACTGGAGCTTGTCAGGACAATGCCGGAGTGAATTTGCACTTGTATCTCCTGCTGTTTGTTATGATGGCCTGGTGTATTTCTCCTGCTGGAGAGTTTGCTTAAATGCTTACATTTCCAGCCAAGCCTTTGTACATGAGTGAATCCATGTGTCCTGCTCTTTTTTTCCCCTTTGGAGCGCTCCAAGATTTTCTGGTCCTGCCCCAGTCATGGTGTCCAAGTCATGCCTGCTTCGTGGAGGGACAGGAAAGACTTGTGTCATGTGTGTCTAATGAGGTCAAATTCCCAAACCCCGTGGGTTTCCACATATCATTATCCCAAGGCTTTTGGCTTCCTCTCTCCCAGTTTTCAATGTTTTTAACTCTTTCTTCCGTTCTGCAAACACTCTGACTGCTGATCCACCAGAAAACCATCCCCATACCATGCTGCCGAGAGGTTAATAGTGTTTGGGACATCAAAAAAAGATCATTTCACCTAGGAGGACAAACAGGTGACACCAACCAATCCTTATTTTTTTTATAGGATGTTTGCTGTAGCAAATATCCACAAATATTCTGCTTCCCTCAGTGGTGTGAACAATCAAACAAAAGGGCCAATTGCTTCAGTCTATGTCTGTATTTGTGCGAGATTTGTGCCCCCAAAGCCCTGTTTCTCTGTCTTCCCTTAGCCTGTATCTCTAACCCATCTCCATCAGCTGGACAAAACAAGGGAGGAGATGAGGTAGCACCAGTATGAAAAAAAGAAGCAGAAATCCCCAAAAAACACATGTAAACAGAATTCTCTTGCTGGTACAGATTTGCTTGTGGAGAGGGATATCAGGGTTTTCTGAAAGCCACATGGAACGTATTTTGACAGTATAGTGGTATCCTCTACTGGGAAAAAAAAAAAAAAAACCAACAGAAAACTTAATCACTTGTTGGGTATTTCAGTGAGGTAACTATGCTGCATTTTGCTGTCCCTAAGACACCAGAGAAGTTAATTATTCCTTCCTCTGAGCTGAAATTATGCAACTGAAGCCTTTACCTACGTCTGTCATTGCCTTAGAGCTGCTGTTGACGCACTTAACGTAGTGCTTTCTAACTGGCTGCAGACCACAGATCTCCATCCCTCCAATGGAGGTGCGTTTCTCCTTCTCCTTTTGCAATGGCTCAGGGTGAAACCCAGCCCTAGTTAATGCACTCTAACCACACTACGGATCCTGGCCTGGCAAAAGGCTGGATTTCAGCCAGAGTCAGACTTCTGGAGGTGTTTAATCCCGTCAGCTTCAGTAGGGATGGCAGCGCACACAAACAAGGGTCATAGCATGCGGACACTGCTCAGTCCCCAACCTGGATCACATGGGAAAAAGCCCTCGCAGGATGCAAAACACGATGGCACTGGGGGTGATTTCTGTGATGCCCTGTTAAATTCACGTCAGACTGAATCAGCTGGGATAGCTCAGGGATTCAGGAGGAAAACAGAGGGGATGCTCATCACCGGGGTACGCAAGAGCAGCACATCCTTTCCAGAGACCACAGGGACACACCATGCCTAATTTCTGCTTCCCGACACGGGCAGGGAGGGTCGCAGACTGTCCCTTCCCACACCCTCACCCAACAGAGAAGATACTTACAATTTAACATGAAAACTATGCGGCATCATGGAAGGCTGCCAAGGCACCCAGGCAAACCTCCCTGCCGGGACGAGCAGTCTCTGTGCCTCACGCCGGCGGTGGAAAGCATCCTTGTAATGATACCAAAGCTCTCGCTAAGCCGAAACATGTAACAGGAGTCTCTGTGGGGAAGCGCCAATTTATCAGTCTAACTGGACTGGAAATTCCTTTTCGGCAGGATCTGTACGCTCGCGAACATGTGCGGTGCAGCCCGAGGAATGAGCAATGAACATGATATCTCTTTTATGTCTGCCATGGCAGCCGGCCTTTTAATAATAATAATAATAATAATTTAAAAAACCTGTCCGGTGACTTCACACCAGTCTTCCTAGGTATAAAACATAGATGGGAAATACTATGAGTCGTTTGTGCTATTTACCCTTGAAACACCTGTATCCTGCCTCAGTTTACTTCAGCGTTAATTGGTCGCATCTCTCAGATGCTGTAATGTTTGAACAGCAAATTGTATAAACGCCGCAAGTCGTTCCCATGAGGGTGCGACTGAAGGATCCTGGTCCCTCATAACTCGGGTTTTCTGATGTCTAGCAAAGGTTGTGGCTCACCCCTCAGCCTTTTCTTCCACCAAACATCAGCAGGATTTGTTCTTTTGCTTGCTTAGGTTCACAAAACATATGAGAAATTCCTCCTCTCTCTGGCTTAAACTGGCCAACAGCCGTAATGGTTTTTGAAGAGACAAACAGACAGACACAGGCATATGCAGAACATGATCGTATAAGTTGCGCTTTCTTAGGGAGCCAAGTAGAAAGCAAGCCAGATGACTTCAACCCAAAATGCACTTAGAAAAGAAACCCTTGCGAAGGTGATCATGGTGGTGAGGATTGAGCAAGGAGAAACAGGCTGTGAGGGCAGCTGTAACTCTTGGGTAAATTAAAATAAACAGCAATGCAAATGTAGGTGATATCAGCCATAAGGATTGCAGAGTCTCAGCCAAAGCGTTTGCAAGCTGAGAGCAGAATTTGGCTTTAGATGAATAAAATTGCTACCGGTTGTTCAGGGTAAATCGCCCTGGGTACATCCATCCTGCAGCACTGGGACACAGACATCACAGCAGAGCTGTGCCGGTAATAGACCAGAGAGTAGGGATGGCACCGAAAAGAAGAAGAGAAACCAAGGCACCTTCTCTCGGTCAAGACCCCCATGTTGTCCCTGAGAGCACTACGGTTGAGTTCCACCTCCCAAGCTCAGATGAGGGAGCGAGGATTTAGTCAAAGCACAAGAATTGGCCTAACAGATGTCAGTGTGGTGATGGGTGCCATAACAAGTCTCACCTGAGGTGCTCCCCTTCGGATGCTTGACAAGGACCCAAGAGGTTGTGTCCACCTGGGGCTGCAATGGGGGGTGCATTCACCCAAGGGAGGGATGGAGAAACCACAGGGAGAGAGCTACGAACCCCGCTGAAACCCATTAGGAGGCTACAGAAACGCTGAACTCCCCCAAAGCGTGGCCATCAGGGGGTCGGGGAGCATTAGCTGCTGTCCAGGTCGAAGAGAGGTCAGCTACAGGCACTTGCCATATTGAAAAAGGATTTGCAGCCGAACGCGGGGCTGACTGGAGAGCTCCCCTCCGGGAGCACTTGCAGAATGAACATAATTGCCTGAGCATTTAAGAAAATAGAGATCCATCTTTCCGTGCAAGTGGGCCTGCCGCTGGGAGGGGAAAGCTCGGGGAAGCAATGGAATAAATACTGGTGCTCTGCAAAACAGAGATAAATCCACCAGCAAGGAAGGAGGAAAGTAAGAGAGCTTTGGGGAAAGCCTTTTCACATCAAATGAGCAGTGCATCCCCCTGATGAGTGAGGGTGTCGGGGAAGTAGATCGATGGGCAAACACTCCAAACAGTAGCATCCATCTCTCATAATACGGCAGCAGAACTGCTCTTGTTTCCTGTAATCTGATAACCCACCAGAGGAAGGGGGAAAAATGCCTTTAAATGGTGATTATAATTCCCGTCATGGTGTTTCCTGATAAAGTGGCCCCTCAACATAGTGTTATTATCAATCATGACTACTACAGTAGCATCCTGAGGCTCCCATGGAGATCAGTACCTTCAGCGGGAGACCTTTACTGTCCTGAAGGACTTGAAGGACTCTTGTGAGACGGAGAGGTCCACAGAAGGGAAATGAGTTGTTCAAGGCCTCCGAGCTGGGAGTAAGACCAAACCCATCCACTCTTTAAGTTGTGGGATTATGTGAGCGTCATGCATATATAGCAGTGTCTGCTGGTGAGGACCTGAAGAGGTCTCTAGCCCAACCTCCGGCTCAAAGCTGGAACACCATGAGCTTCCAGACAAAAATAGCAGCTCACAAATTGCCATACTCATAACAAACTGAAAGTGGGGATCTGAAAAAAACATAACCATCAAAGCTGTATGTGATTGTACAATCTCATGAACCTCCAGCCAACTGCTAGCGAGGGGCTGACTCATGGTTTTGACCAGTCCAGGCTCTGCCGTACTGGTATTTCTTCCCATCACTTCCTGGCCTGAGCACTTCATGTCATTTTTGGTTCCTCCCTTTTACCACTAATGTGTGGAAGCAACAACGATGCTCTGGGTTGTCTTTTTTTACCTCCAATGTGACAAGCAGTTGTAATGCCGCTTCTCAGCAAATTGCATGTCTATGTCCATTGTTAACATTGCTGTCATTGGTACTCCAGAAGTATCTAAGGGCCCAACATGGGGTCAAGTGTGCCTTGTGCTAGGTCCTGTAAAACAAACATCTTTCCTCAAAAAGGCACTGTGTCACACCAGCAAGTGACCAGCACCTCAATTCTGCCCTGAAGGACTAACCTCAGATTTGCCCCATGCCTCCACGGTGCCTCTGGTCGGTGGTCCCCACACAGCACCATGGCTTGGTCCTCTCTCATTCATCCTCCCTCACCAGCGAAGCGTGTTCAGGTCACCGTTGACCATATGAGCACAAAAGGAGATGAGATCCCAGCTGTACCCACCAACATGTCATTGAAAATGAAGATGAGGCATGGAAACTGAAGTGCTCCACGGCAAAGATGGATAATTGAGGTCACTACGATCCCACCCGGGACACACTGACATCCTCTGGACAGAAGAGCAGCAGGTATCCCAAGGTGCCTGTAGCATTCTTCTACCTGCCTATCTCCTTATGGCTGAGCTGGACTGGGAGACCTGATACCATTCCTGCTCTGCTTTTTGCCTTCCCCAAGCGGTGAATTCCTCAGAAGCAGGACCGTCTAGCCCAGCCGTAAATCTGTCTTCTGTGGAGCAAGGGAGGTGGTAGAGCAAGCAGGAGGAGGGACAACATCGTGGGTGCTCCAGAATAGTCATTAGTGCAAAGAAAAACCCATCTCCCTTCTCAAAATAAAAAGGGAATGAAGGAAAAATTTCCATAAAACTCCCCTTTTACTGCTCATATCATAGAGACATAGGTCTACCCAGGTTCTGGTTAATTAGGTAGGTAATGGGTGACTGCTTCAGACAATGTGCAGGAACAGCTAATAGAGCGAGCAGCACTGAATCACAGGCCTGAGAGCAGGCAGAACAAAAGCCCCAGATTGCTTTATTATGGGTTGGGTTTTTTTGTTGTTATTAAATCATCTCTTCTAGAGAGAGTGTTGTTTTAAGCTGGCTCATGGTTTCAGACTTGCCCAAGTCTGGTTCCTGCTCCGCAGCTGCAAACACTTCATTCCCAGCAGATCTACCTGAAGCAGAGGAAACTCCAGACCGTGACAGCTCGCCGTTGGCTGCGTGTTCCCGAGAGCCAGGCTCCCACCCACCACCCTGCTGCAAGACCAACACCTTTCCTGGCTAACACTGGACCCCAGAAGACGTGTTTTCCTCCCTGAGCCCACCACTGCCAGCTCCCAGATGTGTGTGGCTGAGGGAAGGCAACCCTGCTGTCCTCTGGGTGCCTTGAGGAATAATTTGGAGCAGGTCAACATGTAGACCTCACAGTGACGCTTCACGGCTTCTTAAGGTGTGTCTGGACTAGAAACCACACACAAATCACAACCCCAGTGACGTTATGGATTTCCCCAAAATGATGATGAATGATACCTACTCTATTTGCCACGAGAGGGCACTTTTACATTAATTCTCACATCCCTGGCTCTAGCATGGAGTCCGCCCGAATACGGCTTGGTCACGGTGGGATCCAATATCCAACTCATTGGGGAATTTATTTGGCAAGGACGGGGCTGCATTGAGCATATTACTCATGACATTACAGGGGAGACTGCAGTAAGGGATAGGGGTGCAGCTGGAGGTCTTGGTGTATCAGTTCTGTACGGAAAGAAATAACAGCAAAGAAAGCCCCTGTGGAAAATGATGCCACAGGCAAAGAAAACTTCCTCGGAGGAAACAGTTTTCTTGGGAAGATTACGCAAAAGTGTAACGTCTTTCCATCCCGATGAAGGAGACACCTGCTTCCCAACTTCTCTAGCAAAGGCTGTATAAATTAGCATTTTGGAAACAGGACAGTGGCTAATGCTGCAGGCACGAGTCGTTCCTTTGCAAGCACCTCACCAGTTGGAAGCTGCAGGATAGAGTCCAGACTGCTGACTTGGAGTTGATTAGAAACCTTATTTCCCCCCTCCCTCTCCATCATGAGGTAGATATGGAAAACTGCAAACCCTGAGAATATGCATAGCTCTGAAATTACTGCTATTCATCATGTCCAATTGGCTCTTGGAGGAATCCCAACCAGTCAAGGATTTCTGCAGTATAACAATAGGTGATTATCTTTTGCTCCAATTCATTTTGTCACAACAGCCTCACAGCCTCTGCAGAACTGTGATTTTCATTTGGTTTCCAGGAAAAGTACAGAAGATCCAAGCAATGAGACAGATCTTTGCTTCTCTGGGGAAGGCACCTCATGTTTAGGCAAGAAATCAGCTGTGCCTTGTAAGCCAGTGAACAGACACAATCACTATCTTGTGTCTCAGGTTGGTGGGGGATGTAGGCAGGACTTAAATGTCACTTTAACTAAATTCTGCAACTTTCATTCAGAAAGAGGATGACAGACATGAAATAGATCAGTCCTGGGAAAGAGAAGGCCTTTTTTCAGTCATCTTTACCCTTCCTCTTTTCATCTTAGCTTCATTTTAAGGAACCAACCATATGTACAGAATCACAGAATGGTTTGGGTTGGAAGGGACTTTTAAAGGCCATCTGGTCCAACCCCCCTTCAATAAGGAGAGACATCTTCAACTAGATCAGGTTTCTCAGAGCCCTGTCCAACCTGGCCTGGAATGTTTCCAGGGATGGGGTATCTCCTACCTCTCTGGGCAACCTGGGCCAGGGGCTCACCAACCCTCGGAGTAAAACATTTCTTCCTTATATCTAGTCTGAATATATTATTGTGGCCTTCCAGTACCTAAAGGGGGCCTACAGGAGAGCTGGGGAAGGACTTTTTACAAGGGCATGTGGTGATAAGATGAGGGGGAATGGTTTCAAACTGGAAGAGGGGAGATTTAGATTAGATATTAGGAAGGAATTCTTCACTCTGAGGGTGGTGAGGCACTGGCCCATGTTGCCCAGAGAAACTGTGGCTGCCCCATCCCTGGAGGTGTTGAAGGCCAGGTTGGACGGGGCTTGGAGCAACCTGGGCTGGTGGGAGGTGTCCCCCTGCTGGAACTCGATGATCTTCAAGGTTCCTTCCAACCCAAACCATCCTATGATTCTATGATTCTATGAGACATATATGAGACATACCATTTTTTAACACCTCCAACACTGAGAAAAGGGGCTGTCAAATACTGAGCAAACACAGGAAAATCTCACAGAAGAACAAGGATTATAAGAGACTGGAGAAAATATGACCAATGAAGAAAGACTGGTGGAGTGGTGACGACTCAATCTAGAGAAAAGTCCATGGAGGGAACATGATGACTGTCTTGGCATCATTTGCAGCCAAGCAAATTTAGATTGGCTCTGAAGGAAACCTACTAAGATGATGGAAGAGAAACAGTGAAAAAGTCTACACTCATTTCTGCTGTGGGTTTTAATGAACTGGCAGCGTGGTCCTTGGTGTAGACTTTTAGACTAGGTGGTCTCTTGAGCTTCCTTCTGTCACGAAGCTTCCTCCATGCCCAAGATTGTGAAATCCCATAGGCTTTTCTGTGTAAAAGACATGTAGACGTGGTGCTGAGGGACATGGTAAACCATGTGGTAACTTGGCAGTGCTAGGTTAATGGTTGGACTTGATGATCTTAAATGTCTCTTCCAACAAAAATGATTCTATGATACGTCCCATAAAAAAAAGGAGTCTCTGTAGCTCCACCACCAGACTTATAGCACAAGGGAGCAGAGTAGCAGAAGGACGTTCATCTTGTCTTCAAAACCAGTGCCGGCGGCCAGAAATGTCCATTCACCCATATACATCCTACCTCTGAGCACCACGGTTTATAAGGACCGGTTATGGTTAAAGAAGTTGAGCTACCAGGTTGAGCGTGGAGGTGGTGAATCAAATCCCGTTCTCAGTAGCACTAAGTATAAAGCCTTTCTGCAAGCAGCTTACCTGACATTTTGTCCTTGCTGGGGAAATTTCCAATAAGACCAGTAGAAAAGAAGACAGAAAAGAGCTAAGATGATTTTGTTTTATGTGTGGCAAACGTTCAGCATTGCACAGTATTGGAATACACTGAAACCTTTCCAGCTGGATGACGGAGACAGAAGGGCATTGCCTGAGCTGGGGTAGGATGCACTGGGGTGCCTGCTAGCAGCAAACACCACGGCAAGAAGGAAACATGGGTCACACCCTAATTTATGTTTATAAAAAGCATCTCTGGCTCCCATCCCCATGACCATGGCTACAGCCTCTCTTGGTCAAAGCAAAACATGCCAGATCGGTTCGAACATGCAGACTCCGAGAAGACCGAGGTACATATTTCTCAGCCTCCCCTGGAAAGGCCATGCAGATTAGGAGGAAACTTATGAATTAAAAATACACCGTGACCCAGGGAGAAGATTTCCTTCCCTGTTTTCTAGCACAGGCAACAAAGCCCACTTTCCAGCTGCAGCAGGCTGGGCTAAAAAGCAAAGGCAGACCAAGGGCAGGGAGGACTCCCGGGAGACATGACAGGCAGGAGCACTTAGGTCATCTCCAAATGTCAGAGACCCCTCATCTCTGTCCTCCTGCACTAACCTTTTACTTTCAAGCATCCTCTTCCCAGCCAAGACCCTTCATGAGAGCGTTGGCCCTCTCCAGCAGGTCACGGCTTCCAGTGGCAGAGCTATTTGCAGCAATCAGCTCTTGCTCAAGAGTCAGGAAGCACATGGCCGAGGAGGCTAATTAACAAGAAGACATTTCAATAGCATTTCCGTTTTGTGGGGCTCACAGTTGGAATTTGTTCCCCCTCTCCCCGGTGTGGGAAAAATAAATAAATAAATAAATAAACGTGTTGCAATGACTCTCGGAGACAGGGAGTGACATGTGGATCTCTGGCACCTTCCTGCTGAATTCTTTGGGTGAAGGAGTCTGACCCTTCCCGGGGAGGAGGTTCATGCCTCAGCTGGGTGTGCGTGATAGGAGGGGAACATTGCACCAAGACGGCCTCCTTCCATGCAAGAACCACCCACAAAGTGTCTTCTCCCATCACCTTTCCCCAACCGCGGGGACTCCCAAAGTCCGTTTGGAGTCGCGGCTCCTTGCAGGCGTGTAGTTCTTGCGCAAGGTTTGTCCCCATCACTCATCTTACAGACACAAACTACTCCCTTTGGTCATAAAAATCAAGTCACGGCACGCCTTGCAAACGTGATGATCTGAGAACGGAAGGGTTACGAGTGCTCAGGAAAGCCCGGGTTTAAAACCCAGGTAAAAATTCAGGAGGGGTAATGGTACAAATATGGATGATTTGCATGCAGCGGGTGAAAGACTGTCGGTGCTGTGGGTGTAATTTCACCGGCGCTAAGCCTCTTCAGCTGTACAAAATGATCCGTGGCTGCAAACCAAGGGGGGAAGCTGAGGGACGGGGCAGCTTTGCAGCTCGTACGCTGGCAGCTGAAAGCAGCAGCTGAGGCATCTCCGCTTCCCAACCACACCGGGAATTTTCCCGGACCTCAAACCAACGAAGAAACTCAGCAGCTCCCAACTTTGGGAGAAATTTCCTCAAAACCGACGGCGAAAGGGTTTTCCCCAACATCTAGCGGCCGGCAAAAGCACTGAGCGAGATAACGCGGCAGGAGAAAACAAGCCGTGCTATTACCAGGAAGATTAATTACAAGCACAATAATATCCAGGCCTTCCGATGAAATATTTTACAGTATATTGCCCTCAGGAGAGCGGCTCTTTTTACTGATTTATTTTAACCTTCACATTACGCAGATACGTTATAGACGTCTTCAGAGATGCCCTGGTGTTATTTGCCCCCTGACAGCAAATAATAAACTCTTTCTCAGCTATATAACATTTCCAAGGAAGCCCTTGACGTGACTAGAAAAATATCGAGGACAATTAAGTCACATGGCACTTGTAGCCCTGTGGGAACGGACTTGAGCTCTGCTCCAGGACTCGGATAGCATGAGAAACTCTGGTTCAAACGGAGTAGCAAGAGTCTTGGAGGTAGTAATTATTAAAGATCTCCTGGTTAAAGATCCTCTGGGGTCTCTCTATTATTTTAATAATGGTTCAAGCCAACTTTACTGCTTCCAGAGGAGCCCGTTAGCACAAAGGAGGAAGGGCTCATCGCAAGAGAACGTGGGCAGGAGATCGGTTGCCTGCGGTTTTGTTCAGTGGGGAGCAAGGGGGTGTTTGTCACGCATCTTTGGGGGACCAGGTAAATTTGGTGTCTCGCTTGCAGCCCTGCTTTCAGTCTCACTGGATGGAGCAATATCACGGGCAGATGTTGCTGTGAGGAGGACATCAGCGTGGGTGTCCGGTGGTTAAGACATGGTTAAGAGGATTCAGGCAGTCTGGGGACATTTCCAACCATCTAGTCTGCCAGGCTTGCTTTGTCCCTGCCCTTGATTCCCCATCTGCAATTAATAAGGCAGCTGTGTTTGTGCAGCCCCTGGCACTCCGGCCACAGAGTCTGGCTGAGGCCCCACACAACCATCATACCAAAGAGAAATGCTTGCCACCAGAAGGGGTGGGGTGGGAAAGGAGGCCAGATCCTGCTAACCTGCACAGCGAGGGACCTACAGCATCCATCGGCATCAGGAGAAACATGCTGACCTCCCTCAGGACCCAAGAGCTGTGGCACACACTGGAAGGTGTTTCTACAGTGCCTGGCACACGCAGACATAGGTCCCCAACTGATGCTTTCAATCACAGAGAGCAAATCCATCAGTCATCAGCACACCGATATTTGTGGGGTGCCAGCATCAGTGCTCCTGCCAGGCTGGGTCCCACCACGCTTCTGAAGGTTCCTCCACACCAGCTCACCATGAACCTGCTCTTTCTCTCCCCTACAGTCTCCTCATCCCACACACAGAGCAAAACTACTCTTAAATCCTGTGATAAGCATCAAAGCACCTTAATGTAACATTTGGGTCCCATCCCATCTGACCCAGACACCATATCCTATTTCTCTCATTGCTGTGAGTATTATTGTGATGGCATGGGAGTCCCACGTGAGACCTGTCTGCCACGGGCTTGTGCAATAAATCTTGGTAGACAATAGGCTTTCGGCAGATTTAAAGCCTGGCTGTGAACATCACCTTCTCCGTTGAGCCCCTCAGGGGACCTAAACCCCACAGGAAGGAAAAATTTAGTTTCTAAAAACCTTAGATAACAAAAATAACACTGGGGCTTCTGGAGGCATCAGACCAGGCCATGCTACATCCTGAAGAGCTCAGTTCCTACAGCAGCAACTTTCATTGGTATCTCTACTAGGTACAGTTTTCTCCCTAATTTCATAGAATCATAGAATGGTTTAAGTTGGAAGGGACCTTAAAGACCATCTTGTTCCGACCCCCTGCCATGGGCAGGGACACCACTCACCAGCCCAGGTTGCTCCAAGCCCCGTCCAACCTGGCCTTGAACACCTCCAGGGATGGGGCAGACACAGCTTCTCTGGGCACCCTGCGCCAGGGGCTCACCACCCTCACAGGGAAAAATTTTTCCTAATATCTACTCTAAATCTCTCCTCTTCCAGTTTGAGGCCATTACCCCTCGTCCTATCACTACGTGCCCTTGTAAAAAGTCCCTCCCCAGCTTTCTTGTAGGCCCCCTTCAGATACTGGAAAGCTGCTAATTTCATGGCAATTGGGCCTGTATTTTACCATGAGCAGGTCTGAAGAAAGGAGAGTGGGGTGAAGTCCTGGCAGCAGGGCTGGCTGGTAGCCCAGGGCAACAGTGTGTCCACAAGGGAGGCATCAACATCTACACTTGTGCAACCATCTACTAATTTGTAGGGTCCCTGCAGGGTCTCTGTATGCACACCTCTGCTCTGCATTCATGCACTAGACGGCCATGGTTGAAGAGAAACCCTCTGAGATAATCATAAAGGTGACCCCATAACTCCAGGTTTAGGCTCTTCCAAAAGCATTCAGCACACTGACCTTCTCTTGCCCCAAAGAGAACGACTCCTCTACGTGGGGGTTGCAGCATCAGACCTCAAGCCCCTTAACCAACATTAAAAACCTGAAGGGAAGGGCAGCTTGCACCGACCTCTAATGCCTTTTTTTTTTTTGCCTCCCTCTTTCCAAGCCCTGTGATGCTGGAACAGATCCCTGCGAAACCACTTTGGTTGGAGAGCTGTTGTCAGGTCATTTTGAAAAGTTTGCAACACTTTGCAAATTGTTCTTGCTGGAGGTTGTACAATAACAGTGCCATTACTCAAAAAACCCATCCAAGAATATTATGTTAGACACAGGTCAGATCTCTCCACCCATAACGATATTCCGAGGGAAAAAAAAAAAAAAAAAAAAGAAAGAAAAATGAGGAAAAGAAATTATTAAACACAAGCTGGAGATGACAAGGAAACATTTACCCTTAACTATGTATATTTTTATGGAGAAAGGTTATCTATCCATCCATCATCACATACTAGTACAGGAAAGAGCCCATGAGTATTTAGATATTTATATCTTGCATGTGTAGTTAAGGAGAAAAAATACTTGTATAGACACACGGCTGTCTTTATTCCCCCTTCCTCTCCCCTTAGGTGCCCATCACAAACACTGCATAAATAGGTTGGAGGTGGTCACCTGAGCTATTTTAATCATCTATATTAGGATGAAATGAATAGAAGCGTCTGTTTCTCTCCAGCAACAATGAAGGGACTCTCAAGCAATTAGTTCAGGTGTAAAAACCTCTATTATGCCAGAGCAATCCCATCTATATGCCTTGTTTTCTCCATCTCTAAAGCAGAGATAATAAACCTGCCTTTCTCTCAAAACGACTTGGAGATCCAGAGGGGAAATGTACTCATGACATAGGGATGGTACGTACGAAACGGCAACAATAAGGTTAACGACAAGGTTAGTAATGAGTTCATATCTACAATTTGCTGTGGGATTGCAAAAAGCCCAGGCTGTCCTCCGTTTGGAAAGTCATGTCTACATTCTTCCCAGAGCTCACAACGGACCCTTCAAAAAGCGTTAATAAACTCAGTAATTTTCAAATGTAACACCAAAGAAGAAAGGTGGTTATTTCTAAAAGCCACTCATTCGATACCTCACAGAAATTGTGTGACCGCACTCAGTGCAATTTCCGTATTTTCCAGCTTTTTGTCGAGTTGAATGCAACAAACACCAAACCCCCCATGCAAATTAGAATATTTCTTTTTTTTTCCATTTTGCGATTTTTTTTCACATTTACATTTTCCCTTGCCCCTCTGCCTTGGACTCCCCAGCATCAATGAAATCCCTCATGGTGCAAGAGCAGAACAAGGACGCAACAGAGCCACCTCCAGAGTGGGTGTTTCTCCGGTGGCTCTTGCTGCTTCAGTCTCTCCTCTCCAGCCCATGGGAAGCAGCTGGTGCCTCAAGGCCACACAAAGCCATGACCTTCTGTCCTTGGGTCTGCAGCATGGGCACAGGGCTCTGGAAGAAAATTGGGGTTGGAAAAGCTGGGACCTGATGCCTTGAATGGCTGGAAAAAGACCCAGCCCCTGGAAAGTCATCAGCTTTGGCTGGTGGGGATTGAAGGTGTAAGAAGGAGCCAGGGCTTGGAGGTGTGTCTCAACCTCTGGGTTGGAGCCAGGACATCTGAAAATACATGCCTACAAGTGCCTGTGGCCTAGGACTGGGTGAGACATCTCTTCCTATGCCATCTCCTGAAGGACTCACCAGTGAGCAGGGCACAGGGAACTCCTGTGGAGCACTGGTGGTTGGGATGCTCCTGAAGACACCGTGAGACCACACCAAACTCATGATAGCTATGGCAGAGTCCTTCTAGCATCAAGACAGGGAGACACCAGCCTCTAGGCATCCATCAGCTTTGTGTCTACACTTTGCATCAGTTTCTGCACGCTTTTGACATCTGTGAGGGGCTCTGCAAACCCGCAGTGCTGTATTTGGTGAGGTTTTGCCACCTTGCTGGGTCGGGTCAGAATCAGGCCCCAGGTCTTCAGAGGAGTTTCTAAGTTTTCCACAAGGTTTCAACAACATTAATTTCCTTTCAATCAGTTTTTCCCTCTCTGCTGATCGGTCCTCTCTGCCTTTCATACATTTCCAGGCTCTGCAGCCTCATAAAACTTCACGGGAGAACGTTTCTGCTTGGTTGGCGTGGGCAGGAAATTACTGTCATTTTTCACTTCTGCAGCCCGAGGAGGTGTTCACAGGGCCCATCATCAGCGGGCAGTTGCACGCTGGCCCTTCCAGCACCATCCCCAGAGATGTCTCAGTGCCAGCAGCCAGCACGGAAAGAAGCCAAACCCTTTATTTTGACTGGCACCGGGAAGACAACCCGGGTGTTTCAGCAACACAACATGTCCAGCCGACCCCTCAGCAGCATCTCAGCAGTGCAGTGAAGGCTGGAGAACACCCCGGCCTCCTCCAAAGGTCAGCAGCAACCCAGATGCATGGGTTTATCCCGGGTGTGGATATAACACACCCTGCCCCACCACTTTTGATTGAGTTTGAACACCAACATCCCTGGAATAACTCTGTGCTTTGACACCTCTCTGATGGATCTGGACAACAACACCCCTGAGAAGGACTCCTACAGACAACAGTGTATGGAGAGAGATAATAGAGAAGACCTTTATGGCAGAACACAAATATGAAGGCAGGACTTACAAGTGTCCACCAAGCTTTGTCTTCTCCCTTCATCATTTAAGAGGCAAAATCACAGGCAAAGCTCAACATGTTGGATGGAGAGCTAAGTCCATAATTTTGTTATTTTTGTGGGTGGAAAGGCAGGGATTGGAAGATGCAATTCTTGGGGAAAGTTCCAGGACATGCTGAACAGATGGGGAAAGGTCTGTTCTTGGCTATGCGGTAGCTCCACATGGCACGTTTCTTGGTATTTTATCCAGGGCAGCCTTCAAACTTCTACCTGATGAACTGCACCCCTGCTTTTTGGCAGGAAGAGTCTGCCACGCTCAGCAAACCGCACAAGATGGACGAGGATAGAACTTTGTCCTTCCTTCCCTGCAGAGCTGTCTCCTAGGGTTTAGCCCCCGTCCTTAGTGTTGCATTGCGTTATTCCATCCCAGATGTAAGAACTCATACATGCCCTTGTTCAGTTGTCATGTTCCAGTCAGCCCGTTTCTCCAGCCTGCCCAGGACCCTCTTCTGAGTACCAGCCATGCCCTCCAGCACGTTGGTCACTCTCTTGCCCAAGTCTGGTGCCAGAAGCTTGCTGAGAGCAGTTATCATCCAGGTTATCAATGAAGACATCCAACATTATCAATGCCAGCATTGATCCCTCAGGGATGCCACTAGCTATTGGCTGCCAGGTGGACTTTGCAGCACTTATCATAACCCTCTCAGATGTTTGCACCAGAGCTAGTTACCTGTGGCTCCTGTCATCACCACAGCGAGAAACAGAATCACACAATAATTAAGGTTGGAAGGACCTCTGGAGGTGGTGGTCCAACCTCTGCTCACAGCAGTACCAGCTCCGCTGTCGGATGTGGTTGCTCAGCCTTTGTCCCGCAAGTTCAGCTCAGCCTTGCTCTCACACAAGATGCTTTCGTTTGGGAGAGATCAAACTGTGACCTCCAAAGCAAAGAGTGCCCCTGAACTGCAGATCACCCCACTCCTCCCAGCCCCGAGCCGTGAAGACAGGGAAAGACGTACCGCTTTACCACACACTCCATGGCTAAATCTACTGTTCCATCAGCTTGTTCCACTGTTCCCGGGTTGTTCAGTAATGTTATCCTCTTTAATTCCTAAATTCTTCCCACATACAGGTACCCACCTGTAATAATAAAGAGCCAAGGTTGCAGGTGCTCCACGCATGATTTTAATGGAGTAATGACCTCTGCAGTATGACAGATTGATATCCCAGGAGGCACAAAGTGTATTTAAAGATTTTTAAATAGAAATGAGGAGAACAATCCCAGGGCTGTTCCAGCCCCTGAATTCAAGGGTAACCCCCAACCACAGGGCCAGAGCTGCAAAAACTCTCATTCATTGAGAGTTGCCAAGGATTTGATAAAGGATCTGAAGTACGGAGAACACTTTTCTCCTCACTAATTTACTCTGTTTCATCATTTCCTCAGTCACCTGCATCCTTCTTTCTTCTTTCACATTCAGACGTCAAGGTCTTTGGGGAAGGGCTTGCTTCTGCTCTGCACATCGATGCTGAAGTCTCCACGCTGCTGAAACAAAACTGGATATAACCTCTCCACTGGAAGAAATACATAATGCGCTCAGGAAAAAATCCATCTACCACTTCCATTAAAGCCCTCTACAAGTTTCCTGACCTACGTACCACTTTCTTGAGGAGCCAGGCTGGATTTCAGGTTTTAACAAAGTCAGCACAATCTCTGCTTCGGGACTCCCAGCTCAAAGCAGATAAGAGTTGACGAGCTGGTGAGAGTTTCAGAAGACCACCACGACTGTCCTTGGAACAGCCTTGAAGATGTGTCTGCATGTAGATATGTACTGTAAGAAAAGGATTCGATCTCACTGTCCCACCATCCTTGTTTTGGCTGAATAAACCAAGCAGATTTGAAAGCCATGTGTGATTAGCAAGCGTGAAACACTGAATCATGCAACATTGTGCTCAGCAGAGATGCTCAGGTGCTACCTCTAAGCAGGACAATGAACAGGAACAAGCCAACTGCATAAATTTATCAACCTCAACACCTCTCATAGGGGAGGTGGAGCACCTCTTCTATGAGGACAGGCTGAGAGAGTTGGGGTTGTTCGGCCTGGAGAAGAGAAGGCTCCGGGGAGACCTTAAAGCCCCTTCCAGTACCTGAAAGGCGCATACAAGAAAGATGGGGAGGGACTTTTCACAAGGGCATGTAGTGATAGGATGAGGGGGAATGGCTTCAAACTGGAAGAGGAGAGATTTAGAGTAGATATTAGGATGAAATTCTTTACTGTGTGGGTGGTGAGGCACTGGCACAGGTTGCCCAGAGAAGCTGTGGCTGACCCATCACCCTGGAGGTGTTGAAGGCCAGGTTGGACAGGGCTTTGAGCAACGTGGTGTGGTGGGAGGTGTCCCTGCCCATGGCAGGGGGGTTGGGACTAGATGATCTTTAAGGTCCCTTCCAACCCAAACCATTCTATGATTTTATCCAGACTAATTAACTTGAGCCTGGGATGAGCTGCGATTCAAAGTTTGCATCCATTTCCAAAACCACAAAAGGTAAGAAGAAGATCTTACTGACTGGAGTCTGTCTTCTTCTCTTCCCCCAGCTTCTCCCTACAGCAGCTGTGGATTGATGTACTGCTCAACGAGGGACAGCCATGCTCTGCCCACACAACAGCTCTGCAGGCTTTCAGGAGCACTGTGTCAGAACACGCTTTCTCCTGCTACATCCATAACTCAACACACAAAGACAACAGCAAAGGAACCAGAGGAAAGTTTCTCCTACGTTTGCTGATTAACTGTGGCTCAACTCAGACTTCTCTGATCAGGAGGTCCCAGCTTTGGTGTTTAGACCTCTGAGAGACCCAAGCACCAGCAGGTGCTGCCTGTTGCCTCTATGAAGTTCTGGAGGCTCCCAGCAAGTCATTGTAAATCCCCCATGTTTCACCTTTGAGGGTCATGTTGTAGATTGCAGACCCTTGACTTAAACCTTCAGACATGTCAGGCTTGAAAAAAACCCTGAAGCTTATCCTGCTGCACTACCTGGTTTGAGGAAAGCGTTGTGGCTTCCCTCTTTCCCCATCCCCACCAGCAGCAAACAGACTAATTTCTGGGAGGACTTGGATGATGGCAAGAGACCACATCCAACCATTGTGCAATTAACAGAAGAATTAGAACCCACAACTGAACAAAAACTACTTCATCTACTGTAATTTGTGGAGAGGATGCTTCAGCCTCTGGGTTTCCAGGCACATTCCAGTTTTCATTTTCACTTGTACTTGAGCATTTGCAAGAAGGTTTACTCCCTGCGAGTGGTACATACAACCTGAAGGTTATGAAGTATTTCCAAATGTTTCAAACTCTTACGCCATTCAGAATAGGAAATCAAAGGCATCACTGCTGGAGGTAACTGCATGAGCCACCAAATCCTCTCTCCCAGGTTCTGCCTGTGCATTGCCTGCATCGGGATTTGGAGCCTGGTTTGGGAGAGCCATCCGAGTTGTGAAATCACAGTGTAATTCTGGAGAACGAAAGAAAACCGGTCCCCTAGGAAAAGCGTGACCTGTGGGTCTGTCTAGGGAATGTGGCTCTGCAGGAATGGCTCTGTATGTGCTGCTCCTCCCAGGATGTTCCTATGGTTGATGGGGGAAAATAAAGCTACATCCCACAGCAGGCATCTCAGGAATGGGAATGCACACTCACTTCTCTTCATCGGCTCTAACTGGAGCCCAGAACCACCAGTTAAACTGCAGTGATCTGCAGTGCAAACATGTCTGCAAGCAAGATCTTTCCCTCCAGCCTTACCGCCCTCACCCATCCTCAGGAGATGGATGCTGTGATGCCGTTTTTGCCCAGCCCACGGCAAAAGCCGCATCGGTTGCTCACCTTCCCAACTACCGCCTGAAGAGAGCTCTTGGAGCCACCACCACTCCCCAGCCCCGGAGCCCGGCCACGCTGTCACCATCCAGCCAGGCGGGTATTGCAATGCCCATCTGCCCAGCAGAGAAACGCACAGGGACAAGAGGCAAAAATAACTTCTTTCCAGCAAAGGAAGATGGTTCTGCATACTTTGGTGACTTTTCACAGCTAATAATTTCCATCTGTTTAATTATCCTTCGCAACCACCATTCTTACCTGACATCCCAGCTTGCTTCCTTGCTGCTGGGGATGGGGGAGAAACCCCATTCCCATTATTCCCATTCTCTCCCTCATTTGGGGACCAGCCCTGCGAGCAGCTCAGCACCCAGGAGCCACGTTGCTTTGCCGGTTCCTCGGTGTCATCCAGGCTGCACCCTGTGCTCAGCGCTGGCTGTGGCAGACTCCTGGTTAATCCAGACAGGCACCTTTTTGACTCTTGTGCTGGACTTTCCTGGCAGGCAGGGAGACAAGGGCCGCCAGGAAAGGAAAGTTTCTAAGTATAAAACCCAAAGCGTCCTCAAGCCTCGCAAAAGTGTCAAAGTAAGAGGCACGTGGTCGACCCAAACTATTTATAAACTGAGACCTGATGGAAACACACGATGGAGCTGAACCAAATTCCTGTTTCCAACCCATCCCTCTCCCCACAGCCCGTCACCGGAGCAGCGTGGCACCAGCCAGTGTCCTTGGCTCTGGCTTCCCCGGGGTCAGGGTTTAAATTATTGCTGAGCACAGAAACTGTACCCCTCAGATGAAAAGTAGGTCCTGGATTCCTCAAGGTACATGGATGGTTGTCCTGGTTTGAGCGACACAGGACTACTTTCTCTTCTAATGTTTGGGAAAACTGCACTTTTAGAAGACGCTGGTGTCTGAATTTGTGAAAATATTTACTTTCTCGCCAGCTATGGTGTGGGGGTTTCAAGGTCCCAGTATTTTTGAGCTCTCCAGGGGCGGGGATGAGGAGGAGCGAGAGCTGAGCACTTGACCCAAGGTGGCCAACAAGATTATTTCACAGTGTGAACGTCACATTCAATATAAATTAGAAAGCTTGCTGAGGAGTTCTCTATACTCCTCGATGGCTGCCATCCTGAGAACTCCTTGCCCCAGTGCCGGAGCCCTGAGCCCTTCCCTTCCTCCCAAAGCCGCAGCACTCGCAGTGCCCCACATTTGCTGTCCACTGCTGGGAGTGCACAGCTTCTATGGACAGAACTGGCTGAGTATAAACTTCACATATTCTGTATTGGTATTGGGATCAATAGTGGTTCTTTAGTGCTATTAATGTTAATTATCTACTCTTACTCTATAAAATTTGTTTATAGTTCAGCTCCCGGGTTTCCTTCTTTTTCCCAGTTCCCTTTCCCGGGGGGAGGGGTGATCAGGTGATTGAATAATTGTCTAAACGACAATAAATTATTATGGGTTTCTCAAACCATAACAACGGTGGTCCTCAGAAGGGTGGAGATGTTAGTGCATGGTGCATACAAGCAGAAAACCTGGCTCATCCTCTTGGGAAGGGCTCTGCCCTGCAAGAGGCATTTTGCTGAGGAACGTAACGGGGTGGGCGCTTACCCTCAGTTTTTCTCCCCTATAGCCACGGGGAAGGCAGCCAGTAAGAGCAACATGCTGGTTATGTGGGGGGATGCTCCAGCTCCAACAGAATGGAAAAACCTGCAAGGCTGTGGCTAACCTCAACAGCTCACTTTCCACCTCGGCTGAGAGGTGCAAGACAGGGAGGGACCCAGCACCTGGATCATTGCCACCCTCTGCCACACCAGAACCCCCCGATTCGGCTCACCCCCTCCTCAGAGATGAGCAGCAGCTCCCTGGGCAGTGAGTGCCATCCGGGAAAATCATCGAATCATAGAGTGGTTTAGGCTGGAAGGGACCTTGAAGATCATCTACTTCCAACCCCTCTGCCATGGGCAGGGACACCACTCACCAGCCCAGGTTGCTCCAAGCCCCGTCCAACCTGGCCTTGAACACCTCCAGGGATGGGGCAGCCACAGCTTCTCTGGGCAATCTGTGCCACGGGCTCACCACCCTCACAGTGAAAAATTTTTCCTAATGTCTACTCTAAATCTCCCTCTTCCAGTTTGAAGCCATTCCCCCTCGTCCTATCACTACATGCCCTTGTGAAAAGTCCCTCTCCAACCTCCACAGTCCCACCTTGGATGAGGACAGAGGGTCCTGCTCTGCCCCTGCTCCAGCAAAGGCAATAGCTGCAACAGCAACTGGACATCACACCAAACTATGGGGACCATAAGTCCGGTGCTCCCTCCCTGGCAGTGGCAGCCTCTTCCCCCAACATGGCTGGGGAAGAGAAGGAAGAAGGACACAGGGGTGGGGAGAAGGAACAATTTTGGAACGTACAAGTCCTAGAAATGTGAAATGTTAAGACCTAGATCTATTCTGAGTCATCAGAAGTAGTCTGGGCTGGGAAGGTCTATGTCTCTAAGTTGGGCAAGTTTCTGTTCCTTCCATTAGGGCATTTTTAAACTTTGCAGGACTCTCTCACCTGCAGATCCATCCCTTCCTGAACCCCACAGCAGCCTCTGCTCCCCAAATGTGGGGAGCCTCTGCTCCCCCAATGCTAGATGTGGCCACCAGGAAGAGGTCTCATCCCCTTCTAGGTGACCAGGCAGCCCCTGGAGGAATGAGGCTCTCCATCTCAGCCACTGCTTCTAGACACTTGTGCAACACAAACGCACGTCTGTAGAAAAAGCAATTATGGGTTGTCGTAACAAAAAGCTATCAAGAGAAACAGAGAGCAGACCGCAGAAAGGAATTATTTTCAAGTCCGGTGGTTAATAGCTTTCTTTGCAGAACTCATGGCTGATCCTCCACAGAAGGTCCCACGCTTCAGAAGGAAACGTTACCATATTTGTTCTAATGCCATTGAGCTGCTCTTGCAAGTGATAATCCCACTTTTGTCACGCGTTCTTCTCACAGGAGCCATATAGGATGCTACGCTTCCAGTCACTAGCAAATTAATTGGGTTTAAGATGTGTAAAATTTAAAAACTACCAGGGGAGGAAAGAACAGCAACCTTTTCCTGAGCTTTTTATTGAATTCTTAGGGAATTATGGATACGTGTGATTTGGATGAACAAAAACACGGAGCTGGAAAGAAGTTCAGGGTCCAGCGTAGACCACCCTTGGTTGCTGAAACAGGAGCACACTGGTATGGGACATGTCTCAGGGATGGTGTAGCACAAGCTGGGGCCTGATAGGCTGGAGAACAGCTTTTGGGAAAGAACCTGTGACAATGAAGACCAACCATGCCATGGGGGGTGGTGGTAGGACTGGAGCCAGCAGGGCCAGAGAAGTGATTCTCCCTCTCCGTTGAACATTTGTCAAACAGGGCGCTGGGACCAGTTTGGACTCCTCAGTACCAGGCAGATGGTGATAGAACCCAGGAGACCACCAACCTGATTGGTACTGGAGCTCAGGGCATACACAGAGAGGCTGAGAACTGGGTGTGCAATGAGAGTAGAAGGCAAAGGGGGATTTTATCGCTCTCTGCAGCTCCCTGCTGTGATAATGTAGAGGAGAGAGATGAGCTCTTCAGGGGGATGCTCAGTGATGGGAAGGAACACAACAGCCCAAGTCAGAACATAAGAAATTCCCATTAAGGAATAGCAGCATCACCCCTGGCTCTTGCTCCACCTGTGATGAGGAACCTCTCAGCATCTCTTCCACCACCCAACCCCCACACGGAGCCACTTCACATTTCCCCTTTGGGACACGGCAATGTTTTGCACTCATCTTATTAGAAAACCAGCTTCAAATTCCTCTGGTAGTCTGAAAATCCCAGCTGAGACCCATCGGATGGAGAGAGCTGTATCTGGTTTTATAAGGTATCAGTTTCACGAAGGGGAGGAGGTGGAAGCAGAAGAGATGCTGTCCATGTGCCAGACGGGCATGGACAAGTCCCAGGCCAAGTTCACACCTCATCATAACAGCTTATTAACCAGCAGGTCAAGGGCTTGAGTAGTAACCCCACTGTGTTGCAACCCCCATGTAGACATGGGAAGATTGGGAGATAGGTCCTGCTCATGGAGGCAATGGAGATATCTAAAGTCTTATCTGCTTGCTGAGCTTATCGTGGTTGATCAGAGGTTGTTTTGCTAAGATGGTGTGCAGATTTTTCCTCTTGCTCTTAGGAAGTGGGATGGGAAGCAACAGTTTAGGTTTCAAAAAAATACTCAGACACGTGCTTAGCCATAGGATTGTGGATTCATCCACTGCTTTTTAACCAGCTCCCCTTGAGAGCAGCACCGAGACCCTGTTTGGGAGCTGTGCAGGGCAGGAGCCTCCACCTCCAGTCCCAAGCAACAAGGAAGGATAAGGCATCACCACGCTGGACAGAAAATACAGCTCCGCTTCGGCTCCAAAAACATTTTGGCATAACTCACTAACTTGAATTTTATCTGCAAACGTTTTCAGTCTGATACTACTGGGAATCCTGCTTTTTCCGAGACTTACCAACAGGAAATCCCTGAGCTGGAGGGGTTTAGCTGTAATGAACTTATTGTATATTCAAGCACTGCACGTCAATTTGGATTACGATGTCAAAAATAAGCACTGAGAGCATGCAACCATACCCTGGGGTCACCTGTCAGGAACTCCAGACTGAAATTGGCCAGATATAGACCAGCACAGCCTTGATTTATATTTTTCCCTGTTCAAATACAACAGCTAAGGGCGAACGAACCTACTGTGTCCTGGAGATGAGCCGCCTCCTCCTCTCCCCAGTGCCTTCTTCCACTTTGCACGGGGGCTTCCTTGGCTGGGGATGCCTCATTAGAGGCTGCTCAAAGAGCTCGGGACTAGCCAGATGCCTTGGGAGGCTAAATTCCTTTATTAGCGCACATCTAAATCACTGCCACTTGTGTCATGCTGGGACCCCGAGTCCCAGGCACAATCAGGATTCCCATCTTCACGCACAGGTGAAGACAGGCTCTTGCTCCCCAGCCTCAGGGTAAAGACGCACAGGAATTCACGCGGATCGTGGGATGCAGGAGGAGAGGTGCGTGGGGGCAGGAGGGATAATTTACACCTTCCCCTCCAGGCACGTGGCCACAGCCCCGTTCAGGGGCTGCAGGCAGTTTGTGCCTGTCTTTCCATCCATCCTCTTTTCTCCGCAGCGCCGGATGCAGGCAGAAGCAGGGAGGCTGGACCGGAATCTCCGTTTGCTTCTCATACTCCAATCCCAAGCACTCCGGGGTGAGACCCGATCCTCTTCTGCTGCCCATTGCCCAGCGCCACCACAGAGTGCGCAGCGCAGCCTCACATCGGCAGAAGGGGCAATACAGTCGCACAGGCATGAGAAAAGGTACCCTGCACCGAGGGGATGCTTAGTGGAAAAGTTTAAATCGCAGGTACGACCCATGTTCTGGATTTTAAAGTTATTCCAAAATAGAAGACAAGAATCAGACGCAAATGCACACCTCCTCTAAATAAACAGTTTTGCTAAAGTTTCCACGAGCCAGGGACTAATGTTATTGTCTGCAGCCTTGGTGTCCTCCCCAATTAATGTCACGTTCCCTGAGATTTCCTCCTAAATCCTTCTCATGGAGACTCTACAGCCTCTTACAGCTAGCTGGGTGGAAAACAGGCTTGGAGAAAAGGAAGGTCAAATTTGGTTCCTCCAACCGAAGGTCACGGGACTGGAGTCTTAAAAAAAAAAAAAAAAAAAAAAAAAATCTTCATTCACGCAGCTCTTCATAATGCTCTAATGAGTTTGTTGTGAACTTGGCAATGAGATTAGAGCTTTATTTGCTTTGAGGAAATGTTGAGCTTCCCCTCCCTTGCAAGTACACGTGCACAGTCATTTGGGAGATGGGGGCCACAGGCCCCAGTATGCTTATCGAAGTCAGGGATGGAGTTTGCAGGGCACTTGCAGCCTCTTTTCTTCCCTGCAAACATGTTCAGCCACATGAGAAACCTGTCACCTCCATCCCTTCATCTGTCCATCCATCCCTCTGGTTTCCAGTCTCTGAATCACAGAATTATAGAATTGTTACAGTTGGAAGGGACCTTTAAGATCATCGAGTCCAACCATCAACATCACACTGCCAAAACCACCACTAACCCATGTCCCTCACCACCACGTCTACACGTCTTTTAAACACTTCCAGGGATGGTGACTCCACCACTTCCCTGGGCAGCCTGTTCCAGTGCTTAACAACCCTTCAACGAAAATGATGAAAAGCCTTGGGTCTCCTTTGCTTTGGCAGGTAGAGAAGAGTCGATGTTATCTGCTTTATTCATTCATCCTATGCTGAAAAATCACAGCAGAGGTGGAGGTCACTGCCTTCAGAGATGCTCCACCAAAGAGCATGAAGAACGCTGCTCTGCTGGTCCCCAACTTGACTAAGACTCCCGCGAGGCAGCAAAGCTTTTCATTAACGCTGGAAGCTTGGCTGCGCAGAGCGAGCCCACGCTAATCAGCCCACGTACTCCAGTGCCTGATATCTGGCTAACGTCAGGGCAGGGAGGATTAAAGCTTCCCTCTTTGGCCGTCTGCAGTTCCCAGCAAAGCTGACAGCATCTTGGACTTCTCACCCAGGACAAATCCTACCCCAATTTAGCAAGTCTCCTCCGTGGACAAAGGGGTAGCCAAACAACCGCTTCGCGTTGTCACACGACGCGCTGTTGACAAAGTTATCGCTAGAAAAACAAGCCGGAGCCAAGCCAACCGGGGCCCTCCGCCTACTCCGGCATGAGACCATTTCCTGCTAGCGCAGGGAAAAAGGTTATTAAAGATACACATGGAGGCAAAGGTAAAGATTGCTGCTGCAGGTTGTGGAGCCGCGCTGGCTGTATATCTGCGTTCAGGGTCCGAGAAAGGCAATCTGCAACAGGAGGGCTCCATCTGGTAGACGGCAAGTACGAAATCCAAAGGCTCGATGTTAAAACTAGACTGGGTAGATGATAAAAAGGTGCAACAGGAACGTGGCCGAACGCGATCGAGCTCAACTGGGAATTAAATGAGAAGAAGCTGCAGTTGCAAGTAAGAGTTTTCAGCTGCCCAAGTTCATGCCCTGAACAGCCTATGTCTCTTCCTCACCATCTGCTGTGGTAGGAAGCATTTCCATGCTTTTCTGAAATACCGGGGCTTATATGGCAAATAACACGCTGAAACAATCGAGGCGAAACGCTGTGGCCTGTATATTACAACGGGTTAGGCAAGACCAGCCCCAAACCAGCCCAGCCGTTTGGCAGCCGCTCTTCTAGAAAATGCAGATGGGATGTGGAAACACGTGTAAAGTTATACGGACTTTAAGCACCCTTCCATAGAAGATATGAAGCAGAACACCTCAGTGCCTCTTGCCCTTTCTTCGCACATGGCTGGATCTCCTCGTTTAGTGGTTGCCCTCCACGGGTATGAACAGCTCTTCACAACTGCAACACTCGTTCTTCACTCCAGCACCAAGCCTATGGTTCCAGCTGACGGGAACATGCTTAAACCTCTCTGATGGCTTGTGGTTTGGCAAACATCCGAGGAGAGAAACATCCGGGTAGATCTGTTACTAAGAGTTGCTGGTAGAGCCCAGCAACTACAGAGCTTGCAATTAATTGTATTGCAAACACAGTGCTAACGACAGGAAAAAAGGAAGAGGTGACAGACCTCAGTGGGTGGAGAAGTCCTACAGAATCCATAGGGCACTCTCCCCTTTACAGGCCATCTGAAAATACGTGGAGTAAATTAACCTCTTTTCAAAACAAATTAATTTTTTTTTTGTTACAAATATTAATGAGAAACAGAAAATGGGGAATACTTTTAGAGATTATAGAATCACAGAAGAGTTTAGGTTGGAAGGGACCTTGAAGATCATCCAGTTCCAACCCCCTGCCATGGGCAGAGACACCTCCCACCACACCAGGTTGCTCCAAGCCCCGTCCAACCTGACCTTGAACACCTCCAGGGATGGGGCAGACACAGCTTCTTGGGGCAGCCTGGGGCAATAGGAAAAGGAAAGAATTTCTTCCTCAGATTTCATCTTAATCTCCCCTCTTCCAGTGTAAAACTATTCCCCCTCGTCCCATCGCTCCCCTCCCTGATCCAGAGTCCCTCCCCAGCTCTCCTGGAGCCCCTTTAGGCACTGGAAGGGGCTCGGAGGTCTCCCCGGCGCCTTCTCTTCTCCAGGCTGAACCCCCCCAACTCTCCCAGCCTGTCCTCCCAGCAGAGGGGCTCCAGCCCTCCCAGCAGCTCCGGGGACTCCTCTGGCCCCGCTCCACCAGCTCCATGTCTCTCCTGTGCTGAGGCCCCCGAGCTGGAGGCAGCACTGGGGGGGGTCTCCCCAGAGCAGAGCAGAGCGCAGCAGAGGGGCACAGTCCCCCCCTCGCCCTGCTGGCCACGCTGCTGGGGATGCAGCCCGGGGTGCCGGGGGCTAGTCCCATGTTTCTGATCACCAGGAGAGATGTTGCGCTTGTGCACTGGCCAGATTGCCCTTACTAGTGTGGCATTCCCTTCATTTGCTTCCAGAAGGGTGCTTGTTAATTCCAGCACGGCAGCTGAAATTCCTCCTGTTAACCCATCTCACACCACACACTCCTCCAACGCGGTACCCCCCCCAAGGCAAGGGCAGCCGGGTCGTAAGGAGGGACCTAAACCTCCTCCATAGCCGCTTGGCTCTGCATTCACCACTGCAGCATTATCTGTAGTGAATATACGAAAAACCAGCGCTGCAACCAGCATTTTGGTTTTTGAGGTGAAGGAACAGCGCACCGAGGCTGCTGTTGCAACCCAGCAGAGAGCATCTCCACCTGCTGCAGAGGGCTGAGGACCCCCAACGCACTTCTGGAGCAGCATAAAACCATCAATTGCAATGCTAAAAGCTCAGACTGCTCCAGACCCAGAGGTGTAGCTGCTCAGGGATCGTTTCAAACCAGGCATATTTGATTTCAGGTCTCTACAGGACAGGTGTGAAGCTGTGGCCAGGAGCACAGTGGTCCACTAACAGGAATCCCTCCCCGTCTTTCAGACCAGGCATCAAGAAACAGGAGAACTTTGTGGGGGACCAAGTTAGAGGTGAGCTTGGTTTATCGCCACTCCTTCCAGCATCGCTTTAAACATCTGTGAAAGGAGAAATACGGTGAGATGACCACAAAGCTGAGATGTTATCAAAACATCTGCACCGCGTCTGTCAGATGCCCAATCTCCCCTCAAGGAATCGTTCTCTCTCGGTCCCACACAGGGTCCATACAACCGAAGCCATAGAAAACAGACAGACATAAGGGTCCTCTGTCTTTCTGCCAGCGCGCTGATGTCTCCAATTAAACCATGGAGGATGTATCGGGTTGCAGTGAAATTTCACCATCATCGCACATTTGCAGGGAGAAGATGATTAATATGAGAAAAATGATTTCCAAACCCAGGAGCCACATTCTGAGCAGCGCTAGCCAGGTCAGACAAAACCACAGACGACAGCCCCAAACTCTGCCAAGACTTTCTAATTTCAGACCGACGACCGAAACCCATCTCTTGAAAGCCAAACCACAAAACCAGAAAAGAAGTGACAGACAGATTTCTGCCACAGAGCTTCACCAAGGAAGGGCAAAGAAGTCCACGCACATCCTCCATCAGGAGATACCCTGAAAAGGAGATTTTCTTCCCCAAAAGCACCTCACTTGCTGGTAGCACGTGCAAGTCTCAGCTGAAAATAGAAGGACTCGGCCATGGCAGCATGGGCAGCAATGAAGCGGCCAGCTGGAGGGACGTTGCCTTCCCGAGCAGAGAAGCCCAAGGAGACTCGCAAGCAGAACGGTCACTGGGAGGTCGAGCTGGGATTAAAATCTGGGTAGGCACAGGTAACCCAACCATCTCACCGTGCCGCCCTGGTCGGCAAGAAGGAAGATGAAAGAAACTTCTCCTCAACGGCTGGATTTCTTCTGCCCATCCCGTCCGTGGGGTGCAGTCCCCACAGCCAGACCAACGTGCTCAGCAGAAGAGCGATGGCTGGGCTGGCAGGTTTCCCACCGGTACCACCTGCATGTTCCAGCTTAACAGCTTCTCATGCATACGTGACTTAATTGACCAAACTACCTTATTACACTATTTAAAGAATACAGGCATTTTATATATGAAATTTTTAGGCAGCTGGGACTGTTCGATGTTTGCAGATCTGTTTATATCAGCATTAATTAACAAGTCTTACAAGGAGTGGTTGAGGGTTGGTCAGCCTGGAGAAAAGGAGGCTGAGGGGAGACCTTCTCGCTCTCTACAGCCTCCTTTCAGGTAGTTGTAGCGAGGGGTGTCAGTCTCTTCTCCCAAGGAACAGGCGATAGGACAAGAGGATATGGCCTCAAGTTACGCCAGGGGAGGTTTAGATTGGATATTAGGAAAACTTTCTTCACCGAAAGGGTTGTCAAGCACTGGAACAGGTTGCCCAGAGAAGTGGTGGAGGCACCATCCCTGGAGGAATTTAAAAGACATGTAGACGTGGTGCTGAGGGATATAGTTTGGTGGTGGTTTTGGCAGTGTGAGGTTGATGGTTGGACTTGATGATCTCAAAGGTCCCTTCCAACCTAGACGATTCTATGATTCTGTAATACCCTACAGCTCTTCAGGAGTTACCCATTAGGAGTTGCCCACGATTTCAGTTTAACACTTGAGATGCAACCACGCAACCTGATCCGCAAACGTTTTTTTCAACAGAGCCATGAAAAACACACCATGCGAGGGAGATGACAAGATTTTAGGCAGTTTTAGGCTCAGGTCACATTTCAAGCACTGTCACCAAAAGGCATTGGCTGCTTTCAGCAATGTTCTTTGAAGAGCGTCATCCCTCTCACAAAACTGGGATGAAGGTCTTGCTGGCGCTGCCTGCACCCGAGTTAACAGCCCAAACCCCATCCGACGGGTACCTCACAGGAGCCGAGGGCTGGTTGCTGCAATGACACGACGCCACTGTCGCCGCACACCGTGTGCCACCACCGGCAGGTGGACACATGAAAGAAAGTCAGAGTCCTGCTGCCAAAAGACCAAAACAGAAATAAATATCAATCATTGGAGCAAGTGTTAGATTTATTCTCCATCTCGCCTCTGCCCAGCGAAGGAAACTACATTTAGTTTTGCCTAAATAAACAACCACAACCTGTGCAGGAGATGTTGCGGGGCTGGTCAGGCTCAGGGGCCCGGTGGAAAACACAGGTCACATTCTCCTCCGCTCATGGGCTTGGGAGAAACTTCCCCTGCGCAGGAGCACAAAACATCTGCCCGCCGTAGCTGGCACTGCCTTCCCCAGCTCACACGGGGACTTCAGCCAATTCAAGGCTTAATGGACTCATGTCATAGAATCATAGAATCAGTGAGGTTGGAAGGGACCTTTAAGATCATCAAGTCCAACCATTAACCTACCCTGATAAAAACACCACCACTCCTAAACCATGTCCCTAAGCACCTCATCTACCCTTTTCTTAAACACCTCCAGGGATGGTGAATCCACCACCTCTCTGGGCAGCTTATTCCAATGTTTAATAACCCTTTCAGTGAAAAAATGCTTCCTAACATCTAATCTAAACCTGCCCTGACATAACTTGAACCCATTTCCTCTTGTCCTATCACTTGTCGCCAGGGAGAAGAGGTCAGCTCCCATCTCTCTAAAACCTCCTTTCAGGTAGTTGTAGAGGGTGATAAGGTCTCCCCTCAGCCTCCTCTTCTCCAGGCTAAACAACCCCAGATCCCTCAGTCGTTCCTCATAAGGTTTGTCCTCCAGACCCTTCACCAGCTTTGTAGCCCTTCTCTGGACACGCTCCAACACCTCAATGTCCTTCTTGTAGTGAGGGGCCCAAAACTGAACACAGTACTCGAGGTGAGGCCTCACCAGTGCCGAGTACAGGGGGATGATTACTTCCCTAGTCCGGCTCACCACACTATTCCTGATGCAGGCCAGGATGGTGTTGGCCTTCTTGGCTGCCTGGGCACACTGCTGGCTCATGCTCAGCCGGTTGTCCACCAACACCCCCAGGTCCTTTTCTGCCAGGCAGCTTTCGAGCCACTCCGCCCCCAGTCTGTAGCGCTGCATGGGGTTGTTGTGACCCAAGTGCAGGACCCGACACTTGGCCTTGTTGAACCTCATACCATTGGCCTCAGCCCATCTGTCCAGCCTGTCCAGATCCCTCTGCAGAGCCAATCTACCCTCAAGCAGATCAACACGCCCCCCCAGTTTAGTGTCGTCTGCGAACTTACTGAGGGAGCACTCGATCCCCTCATCCAGATCGTTGATAAAGATATTAAAGAGAACGGGCCCCAGCACCGATCCCTGGGGGACACCACTCGTCACTGGACACCAACTGGATTTAACTCCATTTACCACCACTCTCTGGACACGGCCATCCAGCCAGTTTTTTACCCAACGAAGAGTATACCTGTCCAGGCCATGAGCAGCCAGTTTCTCCAGGAGAATGCTATGGGAAACGGTGTCAAAAGCCTTGCAAAAATCCAGGTAGACAACATCCACAGCTTTTCCCTTGTCCAGCAAGTGGGTCACCTTGTCATAGAAGGAGATCAGGTTTGACAGGCATGACCTGCCTTTCACAAAGCCATGCTGACTGGGCCTGATCACCCTGTTCTCTTGCATGTGCCGTGTGATGGCACTGAGGATGATCTGCTCCATGACCTTCCCAGGCACCGATGTCAGACTGACTGGCCTGTAGTTCCCTGGATCCTCCTTCCGGCCCTTCTTATGGATGGGCGTCACATTTGCCAACCTCCAGTCAGCTGGGACCTCCCCAGTTATCCAGGACTGTTCATAAATGATGCACAGTGGGCCGGTGAGCACTTCCGCCAGCTCTCTCAGCACCCTTGGATGGATCCCATCCGGCCCCATAGATTTGTGCACCTCCAGGTGCTGAAGCAGGTCCCTCACCATTTCCCTTTGGACTACAGGGGCTTCACTCTGCTCCCCATCCCTGTATTCTAGCTCAGGGGTCGGAGAATTCAAGGAACAACTGGTCCTACTGCTGAAGACTGAGGCAAAGACGGCATTAAGTACCTCAGCCTTTTCCTCATCCTTGGTTACTACGTTACCAGCCCCATCTACTAGAGGACAGATATTATCCTTGGTCCTCTTTTTATCGCTAATATATTTATAGAAACTTTTTTTGTTGTCCTTGACAACAGAAGCCAGGTTTAGCTCTAGCTGAGCTTTGGCCCTTCTGATTTTTTCCCTACATCCCTTTACTACCTCTTTGTAATCCTCCTGGGTGGCCTGCCCTTCCTTCCAAAGGCCGTATATCCTTTTTTTTTTTCCCTAAGCTGCAATGAAACCTTTGTTATATCTGAGGACCAGAAAGCATTTTTGTTCTTTTTTTTTTTTTTTTTTTTTTTTTTTACATTTTTAATTTTTCGATGGCCAGTGCTTTATTTGCTTCCAAGTCAGTGCAACGCAGAAAGGGACTTTCTGTCCCAGCTAAAACCAAGACGATCCAGCCCAGAATGGATACAGGCTGTTCTAGAAGTCGGAAATTCAGAAATTCAAGTACGATTTTATCCAAAAAACCTATTAAAAGTAACCTAATAAAGCTAGACTGAAGAGCCCATCAGATTAAATGTCAAATTAATCAACGTGATACATACAGGAGAAATTCCACCAGCAGCAGAGTTGACGTCAGATGAGCAATTACTTAACGGGAGAAAAGTTTCTGTGCTATTTAATGAAAACTTGTAAAATAACATTCCATCCTGCCGTATACAAAATAAGCTGGTATCAGAATAACCAGCAGTTAAGAGAAGTCTCAGTTAGGTATTTTCTCCCCTCCTCTGGAAAATTATAGTTGTTTTTGCACCCGGGGTTGGACCTTGCCTGCAGCCAGGAGGCGCCCACTGCTGCCCAGAGGTACCAGCTAAACTGGATCACTTCAGAGGACAAAGAGCACGTGCAAACGTTTCCATCTGAAACAGGACAAAACCCACAAACCGAAGAGAAATTCAGCCATTTGAAAGGTGCCAAACTCAAGTAGAGAAGAGCCCAGGGTTTTAGCTGGGAGAGTTGGGGGGGGGTTGAGCCTGGAGAAGACTCCATGGAGACCTCAGAGACCCTTTCAGTGCCTAAAGGGGCTCTGGGAAAGCTGGGGAGGGACTCTGGATCACGGAGGGGAGCCATAGGATGAGGGGGAATAGTTTTACATTGAAAGAGGGGAGACTGAAATGAGATCTGAGGAAGAAGTTTTTCACTCTGAGGGTGGTGAGCCCCTGGCGCAGGTTGCCCTGAGAAGCTGTGGCTGTCCCATCCCTGGAGGTGTTGAAGGCCAGGTTGGACGGGGCTTGGAGCAACGTGGTGTGGTGGGAGGTGTCCCTGCCCATGGCAGGGGGATTGGACTAGGTGATCTTTAAGGTCCCTTCCAACCTAAACCATTCTACAATTCTATTCTATATCATTCTAGTCCATATGCTCCGATTTGAAAACGAGCCCGCTCCCTCCAGCAGCACTTCCAGCTACGTTTTGATACTTTTCCACTCGTAGTTTATTATTCACTTTAACGCAACGACATCTCAATAAAACTGTTCAATGTTGCAAAACAGCTTAAAGTTAAATCTTCCCACTTCAGCTCTGGGACCATACAAGTTGGGTGTCTTGGCATTTCACTCTCTGCTGACAGACAGATTGGGTGGGGGAAAAAAGAGAAAAAAAAAACCAAAAACTGAGAGAAAAAGAAAAAGGCAAAAAACCTGTTGTCCTGCTGATGCCCGGAGAGTCCCTGCAGCTCTTCACGTTACAGTGCTTCCCACCAGCGACCATGTGTCACGGACAGCCTCCTCCCAGGACAGTAGGGTCCTGTTCAAGGAGAACACAAGCGTTTTTTTTTAGGCAGACATATGTTGCTGATTAGCTCGGATCCCAGAAGGATGAGTGGCAATGCCTCCCTGCTGAGGGAACACCGCGTTTCCACGATCCATCAAAGTTTTGCGAATCCAGCCATCTCCCAGCCCCACCGTGTGCTGCTTCTCCAGCCGCGTGCCATCTTTATGGAAGGAAGGTGAAAAAGAACCATGGTACCATCTCATGTGACATAGGATTTGGAGCCAGCAAGGCAGTGAGGTCTCCTAGCGCATCTTCTTGCCCAAATATTCACATTTGGATCGATATAGGTTTGATGAACAGAAGTTTTTGGGGGCTGGGGAGGACATCATGGTTCAAATCAGGCTCGTAAAGAAAATAAACACAAAGGAGCCATTAAGAGAAGACACAGGAGTTGAGAGATGCTAATCAGTTTTATTTTATAAATACAGATGAGCTTTCCCGCAATTACCAACATAGTTTTAATGTGTCATTTACTATGGGATATTCCAATTTTGCTTATTTTCAACAACTGGTCAAGCAAGGATAAGCCAACACTGTTGTGCGTGCTAGAAAAATATAGCGGGATACAATCTTCTGAAACTAATATTCTCAAAAATCTCCAGAATTCCTAGTGAGGGGAAAAGATGGCAACGACATGTTTTCTCCGCTTGAAGATGTTTGCAGACGTTTCGCAGTGTCACAGCCGTGCGGGAGGGAACGGAAAGGCTCTCGACAGTTTAGAGCACACTGTGATATATCAGCTCACCTTCAAACCTCCTATTTGCTTCTCTCGCACTATACTATTTGCAAAGTAATTTACAGGTGGGGGGGGGGAGGGGAGGGAAATCAACACAAAAAAAAAAAAAAAAGCAAGCCATGAGGTGGCTACAGTCTGTACAATCCCCCATCTTCACAGCAACGAGAAGTTTGTTAATGCTTTAATTAGCCCTATGATGCCACTCCCCTTCACGCCCCCTTCTATATAGACAGCGGTGAAAGGGGGAAGAGAAACGTGGGGACTATTTAAGGCCAACTAAAGATACATCCACGAAAGCCCATCAAAAAAGCTTTGTGCGACAGATGCAGAAATCAACCATCATGTTCGATACGTTGACAACTACAGGGCTCAAATAACAACACAACATCAGGGAGAAAAACGAGACTTCATTTGGTCGGATGCCACCTGAGAAAATGTGCAACTAATGAAAAAGAAAAAAGAATCCAAAGTCCCGTTAATGCTCTACGAACCCCATTTCACACATCGTTTAATTGCACTGAGATGCTCCGTGTTTGCCTACAAAACACGGCGACTTCACAAAGACTCTTTGGGTTGCTTTGAAAAGTTACCACCAAACGCCAACTAATGCCTTTCTGCTAGAAAGGACGAGCGTGCCTACAAAGACAAGGTCTGCGTGGATTTGAGCATGCCAGATCCCATCTCACAGGGTACACGACTGACTCAGCGTTCCCTAATTTCACCTAAAATTATGCTGCTTTCAGAAGAGGGTAAGATATAGTCACAGGACAGAATATCTTCTGCCCACTTCATTAGTAGTTTGTTTCTTGCCCTGCCAAAGCGCAGCAAGAGCTTCCTCCCCATCTCTTCTCAAAGATGATGGCAGCACTTTAAGCTGCCACAGTGTTTCCTTTAGGGAAGATTTTCATGAGGTTGGAGCAGAAGAGCTTATTCTCAGACTGGTCAGGGTCGGAAGGGACCTCTGGAGCTCACCCAGTCCCACCCCCCGCCAGAGCAGGGGCACCTCCAGCAATGGTACAGGACACGTCCAGGCGGGTTTGGAATGGCTCCAGAGGGGGAGACTTCCCCCCATCTCTGGGCATCCTGTGCCAGTGCTCTGCCACCCTCACAGGAAAGAAGTTCCTTCTCGTGTTGAGATGGAACTTCCTATGGTCCAGTTTGTGCCCGTTCCCTCTTGTCCTGTCACTGGGCACCACTGGAAAAAGACTGTTCCCATCCCCCCGCCACCCTCCCTTGAAGGATTTATCAGCATTGATAAGATCCCCCCCTCAGTCTTCTCTTCTCCGGACTAAAAAGTCCCAAGTCCCTCAGCCTTTCATCATAAAAGAGATGCTCCAGTCCCCTCATCATCTTTGTAGACCTTTGCTGGACCCTCTCCAGCAGTTCTGGCGAAGAAGATACTCATGAATGTGCCCAACTTCACACCCAAATTTACACCTGGAATCACGTTCAGCGCCTTACAGAATCGAGGTCTCTGCTTCCATTGAGCACATCGTACCGGGACAGACCAAACATAACGAATCGCTGTAGAAAGGCTCGATCCAACAACTCAATTGCAGACACAACTGTTAAAAGCTTTAACAGAAAAAATGTGAATATATTTTTTAATACAATCATTAAGGTGTTACCTGGAAAGATGCGTATTCTAGAACAGTGCTATTACGTATATTCGTTCTCACACACAGGTCTTGTTTCGACAACAGATAGCTGAGATTATACATATCCACATTTTTAAAAGTTAATTTAGCCTTACGGTGGAGTTAGGAAAAAGACTAGGTCATGGGTTCAAAAAAAAAAAACAAAAAACATAGACCAGGGAGGAAAAAAAAGCCAGGCGTGATGAAGTGTTTTTTATTCTGCTATATATTTTTATATTTGAGAGCTCACAATCGAGCCCAGATTCTTGGGTATACAATAGAGAAAGCAAGAGCAATGAAATCCAAACTGAACCAAACACCAGGAATGACAAAGCAGGCTGCAAATTGCTTTCCCATTAGTGCAGCCGAACACATGTGCCAGTGGTAACCTACCTAACGGCAAAGCGCACCTCCAGCCAACTGCTGGAAGTTTCTTCCTTTAAAGTACAGCTGTTTATAAGGAGATTTAATTTAGACGAACAACATTAAGTGCCTCCTTTCTACAGAGGGTGGAGCGATTCCACAAATTTGCCTAATTCCAAAGTGCTGACTGTATTTTTCAGTCTGGGTTGTTTTTTTTTTGTTGTGTTCCCCCCCCCCCCCCCCCAAAGATGCCTGCGAAGCACCTCCTGGCACACCGTCCCTGTTAAAACCCCTCGGAGGGCATGAGCCAAACCCCACATCCATAGTGCGTTCGTTAAGGTCTCTGCTGATGAGGTCTGTGCCCCACCAAAGTGTGGAATGGGCAGGCCGAGATTTTTTTTTTTTTTTTTTTTTTTTTTTTAATACAAGAAACCTTAGAGGTGATTTAGTCCTCGAGGCTTCTATTGGTGGGACAGGTGCTTGTTCTCTGGCAAGTTTACACCACCAACCAAAGACCCATCAGTGCAAACCAGAACTTCAAAGGCTGCAGAGCAGAGCCAGGAGAAAGCCGTCCAATTATAACAAATTCATGGTATTTCTGTAACACTGACTACATTGCTCAAGAAAACACAGGAGTACATGGGAGAAGGTAAAGAGGTCTTACCATAAATGGACTTTTAAATTAACTTTTTTTTTTTTCCTTCTGAAAAGATTAAAATAAGTTTAACGCTAAATAATAATTAAGAAATCAACAAATATTTATAGAATGGCCTGATCAGCACTAGGAGTTGTTTCCAGGGAAGCCTTTTATAAATGGATCCCAACGCCTACAAAAAAAAAAAAATATTCCAACAGATTATAAATACCAGATGTAAAAGGACTGGAAGCAGAATCAAGATTTACCTGGGCTGTGAATATAGCATGATCCTGTGTTATCGTGCTTAAGTCCGTTTGTCTAACACCAAAGGAATAGCTTTAGCTTTTTTATTTTTTTTTTTATAATTAATATAAAGAATAAGTGCAATTTTATCTCTATTCAAGATCACTTATTTCACCTCAATGTCTGCTATCAAATCCCTGTCCGAGCTCACTTGTCCGAACTTTTACGCGGTCTGCGGAAGCTGGACATATTTTCGTTCAGTGCATAGATCCTTCGAGAGAACTCCTCAAACTCCCCTAGGACTTGTTCGTCACACTCCACCGCCACGGCGTGCTCCACCGGGATGGAGTTAAAGTCTTCGAGCTGATCTCCCGTGCCGAACCCCGTCGCTTCCATCCCCATGATCTCCTCCGCTTGCTCCACGGTGCAGCAGAGGACAGGGCCGAGCGAGGGTCGAAACTCGCAGGGCTGCTCGTTGCTTGCAGCGCCGGAGCACTCGGCAGGCAGAAACGCCCCGTTTATTGCACTAGTATGTCCTAGGAAAGACTCCTGCCGGTCTTGGGTATTGTTTAGGCTCCCGTTTTCTCCGTTTAAACTGCTGCACAAGTTCTCGCCTTTCTTGGTATTTCCTTTCGAGGCGTCCATAGAGGTATCCAAGGAAGAAGATATCGATGCGGGTTTTTTATCCGGCTCTCCTACACGGGCTGCGATGGCGACAGGCTGCGTTAAAGCAGAGTTGTAACTAGGAGGAGGAGTTTTGTACTGTAGTCTTTCGTTTCCCGTGCTGGCTCGTTTGCGGAGTCCTTTATCCGGAGAAGGAAGCCCACTGGAAAAGCCAATATCCAATCTGCCGAAGCTAGAGCTCTGTCTCTTTGGAACGGGAATTGCACTGGATGTATGGTGTCGATCACTATAAAAGAAGGAAAGGATAAATCACAGCTGTCAGGCACGCTCACGAGCAATACAGATGTTTAACCAAAGGCTGAAGCAATTATTTTATCACGACTCCGGGCTCCCTTTGGCCAGCTACTTGTATCCTAAAGTGCTAAAACCCCAAATGTGTTTAATGCCGTACGAACTACAGAAGACACCCCAGAGGACAGCTTTACTGAAAACCCGTAAGATCACGTCAGAACATTTACAAAGCTCCATGGGTTGAAGAGTCAATCACCCAAAAAACCACCACATTACGTTAATTCGTACTGTTAACACCATTTTATAAGACCAAGCTGTACTTTATGAATTATTACTGTTGACCGTATATTTATGTATTTATGGCCTGTACTGGGCCATCATAAACTCTTCAAAAGTGAGTAATAATGGCCGAATCCTCTACGAGCGACTTCTTCCAACAGTGGACTTTCCCGACAGCTGCACAAAGGAGAAAAACCACACTTAACTTTGCTATTTGAAGAGGATTATTTTTGCCAGATCTTCCGCTTTTCTGTGCCAATCGTTCCAAAACTTTTTGGACAAACGTCAACCTCAGTTTCTTGAGGGATACAAACTAATCAAGCTTAATTTACAAGTTTGATTTTACTATTTAATACAGTTCCACAGACCACTTACACTGTCTCAGGGTCTGTAATTTGGAACATCCGCTTTACGTCATCCGGGGTGTGTTATGTGAATTTTCCTTCATCGGCTTAATCCTTATCCAAATATAATCACCATCCCATATGCAAATAGCATGTCATACATTAACTTAAGCAACCGGTTCATTTTCCTTCCAAATATTAAGAAAAAAAGAAAAAGCTATTACTGATCTGTGAAATATATAACTCCAAGATTCAACTACTGTCAGTGTGAGTCTCCTTCATTAACCCCTTTTAAGAGAAACTCTTTCTACTCGAGGCCTGATACATTTTGGGATCAGTCTTGTAGAAGACAATCTTGGAATAGCAGTTATGAGTAGCCCCTAGCGTGGATCCTTTTCCACATTATTTTTTTTTCTTTTTTTTTTGCTCTCCTATGTAAATAGGATAAGTTAATATTGCAAAAAGTCCCTCTGTGAAAAATAAGCATCCCCTGGGGAGGGCAGTGTGGAGTACTACTGCTCTTTCATTTCCTCTCCCATCTTACCTCCTCCCAGGCTGCCCCTTAACACCCACGTAGGGCTTTCCTTCTCTTCCATAAAAACCTCAAATTACCTTAAGGAAAAGTTGCTTTTCAGAATTTACAGTTGCGGACAGTGAAGTAGGGAGATAAGCGCCACACGTGCAGCTAGCAGCAAAAACTTCAGCTTGCTTCTTAGATTTCAACCACTGCTTCAGAGCTTTTTAATGCAAACTCTGCATCCCACTCCCAGCTTTGCTTGCAAAGGTTTGGAGCATTCTTACCAGAAGTGGCCAAACAGAAAGCGGTATGTGCCACAGATGCTCACAGGTGCTGTATATGTGGTCTTGGAGACCAGCCCACAAATCCCTTACTGACCAGAGACTTTAAAGGGCTTCAACCAACCCTACGCTATCAACCATTTATTTTTAAAATGGTGCAATATGGCAAAAACAAGGATCTGAGGACACTTGTGAACTTTACTTAGGCAATGTGCACTGCAGACATACTGGGGACGGTCTGTTTTCCCCTCCCCTTCCCCCACCGTAGTGCTTTCTGCCTTGATTCACAAAAGAAATCAATACTCGGTATTATTTATTTGATTAGATTCTGTTGATCTTAAATCTTAGCTAAGAAACTTTTTCACATTTCCTCTAGGTTTGCCGAATCTTCCTGAAGAGCAAGCACAGGAAATAAAAGTGTGTTATAATTTCAGCCTTAACAGCAAAATGCACCAAAACAAGGTATTTTGCTCTGTATCGAGGTATTACTTTACAATTAAATGGTAAGTTTTAGGAATTTATCCAAATTCCAAGATGAGTGTATATTCACAAAGTCTGATATCATTCAAGACACTTCTCTGGGTCCAAGGGCACATCATCCTATGTTTACATGAACTAATTCCTCATGAACAAGTGATAACCCATTACTACAGATCACTGTTCAAATTATAGGACACTTGGTAATTAAATAAATGGTGCTCTCCAGTGCAAGATATCTAAGGTTCTTCTACCTTTCCCATTCCAGACACAGAGACGGTGCAGAGCTGAATTACCTCCCTTCTGCCGGGATGAGATAGCACATAACATTGTGATTTGCGTGTCTCACCAAAGAGATGTGGCAAGATGCACGTCCCACCTTGAGGCACAGAAAGAAGGACAAACAGCAGCTGCATACAATGGAACCGGGCAGGAAAGGTCTCCCTCCTCTGTACAAAACCAAGCCCAAAGCATAGGCTGGGACCAGTCTTGCTGCTAAGAGGAGCTTAAGCAGGCCATGAGCTTTGAGGAGCACACAGAGGAGCCTCCAGGCAGAAGAGCGATGAGCTTTGCGCTACAAGGGCTTGGATACGTGCACTGTGCTGATCCACCACCTTGTGGCTCTAAATGCAGGAGGCTCAAAAGAGAGACAGGCACAAAGGAAAGACGGATTCTGTGCTCAGTCTAGTATCTTAGGTTGGGAAAAAAACCCCACTGTTGAAGTTTGCTTTGTTCTGTTTATACTGTATTGTCCATTCAAGATTCAAAGGGCACCACACTTGCTTTTTGCAGCTCTAGAATGAGGTGTATAAAATGTGTTCCTAAGTATGGACCTACTTGACAAACCCATTGTCTAATACCATTTAAAGTAGCGAACATGTATGCAATTCAAAAGGAATGCCATTCTCATACAAGCTCCTTTCAAACTCAAAGGCCACCGATCGCCATCCCCTTCCGAAAGAAATGGGCTGTTCCCAGACCTGATTCAAGTGTTCCATCCCCTGCAACAGTAACGATAGAAATCACTCTGCTCTATTTCTATCAAGATATCAGGGGTGAGTCAAATGGGAATATATTCCTGCTGAGGTGGAACCCAGGAGGGCAGATTCCAGAGAAACAACCCCACACATTCGAAATAAAAAAGCAAGACTGGGAATAATACACAATGTATAGGCAGAAAAGGATAACTTCTCCCCCGCCATCATGTACAACAGATGGTAGATACATCTACGTGTTCTGTAGACAGTTTGGGTCCAGGTTCACCAAGGGACTCCAGTGTGGAACAGGCTATACGCTAGCTGCAGAAGTTACAGGACAAGACACTTGCACCCCTTGCAAAGTAAAGGAAGAGTTTGACATCAAAGCATCAGATCTGCATCTCCCCGTATAGCAGCGAGGGCTTCCTACCTCCTGATCCAGGAAGGGTTTATAGGAAATTCTGCCATTTCTCTGGATTTTAGTCAACCATCCACAGGTTGAAACAGGCATTTAAGAGATTAAAACCTAATCCAGGAAGGACTTCAAGCTGTCCCTTGTGGATTTAAGTATAGATGAGCCTTTCTCAAAATAGTCACAGGGCTATCGACTCTATACACGGTATTTTAGTGATAAAAGCTTTTGCTTGAAATGTAAGCAGTCAGCAGAGTGTCCAGACAAATTACACACACGGTGGCCTGAACACCTACCAGCCTATAGGCAGGTTTGGAGTGGATCCTCTTGTTGAGGATCCTCTTGCCCTCTTAGGGCAACAAAGCTGGTGAGGGGTCTGGAGGACAAGTCTTATGAGGAACGACTGAGGGAACTGGGGTTGTTCAGCCTGGAGAAGAGGTCTCCCTTCAGCCTCCTCATCACCCTCTACAGTTACCTGAAAGGAGAATGTAGAGAGGTGGGGGCTGAGCTCTTCCCCCTGGTGACAAGTGATAGGATGAGAGGAAATGGGTTCAAGTTATGTCAGACGAGGGTTAGATTGGATATTAGGAAAATTTTTTTCACTGAAAGGGTTATTAAACATTGAAGTAGGCTGCCCAGGGAGGTGCCATCCCTGGAGGTGTTTAAAAAAGGGGTAGATGTGGTACTTGGGGGGACATGGTTTAGAAGTGGTTTTGTCAGGTTAGATTAATGGTTGGACTTGATGATCTTAATGGTCCCTTCCAACCTCAACAATTCTATGATACTATGAATATATCACCCAGTGGCGCAAGATCTCCCAAGAGTAAGAGCCATCTCAGATGAGGAGGACACGTAGGGCAAGAAGAGCAGAAAGCAACGCTAGATTTAATCCTAGCTCCTGAAGTTGCAGAGGCACACCATCACGCAAAACGCAATTAATTCTTGGAGACATCGAACTCAAGACAAAACCTCTTCACCATCTGAACAAGTCATACCTGCTACTCTTATTTGTTGGGCTGGACTGTGCTTCAAACTTGCTCCAATTCATTTCTCTTCCATCAGACTCTTTAAAGGGCAAAGACTCAAGTATTGCATAAGACTGCCTAATTAGCAAACTCCAAATTACCTTCAGCAAGCGCCGATCAGCCCAATTTAAGCACAACAGAAATGTTTCTATGCAGCAGCAGAAAATTAAGTGTCTGAGTAAACCAACATGAAATCTGTGGCATTTAATTCGCTCGAGAGAAGCAGCTTTACAAACTGTTCCGGTGGGCAAGTAAATTTAAAGTTCCTCCTAAAAAGAAACATGCCTAAATTCCTTTGCAAATCTAGGCCTTACAGGCAAATGGGTGAGAAATTAATTACTTCGCAGGACCAGGAGAGTTCTTTAAAGAGCTTGTTATGACAAGGCTATTCAAGCTAACATGTTATGTATGCCTGAACAATACCTCTTTAGTCCAGCAGCCAAAAAAAAAATTAAAAAAAAATATCTTCCCTTCCTTATTAAGTTGAACTGGCAGAATGATCTATACTAAGTGATCTAACAGCCTAAACGTAGCAGCAATACAAAGCTAATCTCCCTCGTCTAGAAAATAACTTCCCAGTTAATAGAGTACGTAAGGGCTGCCCCATAGGGCAGTAAAACACGAATGATCTTCATTTATCATGCGAGCGTTCAAACTAATGAATTAGAACAAAAAGCACTTGCAGCCAGGTTCCTCATAATACATGCAATGAAATGGACCTTACTTAAGACTGCAAAACCAGGTTTTAAGCTGCTGGAGACATATTCGGGCAGATTTCCGAAACCATCCATTGCTGCCAATAAATATGAATAGGATGGGTGTAGCTTCGGCCGGGAATAAATACGGGGATAACAGCCCAAATCTGAGACAGCAGGAATGAAGTCAATAGAAAGGCTTAACTGCTTATCAAATATGATCTAAGGCATTTAGATAAAAATAAATACGCATGAAGGACTTTGGAGATCAGCCACAGAAGAGTTCATTGCCCGGGCTCCTTCCACGGCAACTGGAGAGAAGGGTGGGCAACACCCTATTGAGGGCCATTTATGACCAGTGGGAAAGTCACCCTCTTAGGATGCCTCCTCTTGACCACAGGAGCAACTTAGGCAACTAGTTTAGGCTGAATGACGAGTGTCTAGAAGGCAAACACGAGAAGATGAATAGCTCTCTCTATACTTTTAAGTAGAACAATGGTCATAGTCTTGCAGGCAAGTAAAATAAAATCCAAATGGCTCTTGGGACAGTGGGTTAAGCACTTAAGTCAACGGGTCTTTTCCTGTTCCATCACCTCCCTTCCCTCCAGGTGAGAATGAGAAGTCAGATCGAGGTCTTGGTTCAAAAGTAACATTTAGAGAGGCACAGAGCTCAGAAATATACGTTGCTATTAACCTTCACGAAAACAAGCAGCTGACGGAGGGTCTCTATTCCATTTGCGCTTTCCTCGAGGCTGTACTGTTACCAGAACTCCCAGCACCCCATCAAGGCAAAGTCCAATGAAAGAGATGCCTTATCAGCTTCACAGCTCATGGAATTAATAAAATATATTAAAAAAAACAAAAAACAAACCAAGTCACCTTAGATAACTATCATCCAATTGCCCAGAAACTTTAGAGATTGTAAGGTGTCATCACCAGTGAAGCCAGTCTGGCTTGCAGGAGCACAGCCCCTTTACTCCAAGGTACAACCTTGACCTGAATTACTGGGGTTGAGCTGGGTCAGCTTCCAGCCCCGATTACTCAGTCGTTCTTCTGAGACAGCAAACACATGTGGACACCTGTCCGAAAATAACGGCCTGTGACTCGTGGAGCACAGAAAATGATTTGATGAACTGTCATCAGGGCTTAATGACTTTTAGTCATCAAGTTGGATCAGGCTGGAACTGGTTACCTATAGGAGTACGTATGGTTCCAACCAGGAAGCAGGATTTCCAAATTAAAAAAAGAAAAAAAGGAAGAGAAACCTCAGATTTATTGGACAGTACAGGTAAGAGGATTACATCACCACCAATCTTAACGTTTCAATTGCATCCAAATCGCAAAAGCCAATCCATAATAGTCTAACTTCAGCTGTAAGTTCGACTGGCAGCAAAATTACAAAGTAGCTGTTTTCTCCCCCAAATATTAGTTTTTACTCGTTATAATTACTCCATTTGGGCATTCTTACAGACCTGAGGCACAAGACACAGATCCCGTGCCGTAAACAGGCGAGAAAGTGATTGAAGTCGCACACAAACCCTTCTAAAATTATTTTCTTAGCGAACCGATTCTGGTTGTAATCTGTTTGCAGTTTTGATAAAAAGGAAAAGTTTCTTCAGTCAGATTCACTTGTGCTTATTTAATCTGTCTGCGAGGGGCTCAGGGAAACCGTAAAGCAGTATGAGAGACAGAATACAATTCACAGGCTCAAATATGTATCTTTTCCTCCCCACAAAATGTTTCCTCTGAGGAACATTACTGGATCACAGCTGGTCAAAATACTAAATCTTGATTGTCTGGCCAAAAGCCAAAATCCACAGCTACAGCTCTTTGGTATGAGAATACTTTTTTTTTTTAGAAAAAAAAAAAACAAAAAACAACCTTAAAAACTTAAACACCATTTGATCTTTTTTTTGTTGCAAACTATGACCTCATGGCAGTAAGAACGCTAAATGAAGGTGTTTAAGTTGGTTTATAGCCATCTGAAATGTTTGAAGCTCCAAGCGCAGCTCTGAGCCAATATCATGTCAACTGTGCTAAAAAGCAATAATAGTTTCTCACCTTCTTCGAGATTACTGGTTAAATAACGTACAATAGAGACAGGGCTGCAAAGGGAGGCTGCCAATATGAAATTAAGGTGAAATTGAGTTTTTTGGCAGCTAAGAAATTCTGACACACGCTTTTAAATAAAAAATTTAAAAAAAAAAAAAAAAGAAATCTTCATAAATGAAGCTACCAGAATTTTCTTAACTCAAACATTAAGTTTCGGGCTCCTCTTGAATCTAGCAGTATATGAATCAAGACATACCTTCAAACCACAAAGTTAAGCTTCGCCACGCAAGTCTTTTTGGGTAAAGCTTTTACATGGAGGCTCAAAAGGACATCTCCCTGACTACAGACAAGACATTCTAAAGGAGTATCTCCTATTTGCCACCATTAGATAAGCCTATTGTCTAATCTATTCACTAGGAAAAAAAAATCCCCTTCTCACTGGCCTGTTCAAGTTTGCAGTGTGCTCTTTACTGGCGATGAATAACCGCAAATACCATCCCTCAAAAGTTACACCGAGTAAATAAAATTAAGCTGAAGAATAGGAGAGAAAATGAGAGAGTCTCTTGATTTAATGCAACCGTGAGCTAAAGAGCCTGGTCTGTGAACGATAAATCGGAACACGTAAAAAGGAATAAAACGCTGTTCAAAATGTACAGACTATGTGTAAGTAAAGACTTGTTCTCTCTCAAAAGCTGGAATAAGTTGCATGCTCAATAGGAAAAGAATTTTAAGAGGAAAAACTGCATAGGGCCTTTTGCACCAGCAAAAGCTAATCTTAAAAATAAGCTGCTTTTCTGGAAGCCAATGAGACTCCAGAACTAAAAAAAAAAATAAAAAAAATTGGAAACGCAGAATTATTCCCAAAAGGAAACAGGGACCACAACTGAGACAGTCTAAATCCACAACAACTTTGGCTCATCATCTCTCACCTTAAGAGTCACCACCCAGATTTGATAGCAGAAAAATAAGTTTTTGCAGTCCCGTAGGCTCCGTAACAGCACGGGCGGAAAACAACCGATCTGTCTTGATTTCGTCTACATACGGTACAAATAATATTGTGCAGTAAGGGTAAAGGGGGAAGAAAAGTAAACACAGCAAAATATAGGTGCCAGGAGAGATAGGAAGAGGGAAGCAGAGCTTGTAGACCTGCGAGCTCACTGCAATAAATCACGCGTGTTGGGATGTGAAAACACGCATTAATCATTTAAGTGTCACGCCTGAGAAACCAAACCCCCACAAATCTCACCGGGCAGAGGGATCCAGCAGCAACACAGTTAAACCTCGATGCAAAAGGCACTGGGCTCTGCAGACCTTCAAGGGGACCAAGACCTGGCCCAGAGCTCCCGGCAGAAGAATGGAGTTCATGAAAGCCTGAAGCGGAGACTTTAAAGACAAATTTGGTCTGATGGAAGCATGAAATAGGTGGGCTCTTCTACAAAAGCTGTGGGGGCTTTTTCACAGAATCACAGAATGTTGGGGATTGGAAGGGACCTCTGGAGCTCACCCAGTCCCACCCCCTGCCAGAGCAGGGGCACCTATAGCAGTTGCACAGGACACGTCCAGGTGGGTTTGGAACAGCTCCAGAGTGGGAGACTCCCCCACCTCTCTGGGCAGCCTGTGCCAGTGCTCTGCCACCCTCACAGGAGAGAAGTCCCTCCTCATGTTGAGATGGAACTTCCTATGGTTAAGTTTGTGCCCATTACCTCTTGTCCTGTCACCAGACACCACTGAAAAAAGACTGTTCCCACCCCCCGGCACCCTCCCTTGAAGGATTGATAAGATCCCCCCTCAGCCTTCTCTTCTCCAGACTAAAAAGCCCCAAGTCCCTCAGCCTTTCATCATAAAAGAGATGCTCCAGTCCCCTCATTATCTTTGTAGTCCTTTGCTGGACCCTCCCCAGCAGTTCCCTGTCCTTTTTGAACTGGACACAATACCCCAGATGTGGCCTCACCGGGGCAGAGCAGAGGGGGACGATGACCTCCCTCCATCTGCTGGCCACACTCTTCTTGATGCCCCCCCAGGATGCCATTGGCCTTCTTGGCCACCAGGGCACATTTTTCTTTGTTTGTTCTCAATCTGAAGAGGTAAAGAAACTATTTTGTACTCAACTCTAAACCGACACTTGTCAGAGAAAGAAGTTAAGCCCATATTTCGGTTACCCTGAATATCTGGGGGATTCAATTCCTTTCCAGACTGCAGAGAAACACAGGTGTCTCTCGTCAAAACCAAAAAGGAGGAGGGTGCACGGCCCAGGAGTTAAAACCAGTCCTGTTCAAAGAGATACTAAGTATAGTATTGCTTTTTTACCAGCGTGATGATGATTTGACAGACCTCAAATCCAGCAAAACCCAGCTAGAAGTGCTAAGAAAGGAAACTGAAAAGCAGGAACAACAAAACCAAACCAACCAGGCAGCGCAAGTCAACCTGTAGATAAGAAAACCCCATCGCTGCCTCACGATGGGCTGCTCTTATCCCACAAATGAAGGATGACCTGGAAATGCTTTACCGACTACAGTTTGTGGCAGACTCACCTATAGTACGCTGAAACCAAAAAATGCCTTCAAATCTTCGTTTTAGCAGCTGGGGGCTTTTCTGCTTGCTTAAATATATGTCATCAGATATTATCCACGAGACAGTGGGCACCCGTACTCTGCTCCCTCTGTGTTCAACTGCAATGCCCAATTATGAAAGTCTAGCCAGTTTTCCCCATGAGCGAGACTCCCTGTTAAGGCTAATTTCCATTTATATTATTAGGAAGTACTAAGAAGCATTGTTTAGAATCATTAGCCTTAAAGAAAGCGTAAGTTAAAAATGAACAACTATTCATACAAGTTTTGGAGGTGAGAAGGAAATGAGGCATAGACATTCATGGGGGAGGGAAGGAGGGAACGTGATACTCCCGGAGAACTACGCTTAATATTCCTAAATGTTTTGAAATATTATCCAGCCAAAAAAAGTGTTTTGTCTTGCTAATGACTGTGTATCACCTATAGGAAAAATAAACCACCCTGGTTGTGTGATGGCAAAACATCTAAGGCATAACTAAAGCTTCCATTATTAGTTCTTCAAAGCCAGCACACACCAGAAGGGAAGGAAGATACTTAAATGGGAATTGTTTCCAAGGTGTACGTGTCATCCCACCTCTGCTTATTCAAGCCTGAAGGAGACAACCACGACCTGTACTCCTCCCTCTCTACTGACGAGTACGCACAAGCACTGCAGAAGTCACCGTTTAGGTATTTCGGCACTTCATTTTCAGATTTGCTTAGGGGACCACACGTCATTTTAGGATTTTTCCATCACAGTGACGGATACCACATGAAAACTCATGGCAATATCTTCCTGATGAAGAAAGCTTTTCTTTATGCATCCCGTTAGGAGCTACGAACAGCAGGGAGAACCTTTTCAGCTGTGCCTGAAATTACCGACAGAATAAAACTGCACAAGGGACCAAACCTCCTTTTCTCAGGACCCGTTTACTCCCACTGTTCTGTTGGCTGAGCGGAATTTCCATCAGGCAACGCTTTTTACGGTATTGCTCAAAGATGATGCTTTTTCTACTCCTGTATTTGTTTTCCTTTGCCAAGACTCTACTCCCAAAATAAGCGATTTGGACAGTAGCAAAGAGTTCCCATGGATCAGCATTTCTGTGCAAGGAATGAAACAAAGGCAAAGAGTGACACCGAAATAAGGGCTGGTAAGAGCTGCCGCATGACAACATCCCATAGGATTTTCATCAATCGGATATATTGAGCTGCACTACCCCCGAGGCACTACCCCTGTTTGCAGCCTGCTGTTTTAATTTTCAAAGGGAGCTATAACAGACAGCTTGCTCTCGTTTTTGGATAAAAGGATGTCTGATCACATAGTGTCTTTAGAATTAATGTGGTGTTCTTCCCCTGTGCTGCATATTGCAGGAAAAAAATAATAAAAAAAAAAGAGACTTTTAGAGCTTAGCAACATTTTAGGACCCTACTAAAAATACAGCAGTAAGAACACTGTTGGAGCCGTAAAATCCTTTAAAAGTTACAGAAACGGGTACATAAGAGACCAGCCGTTTGCCTGCTGTTTTTCAACCCAGAGCTATTTATCACACGGAAATTTTTCAGCATTCATGTCAGACAAGTATTTCCATCACAACAAAACTCCACCTTCTGCTATGCCGCCTCTATACCTGTCGCGCAGAGCGTGGCAAGAGACCGCTCTGGGTTAGGCTGATAAAAGGCTCTGCTACATTGACTTGTCAGGAATTCGGATATAACACGAATATCGCTAGAAGGCTTTAACTCCACTGCTAAAGAAGGACCAGAGCCACAATGTGTAGCATCATTTCACATCAGATTTAAGTACTAGTCCAAGCCTGCTTTTGAGTCTTCCCCTAAGAGCCCCAAAATATTAAGGTTTGGCTGTTAGTACTTCATAGTTCATTATCTTACTAGGAGTAACTACTTTCCATTAGGAAGACTGGAAGCATTCTTTCACCTTAATTTAGTGTATGTGCCAGAATAAATTATTTCTCAGATCAACTGAAGCAGCGAGGGAGTCCATATCCATCACCAGAGCATCTGGCAGCAAAACCCGGTGGGGTTACCTCACGGTGGACAGTATTTTCAGTACTTTGGAGTATCCAGAGCATCTGCATGGGGTCAGGTATTGACAGGGAGCACACAAGACCTGTGCAACTTTGGAGCAGGGAATACTTAACCTAGGGATCCTAAACTGGCACACTGCTATGTTTGGGTGGGATTCAGGTACCCAAAGAACAAAGATAAGAATGCAGGACAAAATCATAGAATGGTTTGGGTTGGAAGGGACCTTAGAGATCATCTCATTCCAACCCCCCTGCCATGGGCAGGGACACCTCCCACCACACCAGGTTGCTCCAAGCCCCATCTAACCTGGCCTTCAACACCTCCAGGGATGGGGCAGCCACAGCTTCTCTGGGCAACCTGCGCCAGTGCCTCACCACCCTCACAGGGAAAAATTTCTTCCTAATATCTCATCTCAGTCTCCCCTCTTTCAGTTTAAGTCTGTCCCCCCTCATCCTATGGTTCTCCTCCCTGATCAAGAGTCCCCCCCCCAGCTCTCCTGGAGCCCCTTTAGGCACTGGAAGGGGCTCGGAGGTCTCCCTGGAGCCTTCTCCTCTCCAGGCTGAACCCCCCCACCTCTCCCAGCCTGTCCTCCCAGTAGAGAGGCTCCAGCCCTCCCAGCAGCTCCGGGGCCTCCTCTGGCCCCGCTCCACCAGCTCCATGTCTCTTCTGTGCTGAGGCCCCCGAGCTGGAGGCAGCACTGGGGGGGGTCTCCCCAGAGCAGAGCGCAGCAGAGGGGCACAGTCCCCCCCTTGCCCCGCTGGCCACGCTGCTGGGGATGCAGCCCGGGATACGGTTCGCTTTCCGGGCTGCGATCGCCAATAATTGCTTACAGTAAGAGGCTGCATAAATGCACACAATTCAAAGACCATAAATTAAAAAAATGAGAATACGAAGCATCCAACACCTGCAGAAATACCCTTGCTAGGGAATTATGCCTTCCGCATTTGCTAAAGTTTATCTCGGTGGGTTTAAGGAGAATTGGTCAAACCACGTGCTCAAACAGCTGCTGCAAGAGAAGCCTACGCTAACTTTACCTTACAGAAACTAGTCTGCTTTGATTTTCTGCACAGACAGTGGAGAGGGAGTCTGGATCCTCCAGAGTGAACCAGAACAGAAACACTCAAGATTTCCCGGGAAGGTTACTATAACCTTCAGCTACTAATTAACGTAGCTTCCCATTTAGCAACAACACTCAACACGCAACTGCTATTCTCATTAGCTGCGATTATACTCGACACAAATTGTGCTGATTATAACTCACACATTCCCACGCAGATCACCAGAATCACACATTTAAAGCAAACAGGACGCCAGGTACTGACCAGGCTGAGACCTGTTCTTCTGGGGTTGTTATGTCTTTCTACCCTCCTGGACTATCATAATACAGAAGGTCCATCTGCTACCAACCCTTAGATACAGTCTTAAAAGAATGATTAGTTCGCCTCCTTTTAGGGAAGAACATCGCTTTTCAAACAGTCTTCCCCCACCCTGCCCACTCCTGCAAGCGGCGTTGTGGCCCCATCACGTGGATATTACAACAGCAGAAGAAAATAGTAGAATACCGTGGACATCTTACATGGCCTGTATTTTGGGGAAGCCACAATTTTGCCTGAGCACGCTTAACCCTTGTGAAGAGGAGCTGCTCATTTGCGAGAAATCCTTACATCTAAATTCTTTCTAGCATCCACCTCTTTCTTTTTAATTACCGGAAAAAAAAAATAATAATACTTACCATCTGACCATTAGCCCAAGCTCCATGAAGTTCTTCAGGTTAGGAAGAGTTTGCCTTAGATCTGGAGTACTCAGCCCATGTTGATATCTAAGCTACAAGAACAGAAAAAAAAAACAACAAAAAAAAAGAAAATTAGCACTGCTTTCCAAATGCCAGATTCCAATGGATATAACATTCTGGTCAGTTAATTTACTATGTTTTCAAAGAAAGTGTAGGATAATCAAGCAGTTCTAAGCGATCTATTCCCCTTACGGAAATGTTCCATTTAATACTCATAACCTCGCATTAGCAAAACCCACCCAAGAACAGGGACAAAAATAATCAGTCAATCTGACCGTTAAACCCCGTTACACTTTTTCCATTTCCCATCTGGAACAGGAGAGCAGCCTCACAGATTAATAAAAACACAGCCATTAAGTGAAAAGACCGAATTTCAGCACAGTGCTCTCTATTCACCGGTTCAAAATATCTATTTGTGTACAAATGTCATCTGTCACCCTGAGCATATCAATGTGCGCTGGAATCCGTAGTGGAATTATAACAGTAACAGCAACTAGTGAAAATACATACTATCACACGAGTGATGTAAATCTGTGTGCCTTATACAGTTCACATCAACAGTTAAACCACTGCGATTATTCTCATAATTAAACCCAGCGTTCAAATAAAATGCTAAGTAGCTAAGAGAAAGGCTTCAAACACTGACTGACTTTAACCCAAGTATTAACTCCTCCGTGGGTGCAAACATAGATAAAAAGACTCAATACACTGAGTCCACACAAACCGCAACTTGCCTTTACTCTCAGTTCATAGAATGGTTTGGGTTGGAAGGGACCTTGAAGATCATCTCATTCCAACCCCCCTGCCATGGGCAGGGACACCTCCCACCAGCCCAGGTTGCTCCAAGCCCCATCCAACCTGGCCTTCAACACCTCCAGGGATGGGGCAGCCACAGCTTCTCGGGGCACCCTGCGCCAGTGCCTCACCACCCTCACAGGGAAAAATTTCTTCCTAATATCTCATCTCAATCTCCCCTCTTTCAGTTTAAATCTGTCCCCCCTCATCCTATGGTTCCACTCCCTGATCCAGAGTCCCTCCCCAGCTCTCCTGGAGCCCCTTTAGGCACTGGAAGGGGCTCGGAGGTCTCCCTGGAGCCTTCTCTTCTCCAGGCTGAACCCCCCCCCCAAGTCTCCCAGCCTGTCCTCCCAGCAGAGGGGCTCCAGCCCTCGCAGCAGCTCCGGGGCCTCCTCTGGCCCCGCTCCACCAGCTCCATGTCTCTCCTGTGCTGAGGCCCCCGAGCTGGAGGCAGCACTGGGGGGGTCTCCCCAGAGCAGAGCGCAGCAGAGGGGCACAGTCCCCCCCTCGCCCTGCTGGCCCCGCTGCTGGGGATGCAGCCCGGGGTGCCGGGGGCTCGCTGGGCTGCCAGCGCACATTGCCGGCTCATGGTGAGCTTCTCACCCACCAACACACCCAGGTCCTTCTCCTCAGGGCTGCTCTCCATCCATTCTCCTCCCAGTCTGGAGTTGTGCTTGGGATTGCCCTGACCCACATGCAGAACTCTGCACTTGGCCTTGTTGAACTTCATGAGGTTTGCACAAAACCACCTCTCCAGCCTGTCCAGGTCCCTCTGAGCGGCATCCCGTCCCGCCAGCCTGTCGACCTCTCCACACAGCTTGGAAGATCACCAAATGAAGTACACATGACAGAACTGTCACTGCTGGTGATTATAAACTACTTATTTAAGAAGTCCCCAACTAAAAATACCTCTGAAGAAAACGGCACACGCAATGGATAAAGTCCGTCTCTTTCATGTTTGAATCTCAAAACTTCATGGAAAATTTGCAGCAAAGTTTATTCCTCTTGTGGTTAAAATAGGGGGGGAGAAAAAATAAATCCCTAAATTCCAGTATCTTTAAGACTATCGGAATGAAGCAGTATCAACTTAAATGTGCAGTTCTCAGCAGATGTTAACACCCTCTAGAAGTCACAGCGGACCTCCAGTGTACACATACAGCAATGACACAAATTTGATACCAATAGAGCTACTTGCTGAAACGTGGGCCAATCCCACCCAAAGTTAAATTTGGAAGTTCGGTGTGTTGGTTTTTGTTTTGTTTGTTTTTTTTTTTTTTTTTTTTTTTTTTTTTTGGGGGGGGTTTGGTTTGTGGGTTTGTTTTTTTTTTTTTTTTTTTTTTTTTAGAATTACACACCTGTTTCCATAATTCATGACAGTAAGGTGTAGGCAAGCATCCTCTAGGTTCGAAAGATTTCCAACTTCTCCCAAACAAGGGGCCAATCAGTTTTTCACAGCAAAAGACTCAAAATTGGGAATGATTTCTAAGCTCGTCTGAGTTTTAGAAAGAAAAATTGCTTTGGAAGAAAATCATCCTCAGTACCACACTGTACAACAGGAGACCATTTGTTACACAGTTTATTATTTCCATATGGACACAGTCAAGTCATATGGTGGGCCTGGATTCATATTTTCTGCTACAATGACAGAACCTGGATTAAGAAAACCATACAATATAAATTACTAAACGATCACCACATTCTCCTGATGGGATTACAGTGGATTTGGTTAACCAAAGAACTAGCCTGGGGCAAAAGAAAGAGGGGGAAAAAAAAAAAAAAAAGAAAAACATTACATTTGTTCCTCCTACTACAATCAAGCGTTCATAGAATACCCCTTTTTATAGTCATCCTTAAATTCTAAGGTTTCAGAGCATGAAAAGAATTGGATTAAGGGATCTCTCTATTTCCAACAGCCAAGATCAGAGGAACGCACCCAAGACTCTTGTATCACAACACGAGCAAAAATACCATTTCTGCTTAAACAGATTTTCCTATTGCCAATAGTAGAGACGCACAATAAGTAAAGGTAGGATGTAAGTTTTGTGTAACCTCTAGAAAGAAAATATGATTTAACTTTATAAACTGCATTGTATTTTGGCTTTGTAATAGTAAAAACAAAGCAATGTTGCTTCACGTGTGTGCATCAATACAAGCTGACCATGATGTATTTAAAACAAACCTACAAATAATCCCAGAAGCTGCTGAAAAACTCATCTTTCTAGTGACAGAAAAAGAATAATAATAAAAAAAAAAAAAAAAAAATCAAACAGTTGAAGCATCAGAGCCAGTTCCCAGGTTTTATTCTGGTTCCAAAATTCTCTCCCCATGAACGCAAGAGGGTTAACTGCTGCTGCGCAGTGGTCTGCAGTAGATTCACATACCCCCAAAAAAGAAATCTCTCTACTTCTACCAAATGATAGAACCCGCTACACGTGCGGCACACAGCAAACGGGAGCACGGGAGGAGAGAAAAAAAAAAAAAAAAAAAAAAAAAGAAGAGAGATTTCTCTTTTACTTAAGAGAGCAGAACTCGTCTTCCTCCTACTCTCACCCTCTGCCAATCCTGCATCATTAGTAAGGACTGTTTTTTGTTTTTCCCCCAACCATAAAGCATTTCTCATACATCTTTCCTTAAGTTTAATGTTTTTTTAACAGCCAACACCATGTGTACAGGGATAGTTACTCCCCCTCACCCACTAAATATTAAGACGCTGACCAACAGTAATAACCATCACCTGTGACCCGTTACAGGAGGATTCATAACTTCAAAATCAATTTTAAAAAGAGAAAAACATTGGGAGAGGACAGCTGCTTCGCTCATGAGAGTTAAAAGGAGTTTAAAGACAGAGCTTAGCATTACGGCAGACATAAAGAGAAGAGGAAAGGAGGAGTGCAGAGAAACAAGACATCTGGGTAGGAAAACAAAAGGAGAAAGCGGTGATGACACTGTCTCGATTCTCCTAAGAAACTGAGTTCACATTTCAATTGCTTCTATTAAACATCACCCATCTCCACCCGCCCCACGCTAAGTTTCCAACGGCACCGAGGGTCATCCGCAAAAGCAGCATTTTATTTCAAGATTTGATTGTTCCTTCAGGGTATTACGGTCCCGGCCACCCAAAGAAAACGTGCCTGTTTTAATTTGAGTGAACGAGTGTCCAAGATTTGTGTTCACATTTATGACCGTGTATTCTCCGTGGGACTGTGAGTACATCCTTAATGATGTTCAAGTAATAAAATATTAATTGCCACTTCCTCACCAATATTTAGCTCCTATATACAGCTTTCTTTTCCCCAAGCGCTGTGTGAAACGCTGCTTGATTGAACAAAAACACATAGTAAACATGAAGTGGAAAACAAATAAGCTAAAGGCATCAGCCATTCCAGCCAGGAGTGCGCGTCTGCTCTCGTACCAGTCACTACCAACACCTCCATAGAAACAAGACATAGCAGGTGAGATGCGTATTTTATGAACGGATCAAGACAGAATCACTCAAGGAATATTTAGGGGTAAAAAAAAAAAAAAATTCTCAGTTTGTAACTTCTTTCAATTACACAGATTTATTCCTTTTACTCATCTCAAAAAGTGGAAGTTTTGACATTTTATTGTACTTTTTTGCTTTGACTTCTGCATTAACTGATATTATTCTAAGTTATCCAATTAGAGATGTAAAGAAGTGGCTAGAAAATGGTAACTGGAAAAAAAAAAAAACCACACAAAAAAAACCAAACCCATGTTCAGGTTTCTGCAGGGTTTTAGAAAACACTCATCCAATTTGATTACTGTCTCAGAAAACTTGTATCCCCCAACCTCTGACACTACAAATCCCCTGTGATAAACTTAAGTATTTCAGCATTACAGAATGACTTTGAAAAGAGGACAGACAGTATTTATAACTGTCAGTAGGTAACTGCCTAGACTGCTTTTGTAAAATCTGAGGTTTTTTTGTTTGTCCGAAGACAATTTCGGGAAATACTACTCTACCCCTAGAGAAGACCAGCCCACCACACCAGTGGGTATTTTGTATTATACAAAATTTATTCTAACACCACAGAAAACCATAAATGTTGAAATAAGCTGCATTTAAAACAATCATTCTCAGAGTGAAAGGTAAGACTTATTCTTCAAATCTGTATTAGCTTTTTATTAAAAGTTTTAAACATTTCATTTCCATCAAAGACTAGGACAATTGCCCCAGCTAACACAACCACAGCATTAGCTGTAGGTGAGGCATGACAAACAAAAGTTAACTCGTAACGAGTTGGGCGTAATTGGTTTAGACTCTTTAAGAGGGGAAAAAATTAAAAATATTCAGTTGCTCCAGTTTCTACCTGCATTTCCTTCTGTGCAACGGCTTCAGCTTCTACTGGGAGGAAGTTTTCTATCCTGAGCAGTGAATCAGCTCCACCCTGAGCATCTCTAAACCACTCCTGCCATCCAAGCACCTTCCAAGCAATTTATTTTGTCAACTAGACTGTTACACTTAATTAAAATCACGTCAGACAACATAAAAGCTTACCACCTTCCACAATAAAAGAAGTCACAAGCGTAGCTCCCTCGTTTGTGAACTAATCAAAACACAAGCCTGCAAAGGTCCAGTTACTCTCCTATAAAGTCCGTAAGATAAGAAGTATGAGAAGTATTAAACTTTTTTTTCAAATAAGTTGGCTTAAAAAGAAACCATTTAGCTATCTTTCCATTTCTGGGTAATATCAGATTGCACCCAAGATCAAAATTAAGGCTTTTGCCACTAAGGGGCTGCCTCTTAACAAACATAACGATATCCTGCATTTATGTGCAAAGACGAATAGCCCATTTCCTATACCAATTCCTGTAACAGTATTTAATGACTAATGGTATACAAGCATATACGTTTACTTCCAGCCAGCAACCACAGAGTGCCTCGACTGGAATATCCTTTTTTGGGAGCACAGAACGACTTCAATTCTGACCTCATCCGTTCATCATTTACTGTATTGTTTCCCCAGCCGCATCCATGTTGTTCTAAGACACGTGGAAGCAAGTCTCGCAGCTCAGACTATCACACAGTATCACAGTATCACAGTATGCTAGGGATTGGAAGGGACCTCAAAAGATCATCTAGTCCAATCCCCCTGTCGGAGCAGGAACACCTAGATGAGGTTGCACAGGAAGGCGTCCAGGCGAGTTTTGAATGTCTCCAGAGAAGGAGACTCCACAACCTCCCTGGGCAGCCTGTTCCAGTGCTCTGTCACCCTCACTGAGAAGAAGTTTCTTCTCAAATTTAAGTGGAACCTCTTGTGTTCCAGCTTGAATCCATTACCCCTTGTCCTATCATTGGTTGCTACTATGTTAATAAAGCTCAAAATACCGACCACTCCAGTACATGTTCTGCATAATACTCGAGTCTACGCTGAAACCTCCCACATTTTTTTGCGTTTCCCTTAGTCTCTACCGCAGGCAACTGGTCCTTGATGCTGTAGCACCATCTCTATTCATACAAGAGGTGGACCCAACCCACTGCTACACCATACAAGCTCACGTCAAGGCAGTCAAGAGCAATTTTGACTTAGTTTCAATGAAACGAGGAGGTTTTCTTGATAGCATCAAGCATTCAGGAGGACATCTGCTCCACAAATGTGAAAACCCACAAACAAAAATAGAAGCAAAAGCGTTCTTTCAATCAAGCGCGCAGTATCGGTTGGAAGCCAAGCATTTACATAAGGCTTTCAGAGGATGTCAAATGCCGGGACAGAAATGTAAAATGCGAGTTTTAATAAAATGACATCGTTAATTGTTTTACAAGATCCTGGATGACTTTTCAGAGTTTGAAGGAGCACTGGCGGGGATTCAGATGACTAAGCACCACAATAATGAAAACAGAAAGTGTTGTTATAATGCCTGTTGCTATATAAACAACCTTGGGGGATCAGTGAAATAATGCCTGCTGCTATATAAACAGTTGTGTGTGTTTATACCTTTTGGGGGAAATTATAAAATTTTAGATTATTTTCACTCTTAACATGTTGCTCGCCTTTGTTTTATTAAATCCTGCTAGCAGTTCTAGCTATCTGGGTTTACCAAAAAATCCTTAAGCTGCAACATTAGCGAAAACACACTGCGGTATCAATTAGCTCTTTAGGTAGCATATCTCAAACCTAAACATTTAAAAACCATTTTTATTTTTCTTATTTAAAAGACTGTCCAGTCCTGTTCAATATATTCATCAATAACGTGGATGAAGGGATAGTTTGCTGATGACACGAAACTGGGAGAAGCGGCTGACACGCCAGAAGGATGTGCCGCCATTCAGCGTCACCTGGAGAGTTGGGCAGAGAGAAACCTTATGAAGTTCAACAAGGGTAAATGTAGGGTACTGCACCTGGGGAGGAATAACCCCACACACCAGTACAGGTTAGGGGTTGGAGAACAGCTCCGGGGAAAGGGACCTGGGAGTCCTGATGGACAACAGGATGACCAAGAGGCAGCAATGTGCCCTGGTGGCCAAGAAGGCCAATGGCATCCTGGGGGGCATCAAGAAGAGTGTGGCCAGCAGGTGGAGGGAGGTCATCCTCCCCCTCTGCTCTGCCCCTACACATCTGGAGTATTGTGTCCAGTTCTGGGCTCCCCGGGTCAAGAAGGACAGGGAACTGCTGGAGAGGGTCCAGCAAAGGGCTACAAAGACGATGAGGGGACCGGAGCATCTCTCTTCTGAGGAACGGCTGAGGGACTTGGGGCTTTTTAGTCTGGAGAAGAGAAGACTGAGGGGGGGATCTTATCAATGCTTATCAATCCCTTCAAGGGAGGGTGCCAGGGGGATGGGAACAGTCTTTTTTCAGTGGTGCCCAGTGACAGGACAAGAGGGAACGGGCACAAACTTGACCATCTCAACATGAGGAGGAACTTCTTTCCTGTGAGGGCGGCAGAGCACTGGCACAGCTGCCCAGAGAGGTGGTGGAGTCTCCCACTCTGGAGCCATTCCAAACCCACCTGGACGTGTCCTGTGCCACTGCTGGAGGTGCCCCTGCTCTGGCAGGGGGTGGGACTGGGTGAGCTCCAGAGGGCCCTTCCAACCCTGACCATTCTGGGATTCTGTGTGATATACATATCACAATTTGTACGAAAATGTAACCGAGGCTTTTTTTTTTTTTAAGGTTGTTGGAAAAGTAGGGAGGGAAAAAAAAGCAACATAGCAAGCACCATGATTACAACAAATCTTTAAGCCCTCAGTCTTGCTTTCAGAAGGATCAAATAGAGGACTGCACAGCAGTGACACTGCCACAACAGCGAGAGCCCTCATCCGAACAAGAGGAAATGCTCAAATCCACGGCTATTTTTATGGAAATGCTGACTTGTATCTTGCTATGCCAATGCCTGCCTCCTTCTCGCAAGTGGATTTTCAGGCTGTTTAGAGGTCCACCCTGAAAAGCAGATATTTACTTTGCAATTCTTCTAAGAGCACTAAACTAACAAGAAAAACAAGTTACATCAACAGCCTTGAAGACCCGCGTCCTTCATTAATCCACTGGGCACACGCTTTAAAGTTCCTCAAGCTGACCCGGCGTGCCTAAAAAAAGGCCTTCATTAAAACCATCTTAAAGGAGTCCCATCACGATTTTGATTTAGCGGTAACAAAGGCGGCACACAACCAGCAATCAAAGCAGTAACGGGAGAGAACGGCTCTTTTTTATGCCATCCCTTCAAAAGCTGCTTACAATCACGCTGTTAGTTTTAAAAGAAGCTTAGTCTAAACTAGCCTGATTTCCCCCTCATTTCAAAGGTAGAGGCTGCTATCGATACGATACTTTCCTCTTCTTTGACTTCGATCCATACCAGCAATAACTAACAGTCGGGATGCTGCGAAGTCCAAGACAGTCAATGTTTCAGTTCTGAAACGGTGATCTCTCTGTTACAGCTCAGGGTCTGCACACGTTCGGTTGTGTGGAGCTTTAACTAATTCAGTTCTTACAAATGGCACCAAATCCATATGATAACTTTTTCTCACCCAGAAAGCCTGGAGAATTTTACTTCATCTCCACCCGAAAAGCAGGGGAAATTCATGCACGAACTCTAAGTACAGGAGGGATTCAGCAGTGATCAGGGAAACTACATTCTCATCTGATAACAGATCTAATTCCCTTCTACATTCTTTGTTTTGCCTTAGAATTCTCTTAAGCTGCTTCTTTCCCCTCACATCCACCAAAACACAAAGTCTGATCGTTATTCAAACCCAGCAGCAGCCTGGACGCTAACGCTCAGCGACTTGCCAAACATTTATGAAGTAGTTTTTCTTCTAATTTTTAAAAACTGAAATGCGATAATAGGATATATTTAATACCGGATTTTGGTTTCACGGCAATAGTGTTTATTGGAGATAGACCACAAGAAAATAAGGAAATCGGAGTACGTGTTTGAGTACATGCACAACACACTCTAGAACTAAACATTTAGATGAGCCAAAAGCTGCGTTTCCTCCAGGACTCTCTCGCTCGTATTCATGAAGCCCTTCCTGACAGTAAACACAACACCCCTCCAGAGAGGTCTCAAACATTCACCTTCATGGTTCCAGCCCGGTGTCCCAGTTAGGATATGGGAAACCATTGTCAAAGACAGGCTGGGGGAAACAGCCACTTACACAAGTAAACCATTCCTGTAAAATTTGGTGGTTATTGGGCTTGTTATAAAAATAACATATATGAGCCCCCTTGCCCATAAAGGTGCCTCTCATATACCATGAGCATTTTACAGAAAGAACATTATAAAAAAAAAAAAAAAAGGCAATTTAGAAGATAGAGCAGTTCCTGGCCTCAAAGCTCCCCCCCTTCCCCAGTGAAGCACTCAAATAACTAAAACCATGTTTACCGTTCAGCCGTAGTCTTGCTGTGTTAGAGCTTGACAAGATGAAACTCTACAGCATAACCTTTCCAGGTTCAGGTCAGAACTCCTTAAAACACCTCGGTATCACAAAGCGATGTTTATTGGATTATAAGACACGGGCACACTTACTTCCTATGACCTCATTCATCCTGAGCTTTTGTATTAAAATTCATTACATCAGGCCCAGAACAAAAGGTCAGACGTGCAGAAGCCAGGAGGAGAAAGACAAGTAACATTTTGTACCTACATCTCAAACGTGATGTTCTTTTTACGCATTTAGCTCCCCAAGTGTAATTTTGCAGTGCACCAGAACTTCTAAAGCTTGCTTTTTTTACCTACACACACCAAAAGGGCAGAAGTCTCTGGAGCGTATGGGTAGGTAGAGAACTTGCCCACCTTGTCCTGGTTGGAAATCAGAATAACTATCAGACGGAACCCAAACACAGCAGCCAGGCTGGAAGGCTGCATGGCCACACCGGAGGTTTCCTTTGAGCTTAGGTGGCAGAGGAACATCCACACCCGAGTCTGTGACCTTCTCTCTGCTAGTGATGACGTTTCAGACTTGGTCTAAGGAAGAAATTTTGTTATGCTGAGGGTGGTGGGACACTGGCCCTGGTTGCCCAGAGAGGTGGGAGATGCCCCATCCCTGGAAATATTCCAGGTTAGGTTGGACGGGGCTCTAAGCAACTTGATCTAGTTGAAGATGTCCCTCCTTATGACAGGAGAGTTGGATTAGATGGCCTTTAAAGGTCCCTTCCAACCCAAACCATTCTATGATTCTATGAGTGCTCAATGACAGTTCAGAGCAATATAATAAAGTTTCCAAATAAGTTTTTGGAAATGTGCATATGGTCCTACTCACTCCTCCGTTTATTCATTACCTTCATATTTTGATAAATCGCCTCCAAAACCAGGCAATTTTCCCATCTGACTTCCGTCCAGCTTTACCTTGTACCCTTGCTTTGAGAAAGCGTTACTCAAAGAGCAAGTGATTCCGCTCATGCCACAGAGACTAAATGGAGGAAGAATTTGGGGATTCTCAGGTCCCGGGCCCCATGTTTCACTTAAGCTGAACTGCTTCCCAGGTATCTGTTATGCTAATCATAGAATCATAGAATGGTTTAGAGTTGGAAAGGACCTTGAAGATCATCGAGTTCCAACTCCCCTTCCATGGGCAGGGACACCTCCCACTAGACCAGGTTGCCCAAGGCCACGTCCAGCCTGGCCTTGAACACCTCCAGGGATGGGGCCTCAACAACCTCTCTGGGCAACCTGTTCCAGTGCCTCACCACCCTCAAAGTAAATTCTAGTAACTCTAGTGGGCAAAGCAGATTGACTTCTTAAAAAAGATCAGCTTTTAAATCAAATGCGAAGACCTCTCACTCAAGGAGTGTAGAATCAATAGTTTAACCTGTGTGAGACAAGTGTCCTACCAGGACAACGCCATCATTCAGTGAGCACCAAACAGCACCTAAAGCAGCCCAACGCTGGAAATCATTTCTCATGTGATGGAGCACATTTCAAACTTAAAAGCTGAGGTCAGGGAGCATTAAAATCAAGATCTATTCAGCAATGTCCTTCCTGAAAAACAACTAGCAACTTATATTTGCTAAATTGAACCAGAGCTTTGGGGTTTTTTCTATTTACGCAATATTAGCTGGAGAAATATTCACATGAGTTATGCACAAGGCCAGCAAAGACAGACACAATATCTCCCTACAGTTTTTCAAGTCTCTTGAAAAACAAAATACTTTCAAGCTCTGGATTTTCAAGCATTCTGGACTGATCAAAAAATAAGTGAACCAATATATACCAGACACTTTTATCCCTTTTGTTAGAGAACAACTCGCTCTAAAATTCAACCACAGTATCTAGTAAGCCTGAAAGGCATTTATGGATGATGAAACAGCTGTCATACCCAAAACTTTCAAAACAGGATTTGTGCCCTGATGTGCCAAATCCTATGCGCAGAAGTATGAGACAAACGCTGCCTTACGGAGCACAAAACGTACATATCAAACTATACAACAGAAGAACAAAGGACGTGTGTGGATGGAGAAGTGAAAATACAAAAGCTCAGCAAAAAAAAATAAAAAAAAGAAGTCACAGCTTGTCACTTGCTAATGACAGATAAGAGCAATTTTTATGCATTAAAGCAAGGTTTCAGGAAACGATATGCATTTTAGCGTGTTTCCCCCCCACCCCATAAAGAGATGGCAACACAGCAGAAAGCGAGAGGGCTCCTGAAGGAAGGGACAGGCTGGGAAATGAGGTCCACGAGTTCCACAGGTGTTAACACTTTAGATCTGAAAGTCAAGCTTTGTCTCCAGAGCACACTCCCTGCTCGTTAGGAAAAATTATACACTACATCTTTTTGCTACACTAACAAATTGTGCCATGGCTCGATAACACACCCCACTTTCCTATCTCTTTCAATTTCAAAACGCTTATATATACTGTGAAGCAGTTTAACTTGGCAAATCACATGTGTTTATGTCAGCTTAACTATAGCAGGAATCCATTTTCCTTTTGATTACTAAATTTTGGTTCTATTTTAAACACATACTCTTTTAAAAAACAAAACAAAACAAAAAATAAAACCTTAGTGGCCTGATGAGTTATTGCACTGAGACGATGACAGCTACGTAGTACACAAGTGATCTAACACACTGATCATGCCTGCGGGGGGCAGCGGTCCCAAGAATTGTTTCGGAAAAGTGACTGCGGTGGTGCCACCTTTCCTTTTCCATCCAGCAAGTTCACAGAATCACAAAGTGGTCAGGGTTGGAAGGGACCTCTGGAGCTCACCCAGTCCCACCCCCTGCCAGAGCAGGGGCACCTACAGCAGTGGCACAGGACACATCCAGGTGGGTTTGGAATGGCTCCAGAGGGGGAGACTCCCCCCCCCACCCCCCCCCGGGCAGCTGTGCCAGTGCTCTGCCACCCCCACAGGAAAGAAGTTCCTCCTCATGTTGAGATGGAACTTCCTATGGTCAAGTTTGTGCCCGTTCCCTCTTGTCCTGTCACTGGGCACCACTGAAAAAAGACTGTTCCCATCCCCCCGGCACCCTCCCTTGAAGGATTTATCAGCATTGATCAGATCCCCCCCCTCAGTCTTCTCCAGACTAAAAAGCCCCAAGTCCCTCAGCCGTTCCTCAGAAGAGAGATGCTCCAGTCCCCTCATCATCTTTGTAGCCCTTTGCTGGACCCTCTCCAGTAGTTCCCTGTCCTTCTTGAATTGGACACAATACTCCAGATATGGCCTCACCGGGGCAGAGCAGAGGGGGAGGATGACCTCCCTCCACCTGCTGGCCACACTCTTCTTGATGACCCTCCCCAGGATGCCATTGGCCTTCTTGGCCACCAGGGCACATTGCTGCCTCTTGGTCATCCTGTTGTCCACCAGGACTCCCAGGTCCCTTTCCCCAGAGCTGTTCTCCAACCCCTAACCTGTACTGGTGCGTGGGGTTATTCCTCCCCAGGTGCAGTACCCTACACTTGCCCTCGTTGAACTTCGTAAAGTTTCTCTCTGCATGTCCAGGTCATGCTGAATGGTGGCACAGCCTTCTGGCATGTCAGCCACTCCTCCCAGTTTTGTGTCATCAGCAAACTTGCTGAGGGTACACTCTATCCCTTCACCCAGGTCATTGATGAATATGTTGAACAGGACTGGACCCAGTCCTGTCCCCTGGGGAACACCACTTGTCACAGACCTCCAACCAAACTCTGCGCCACTAACCGCAACCCTCTGAGCTCTATCTGTCAGCCAGTTTTCAACCCACCCCGCTGTCCATTCATCTAACCCACACTCCCTAAGCTTGCCTGTGAGGATGATGTGGGAAACTGTTCACCCCACCTCATCTGCTCGCTGCAACCAGAGCGAGAAGGAGATCCCCCAGCGCTGCCTGGGCTCAAGCTGCAGGTGGGATGATGGGTGCAAGGTTGGAGAGCCCATGTTCTGCTCCTCCGAAAATTAACCTTGGCCTTTGCTGATCAGTACAAGATTGCCTCCGGGCAAGGACAGGCAGGCTTTGATCTGAATGAAAGGGTGACTGTTGTTACAGCTAATCCAGTCTCATTTCAACCTATTTTATCTTGGCATGGGTGATAGGAAAGGAAAAAAAGAAAGCGTTCCAACAAGTCTGCAAAAAAAACACATATGTAAATTCCCCAGTTCTAAATGATCTGGCTAGGTATCAGCCCATTGCTACCCTAGGAGACTTTCAGGAATGAAACTTCTCCTAAAAGATTTTGGCTGTACGCAGCTGGAGAAGGTACTTTGTGGTTTTTCAGGTGCAGTCCCTTCCTCTTAACATTAAAAATGAATGCTTGGCACTTTACAAGATGAGGACTCGGCTCTGGCTTCAACCTGCGCTCTTTCAAGAACACTTTTCCCTCTGCAGTTAAATTGGCCACAAATTCAGACAGTGCATTCTTTCTGAACTGTACGTTTTATGATCTTAGTTTAGGGGCCTCATAAAAGATGTAGTGTGCAAGTCACAGTATCCTACACTCAAAGGGTCATAACCACTGCATCCACACCGATACCCGCAGAACTCTTAAAGACACTTCTGCGCGTAGTGTTTATTGCCAAAACAAATTTCAAGTCCTAACGTTTCTGCCGTTCAACTTCCCATGGAAAAGTTTAATAGTTTCTATTATAAAGTTGATTTTCTCACATGTTAGATAGTCTAATAGAGCCAGGAACTGGACATCTTGCCTCATTTCACATTTAAGAGCTGAATTTCAGTTCAGTTTCTTACATATGGCACTAGCACATAAGCGTTCAACTTTTATTCCATGCAGCTATTAGAAAGATATCAGTTTGACTGCAACTAAAATACATTCAAGAAGTATTTCGCTTTTACTCTATGCTTCTGTGAATGTTACTTACCTCGTGCATTAGACAAGCAACTGAACCGAAAAGCACCATTCCTGGGAGAGCAGCATCGGCTGATCAACATCTCCAGCAGGTTACATAAAGGATGTAAATGTCGTCTGCCACCATGTGGACACAGAGACTCCAGACACATGGAAGGAGGGCCAGACACAAGTTACTTGCTTGGATCTGTATTGCATTGATGTGAAAACAAACATCCTTGGGGGAGCTGACAACAGATTGTTTGAGTGATTTTTTTTTTCATGTCAAATAGCAAAGTTCATCCGTTGCTAATGACCGCCAGTTGAAAGCAGAACTATGCTTTGGCCAGGGCTGAGCAAATCATGCCAACGCGAATAGGAGTCTCACTCAATAGCAGTCTGACAAAACAAATCAAGGCTGGATCGGACGAGAAGCCTTGACTTGTGGGGCCATCACGTGCACGCATTCAGCCCAAACAGAAGAAAAACCTTAACTCCTGTCGTGTAACAAATCCAAATGATTTCTCAAAACCTGGAAGCGATGCCCGGGAAGGTATGATCTCACTGCCACCAACTGCAGAGTCTCCCTGACAAACACCAGTAATGAACCTGGCTGAGACTAGACACAATTGCTCCTTAGCTTGGCCCTAGGGAATTAAAGAGTTGTAGAACAGTCCAAATTCATTTGATACCCAGTTTTGCAGTAGTTTAGACAAGGACAGAACACCACCATTTCTGGGGCCACATCCACTAAAGTTGGATGGAGTTAGTGACCAAGGTCACAGCAGCACCAAGACTAAAAGGGGTCTCGCAGTGATCACAGTTCTGACCTACAGTTCTATGGCAAAGCTGGGCTGAGACTCAGAATAAGAAACCCAGAGATGAAGAGACAAATTAACTTCCGCTCCTTTCAGTGGCTGACTGAAAAAATCGAATCATAATTTGGTGCTCAGTGTTGCAAGTAAGTCAATTATCCTGTGCAAGAAAATTCCCTTCTGACCAGGACCAGAAGAAACTAACTCTACAGCTATGATGCCATTGTTTGCTCTCCAAGCAATCTCACAACTGGACAAGGAATAGTGCCTGTCAAATATCATGCAAGAGACAACCTCTTGAATACCTAAAGGAGTTGGAAGTTTCATGAATCAGATGGTGATATTCTCTTCAATGGCTATACATCATACATGCATGGGTTAGAAATAATGACCAATACAGGAAAGAAACTCTACAACTATCTGAAAAGAGGTTGTAGAGAGGTGGGAGTTGACCTGTTCTGTCAAGTAACAGGAGACAGAACAAGAGGAAATGGCTTCAAGTTGCCATTGCCAAAGTTTAGATTGGGTATTAGGAAGAATTTCTTTACTGAAAGGGTCATCGGGCATTGGAACGTGTTACCCGGGGCAGTGGTGGAGTCTCCATCCCTGGAGGTATTTAAGGGTCATGTAGATATAGCACTCAGGGACATGGTTTAGTGGTGGGCTGGTCAGTGTTAGGTTAATGACTGGACTAGATGATCTTATGGTCTTTGCCAATCTAGGAGATTCTGTGATACCTTGTATTATCATCTTGCACACAACTTCGGGCCAGGTATTCTCCGGTTGTGACAACATGCATGCTAACTAAGGACTCACCTCAAGAAGGATGGTGACTAAAATAAGATCATCTCTTCATACGTAACGAAGAACCTATCCTGAAGTCAGGATTTGCCCAAAGCAATCAAGGCTCTGGGAATGAAGGAGAGAGACAGCCAACCAACCAGTAAAGCAGCAATAAAGCTTCTTTCTTTCTACAGGCCTGAGATTGGCAACTCAAGGCCACTGCACTCTCACCCCCCCCACACTCTAAGGTTAAAAAAAATAAACATAAAGCACTGAAAGGAAAAAACCTGGAGCGCCAAGACCACCACTCAAGGATTTGTGGGAGCTGAGCTTAGCAAGGTCCATGCCCGTGTCCTAGCTGAGCTGTGCCACACACGTTACAGAGCGACAAGAACTCTCCAAGAGATGGTAGCTCGCCCAGGCCACATTTTCTTACCACCCACAACCAACCTCACAGCGCTTCAGTGAGTTCCTAATATTCATCCACTGTAACAGGAGGTTTTCCCCGGTGTAATTTCAACTCCTCTACCAGGAAAACCAATGCAAGAGTTCATTCCTTTCTCCTACTAAAGCCTCATCTTCCTCAGATAGTCCACACACATCATAACTTAGCAGCTGCAGAGTTTGTGGGGCCAGCTCCCTACCGAACCATCTCCCGGTGCCTAACGCTTTTGAGAGCTGAGCAATTCACTCCCATTTTTAGCAGCTTTATTGTGCTTCACCTTTGACAATGCTCTGGAACGACAGTGATTTTTTTGTTGTTGTCGATACTGTCAGACATAAGTCGGTAATTTCCCTTTGAAAAAAAACCAAAAGAACATGTTTGTATGTTCATTAAAGTCAAAGAGCTGAAATCTTAACTGGAAATTTATGGTCTTACCTAATATTATCCAACATAAAAAGCTACTCTGTGAACTTTGTGAGGGATTCAATTTTACAAATAGAAAATATGGGGATTGAAACAATTTGTGCTCACGTACAGATGGAAGTTATTACGAACTCTCAGAATTAACACACATTGTTTTGACTTCGGAATGTAACAGCAAAGCAAGTTTCTCCAAATAAATGCTCTACCAAGCTAGCACTGAGCTGCTTCTAATTCCAGCGGAATTCTCCTGAGTGCGAGATGTGGTTTTCATTGTTATTATCCTGCTGTTTTACAAAACAGTACCACTTTATCTCTAGAAGAGTTTTTATTTCAGCAATTTTACTTAATATCAACAGTCTCACTTCTGCCCCAACTCACGTTTCTCCTTGTTGCCAGAACTCCAGGTAATTGCGAAAGGATAAAAATAATAACAATAATAAAAAAAAAATATATCGGTGAAATCCAGGAAAGTTTATACAAATCCTTTCAAGTATTTTTTTAAGTTGATACAAGTTTTTCTGGGCTCTTTGTTTCTTACCCACAGCGATCAAGACTTGTATGAACGATTCGAGTGAGGCGATGGAGACCCAAGCTCTTCCCTTAACGCTCCGGTAGAGTCAGCACTGTTCCTCCCAGGCACCTCCAATCTTCCCACAGCAGCCAGAGGGAATTAAGCAACCGATCCGCATTAATCAACAACAGAATAATTTGCAGGACTGGTTCTCTGAATTAAGGCCAACACCTTTGGGCCTTAAAAGGATTCCCTCACAGGTTGGGATGATCTAGAGATAAGAAAGAGGCAGCTGCTCGTTCTCCATCCAAACTTAACCATTTTCCCACATTGACATGAACTAAGCATATCTGGAATCTTCTCTCGAAGCAGCCTTAAGATCATCTAAATGCTACTTAAATTCAACAGTTCCAACCTCCAAAGGAACTCACAAAGGATTCAAACAATCACAGGTTTTTAGATCAAGTCAGGCCCTGAGTACAGAAGTTTTGCGATGTATTATCTGCGTGTTATCTACCTGTTCTGATTTCACAACAGAATTTCCCCTTGGCAGAACTATAAAAAGCTGTGATATTTGAGCAAGGATATCAAAACAAAGGTGACTACAACAGTTTATATGGGCTTCAGTAACACTTTCCTGATTAAATACGTAGTAGAAGTCCCCCCAAAATTCCCATTTATCATGTTTTTATGTTCAACAGCATACAATCTCAAGCATTAACATGTGAACCACGGGTGCGGTACAAACCACTTCAAAGTTTGGCCACCGACTATTCTAGCTTGTACCAGCACTGGTGACTCCATTTAAATTTGGAAACTTTTTTATACAAATACGTACTTAAAGTCTTCATTTACTTCTATGAGTTTAAACACATACCAGTGATTTCAAAAGCCAACTGCAAGGGCTTGGAAGGCAACATGGGTGAGTGACCATGTGTTCAACTGTTCATAGTCCTTTTGAAATAGGGCAAGAACAAAATCAGAATGAGGGATTTCAGTAAGTCCAACAGCGGTAACAACTCAGAGATGACAAGTCAAAGGAGAAAAACAGGAAAACAAGTGAAGTGGTGACAGTTCCTATAGAAAAAAAAAATACTGCAGGGAGAAGTTCCAACTAACTACAAGGACTGGAAAGACTACCAACTTAGGCTCAATGAAGAATTCATACCCTCAATCCAGAAAGAAGCACAGGGCCCTTGCATCACATAACTGAACGGCAAACTCCAAATTAGGAGGAAAATCATGAAAGGCTGAAAAAGAAAGCAAGCGGCATCGTGACTCACAAGTTACAGAATGAACTAATGTATTTACATAAGTAGAGATTAAGGAAAGCATTGATTTGATAGCAATGGAGAGAGAAAGCTAACAAAGCATTTGAAGGAAAGAGTATTTAATCCCTTTCACTAGTCTTCCCTATTAAAGTCAAGTGTGAACAGCTGGCTGCCATTATTAATCCCAGCAACAAAGAGTCACAGTCTAACTTATATTAACAGCTTGGTTAAGTGAATTTCCAAGATTAGCAGGACTTGATTAACTTCATCTTAAGATATTTTAGCCTTTAAGTAATTTCAGAGCTGTTGAAGGTTATCTTCCAAAATACACTAGGCACGGGCAAGATACCAGAAGTCTGGAAAATGGTAAATGCAATCCAAGCTTAAAAACCAAACAACGCAGAAAGACCCAGAAGCTTTACTTCCATTTGGGGTAGGGAATGGGGAAAAAGTGGTGGAAGAGAGAACTGGAAAAACAAACCAAACAAGTAGAAACTAAGCACAGAAAAGATCATTTTTTTCAAGAGTAAAACTGTCAGACCATTTCAAGCCTTACATATAGGTTAGAAACCGAAATGTCATATTTCTGTTGGAATTTAAATAAGTCTCTTGGCACTTTATGGTGTAATACGCTCGCAAGCATGCTGGGGAAATGGGATATTGATGAAGTATGAATGAATACAGAGCTAGTAAGTACTCTTGGGGTGTAGTTAAACAAGGGTTCACTGCTGTAAATGGAAGTGCTAGTGAAGCGGGGCTCCACCTGGGTCTAGGCTCTACCCCAGTTCTATTCAATACTGTAATTAGGTGACCTGGACAGAGAATAGGCTGACATGCAGACAGCACAAAGCTGAGATTGAGTTCTCAACCTACCTTTCTCCATCTTCTAGAGTTACGTCACCAAATCAGACATGATTCAGAAGAAAAAGGGGCATCTGAGGTACAGTATGTAAAACATGAATTAAGTGAGCGACCGGCACAAATTCAGCATTTCATTGACTATTTTGTTGCTGTGCAGAAGAGACCCAAGGCTGCAGGCTGCACTGAAGTTCACCACGTCACGCTGTACAAAATTATCAGAACGTAACAAACTGAACAAAAATGACAAGACCTGTGAAGCATTTCTCCCATCCTACTCACGGTTTTGAAAGGAACAGCTGCACAGTGTATTCAGCTTTGGACACTGCACTTCAATAAAGATGTGGATTCAGATGGAGAATAGGAGACGACAAGAACGCTCAGAAGTTGAGACATGACCCATGAGATAACACTTTAGAAAGGAGAAGTTGTCTTTCAACACATAAAAGTTTGCAAATAGAAAGAGAATGATGAGAACAGATTATTATAATAAGCGATTTTGGGGTAAATAGAAGCAAGACAGATGGGGATTGGATGTCAGAAAAGACTTTAATGGCTAAGGACAGCCAACCATTGGAAAAGACTACTTATATCACAGGCTTTCCTTCAGGGAAGGTTATACATATATCTACCAGGGATGGCGTAAGAGCAGCAGACCCTGCCCTGGGGTCAGGCAACAGTCTAAATGATCTCCGCAGGTCCCTTTCAGACCAGCTTTTTGAACGTTTTCTGAATCCCATACCAAATGAGTTCGCAGCAGGTATCAGTATCATCTCATTGTAAACTTGTAAACTCTCATGCATTTGCCAAAGGATGATTTTTAAAATACATTAGGAGCAAAGAAGTAAGGATGATTAGAGGACTACTATTTTTTTTTTAAATATAAAGTCATGCATTGGCAAGACTTTAGGTTTTCCAGCTTGTTGTGTTTTCTCGTCGTAAGTATAGGAGCACAATACCAGTTAAAGTAATAATACAGCAAAATTAAAGCAGCAATGACACAAATGGATCTTCAAGTATGACAGAATAATAAAAAAAAAAAAAAACAAACCAGAAAACATTTAGTTTTCAAAACAGGGTGTGTAGACCCATAGTATTTATTTGAAAAGGGAAAGATTCATTATTAGCTGGCCAGTCCTTCTCCAAGCACCACAAGAGAAAGTCTCAAGCACAAAGCAGTAAGGGAAGTGAAGACAACGATTTGAAGAATGCCTCCACGAGCTCACAGATGTTTGCCACAGCAAACAGCATCACAAGACAGTAGAGGCATACTCGGGCCATAGTGACACCGAGCAGATTATAGACATTCATAAAAAAACCCAAACTCAGTGTACCAACCTGTGCGATATTTTTGTTGAGAAGATATACTCCGTATTCAAACTGCAGCTTCTCCCCTCCTTTTGGATATAAAGGAAATCTGATGGGAAAGAAAAAAAAAAAGAAAAAAGCATTTAAGGTGAAATTATTCAGATGTTTAAGTAAACTTTAAAAAGACACAGACTCCTCTCCCAAGAAGGTAAAGATTTAAAAAGATTCCCTCGCTGACTTCTCCCAGGAACCCCCTTCACAGGATGTACTGAGGAACACTCCACAACTCCAGCCAACCAGCCTCTTAAAAACTGCAGTCGAGATTCAGCTAATGAATTACGTTTTCTAAAGTATTTCAGGTTTTTACAAGTTTTTAAATGTTTTATGACTCTCCCGGTGCCACGACATTGCTCTCACTAAGTGAAGCAAGTTTTAAGAAGCGTGCAGGGTTGAACCAGATCCTACCTTACTCCTTTGTACACAGCCATTTCATAGAATCATAGGGTTGGAAGGGACCTCTGGAGATCATCTAATCCAACCCCCCTGCCAGAGCAGGAACACCTTAGAGCAGGTTGCACAGGAACGCGTCCAGGCGGGTTTTGAATGTCTCCAGAAATGGAGACTCCACCACCTCCCTGGGCAGCCTGTGCCAGTGCTCCACCACCCTCAAGGTAAAGAAGTTCCTCCTCATGTTTAGGCGGAACTTCCTATACTAAAGTTTGTGCCCGTTACCTCTTGTCCTGTCACTGGGCACCACCAAAAAGAGCCTGGCCCCATCCTCCTGGCACCCACCCTTTAAGTATTTATAAGCATGGATCGGGTCCCCCCTCAACCGTCTTTTTTCCAGACCAAAGAGACCCAATTCCCTCAGTCTTTCTTCATAAGAGAGGTGTTCCAGTCCCCTAATCATCTTGGGGGATTTGCATTTGATTAGCTCATTTCCAAATATAAATAATCTCTTAAGGTGTTCAATTGCAATTGGTATTTTGTGATTGGAAGAGTACAAATCTCTTCACACACAGAAGACTAACCATAGAATCGTAGAATGGTTTAGGTTGGAAGGGACCTTGAAGATCATCTGGTTCCACCCCCCTGCCATGGGCAGGGACACCTCCCACCACACCAGGTTGCTCCAAGCCCCGTCCAACCTGGCCTTCAACACCTCCAGGGATGGGGCAGCCACAGCTTCCCTGGGCACCCTGTGCCAGGGGCTCACCACCCTCAGAGTGAAAAATTTCATCCAAAAAATTTCGTTTAGCAGATTTATTTCCCAACACACCAGAAGACGACTTAGAGAACACAAGCAATTCCTTGCCTTTCAGCAAGCTTCACACACACACCAAAGGCTCAAGTCAGTCACAGCATCATAGGCCACCACGGTCCGCACAGATACTATACTTCTAATATTTATTAAATAGGAGTAATGAACAAAGCATTTTTCACCATTTTAAATACCTAGATATAGGAAATAGCTTATAAGAAAGTAACACGGCTTATTTCTGTCTTAACTGCTATGTGAGATCAGAGAACCAAAACTTTAAGTCCCTTAAGTATTGAAACTGTTTGACAGTCTCAAGACTGTCAAAAGAATATAATTTTATGCCTAGGTTCTAGGAATCTGTTTAAGTGAAGCAGTTCTCAAAAACAGTTTTTTTTGCTGTTTTGTACTCTGCATTTCTTAGGATTGTCTTTTGACTCTTCCTTATCACCAGGTCATCACGGGCAATACCATAACCTTAGCACACCCTAAAATTGATGTTTATGGGAACTACACCATGAAACGAGCTTTTGCGTTTTCAAGAACCATATGTTCTGTAGCTCCTAATCAAGATGCCGAGCGTATTATGTATAATGTGCACAAAACCCACATTACAGCAGAAACCAAAGTCTTTCTCAAATGTAAGATAACAAATACAGGAGATCAATATCTACTAGAAACAACACACATTCTAGAGGGGTGATTACGCAAAGTGTATTTTATCATCAATCAGCCCCACGGTAAAGTACATTTGCAACTTTTAAGGAGAATTATATAGCGCTATTAAAGCTAAAGGTTAACAGGTCATGATCACAGCAGATCAAATATTAAGACGTCAGCTTCAAGTTTTATGCTACTTTCAAACTCATTAGGTCACTTTAAGTTGAGGGATATAAAAATCACCAAGAATAGTATACATCCAGCTCACCTTGCTTAATAGATCTATAAATCCAAGTAGTTCCCCATGCAAGAAAATAAAACCTTTCAAAGTGAACACATGCTACAAAAATTCCACAAAGCATTATCGTAAGTGTAAAATACAAATCAAAAGGAATTCGTTTCAATATCTACAATCACACTACCCGAATAGAGCAGAATTTGGGTTTAAAGGATACCTTTGCAATTAACAGTATAAAACTAACTCAGGCTTGACAATAAAAGCACCATCAGGAGCCCAAGCAGCGTTTCACCAGAAGATAGTATTTCATTAAGTCAGGAGTAATGGGAACCATGTATTCTATTATTAGACACAGAGCTCTTCAATACATGCAGTATAGAAAAAGAGGATAAAAACATTTTACAGTGCTCGCTGCCATCTCCCACACACCGTTTCTTTCAAGCGGTAAAGATTAAGCTTTTCTGTTTATCACATTAGTCCTGCTTCTTTGCTAATATTCACATTTCTCTGCTCTAACTTCCACTAATTAATCTTGAAAGACTCTAAAACTACATGCATCCCCGTGTCAGCTTTCATAACGGAATCATTTACACGAAAATCTTGAAAAGCGTCAGCGATGTTTTCGTGTATGCACATTTATGACTCAGAGAAAAATATTACTGACTTTTATGTTTCTTTCTTTGTGTGTTATCTCGCTTGCCCATTAAGCCTGGTCACGAGCAATAAACTTGAGGAAGAGGAACCATGACATTTTATATAGCGCTTCATTGAGTATAATTGAATGCAACTTTAACTGCTGGTTCCCCATGTGAAATTCTTCTTGCCTGCTCCTCAGGAAAGCACGATTGTAAGGGAAATACCTCACTTTGGCATGCTGCAAAAAGTTACGTACGCTGTGTAAAGTTTTAGTTATACTTGCTCAAAAAAATACATTTGAAAACTACTATTTTAGTATTTTTATAATCACGAAGCACTCAATAAAATGCAAAACGGCATCCACATGCCCATTCTACTCCAACATGTGCTGTCCTTGTTTCCATTCCTGTTGATACATTTGAAAAAAAAAAAAAAATTTAAGCTCCTTTAAAGCAGAACACAGATACTTACTCTAAGATGACAAATTCAAAGGAATAAATGTGAGGTGTTTAGCGGAAAGAAGAAAGAAACCAAGCCACAGGTGTCTGTTGTGTAATCACCAGAAGAGATCATCAGAAAGAAGTTACCAAGTAGATGGAAAGGTGTTCCGAGTACTCAGAAGTTGAGTTCTGGTCCTCCTCGGAGCAGCACGCATACAAGCTGTAAGGAAAGCGAACACCTACCGTGCTTGCAGGCAGTAATTACGAACAAATCAGTTTCTGCTCTGTGAGGTTCAAAGTGTGCCCTTGAGAAAATACATTGATATTTATCTTATGACTATGGAATATTACTTTTCAATAGTGTGTAGACTTCTTAAAACACAGCCCTGATGCACCCTGAGTTTAGAGTAGATATCTTATTTCTACATACAAAGAGCACACCGGCATACAGCAGCAATAATTTTAACAGTGACTCATAAAGATGATCTTAGTTCAGAGAATATTAACTTGATGCAAGAAAAAAAAAAAAAACCACAACGTTTAGTAACTTCAAACAGGTTAACCCCACTTGGAGTTGTTTCTGCTCCTCACGTTTCCACCATACCCAAGGCTATTCTTGCTTCAGTGAAGCCACCTGAGATGCCAGCAATGCTAAGAGCTCACACTGGGGAAAAGTGGAAAGCCCAGTCGTGATAAAGGGAAGAACAAGCTGGCAGGCACGTGGGAAGGCAGCTTTAGGACCTACGAAAACTGTGCCAGAGATGCTGAAATTAAACAAGTCCCACTCGGAATTCAGAAGGTGGAGAACACTGTATAGAGTGATTCAAACTGCACACCAGAGCGATTTTAACTGGATGCTCCATATGTGCCTTTAAGATCTAAGATAACATAATGAGGATTCTTGATCTTAAAAGCTTACGCTTGTTTTGGAAGTTTTACATTTTGCTTATTTAATCCTGAAGAACTGTGACAAATGCAAAGGTTTTATTCATTACTTTGAGGCACATGCTCTGTTTTATAGGACTCACTGGGACACGGGTCAGATCACCAGTGTCACCCAGCTGTACCATGCTACAGGAACAGAAGCAAATCCATAGTGAATTGTAAAACATACGCAGAGCCCCCAACGTAGGAAAGACATGGACCTGGTGGAGCGGGGCCAGAGGAGGCCACAGAGATGCTGGGAGGGCTGGAGCCCCTCTGCTGGGAGGACAGGCTGGAAGAGTTGGGGGGGTTCAGCCTGGAGAAGAGAAGGTTCCGGGGAGACCTTATTGTGGCCTTCCAGTACCTAAATGGGACTACAGGAGAGCTGGGGAGGGACTTTTTACTAAGGCATGTAGCGATAGGACGAGGGGGAACGGCTTCAAATTGGAAGAAGGGAGATTTCGATTAGGTATTAGGATGAAATTCTTTCCTGTGAGGGTGGTGAGCCCCTGGCGCAGGTTGCCCAGAGAAGCTGTGGCTGCCCCATCCCTGGAGGTGTTCAAGGCCAGGTTGGACGGGGCTGGGAGGAGGTGTCCCTGCCCAGGGCAGGGGGGTTGAAACTCGAAGATCTTTAAAGTCCCTTCCAACCCAAACCATTCTATGATTACGTATTTAGACACATAGCTCACCTCCTTACAGTAAGTTGCTTTGGACAAAAGTTGTTTTGGTATCCCAACTACAACAAAACAGTTTATTCCATAGTGAACTAGAACAGTATCACACTTACAGCCTCAAAGCACACACGAGGCTTATACTAAAACTAAGATGTTCAAGACCCAAGTTTTCTCAATCTCAGCAGAGGTGGTTTTGATTGTTATTTCTCATGGTGTACAGTTAAAAAATAAAAAAAAATAATCACAGAAGCAGTTGCAAAGTACTACTAATCATCTCTGAATAACTTCATTTTAGCAGAGCTTAGAATAGAGATGGCAACTCAACTCATCCGCCCCTACTTTACCTCTCTCCCAAAAATAAGCATCTCCTCTCTACCTGCAATCTTAATTCCGACAAGTCAACATCAACTGTTTTATTTCACCTTATCACCTATTAATTACTGCCGCACTTCCTAAGCAGATGTCAGCTGCTGGATCAAGAACTCTTCAGCTTAAACATGGTCCAAGAAAAACTGGCATGGAAGTCGGAAGGGAGCACGTTATTAGCAGCTGGTCAAGAAACTCTCCTCTTCCAAAGGCATCTAACGTTCAAATCAGATACTATACATATACTATACTGAAATCTTGTGTTTAATACAACTGGATGTCACTAACCACAAAGCAAAGAACTGTTGGGGTTTTGGAGTACATAGGGCAACTTAGTTTCAGACCATTTATACAGAAGGAGGTTTTGCTGATAGGCAGTGAGTAGGCAAACAAGCATGAGCAGGTCAAGGCTTAGAGTTACCGCTGATCTACATAACCAAATAGATCTACTTGTAAGAAACTCAATTGAAACCGTGAAATCAAAGCGTGGACTCAAGTGAATACAGATTAGCACGAACCTAAGAGGAAGAATCTCTAATTTCCTTGTAAACTGCCCAGGCAAACAGTGGTGGAAAAGGAAAAAATCCCAGCTAAAAGGAGTGGTTAAGTCAAGTGTCAACATTGGTGTTATTTTACGCTGTTGACTCTTATATGATAGCTTCTAGAGTACTACCCCTCATTAAAACCTCCCAAAAAAAGGGGTTGTGAAAAGGAAAAAGCAAGGCAAAAGGTTATGTGCCTGGTTCACAGTTACTCTGATGGGGAAAAGGAACCCCAAGTCAGCCTTTTAAAGAAGGAAAAAAAAAAAAAGAGCTGAAAGTCCAGCTCTTCTCCAAGTTGAAACTACGGAACCAGCACCCTACCGTCAACCGTGGAATTAAATTTTAAGTTCTTCAAGGATCTTGCGACACTACACAAATGTTAAGTTTTAGTCAGTTTGAACATTCGCATAAGAAATACCATTCTGCTGGGTATCAAGGGTACAGGCACCTGTTGCTGGCGCAGTTGGGACTCTTAGGGAGCTCTTACCATGGAGTTAGTCTTTAATGAGAATTTTTTTCTAACACGGTATTTAGTCAAGGAGAACACAACTTAGACATCACGAACGCGCATACCTCTAAAACTGAAAAGCAAACTATAATCGTACTACAGTAAATAACATTTTAAGGTTGCAAAGAATGTAGACAGGGTACTAAATTGTCAAGTCTGGTTTAAAAGTCTTTCTATAAAAAAAAAAACCAAAACAAAACAAACCACCTCCATATTCGCATTTCCAGTCAATATGTAAAACTAACAGTGGCTGGTTGCCATCATTTCCATTCCAGCTGAATCATTAAGATGCAAATGGCTAAACAGAAATATCAGTGTTAAACCAAGGCAGATATCAATTTTCAGTTCAAGATGTAGTCTTGAATATGTCTAAAAACATTTGTGCTCTGGGAGCAGTATAGGATGAGCAGACAGGAGCTCCAATGACCGCCTCTGCCAGCTGTGCCCGTCCAGGGGCCTGAAGACGTTTCTGCTGGAAGTAGACTCTGAGACCTTATTGTGGCCTTCCAGTACCTAAACGGGACTACAGGAGAGCTTGGGAGGGACTTTTTACTAAGGCATGTAGTGATAGGATGAGGGGGAACGGCTTCAAATTGGAAGAGGGGAGATTTCGATTAGGTATTAGGATGAAATTCTTTCCTGTGAGGGTGGTGAGCCCCTGGCGCAGGTTGCCCAGAGCAGCTGTGGCTGCCCCATCCCTGGAGGTGTTCAAGGCCTGGTTGGACGGGGCTTGGAGCAACCTGGGCTGGTGGGAGGTGTCCCTGCCCATGGCAGTGGGGTTGGAACTCAGTGATCTTTAAGGTCCCTTCCAACTCTACCATTCTATGATTCTATGATGTAACATCTCTAAGGGAAGTCCAAACCACTCTGTATCTCAGCTATGGTAACACTTACCTCTACATAAACTTCATCCTTCCTTGGGGTGGGAAGACTGTAAAATTACTTCCCAGTGTTCATTTCAGCCTTATTTTTTATGATTCAAGGCATACCGAAGGAGACTATGCTTACGTGCTGCTGTAAGTAACTGAGAAATTTCACGATAGATGAATAGATGGTAGAGAAAAGCCTCTTGCAAGGATTTTTCTTTTCCACATTCACAGTTTAAGGTGCGATGCCTACGGTTTGGATCGATTCTGTTTGGTGGGTGTTTTTCTTTAATAAAAAAAGGGGTTTAACCCATCTCTTACTGACTTTTGACTATACGGACTAAAGCACCAGTTGTGATAACACAGCACAGGCAGAAAGTTTGCTATTACAGCGTCTCCAACCAAAGCTGCTCACTGATACTGATGTATTTAAAAATCAGAAAACTGACTACAGATTAAAGGTCTTTTAAAGACTGCTTATGTTGCCCGCAGATACTGATTCTGGAAAACAAGAGGTTTCAAAGCTAAAAGTGTCATTAGCCTAATTTCAGTGCCTTAAGCATTAGGACCACCATTCTTACATACATAAAGTGTCCTAATTCTTCTACTCTAACCAGTAAGAACTTCTCTTTGCTGTCCTACCTTTTTCAGCAGACCTTAGACAAGTACATATCAGCCATCAAGATCTCGTTTAATGTTATATCCTCAGCTAATCTTTAGCTGTTTTACGTAGTAACTTCAGTGTTTGGTGAACATACAGTAAGTCACCACAGGACTCTTGGTTCAGTCAGATGGTAACTGTTAGGAAAAGCTGAAAGAATCCGTATTCCATACATTTATTTCAGACCTCAAGTATCTCTTATGAATTCAAGTCCAAATACATTTACTATTACGTTCTGTGATTTATAGACTCCTCCGTATCCAGAAAAAAAAAAAAAAAAAAAATCACATACGTACCAATATACTGGTGGCCAATTTTTATTGTCTCTAACCGCCTGTCTTTAATACAAACTATTTTTAAAGCTTAAGAAATTGCTTCGTTTTTAACTGCTTTCACCTGCTTCTACTTTGGTATTACACCATATGTTTTAGATCTTTTATTCTTTTCTGTTCAGACTTCTGCCATATCCCAAATTATATTAAAGTCTCAAAGTTTAATCTCTACTTCAGAAAGCTCTCCAGGGAAGAAGTCAGTAAAATAATGATTTTTACACATCACATCTAACTGTTGTCCACAGGCTGAAGCGTGGCACAATTTAAATAGCGTATTACAACCTATTTGGCAAATCTAAGTAAAAATCCAAATCTAATTTGGAATTGTGTTAGATACCTTAATTTTCAAAGTGATGCAAATGTTCAAGGACCACTAATATCTGTAGCTTTTCAAGCTGAATTAACAGCAAGAACATTAATGTTTTAAGAACACTTAATTATCCAGTTGTTAACTGAAGACCAGAAACTTAGTCCACTGACTAAATGAAGCCAATACCACTGCATTTTCACAGCACCACATTTGCTGTACCTTTGCTTCCTGCCCAACTGCATCCACCGAATTTGTCAGAGAACAGACTTGACATGTTTTTTTCCTTCACTTCTTATTTCCAAGGATAGTACACAGAACGGCCGCAGGGAGATGACAGCAGAGCAGACTTGGCAGAACGCAGCTGAAACCCAATTCTTCACTATTATACAGATAAAGAACTGATGTAATTTCTGTGACTGCAACAGTCACTGGTGTGATAGCAGAGAGTCATCCATCAGATCTAGGAACAACTGTGCCTCACACAGCACTACCAAAAAACAGGGCAGTTTCAAAAATGATGAATTTCAAGCTTAAGCCCATGGATGGGACACCCTATACGAGGATAGAACTAAAAAGCCCAATCCAGATAAGATAACAAGCTGAAAAAGTCACAAGTTCTTGCTTGATATGACTGAAGTATGAGTGTACGAGAACGAGGGTTAAATATTTACTGAAGTTTGAGTTATTTCCACCTCAGCCCCTTTTGGGGGGCTGCGAGAGGGACAGGCAGGGGAGGAAGGAACTGGTCTTTCCCTCCAACCCAACCACATCCTGTTTGCTCACTCTAAAGGAATGTTGTATCCAGAGGAGAAAGCTTGCGCTATTGAAAAGCGCTAGGATTTTTCTCAAATCAGAAGCCTTGAAAGCCTTTTAAGTGAGGAGGACTACCGTTGTCCAGCCAGCTCACTTGCAAACACTATTCCCCAGGACACTTTGAATCAAATATTAGGAAAAGTAGGCTGCTGAAGAGGCATGGGCACCAAAACACCCAGCACTACCAACCTCTTAGCACTCCACCAGGAGACCAAGGCTCAAGAAGATTTGGCTGCACAGCTTCAAAACCCGTTTCCTTCTCAGATAAGCTGGACCGCAGCTGTATCGGCTTCAGGCAGAGCCGGGCACAGATCTTAAGTAGCAGACCAGAGCAGCTGAGAGCTTGTTGGAAGGAACACAACTAAAACGCAATAGTATGAAACTGTTTTCACCACCAGACTTCTCAATCATAGAGAAACAACATGGAGCACTTTGGATCAAGCTACCAGTTGATGGTGGAGGCCACAAACTGGCCTTGGGGTGACTACTACCCTATCAGGAACAGCTAAGTCGTCTGCCAACAATCAGCACGATTGGAAGAGTTTTAAAGGAAAAATTAAGATCCCCACCTGGTGAGCAACGCTGAAATCAAAGGAAAAGGCAGAAAAAAGGATGACAAGCGTGCGCTTCGCTTTGTTAGAGATGAGATTAAGACACAAATATGAATCACAAATGAATTCAGATTTGATTACTATATGGTTTTTAGCTTCTATTTGAGAGAAAGAGCCGTACTTGTAAAACAAACTTGCTGACAAAAATACAGACTGCCGAGGGAAAAAAAGCATATCCTCATTCGAGCTTTACACAATACGAAGATAATTAGTTTACTGGGAAAGGAAAACGTATTGGCAGTTTAACTTTATGAAATGTATTTTCAAAATGCCTATCTGAATAGCTCAACAGGAAGATAATCGAAAGCAGAAGCACTGCCATCTTTCTATTAGGAAGCGTAACTGCTGTGACCTTGCTCTTGGAGAATAGCTTCAATATGTCCAGGCTGTATACAGGAAAAGAAAGATTTCTGACTTTCCAGATTAGGAAAGTCAGGCTGTTCTTGATAAGACAGTCACCAATTTATACAAGACTGTATCATTCTACTAGTTCAGCAAATAACGCTTTCAAACACCTCCAAGAACACAGCCAGCGACCCACGGAAAGAGCGACGGTGATGGCTTTTTGTAGATTGTGCATTTCCGTGACATATTTCAGCTTGAATTCAAGGCTTTCCACATACACGGCGTGATGGATATCACCACGCAAGGACTATCCGTAAGGCCCGAGCAGGCAACCTCGCTATCTGAGCTTTAAATCTCCCTGCCACTGAAGGATCATTTTTAAACTAGAGGATACTTTATATAGGTCAAGTCCCTGCTTATTGAAAAATGAAGTAATGTTTTGAAAAATAATCTCATCAGGAGTATAGTGTTCCAATGGGAGTAAATTAAGACTCGTATGTCTTCGCAGCAACATTTCTCAGCTGTAGATGTCTGGGGTCAGCGGTCTCATCTACTGCAGTAAACAAAATCTGCTTTCTCAGACTGGCCAGGAGCACGAAAAAGCTTCTACTTCCCAGAAATAGCGTTAATAGTATCTAAATTTGGTAAAGAACACCTGATCTAATTCTTAATCTACGTACAGTAGTAATTGCTGACGCAATGAAGGCAAAAGCATTATTTTGGTGATCAAGAATAAAACAAGCCAGGATTCTAGCTAAATATCCTCAAGAATGCGGAACATAAAAACACAGTTCAAGATAAGTTCATGGCAAAAACGCATTCTTTGAGCAATATAGTTGAACACTTAACACACACTCAATCTACCACCAAGAATCAACTTTGCTTTGACAGCTATTAGATTTCTCAACAAACCATCTCCCTCCATCTGATTTAAGTTTGCCAAGATTTCTTCCCAAAGCTGCCATTTGATTATCTCAGCCAAAGTACCAAATATGATTAAAGACTTCTCGACTTGAGTTGGAAGATGTTAACGTCAGTGACAAGTTATTCTTCACTTGCTTGTGTGACGGCTTTTTCAGACCGCTTTGTTGCGAGTGGTTTATCTGCTATGAGGCACAAAGCAATAACCACCTTCAGCTGTAGTAACTCTACTACAGCCGAAACTCTTATTTTCCCCTTCCTCGACACAGGAGCGACGCCACAGTAGTGAGGACCACTTTCAAACTGTGCTCATTCAACAAGCGGTTTCCAACTGCTCCAAAATTATCCACGTGCCTGTTCAGCAACACTTACCTCCACTTCTTTTAAATGTGTGACAAGCTATATTTGCAAAGAATTTAAAGACAACACAGAGAAAGGTAATTTGAGAACAGTCTCGTAGCAGAACTGGCTTTGACACAGCCTTCGCTTTACTCACAGGCCTCAAAAGTGAAACTTTTTACATCAGAACTGACTCTGTCAGTACCTCAGATTGCACAATTTAACACTGCGCGAACCACATACGATAGAACAGAAGCTTTCTTTATCAGTGCAAATGAGTATGCCTAAAACGCGCCACCAGCATATCGAATGAACTGCTTGAACACGTGCACATTAAAAGTTCACAGAATCATAGAATGGTGAGAGTTGGAAGGGACCTTAAAGATCTTCTAGTTCCACCCCCCCGGTCTGGCCCCACTACTCTTACCTCTTCCACTTCTCTAAAATTTGGCTTCCTGAACTAATTAAAAGCATCCCAAACTGGGGTAAACCAACCTGCTGGTTTGAATTCGAGACTGAAGGAAGACAGCCACGCAGGTACGTTAACATTCCCCATGGGCAGTGCTGCAGCCCCTCAGTCCTGCACTTGCACATCGGCTTTAGCTGTGCAGAAGCTGAATTAGGATAAAGTCGCTCGTGGCTTTACATCCTTAAGGAATCCAGAAATATTCTGAAGGTCCAACAAGGGCAGCTGCGTTTCACGCTTGGTATGCTCTTCAGTTGCTACAAGACAGCCTCATCCCAGTGAGAGATGACCTGGGTTATGTGATTCGTACCTTTGCACTTTCCCACATGGGCTACAGCAACGAAATGAAATTGGCCTTTAAGGTATTGGCACGCAGAGAATTACAGTGAGCTTCAAGTGCTGCAGTACCTCTGTGATATAAGAGGTTGGACACCCTCAGACTTCGTTTCCAGATAATGTCTGATGCCAGCAGACCTTCCCAACTCAGAATGGCTACTTCTAGAACACCTACCTAAATTAAACATCAAGACACAAAATTATTAGAATCATAGACTCAACTACAGTTGGAAGGGACCTTTAAGATCAGTGAGTCCAACCATTAACCTAACACTGCCAAAACCACCACTAAACCATGTCCCTCAGCACTGCATCTACCCATCTTTTAAATACTTCCAGGGACGGTGATTCCACCACTGCCCTGGGCAGCCTGTTCCAAAGTTTGGTAACTCTTTCAGTGGAGAAATTTTTCCTAATATCCAATCTAAACCTCCCCTGGCACAACTTGAGGCCATTTTCTCTTGTCTCATCGCCTGTTCCTTGGGAGAAGGAGACTGACCCCCCCCCTCGCTACCCCCTCCTTTCAGGGAGCTGTAGAGAGCGAGAAGGTCTCCCCTCAGCCTCCTTCGCTCCAGGCCGAACACCCCCAGGGCCCTCAGCCACTCCTCAGAAGACTGGTGCAACAATTAAAATCTTCTGGCACACTCAAAGTGTGCTATAATGACAAAGCTGAGCTCCAGAAAATGACAATTTTGAAGCACAACCCCACATCACAGAAATAGTTTCTAGAAAATTACTTCAGAATCAGACCTATCACTTTTAGCTGCAACCACAGCTGCGTTTTGATCCTGTTTTTTATGAGAACACAGTAGGACAACTGATAGACATTTCCTAGAGACAACAGAAGGTGTTCAGTAGCATAATTTACAAAACCAAGCAAACTAGAAGTCATTCCAAGCAGGGAAGTCAGGGAACTAATCATGAAACCACCTACTATTGCTACTCACATTATTCCCGTTCGCTATACAGCAATTTCTTCAAAAACAAAAAATGCAAATGGTTTTGAAACAAATCTGTGCAAGCTATGAACTTCAACTGTTGCTCCACACTTATACAGAAGTTCAAGCAGCTAAAGCTATTTGTCCCGAAAAACAAAAATTAACTGTTCTCAATAGTTAGCTCTTCTGGAGCTCGATTTCAGTCACAAGACAGAGCTCTGGCAACAAAAGTGGTCTTGTTCAATTCTTCAAGCATCCCTGATATCTAAACCACAGGGAAGTGGCACCATGTTCAGCTTCACTCCTCCCCGCGCCACTGCACACATTGCCTGGCTCCCGAGGTACATGAAAGAAAAATAATAATCATGAGACACAACTGCAAAGAAGTCAGATGCCTTTGAAGGCAGATGTGCAAGAGCACATTGCAGCTGTTTGTGTGTCCTTCGGCCTCTTCGTGTCTGTATGTGTCAAGCAGAGTGGAAGAAAAGACATTAAATCTTTCTATAAACTATAAAATGCCAAGGAAAGCTTTACAGTAGTTTACTCTTATCTCAGGTCAGCAAATGCCAAGTATTCCTGCAAAAAAATACACCAGACTAGGTCAGGCTTCTTCCATGACTACCTAGGGCCTGTGTGGGTTTTTTATTATTTTATTTTAAACTTCATATGTATTTTTGACTTTTATAACATTAGGTGGCAACAAGTTCAATATTTAAACATACAAACCAAGAAAAAAAATAGCTTCTCTTCAACATGAGACAACTCTGAAATGCCGTATCTCCTCCAGTAGTTCTGCTTGAAAACTACAGTGTTCTTTTTGTCTTTTAAATATAAGACCTTTTTTAAATCATGTATTCTACCCCTTCATTTTTTCCCCTTAACCTGCAATATGACTTCGAGGCGATTACTTTCTTACTACTGTTAGTTTTCTAATCCTCCCTAATCACATTTTGGTGGGAAGAAGGTGTAGCACGAACCAGAACAAACTGCATATAGTACTTGACTTGTCTTTGTTATTACTACAGCGAAACAATGGTAGCAAAACTATTTCTTGAAACCATTCTCGTTTCCAAATTACCTAGCAGGGAAGTAAGAGTTCTTCATTTTTATTTTATTTTTTTTTTTAAAAGACACAGTATGTATGAGAATGCAAAAATACAACAGCAATAATTGCTGTGAATGCGCATTTCATTTGTCCAGACACACAGCGGGTACCAGAAAGGCGACTGAACTCCAAATAATATAATTTTTCTTAAGGGAGTATACATATTTCCAAGCTGCCTAACGTGATTTGATAAGTGTTCTATTCTTAACTATTCAACTGTTGTAGAAGTGTCATGTGAAGTTTCAGTTATAAAACGCAGCAACCGAGCATAGCTCTGAGTCAACAGGGATGCCAAAAGACTCCCAAAGAGATGGCATAAGTGTGCTTTACTGTACTCGCTTTAAAACCAACACGGAGACTGACATTGTTTCAAAACACCCAGTAAGCTTCCAGGCAGCAAAATGCAGGCATTTACCTTGCGAGATGTTTAACTCCTGTCAACATTCAAAGAAGAGAACTGAACTGAAGACTATCTAAAAAACACACGACAACAGCAGCACCACCAACACAGGCAATTTCACAAAGTATGTCTCACTCCAGACATAATAATCCCTGTTTTGCTCTGAACTGGAAGCAATTCTTGATTTATAAATCTGGGAGCAGACTAACAGAAGCATTAAACGCAGGGCTTGACAGACAGCGTCAGAACATATCACAAAGAGTTTAATCTCAGCATTCATACTATGTTTACGAGGATGCAATGAAGTTCCAAGTTTTTACTTCCACAAGATGAGAGCCAACGAATTTAGTTGGTTTATTCAACAAGCACATTTGTCACTGGAGAGAGGAACATGCTGCTGTCCCAAGTAAGCCAGGTTGGACGGGGCTAAAGGCCAGGTTGGATGGGGCTTGAGCAACCTGGTCTGGTGGAAGGTGTCCCTGCCCATAGCAGGGGGGTTGGAACTGGTTCATGAGAAGCTCACCATGAGCCAGCAATGTGCGCTGGCAGCCCAGAAGGCCAACCGCATCCTGGGCTGCATCCCCAGCAGCGTGGCCAGCAGGGCGAGGGAGGGATCGGGCCCCTCTACTCTGCTCTGCTGAGATACCACCTGGAAAATTGTGTCCAGCTCTGGAGCCCTCAACTTAAAAGCTACATGGACCTGTTGGCGCGAGGCCAGAGGAGGCCCCAGAGATGCTGGGAGGGCTGGAGCCCCCTCTGCTGGGAGGACAGGCTGGGAGAGTTGGGGGGGTTCAGCCTGGAGAAGAGAAGACTCCATGGAGACCTTAGAGCCCCTTCCAGTATCTGAAGGGCGCCTACAAGAAGGCTGGAGAGGGACGTTTTACAAGGACATATAGTGATAGGACAAGGGGGAATGGCTTCAAACTGGAAGAGGGGAGATGTAGAATAGATATCAGGAAGAAGTTTTTCACTCTGAGGATGGTGAGCGCCTGGCGCAGGTTGCCCAGAGAAGCTGTGGCTGACCCATCCCTGGAGGTGTTCAAGGCCAGGTTGGACAGGGCTTGGAGCAACCTGGGCTGGTGGGAGGTGTCCCTGCCCATGGCAGGGGGGTTGGAACGAGATGGTCATTAAGCTCCCTTCCAACCTAAACCATTCTATGATTCAATGAAATTTGGGACTTATATATCCATCATTTGCTTTGAAATCTTTCAGACTCCAGAGCTTTTGAGGAATGGTAGTCTTTGTTCCTACACATTCAATGCACTCTGGAGATGTTGAAATGGACCACTGAAGAAGTACCTTAATGAGATATTAAGTGAAAATCATATTTTTGCCTTACCTTGGTGGTTCAGAACGTCCTAAAAAGTAGATTTACGAGAGAAAACCTACAGCCTTTTAGTAGTACCAAAACGATTTTACAGAATACAAGAAGGAACCATTATTGAATAGATCTTAAATACTAATAACTCTACAATTACAAAGCTGACCACATATTGTATGCCACTGTCAGGTATACTGTACCTCATTCTACCTTCACTAATATGGCCAAACACAAGTTCTCACCACAGCCTCCTACTCCTTGTGCACACCCGTAAGCTCCAACATAACAGTAATTGCAGCAGACAAAATTAAATACTTCTACAAGAACCCTGAGATATAAGTGACCTGGATGATCCAAGTAAACAAATCTGTAGCAGATAAAGTATTTCGCAGACATAACTTACCTTCTGAAAGCTCTCAAAATATTTAACCAGCTTATTATAAGGGCTTTAAAAGCTGGTAGAGGAACTTGAAAGTGATGTAACACATACATAAAGTATAACATGAGAAACAAACGTATACTTATGAAATCGTTCTCAAGTGAAAACATGTACAGTTTTTAGAAGCTCTTAATATGGATCTCAGGGCAACACTGCGGTCCAAAATAAAGTATGAAGCCAAGTAAAACATTTAACCTAGTCAATAATAACAATGCTAAGTGTTATAGTAAAGACTGAGTACAGAGCACACCTCACTATAATTACTCAACAGTTTATATTGGAGTTCGGAAAGCTGCTAAAGGACAGGTGACTGAAATAAAGAAATTTAATAACACACGTTAGTGACTATGTTCAATCCAGTTCAGAGCAGGTGAGAAACATGAGCTATTAGTTTAGGAAGAAAACTGCAAGTTAAGACATTTGAGGTTTTCTATAGTGACTGAAGTCCTTTGAGAGTCGGTAGGATTGACTCTCCAATAGCTGGGAAGAGAAGACCTCATGCAGGAGCTAATCCTGAAAAAATCTTGCAGAACACAGGTAAATAGCCCAACAGGGATTCATATGCTTAGCTAAACTTTCTCCTTTTCAGAAATCTATTGTGAAATAAAGAATTAAGTCATGAGGGTTTGGAAGGCAATAGCCTGAAGGACTAAACCTTCCAATCTGTCTCAGACAACAGGAAATTGGTTTAATCTTTATCCACCCACACACAGGCAGCTCTGCTCCTCAGAAATTTGTTTTCCAGATACAAATGTTCTAGTTTGCTACCTCTCCGAAAGTCCTGTACAGGAAGGAGTAGGATCATATGCTTAGAAAACTAAACTGAAGCAAAACAGACTAATAATGTTCTATTAAGTTACCCAGGAAGTGTTTGCACAAGCTATTAAAACGGTATCAAAATTAATTTGCAAGACATAATTATATAGTCGTATTTCATTGTGTCAAGGCAGGAAGACTTCAGCGAGTTTAACTCTTCAGGTGAGTTACCTCTGCTGTTCTGCCAAAAGTCACCGAGCTTCAAAGAGAAAACAAACACTTCCCAAGCATCCCAAACCTTTCAACTATGCACAATAAGACCCTTCCACCTCGGTTTGGACTATTAGGAATTAGCGTTAAAATATTATAATAGTTTGATTGCATATTTCCATAGAGACGAGGTGGGGTTTTTTTGACAGCCTTCACGTCAGAGAGAGTTACTTGCCACAAATTCATTTCTTTTGCTCCCTTTTCAAACCTCACATATGGAAAAACAAAGTTACTGGTGCTGCGCGGCTGACTCGCACAGGACCCGCGTGAAGCAGCTGGCCTGCCACAGCCGGTCAGCGTTGCATTCCTTTGGAGCCTTGCAAGCACAGAACTCAAAGTGAAGCTTAACCAGTAATTGCCCCTATTTTCATGTTAGGGCACACAGGTGCAAAGACGGTGGGAAAACAGGCAAAGTGCCAAAATGCAGGAGAAGGCATTCAGAGAGTGAATTTAAGGACAGCAGGATAGTTTCCTAGCAGCACAACAATAACACCAATGTAGCTACATGTTGAAAGACAATGATTACAGAACAAATGAGAAACTCTTCCTTGAATATTATGTCAATTTACAGGAGATAACAGTTTACAGTGCTCTTTGTCAATTGATTAAAATCCTCTGCATTGAAGAAAGCTATTTATTTTCTCATGTTTATCAACCACTACTCCAGTACTGTCAGTAACTCCTCAGTGCAGCTACGCTTGCTATCTCCAGTTAATTCCCATAGCCAGCAGCAAAACATGAAAGGCAAGTTTTCCAATCAGCTGCCAAAACCTACCTATCAGGCAAAATATTTAAATTTTTCTACCATTATTAGAAGCCCAATCAATAGCATACGCGTGCCAACAGACCTAGAATGACAAAGCTGAACTACTCTACTCGATCGCAGAATTCCAACACGAGAAACTCAAACGACAGTCCCATGGCTACTGAAAGCAGTAACAAATAACATCAAAATCCGTCACACTTTAGGTTACCCAACACTGTTCAAGGCTTTTTTTCTTGTCGATTTTTTGTTTGGAAGAAAGCATATAGGCATATTTATGAGATACTTACTCTCGCTCTTTCTCCGTCAGTTTGTCATTGATATTATCTTTGATTGTAGAGCGGGAGCCCTTGTGAATTATAGGATACCTGAGTGGCACTTGTAAGAAGTAGGATATCATCGAAACCAAGTGAGCGGTGTAGCCCAGGGCAACAGCAATGCTTCCGTCATCTTTTGCTGCCAATAACAAACAGATTCCATTATTTAATCAACTGGATCTCACTGCAGGCTCAGCACAAGTTCATCCTTATTGCTTAGAATCATAGAATCACTATGGCTGGAAAAGACCTTTAAGATCATAGAGTCCAACCATTAACTAACTCTACCAGGGCCACTTTTAAACCATCATTAGAGAATGATACAATTAATGAAGCTATCAGAAGTTTTAACTTAAGAGTAGGTACAAGACTGAAATGAATTTAGACTGCTTTACTATTGTTTGAAGTTCACTGTATCTGCCTCTTTCATTAAAGGGCAATATAAAACGGGTGATGATTTGCTCCCCTTCCGATTTTACACTTTCAATGCTGCAAGTTACTCTTCTCAACATTTAGCGGGGTGGGAGAGGGTAAAGAAGAGATGGGAAAAGTGAAACAAAATCCCCAAGACAAAATTCAAGTCTTAAACTTTCTGCATTTCTCTAGATGTAGCTGACATGTACGACCGGGGTCAGGGAAAAGCTGCATTCCTCCATAACTTTATTCATTAGTGAGATCAGTTGGAGAGACACCGACCCCAGGGTATGAACTCTGTTCTCTGCCAATAGCTGGAAGAATTTAGCTTAACCCATTGTTTTAAAGAATCAGTTTCAAATTGACGTTTAAGGTTTCAACCTTAAAGCTTCACCTGCCGGGAATACACACAGGTCGGGCGATTCAAGTTACATCCTTTAGCCACGTAAGGGCTTTTCTTTTCCGTTTTCTCTATTTTTCCTCTTCGTAAATGAACACACAAATACAACAACACGACAGTCACCTATTCTGAGGCACAAGGGAGTCACAGGAAATCAACTTAACAGAGGACCTTCTAAGAAAGCTGATCGTGATGTTCAGCGACAACGATGAAATCATACTGAGCTCTATTAGAGCACAACACGATATAGGGACTTAAAAGTTACACCCCTTTCAAAAAGGATTTTGTAAAAGCTCTTCAACATTTGCAGCAAAACTGGCTTTTTAGGGAATAAAGCCTTTTTAAAAATATTATTTATTAAGAGTCTGAAATGAGATGCACATCAGACAGCTGGTTTTCAAATTTAGCTGCACATTTCACTAAGTTGAATGCTTAGTACTTCTTCCTCATAATGCAGTGTTTCTAGAGACTTTGACAAAGAATTTGTAATTCTTTCGTAAGGAATTAATACCAGTAAACTGAAGATGGGCAAAAAGATGCACGCCACTGATTTCTCAAGAACCGCCAAACAGAGTTTGTTACCACATTCACTGTAGTCAGAAAAACAGAGCAATAGACTGGGTTTTTGTCATATTGACAAATTAATTTGTTTTAAAGATTATTCCTCCATTGTTCTAGCATCCAATATACACGTTGTTAGCACAAGTTAATTCCTATGGGATGGCTTTAAAGTGTTAGACAACAGATTGAGGGTTTTGCCCAAGACACCAAGTGCCTCACAGAGGGAGCGAGTACTGGGTGCAAGAAACACTCAAGAGGATTTTCATGAAGTTCTAATACATATCAAACATTTGTAGATGAAAGCATGCAGTTACCTATACAACTGTTACACAGACAGGCATATCATATATTTGCTTCTGCCACAGGCTGACTGGGGACAGTTAAGGTAGAAGCTGACTTGTAAAATATTCCTTACTGTCAGGCAGCTTTAAAATCTTACTTATGCAAGATATTTATTTGGTAAGTTCACCGGCAACTGAATGGGGATTTGTGCACATTGCCCCATCAAGATTTATGGGCTGAAAAGAGCCACAGTGGAATTTTAGGTCTGACATAAATATCTTCCAGAATGGTTAAGTTTGGAAGGCAAACTGCGTAGTCCTTAGCCCCCTGCTCAGAGCAGGGTCAGCTAGAGCAGGTTGCGCAGGACCGTGTCGTTGGGTTTTGAGCGTCCCCAAGGATGGAGACTCCACAGCCTCTCTGGGTAACCTGTTCCAGAGCTTCAATACAGTCTTAGAATACAGAGGTACTTTTCTAAGAGTCAACAGTAACTTCTTTTGTAGTAGCTAGGAAGTAGGAATAAATAATGCGTACGTTTTCTTCTAGTCTAGACCTTTCTGACCAGTCAGAAATTTGGAACCTAAGCCGTTGCTATCAGTTTACTTAATTTTACGATGTTTAGAAGCAGGGTCAACTGTAACAACTAAATTAAGAATATCCAGCTACCTTGAAAGTCTTCAGAATTAGGAAGCTTGACTCCACAAACAAAGTAATCCTTTTGATCGTTCTGTAAGTTTAAAATCAACAATGGAAAGTGAGAATGGAAAAATAACATCCAGAAAATAGAAACCTGCACAAAACCTGATGACAACAATGCATTTCTGTACAGAAAAAGCTAAATATTCAATGAAAGCCAGAAGAGCAACTTTGGCATAGTGTTTTAATCCACATTTCATGTAATTCAGAAATAAATGCAACTTTTTTAAAGAAGGAAGAGCTTCATTGTAATCAATTCATTATATAAAAGATTTTGGAGCTCAGTATTTTTACATTTGTTTATGTGCACTCCATTAAAAGTTCAGCTGGCCTACTACCTAATCACGGTTACTTTATATATTTGTAAACAAAATGGAAAGTATCTATTAAATTATATTCTACTTTTATAGTGGAGACTACTTGAGAGACACTGGAGTATGTCCTCTCCCCACGAGGTCTACAATCTAAGGGCCAAAACCAAGAAAAAGCTGGAAACACCAGCACGAGTGAAGAGCAAGTTTCATCACAAATAAAACATGGTATTTGCTCACAGTATAATAAATAGGAAGTTCGTTTCACATCAAGCACGTTTTTAGAATGTTAAAAACATACCAGATCAATAGGGTAGATATAGGATAGCTCCGATAGCAATTGCTTGCATCGAATAGTCTGCTGGGCATTGGTCTTCAAGAACAGTTCTCTTTGGGGAAAGAAATCCCAAAACCATTAATTTCTTCAAAAGCTTTAAGTAAAGGTTATCAAGCCCTCATATCCCTTCCACATGTTCCCAAGTATCACCTCGCCTCTCCCAAAGAGCTACGTAATTCCACAAAGACAACTATAGATGACAAAGCTAACTCTTCATTTTCAGTTATACCTTGGCATTATAGGCATATTTTGTCTCTGACAATTAAGTATTATAAAGCTATGTTTCACCAAAACAGACATAGAAGTCCTATCATAGCCTACACGTGCCACCAAGTACTTGTTTTCTCCTCTTCTAGACTTGCCACTGTTAGTTATCACTTATGACATCTCTGCTCCAATTTATAGATATCCAAACAGAAGTTTTAGGGTGACATTAGGAAAAATTTGGTGCCAAGATCCCACTTCACAGCCTACTCTCAATCCTGTATTTCCTTTCCAGTTGCAGAAAAAGCATAGGTCCTTTTACCTCTTAGCAGTGCATTCCTTTCTTAATTCATGCAGGGATTCGTTATGCTCTTGAAGTTTCTGGTATTCGGTCTCAAATGCATTTTCTAAACAACGTAAGGAATCAGGAAAAAATTAGTATCAAGTATTTCCTTAGTTATCTGAAGCTTTAAAAGTAGATACTGACACAAACGTTGGCAAGAAATTCTCCATTTACCCTTAGATGCCCATTTTCCACGTTATGCTGCCAAACTGGGGAATGACAGTGCAGGAGGCACACAAGTCTTCATGCACTATACAGCATTCACCAGCCAAATGCAACCAATGAAACCTCCTCCTCCTTTAACACTTGTTCCCCTCATGTCCACAGTCCCTACATTCCTCCACAGTGGAGGAATTCAGTTAAGGCATCTTAATACTTGCAAAATCAGAATTAAGTAAATGGCAAAAAAAAAAATGATTTTTAGAAGTTACTAATTATTTTAGACTCAACTAGGTGTTAAAAAATGAAATGACCTGCAACAAGATCAAACATCCCTGTAGCTCGGTCTCTGCTGAGCTCCAAAGAGACAGTGATATAGCATTTTACTATAGGACATTTTTCCCAGTAAAACGGAATACCAAGACGACTGAACACTTCACCTTTCACTTATGTAATAAGCTATTAAGAGGGACTTTTGTCTTCTAACACTTAAAATGAGATCCTAATCACAGGTACAATAACAACCCTCATGACATTATAATGTGCCTGCAACAAGCCGCTGTTTACTGCATTACAGCGGTGCTCTCTTCTGATTTTCTCATAAAATTTTAATTTAGCAAAGATTGCTTTAGAGACGTGTCATAGTAAGAAGCTATTTAGAGACAGGATACCAGAAACTGCTGTCCAGGATTCAGTACAACACAGATGATGAAGAGATTACATCTGGCTGCAAATTTCAGACAAAGAAAAGCACAAACATTAGAGCCAGACCCAAAACCAAAACATCACCTTCATTTTGGTCACCGTGATCGCAAGCTAGGCTACTACCCTTCAGACCAGCAGATTATGAATATCTGCAATAGAAGCAGTAACGATTCTACACTTACCTCTGTCATGCAAAGTATTTTTCTCCTTATGCAACAAGGCTACTTCTTGACCAAGGGCCTTCTTCTGCCTCTCCAGTTCATTACGTAGCACCAGGATCTTCAGCTGTAAACATTCACTCTCCTTTTTCTAGCAGAAGAAAAGTAGATTTTAAAAAAAAAATAATAAAAGGTTATCTGCACGCAAGCTGTTCCATAAAAGGGGAAATAGAAGGGGAGGGAAAAATAGGGCAAGACTAGCGTCTGCCAAACTAAAGGCTGAGCTCATAGATTACCACAGGCAATAGATTACCAAAGACTAATAATTTTGCTGCTTTGGAAGGAGAGAAACTCAGCTGTGTCCCACAGAGCTTGTTCCTCCTGTGGGATGGATCTCCTCTCCTGTGCTCAGTGATGCAGCCCGTCCTGGGGCAGAAATTCAGGGAGGAAGGAGAGGTGGGACAAGTTCCATGGGACAAGTTCCTAGAGACTAACAGCAGAGCACTAGCAGCACGACAAGCCTTCGTTCCCTGGCAAAGGGTTTGGCAACAAAAGGGAAGATGAGCAATGAGTAGTCTCTACTAAATAGAGGCAGGGAGCTGGAAAAAGGTTGGAGACGTCTGAGCTGCACTATTAGATCCAATTCCCAGCTTTAGAGCAATGAGAAAAAAAGGATAGAAAAGAACAAATAACGGGGAGCAGATTATGCCATTACACAGTTATATCTGAAGGATCCCTTCTTTAAAACTTTTAGGATTAGTCTTGCACCTACTCAAAATCTACTCCTGTGTTTAAAAGGATCTGGTTTTTCTTTGATGCACTGTCTCCACTAAGAAATTGTACTGCCATGTGTTCAGTGAAGCAGAATTTTCTATTATAAGACACATTTTTGGTGGTAGTGGTTTGGGTTTTTTGTGGGTTTGTTCTGTTGTGTGTTGTTGGTTTTTTTTTTTTTTTTTAAAGAACACATATCTACCATGTTTAATACATACTTGTTGACAATAACTGGAGACAGATTTAAGACTGCTTTAGAGAGGTGTCACAGTAAGAAGTTATTTAGCGACAGGATATCAGAAACTGATGCCCAGAAAAATGGAAAAGGGATGTTACATCCCTTCAGTCCAACCATCCCCTTGAGAGAGTACAAATCCTGAAGGGGCAGTCAGACATACTTGTGAGCAAGTCTTGTCTAAGTACTATGAGACACTTTGTATAACTCAGCCAGCTTTCACTTTTTCAAGCAGTTAATGGAGATAACATTACTTATCATAGAATGGTTTAGGTTGGAAGGGACCTTAAAGGTCATCCAGTTCCAACACCCGTGCCATGGGCAGGGACACCACCCACCATACCAGGTTGCTCCAAGCCCCGTCCAACCTGGCCTTGAACACCTCCAGGGATGGGGCAGCCACAGCTTCTCTGGGCAACCTGCGCCAGGCGCTCACCACCCTCACAGTGAAAAATTTCTTCCTAATATCTAAACTAAATCTCGCCTCTTCCAGTTTGAAGCCATTCCCCCTCGTCCTGTCGCTACATGTCCTTGTAAAGTCCCTCCCCAGCTTTCCTGTGGGTGCCTCTTCAGATACTGGAAGGCTGCTATAACGTCTCCCCAGAGTTTTCTCTTCTCCAGGGTGAACAACCCCAACTCTCCCAACACTAGCTGCCTGAAAAAAAAGTCAACTCTTGTCAAGCTCTTCCCTCCACTTCATATTTGCTTCAGTGACACGTGTATGCTCAGCCTTCTGGTTCAAGGCTCCAGCAGGAAACAGGAATGAAAGCACAGTTCACACATTTATAAAGTGGAATGGAAGCCCAACAAGAATTTTTCTTTGATTAATAGTGGAAACAAGTAATCATTTTCTTATACCACAGACCATGATTCCTAAGAAGTTGCATCACATGTACGGTCATTGTTGGTTTAATGTTCTTCATAGCGTTTTGCTCACACATGTTTATAAAGCAAAAGCCTTGGCATAGAGGGACAAGGATATCCGTAACTAGAGAAAAGATGGTTGAAAACCTTCTAACAGCCAAGATACCAACAGAAGGGAAAGCAGCTCTGGATTGGAGTCACTCACAGATGTTATATTGCCCCTTAAGAAAGCTGATGACTTTGCTGCTTGGTCTGCAACGCAACCCTGCAATCGGAATGGGTAAACAAACCCCCATTTTTCCATTTTGTCAAACCCTTAAAGTGGTTTGAGGCTTTTGGAAATTAGCTGAGAACTCTCAACCTGGAATCTACCTTAAAATAATAAAGTAACTTCACATCCCAAGTTTGCCCTTTCCTACACAAAGCACCAGACACGTGCCAGCGAGCAGCAGTGTAACAAAGCCACCACGAGCCACTTGTGTTCCGTCAACTCCCTGCTTTGAACCCAGCTCAGCCTTTCTGGGCAGCAAGTAGAAACTAGCCCCAGTCCACTTTTTTGGAGAGGGGAAGAGGACAGGCAAAACAAACTGTCAAAAGCTATTGCAAGATCAAATACAATCCCTGCTTAAAATGAACGTGTCACTTGAGTGACAGCGTTTGCGTTAATTCTGTTCGCCCAAAGGGATTAGGGTGCAAGAAGAGATAAGCAGTAGACTCACCCTGCTCGAAATCCACCACAGTTTCCTGTCAAGACTTATCTAAATCATTAAAAGGTTGTTTTTGCTGATAAACCTCTTTCATGCACTGTGCCATATTTATGCTTTTATAGTATAAAAGCAATTATACAAACTAAAGGTAAAAACAGGGTAAGCCATTTATCAATCCATCTAAGTAACACACAAAAAGCTCAAATCCATTACATTACACTTCTGAGAAGAGTTCCCATTTGAAATGACAGGTTTAAATAAAGATTTCAAGTTCAAGCGTTAAAAAAAAAAAAAAAAAGCATATGGTCAAGACAGCTGCCAGATGCTTCAGCAAACCTGTAGAATGCAGTTTTAAATAGTGAAACTTACCAGTTCATTGCTTGTAGATGTACATCTCAGCTTTTCTTCAATCTCCCTTCCTATTTTCTGAACGGTTACCTGAGTCTGTTTAATTGCACACTGGGCTCTGTGAAGCCTATAAGGAGAAGAGAAGTTACAGCTGTACTAAAGGTTCTCCACACAGGTCCTAATGACAAATGCAACAGCTGTCTCAAAACCAGCTCAGATTGTCAGCTTATATCTTGAAATGAAACATTAGGAGAGGAATCATAACCTGCAGAGGTTGTAAATGAGTACCCAAAGCAAACCAGCAAGTCTCTAAATTTGATCAAGTACCAAAATTCAGTACTTTTCATGTACTAAATTCAATAGATGGCCGATAAGGCAAAGCTGTTGGTGAGAGAGCAGGTAATTACAGGGAACTCATATAACAATTACTAAGTTACAACACAGTAAACATCAAGACAGATACACATGACAGTTACCGTGAGCATTGTTAATACAGGCCAGCTTTAAAATATATGTATATATTTTATATCCTTCAGATAATAGAATCATAGAATGGTTTAGGTTGGAAGGGACCTTAAACTCATCTAGTTCCAACCCCCCTGCCCTGGGCAGGGACACCTCCCACCAGCCCAGGTTGCTCCAAGCCCCGTCCAACCTGGCCTTGAACACCTCCAGGGATGGGGCAGCCACAGCTTCTCGGGGCAACCTGCGCCAGGGGCTCACCACCCTCACAGTGAAAAACTTCTTCCGAATATCTATTCTACATCTCCCCTCTTCCAGTTTGAAACCATTCCCCCTTGTCCCATCACTCTCCTCCCTGATCCAGAGTCCCTCCCCAGCTTTCCCAGAGCCCCTTTAGGCACTAGAAGGGTCTCAAAGGTCTCCCCGGAGCCTTCTCTTCTCCAGGCTGAACCCCCCCAACTCTCCCAGCCTGTCCTCCCAGTAGAGGGGCTCCAGCCCTCGCAGCTCCATGTCTCTCCTGTGCTGAGGCCCCCGAGCTGGAGGCACCACTGGGGGGGGTCTCCCCAGAGCAGAGCGCAGCAGAGGGGCACAGTTTCCCCCTTGCCCTGCTGGCCACGCTGCTGCGTGATGCAGCCCGGGGTGCAAGGGGCTCGCTGGGCTGCCAGTGCACATTGCCGGCTCATGGGGAACTTCTCATCTACCAACACCCCCAAGTCCTTCTCCTCAGGGCTGCTCTCCAGCCATTCTCCCCCGAGTCTGGAGTTGTGCTTGGGATTGCCCCAGCCCACGTGGAGGACCCCGCACTTGGCCTTGTTGAACTTCATGAGGTTGGCACAGGCCCACCTCTCCAGCCTGTCCAGGTCCCTCTGGATGGCATCCCTTCCCTCCAGCATCTCGATTGCTCCACACAGCTTGCTGTTGTTGGCAAACTCAAGGAGGGTGCATTCCATCCCAACATAATACGCAGCTACCCAGGTCAAGAGCATGAACCACTCTTTAGTATCCCTACATGTTATGTGCCCTTCTGTAACAAAACCACATATTTCTTAGTTGAATTGAGTTTAAAGAGGGTAAAAAAAAAAAAAAAAAAAAAAAAGATGATGTGTTTCTGATCGTTTGCCCTGGCTTCAGGATGAAGGGAAACGGATTGTTTGCCATATCTATTGAAGAACACTCAGAAGAAAGCAATGGCAAAAGCAGGATTAAGAGAGGCATTAACTTCTTTCCTAGAATTAACATGGAGTGGAAATTAATATATTTATTAGAAAAAAAAAAAAAAACAGAAGTTGGTCTGCAATCATAGACTATGTCTTTTAAGGCATGCAAACTCAGTCTTACTTTTCCCATTCATACTTTCGCTACTAATGGCTCCTCCTTTTATAAGGATATTCTTCAGGCAGCTTTGCTGCCGGGGAGAACACCTAACTCGACCAAGGTCTAGTTGGAACAGCAAAACTGTGGTCAGATAACTGTATGACATTAGCGTTTTGCCAGGTAAACATAACTAAAAGACCCAGCCTGCTTCAATGCGTGCTTTAACGACCATCTCTGCTTGACAAAACTAAAAATCTCTGCCTCCTCATAGGAATGCTTAATTCACTAAAAACTACAATTTGCTGTGAGCCGAGGACCAAAGCGCTAGAGCACGCAGAAGAGGCTACTCAGGTCCTTCCTTTTACATTCTCTAAACTCCTCCAGATTTATAAGCAATTGAGACATTACTATTTAAAGTTTTTTTGCTTACAGTTTTTAACAGCTAGACCAAGGTTTTTACGCAGCTAGAACAAGATAACCAGACTACGTGCTCCAAGTGCAAGCAACCACAAAGCATCACTCCTTCTCGCACCCTCTCCCCTCAGCATCCCATCTCAACCCAGCAGCACACGTTCCATACTGGTTAATCAGCGTGAGGACAGTGCCTGGACCACCGAATCCAAACAGATAGAGAGGAGGTTATACACAGACAACAGAGAACAAGCAGCGCCAGTAATACAGAACAAGGTCATCACGGTTTACGGCTTTTAAATGTATTCACTTCAAGTTACAACATATAAGTCAGACACCTTCAGTTCCTTCACGCCACTGCTTCTCTTCACCACCACCCTCTGTAACAGTATAATTTGAAACAAAAATCTAATTGATACCTTTGGTTTCTTTAGAGCTTCTCAGACTGCACATAGGACAAGCGGCCTAAGGGCTTTTTTGGGGTAGCTGTAACCCCATCCAAATCCCATTTCAAGCACCATGGCTCTGCTGGCTGCTACCAGGGGTGGGGAGAAGGGGTAAGACTGCTGAGGCCAACAGCACTAGGTCACCCAAAGACTTGGTCTCACGTCCTTAATGGAGCACTGAGACCTCCTGGAAAAAAACTTATTTCCTACTGGGAACTACTACTTATACCGCCCACCTTCCCAAACGCATCTTGAGGCTGTTAGCTACATAATAAAGGTTACGCTGGTCAAAGGCAAAAGTTTGGTGACCATCCTGAACGTCATTCAGAGTTCTGCTGTCATGTCATGCAGCAGGGTCTAAGTTTCCTACTTCAATAGTTTCCTATCTTCCTCCTTCCAGAAGTCTGAAACATCTTTCCAGACATAAGCCCTACCCAAAGCTAAACTTATTACTTCTTATTATTACTCTTTACCTATAATGATTAATAATAATAACAAAGAGGTAAAGAGTGATCTTTCCCTTTCTTTCCCCTTCATCTAATTTTATACTGGAAGAACATTCTTGATTTAGCCTGTTAGGTGATTAAGAAAGAAATTCTACAAGTCTTCACATCATGCCATGTAGGCAGCAAAATCTGGCTGCTGAAGAGTGTTTTACTCTTTGCAAAAGTATTTATGAAAGTGATAAATTGTTAGAAAAGGCATTTGCCATGTGAGTTCCTCATGGTGGCCTTCAGCTAACAACCTGCAAGTTTTATAACAGCTTCACGTTCTTCTGTCTGTGCCCAAGCGTAAGGAACAAACACCTAGTCAGACTGACTTCTCAAACCAGTACATACCTTAGGATCCTCCTTCAATTTAGTGAATCTCTATCTGAAGGTATATTCCTTACCTATAAAGATTGCTATACAGAATAATTCAGCAATCAAGTCTATTTTTAATAAGAAACAGTTTTCTTTTTAAGCCAAAGATCATCCAGGCATTTCTAACAATATAAAAAAAAAAAAAAAAAAGTACCCTACAGTTAAGCTTGGCTGCCTTGATGCCAAATAGTGCCGTTTACATTGAGTCAACTGGTATTGGTAACTTCTCATTCTTGCAATCCCAGTATGTTCACTGTTGTTCCGAGAACTTTAAAATGTTAACAGCAAGATCATGACCACAGCCAAAGTTAAGCCTTCCAAGATTACATTTTTAGGGACTTCATTGTCACAAAAGCAGCAACTATCAACAGAAATTTCCTTTTCCCAGCCAAAAAAAGCCCCCACTGCACCCACATGGAAATCTTTGGTCATCCAACAATGGGAATACAAACTAAGCCATAAGAACATCAGCATGGAAATTTTGTCCATCATTTCTGCGTGCGCAAAAGAGTTCGGTGGAGGCAACTATGATTGCACCCACGAATAGAGATCAGCAAGGTTGAGGCCATAAATCTGGATTAAAATTTATATCTAATGAGCAGAGAGAAATTTCAACGCTAATTGACCGCATATTGTTTCCATTTCTAGTCTGAACGCAAGTCCAACGCTACAGCCTAAAGTTAGCACAATTTGTGCTTTGAGCGCAATCCGGCTGGGTATAGTAATTGACAACAATGAGCCAACTGATGGCATAATCTACGTGCTATCAGCCAATGCAGGATTCTTCCCAGATTGTTCAAGGTTTTTTTATTATTTATCATTAAAATAAGCACTTCCATAGCACTTTAAGAGCTAATTCAAGGCTTCAAGAGGCCACTGGCCTGCTACCAAATTTCCTTCGGCAGTCAGGAAAGCCAAGCCAGTTACAGCAGAAACTCAAGCCTTTTTAAAGAGATAACTTAGCCAACAGTGTCGTCATCCTATGTCTGCAGGCTGCTCTGGTGCCTCTACAGCAGCTCACAGCCATTGTCAGCCAAGAGCAGGGTAATACGAATGTTAACCGTGACAGATTTACTGCTGTTGCTTGGGGCCCTGAGAGCTGCTGTGCAATTGTCCAACATCAGGTGAGTTCCGTGCTGCCGCCTGGGAAAGAACTGGAAAGCAAAACAGACATTAAAATTCCTTACCACCCTAATATAGTTTGGAGGTGGAGATCCACAAAGCTGCTGTTCTACTTCCATTCTCGTATCATCTGCTTTCTGAAATGAGGGGAGACTAAGAGGAAACAAAATCCTTTCCCTCCCTTTGGAAGTTTAAAAGACAGTGGGAGAGAGAAAAAAAAAAAAAAAAAAAAAAAAAAAAAAAAAAAACAACCAAAAAAAACAAACCTTCGCCATGTGCGGTAAGCGAAGACCACCAAAAGCTTCATCCCTAATCAATCTGCAAAGAAGCAGCCGGCAAAATTGCAACATCTCTCCTCTTACCTGGAAGTTCCCAAGTTGCTGAAATATGGGATATTTGGGATATTTCTTCAAGGCTTTTCTAGTCTGACATAAAATTATTCCCTCTTCATCCCCCCAAAAAAACCCACCTACCTATTTTGTGCTTGGGTGTAAGATTTGAAACAATTCTAGCATGCAACGTTCTGCACATCAATTCAACCCAGGTACTGATTTGGAGGGGAAAAAATGATTACCAAGTTTTAGACTTCTTCACCATTACATGATTTCTTTGCAATAACACCCATGCCTTGTTTGCAAGGTTAAGCAGTTTTCCTGACTTCCCAAAGAGTACACGATGCAGCAGCCCGACAGAACTTGACTTTACAACACAGGAATGTGCTGTAACAACGTATTCGCTGTCTTTCAGCTCGCAGTGAGTTCGAGACAATGCCTGAAGATTCAGCTGAAGCACTTTGCAGTATCCTTCAACTGAGGTATCCCTCTCGGTCATGAATTAGTCTCGTGATTTACTAGTTTATATAGCAAGTTCATTCCTGGCCGCAATCTTTAAAAAAACGAAAGCTGGAATGTAGTGACAGTTGTGCCTATTGAGCTAACATATGCTTATATTTACATTAATGAAAGAGTCTCAACTTTATTAGACATTTGATACACGATTTTGCAGTTCTGTCATACACTCCAAATATCTATTTGCTTCTATCAGACGCATCTGGATTTTTCATGTACAGAATTTTAAGCCATAAATACATCAATTGATTACAGCAGTCACATAATACGGCTACTTCTCACAAGAGAAATAAATGCCTATGGTCTTCTTTGCCAGAACAACCTTAGTTTACAATGAGACTAAATTTAAACCGAGAATTACTACCAGGGATTTAGAAAATAGAACAGAACACTTCTGGCAATAAGTGAGATGTAGGATCCTGGAAGTAAAATAACCAAACCTATTATTAAAGCAAAAAAAAAAAAAAAAAATAATCCAAGACTTTCCTATTAAACACAAAAAATGGAATGCACACTACTTTATAACAGTCCAGAAATTAGATTGTGCCAGCTATAACATATTTTTTACATAGCCTCTTAAGCCATCATTTGCTACATCTGCTTTCCCACAAGAAAAATTTTCCTAATTTATAATCATATACTCCCTTTCCCAATTTCCTCAGAAAACTATACCTACAATTTGTCAAAAGCAGATGTAGGGCGAGAGAAGACAGTAGGGAGTAAGAAGAGAAGAAAACACAGGCCTGACTTGTTCATTTATGGCATTAAACCGCTACAAGAGCCAGCGCCGTAAGAAACTCAGACAAGACAGTGCTGTTGAAGCACAGATACTTTTCCATCATTCTTTCAAATGGTTTTAATTTGTCTTACATACGTAAGATGCAAATTAAGTTCTTGAATAATCAAGTCCATGTGGACGCTGCAATACTGGATGCTTCCAGCTATTTGCAAAGGGAGGAAAAAACACCTCTATCAGACTGGCAGCAGGGGAGGTCCTGGCCTCCAGGGTGAGGAACATTTAACGGAGCAAGTAATATATAGATCACCTTCAATACACACAGGGCAGGAATGGAAGAGGAGAGTCTTAAAGTAAAGCACAAACAATTTTTTCCAGAAATGAAGTCACAAAACCTGAGATGTCTCCAGTCCTCTTATTCCAATTCACAGATTTGACTCCAGCATTGAGACAGATTTATGGCTTGATATTTTTTTATTCAACGAACCAATGTTATTGCGGCAAATACTTCTTTTTGTTCTTTATACCGGTGCTTATCAGTCTGTGCTTACAGAAACCTTGCTGCCAGGGCAACAGACAGAATCACATTCAAGATGTTGTATAGAGCAGAAAGGTGAATTATTTGCAAATATGAATTTCTGAAGAGCATAAATATGTAAAGATGAACCCTACCAGGACAGGGCCACTGGCATAATCCAACAGCCTTTTGCTGACGTGTACCTTGCCAACAAGATTCAATTCTCGCTCTAAGGCAGTGAGCGAGGCTAAAACTGGAGTTCACCGCACAACTGAAAAGGAAGACGCATAAATTCAGGTTGAACGTGATACAGGCTCCACCCAAAAAGGGAAACAGCTGCTCTCAAGTTGATTGTATTCTTCCAATGAATGCAATCCACACAACCGATAAGGTGTTTGTGACAACTGAGCACAGGCCTTACCCACCGGAGGGAGGAGGAGGAAAAACACCAGTCAATATTCAGGAGAGTCATTTTTTCGAGCCACATGATGCTTCACTTTTTCCTGGAAGCCATCCCCTAACTCAAGGCAAAGTTTACTTCCAAGGGAAGTGTAATTCTGCAGCTGAAGTAGAGAAGCAAGATCTCCCCCCGGACAAAAGGATGGTCATTATCGCTCACAGGAGTATTCCACAGCTTCTCAGTCGTACATGCATTCCCCACCCTGCCCTGTTCGTAATTATCAAAGAGATTAGAGCATTTTCCCAGATGCGAGATCTTCAATCCACTGTATTTGTTCTGTCAAACTGCACTATTGACTTTCCCTGATGAAGTTGGGGATTGCAGAGGGATCTGGACAGGCTGGACAGATGGGCTGAGGCCAATGGTATGAGGTTCAACAAGGCCAAGTGTCGGGTCCTGCACTTGGGTCACAACAACCCCATGCAGCGCTACAGACTGGGGGCGGAGTGGCTCGAAAGCTGCCCGGCAGAAAAGGACCTGGGGGTGTTGGTGGACAACCGGCTGAGCATGAGCCAGCAGTGTGCCCAGGCAGCCAAGAAGGCCAACACCATCCTGGCCTGCATCAGGAATAGTGTGGTGAGCCGGACTAGGGAAGTAATCATCCCCCTGTACTCGGCACTGGTGAGGCCTCACCTCGAGTACTGTGTTCAGTTTTGGGCCCCTCACTACAAGAAGGACATTGAGGTGTTGGAGCGTGTCCAGAGAAGGGCTACAAAGCTGGTGAAGGGTCTGGAGGACAAACCTTATGAGGAACGACTGAGGGATCTGGGGTTGTTTAGCCTGGAGAAGAGGAGGCTGAGGGGAGACCTTATCACCCTCTACAACTACCTGAAAGGAGGTTTTAGAGAGATGGGAGCTGACCTCTTCTCCCTGGCGACAAGTGATAGGACAAGAGGAAATGGGTTCAAGTTATGTCAGGGCAGGTTTAGATTAGATGTTAGGAAGCATTTTTTCACTGAAAGGGTTATTAAACATTGGAATAGGCTGCCCAGAGAGGTGGTGGATTCACCATCCCTGGAGGTGTTTAAGAAAAGGGTAGATGAGGTGCTTAGGGACATGGTTTAGGAGTGGTGGTGTTTTTATCAGGGTAGGTTAATGGTTGGACTTGATGATCTTAAAGGTCCCTTCCAACCTCACTGATTCTATGATTCTATGATTCTATGATTTCTGAGCATTTTGGAGACATGACTGCATTACCAAAATCTCTGCCCCAACTGAAAGACAAAGCAATTAAGCTGCACCATTCTTATAGCCATATACCCAGGACAAAGTCATAATGAAAATTAAGAAGAGTCCCAATGCCATTGTTAACAAAATCCTCCTTCTTAAACACTTTCAGGTATCCGTTAGAATATTATTTAGTTAAGTGACATGCTCTGTTTTTCATCAACTCTAACAAAGCCAGAAAGAGGAGGACTGGATTATGACTTCTAATCTAATTGAACTTGAATGATCTTCATTGATAGTCTTCTACATACTGTCACAAATAAAGCAGCAAGCTATTTTTGAAGTTCTGCACAGTTCTGTGTAATCTCTCTCTCAAACAGTGCTCTGAAACCAAATCTGATCAAGAGCTAGCAACCTGCCTATCACACGCTAAAAATTCTGCCGCTGTAGGGGTGTTTTATTCCAAATGGCATATTAGGAAAGCTGAAGACAAGAGCAGCAGAAGACTATTAACCCTACAGCTAAGTTAACATACAAGAAAACCCCACCTCTCTTATGATTCACGGACTGTTTCAACTTGCTATGAACCATGCCGCTCTCTTCTACAGATTTCGGCAAAAGTCAGGCTTGTAAATTGACTCTTCTGATGACTGATTAGCCTCAGTTTCCATATAAGCTTCACACCACACAAGTTAAATGCCTGGGAACAGATTTGTCCGAAAGTTTGATTCCGCAGATGAAAATCTCTAAGGAATCTCTCTCTCTCAAAAAAAAAAAAAAAAAAAAAAAAAAAAATCAGATCCCAATTTCCATCTCCATCTCTGCTTCCCAGGAAGACACTACCTCACAATTCCAACCCACATGGTTTTTAGGCCAAGAGAGATGACACTTGTTATACTGTTCATCCATTTCAGTACTGCTTATTAAAGTATACAGAGGCACTCAAGAGGTCCGGTTACAGTTCATATTTATTTATGCTGGCCTTAGGCCACCTGGGTTTTCATGTCTAAAGCCAAGGGGATGCCTGCCTTGTCTTGGCTGCCTATGCAGTATGGAGAGCCAAGTCTTCCAGGTGGAAATCTTTCCTAGTTAGAAACATCAAGCCTGGCCATCACAGGAGGAAAAAAAAAAACAAAAAACAAAACAAAAAAAAACCACACCACACTTATCACCAGCAAAGGGAAGTTTTAGCAGAGGAACTTACTGATTTAAGAGCACAAGTCAGGCTAAGAGGAATCCTACTACCCATTCCACGCTTGAGACGGTGTATTTCCACATCTGCTGGGAGAAGGTGATGGCAGCAGCAGTAGCAACATTAAAGTCTGAAAGTCTGCAACACGAACCAACAATTTGATTGCTAAGATAATCAGAGGAAAAGCTAGAGCAAGGCACTGGAAGAGCATCAGGTGATCAGTGGCAGCCTTTTCCTGCCACACGCTCACCACCTGTAGCTGCCAGGATGCGGCACTGTTCCTACTGTGTGAACATCCCTAACTACCACATTTAGAAAGGTTTTGCTCATGGTTGTGACTTGGGATCCTTCTCTGAGGAAAGAAGAGCAAAGGAAAAAAAGCTAGAAACAAAAGACTTACCTGTCAGTGCATATTTTAAAATGAAAAGACCCTGAAATTTTCATAACTCTCCTTCTCTCTAAATACCTATCTACCAGCATCCCAATAGGAATAGGGTGGCAAAGAGCACTGCAGAGGTTAGGGGCAGAATTCTACCTCCTGTATGGCTCCTTTGGGTTCACTTCTCTCACGGAGATGAGGGTGGAAGTAGAACAACTTAAGGGACGTTCAAAAGACAGGACAGCTTTGATGTGGCTCACCTCGGGGTCTGTTATCAGATGCTGCACAACCCTCCCAAAGTTAGAAAGTAGCTGATAGGAGGTTTTCTTCCTGCTTTCCCTCCTTTTCACCTCTCCAAATGTTTAAGCCTGAAGTCTGGAATTGCTGCTTAGAGCAACTACACGATAGCAAAGTCTGACTGAGCTACTGGCTGTCAAGACAGGACACTCCGGCATTGTTGAAGACTGGCATGTCTTGTACTTCTCCTTAGATATAAACAGGTCAATGTACCCCTCAGACACACCTTAGCACAAAGCAGTTTGAGCCCACGAAGACCTTGCTCGCTCCGTCATGCCCCACTCGGAGAGCTTATGAAAACCAGCTTCAAGTTTAGTGTAATTTCCACATGTTAAAAATAGCTGCCTAAAGGCAGTTACTACATTTGGCACATGCAATTCCACCAACTCTGTAGTCTCAGAGAAACTACTTCGAGCTACTAATGAGTTTTTCAACACTACAACTGCTTACGTTGGCCATGGACTTTTGTCTCCGTTCCTAGTTTCAGAGATCAACTTGTGGAAGGTCTGCTCATTCAATAAGACTGCTAGTAAAGACAGAAGAATTTAAACACACAAACAATGTATTTGTTAAAAAGTCCCTTTTCTAAGGTAGGTAGAGCTAAACAGAAGCTGATTTTATATTGCGTCCCCATGTTTTAGTCTTGGTCATTTAAGATAGTGGATTTTACCAAGATCTCAAAGTTTCAGACTGCAGATAAACACTACCTACATTTGTATTCTTAAATAATATTTCTTCAGTGATAAGACATGAACTCTTGTTTAAAGGGAGAGTTATATTACAGACAATAAATCCTGAAACAAAGCTTGTCACTTGAAGCGCCTATGACAAATTCCAAAATCTGAAGACGACGTGAACTTAAGGTACTGGGACTTAAAAGACAATTTCCAGTAACTTCTACTTTTACTTGTCATGTATCAACATGCCCAATGTTCAACACTGCACTGCAAGTTCCTTTGAGCCCCTAACTTAGAAAGTGGGAATTAGTTGCCAGTTCAGAAGCTGAGCTCTGGTCCTCCTCAAAGCAGCGTCTTGTCCCCGGCAATTTTGGGCCATTTAAAGTCACTGAACGGGGCTTTCATTGTTGCAATGCGAAATACATGGAAACAGTTTGCTTCATGTTATGACCTAGTTTGAAAAGATCTGTTTACCTGTCCTGGGCACTGCAGCCAGATTTATTTGCTTATCACCTTCAGCCTGGAAAAGAGAAGGCTCCAGGGATACCTTATAGCAGCCTTCCAGTGCCTAAAGGGGCTCCAGGAAAGCCGGAGAGGAACTTTCCACAAGGGCATGTAGTGATAGGACGAGGGGGAATGGCTTCAAACTGGAAGAGGGGAGATTTAGATGAGATATGAGCAAGAAATTTTTCACTGTGAGGGTGGTGAGTCCCTGGGGCAGGTTGCCCAGAGAAGCTGTGGCTGCCCCATCCCTGGAGGTGTTGAAGGCCAGGTTGGACGGGGCTTGGAGCGACCTGGTGTGGCGGGAGGTGTCCCTGCCCATGGCAGGGGGGTGGAACTTGTTGATCTTCAAATTCCCTTCCAACCCAAACCATTCTGTGATTCTATGACCACCAGAACTGCGAGAACTTCCTGTGTTTAATGAAGGCGCAGCCTGTGTGTTCTCTGGAGTTGCTCTAGTTTTCAAGATTTAATCCACTAGATCAGATGCACATGTGGCAGTAGCAGAGGAAGCCCCTTTAAACACCTAGCAGTATTATTTAAATTAACTTCAGCCAGGTTAGATATTAGCAATATTACAGCAGTTTTCTGGAGCTGGTCTTTTCCTCATCTCCAGCACTCAAATTGTACCAATATCAGATTTTGTCACTGTTAAAAACCAGTATTTTAAGGTAACAAAATACGATCAAAATATTTTCAATTTGCACTAACTAGCTGGCCAAATAGCACAGATGTGCCATCCCATCTGCTGATGGAACAGTTAAACCCTAGAGAAAGTGGTTTGGACTGTACAGATAAAAAAATAGAGGCAGCGAAACTTCAAAGGGACAGGTTTCACAAGTTCTTAGAGCATTTTTTGTCTCCAGGCAGAATTCAGGAGGATTTCAGGCACTCAAATTACAGGCACAAAAGCTATTAGCAGGCCAATTGCTCTAAGTGTCACAATACATCATTCTCCCCCTCTACTCTGCACTGGTGAGGCCACAACTGGAATACTGTGTCCAGTTTTGGGCTCCCCAGTTCAAGAGGGACAGGGAACTGCTGGAGCGAGTCCAGCCAAGGGCAACTAAGATGATGGAGGGATTGGAGCATCTCCCTTATGAGGAAAGGCTGAGAGCGCTGGGACTCTTTAGCCTGGAGAAGAGAAGGCTGAGGGGAGACCTTATTATGGCGTACAAGTATCTAAAGGGTGGGTTGAAGGAGGATGGAGCCAGGCTCTTTTCAATGGTTCCCAGTGACAGGACGAGGGGCAATAGGCACAAGTTAGAACGTAGGAAGTTCCGTTCAAATACACAGAAACACTTCTTTACAGTGAGGGTGACAGAGCACTGGCACAGGCTGCCCAGGGAGGTGGTGGAGTCCCCTTCTCTGGAGATTTTCAAGACCCGCCTGGATGCAGTCCTGAGTAATGTGCTCTGGGCAATCCTGCTCTGGCAGGGGAGTTGGACTAGATGATCTCTAGAGGTCCCTTCCAACTCTGAAAACTCCATGATTCCGTGAATACCGTGAAAAGCCGTTGCACAACACAAGATATTACTTTTTATATTTAGGAACTGAAGTAAAATTTTAACATACAGGATTGTAAGCCCTTTCTTTAGGTATTGCCAGCATATCCCATCTTCCCAACACCACTAAATACTGAAAGGTTTGTTTTTCAAAGTTTAAAGAAAAGTAAGGATAGAAAACTAAGAGAATACCAAATATAAATCTATTCCCATTAGTGCTGCAAACGTGCTGAGAGCTTGATTATAGAGACATGTCCAGAACATGACCTCAGATATATTTGGCCCATCTTAAGTGTTATGTGAAAGGTGAAACGTGTTACTGTATAACCTATTACTACCAGCTACATAATATTTAGAAAGCCTTTAAGTGACCTCTTTTCAGGAAATCTGACAATATGGCCAAGGGATAAAAACCTGAAAATTTTAGCTTTCCAGTTGGGGTGGTTAATTTTTGTTAGTTAGCCTTTTTAAAACAAATGGCTGGAAGAACGTTCGTCATTTTCATATGGCGCGAATAACTTATTAGCACCACTGTGTTTGCCTGAGGTTCTTGTCCCTGCCCCAAAACAAGAAGGTTCATGAGCTACAGAGGTGCTGAACTTCCTTGCATGAAGCTGAGCTGCCTGGGTACTTAAACTTTTCCTCCTGCTCAATTAACTTTTAAATCCATGTAATTAAGCATCTGAGCACACAGGCACTATTTTAATCCAACACTCAAAAAGTGTCTACTGTTCACACACTCTGGCATTCCTAATTAATTTTTTTAATCAACGTAACTGGAGCCAAGCACGTGCTTTTCATTAAGGCCTATTCACAAGCTTCATAAGTTCCAGATATTTGGTTTTTCTGAGAAGTAAAAAAAGAAATCATTTCTTCCCTAAAAAGCAGTTTCGATAGCAGACAGAAGTCAACCATAGAAGTTCTCATTTTGCTGTTTTTCAAGAGTTAAGGGTTACACTAGAACCTGCTCTCTCAACTGATTTTCCTACTGTAGAGCTGATCACAGTGGCTATGCCACACCTGGCAGCACGGTACCATCAGAATAACTGTGATGCAGATACCACCATCACCGGAACTTGCTTCCTTTTTTGAGAATTTTAAACCAAGCCAGTACAAGCTGTTCTTCATATTCACACATCTCGTGAAAAACATTAGGAAACCACATGTGCAGCTTGTGATTTTTTACCACAGACAAATATCGTGTTATGAGAAAGTCTTCAAAATGTGGGATTTATGTGATCAGACGCAAACCTGCACGGTGTAGACACCTCCCTATTCTCTTTAGAGCCAATGGACAGAAGCAGGCAGACGGCAATTCATCTCCTCCTAAAGTACATGTCCTGTCAAATGAATCACAACTCAAATTACGCCCATCTCTCCCTTCTGGTTGTACGTGGAACGTGCTCTCACAAAAGCTATCTTTGGAAAAAGTTCACAAGCTAGTGACACAAGGCTGGACTCCTGGAGGAGGTGGCAAAGCAGACTGCCTGGTAGGAGAAGAGATGACACCTGACAAAAAAAGACTAGAAATTATTTTAAAAGCAATAAAAGCTATCACCAGTCTTTTGAACTAGATATCAAAGGTAAGCAGCATTAGAGAAAGTGCACCTGTAAAAAAAAAAAAAAAAATAAGCAGAGCTAACATGAGAGGGAGTAGAAAGAATTCAGGACTACACAGATGACTGCCTCATTGTGGTGGTGCAATATTCCCCCCGCGGCCTCAGGCCTCTCGGAACTTGGCATGATTTCCTCCCCACCTGGGCCACATGATAATACAATGATCAGAACGATACATAATGCTCTCACATGAAAGAAAGGGTGGAGAGCAACTAGAATACTACAACAACCCCCTAGTGTATCTGGTTCTCATAGCTCCTACCTTTTGAAGGTGGGGAATAACGGACTAGGACACTATGGCAACTCCCTAGTGTGCCTGGCTCCTATGGTTCCTACTGTTTGAAGACAATAACCATAACTGATCACTCCTGAAAACATACGGATTGTGGCCACAGAGACGGGGGTACCAGGACCACAAGTCCTAGCAAGACCTGGGCTCACATAACCATGGAAAGTACCAAAATACATCATTGTCCAGAGTGGAAAAGTTCCTGATGAAAGTCAATTATCTTGGATTCTATAAGCAGTGATTCTAGTAAAGACCCTTTGAGCTCTTCTGGATCGCAGTGGGCTGTAAGCAGCACCTGCCTTGAGCTGCGACATGGCTCAGGATGACACCTTGAGGACTAGAAGGCCAGGGCGAGTCAACCTTCTCAAGCCCCAATTATGATCCATTGAAGAATGCCAATGCATTGTGAGTATTTACCCTAAACTCGGGAAAAGGGCAATTTTAACTATAGGTTAGCCTCTTTCATCCACCTCTCCCCTTATATGTTTATGACAAATACACATTAGCTTTATGGATGGGGATGTTTCTCTGTTTGTCCGTGCACACATAGGAGTTGGAAGGGTTACCCAACAGCTCATTAAAGTCGTGCTATATTAAGAGATCCTTGATCTCAGCGGTTATAGACCGGTGTGTGTGTGCACATGCACTTACATGCTTTGCTTATATGTATATACATTATTTTGAGATCTGTGCTTTTGCTCATATGTATATGTATTGATTTGGGATACTTTATAGTAAGTTAGCGTAAATCTTGCCATCTTCAAATCTGTAATATATATAAGTATAATTGACAGCAGGCTTGGTCCTCAAGATGGGGAAAAAATGTTCCTTTTAGGACAAAGCAAAAAGAAAGGAGGACGTCTTAACTCTGAGTTCGGGCTAAACAGGAGCTACACCCAAGAGCATGGCTAGAAACTGCAAGAGACCTGCAAGAAAATCAGGTTTCAAAACAGCAATGGTGAGCATCCAGCAAGGGAAGCTTTATCAAAGCTGACATCTTCATTTCTCATCAGATTTATGACAGACAGTCAGACACGTTCAGGAGAAGGACCACAGCTCAGATTAGACAGGGCTCCAGCTGGTCAAGTTCATGAGCAGCTGGTATAATAGTGAGATTTTTTTTCTGGAGTGTGCCTCACACTACGAAGAAGTGCAAAGGAAATGTGAAAAAAAACACATGAACAAAGCAATCAGGATAATCGGCACACACCTTCTTTCTATTTAACAAAGGCTTAAAGTTAGGTAGTATAAGAGTTCTCTGTGTGAGAATGTAACCAGAACTTTACAACATGCCCCCTGGTTGTTTTCCACTAAAAGTACAGAAGACAGACATTTAGAAAGCAGCCTTTAGTTTAAATATGCTTTACAGAATCAAGAAACAGCGCATTTAAATTTTAAGAGAGCTTATAAAATAAAGACTTCTGAATAAGCAACTTAGAGTTAACTTTTCCTACTGCTTCACCATAGAATACAGAGCTAACGCTTCACACAGGCAACAGTGTCACCTACTGGTACTGCTGTCAAGTGGATTCAACTTTTACAATTGTTAAAAAAAAAAAAACAAAAACAAAAACACACCACCACAAATGCATCTTTCCAAAGAGTTCTGAAAACACATTAAACATCTCCTTTTCAACGATTTCCTTTGTAGAGCATCTCTTCATATCACTGCAGAACTGAAGTTATCAACCTGTCTTGTAAAGTGCCTTTTAAATACAAATTCCCCCAAACCAACCTACCAATAGTGTTTAAAGCTTTTATTTCCCCACAGCTAACATTCTTGAACTGTCATAATTAAAGCAGATCTGAAAAAGGCCTTCTTGTTTACCTTCCTACTAACATTTTGTGGTTTTCACCACCAGAGACACCTTCGTAAGCACCCAACAGTGCAGTTACTATACCTGTCTTACACCACACATGTTGGAGTAACCGGGTCCTGACTATGTAGTACCTCTTTTCTGGATTACAAGGAAGAATTACACAAAAGCAAATTCAATTCAGTGGTTCAACATTAAAAAAAAAAAAAAAATCCACATGCACTTAGGTGTGTAGGTGGTATGTTTCAACTACAGCACCATTCTACCAAGTTTCAGCAAGTTACTTGTTTTCCATTGTTCTCATTTATTCAAATAAATTTTAATTTTGTTGAGAACAGAGTAGGGGCTTTCTGCAGAAGATCTCCAAGAGAGAAGCTCCATGATTTCAACACTCAGAAGTCAAGTCCATGGGTTAGCTCCACAGCCAGCTCTAGTTCAGAGCACTCAAGTGTCCACATGGCAGAAGTCGAGACCACCGAGGGACGTACATCGTGGCCTATCTCCTTGCTACAAGTAGTAAATTGGCACTACATAGACATCTCCAGTCCAAAAGGTGTTGTTTGTTTTTTGTTTTTTTTTTTTTTTTGTTTGTTTGTTTGTTTTTTTTTTTTTAATATATTTGTACGGGCTCTTTCTACACATGCTAAAAAATTTACAATAGCTACACAGAATATTCTCAAAAGCCTTACCTAAGCAAAGAGAAGACATCATAAGAGTTACGAACACAGTTCTGATCCACCTGGAGAAGACTATTCTTCAGGGTACCTGAGTGATCCTTAAGGCAAAGAAAGAATGTTAACTTCAGAATAAAAAAAATTATTGCATCTTGATTAAAAGCATGCACTTTTGGTAGGATAACAAATAATCTTCCATCTAGTGTATTTTAAATCTGTGTTCATACAGTTTTATGTACAATAGGTAGAAACAATTTAAGGCAGCAGTAACACCAAATTCAAGTCTGGCCTACAACAGCACTTACCTGTAAAGATGTTAATGACCTAATACTTTATCTGCGTTCTAGACATGGAGTGTGTTTTTTTGAATTTTATAATCTATTACTGCACAGATTTTATGCACAGAAATACTGAGGGATGCAGTTTACAGTACTGGCAGTCTTCAGCTTCAGATGTGAGAGCCCGAGATGCACGAGACCATGAGATAAAGCTCTGTTCTTTATCCACACTGTAACACGTTTAAAAGATCAAAGCAATCTTACTTCAGAATGACGTGAACAAGTTTCTGGAAGTTACAAAAACACCCTTATTTCATTCTTAAGAGACAAAAGCGTATGTTCTGCACAAGAGGCATCAGAACAGTAACAGATGACCAGCAATTCCTCATGCTGCACAGGTCCGATACCAAGCTTTCCCATATCAGGCATAGTCACACAAATTCCTGGAAACGCCACCAACTCAAAACTGTTTTTTCACATGATAAAGCGAGTTCTAAGTAGGTCAAACCACCTGGCAGCATCGTCAGACCCTTTATGGATTGTAGGCAAAGAGGAATTTATTTTAGTGTACAAAGTAGCCCCAGCTGGTACACGCTATCAGCTCATTTTCCCCACAGTGCTACAAATGTACTCTGAGCACCACAATCCCTGCCTACCTATTTCTTCCTGCCTCAACAGGCTGTTTCTATATGGATGTTGAAATGCAGACTTCCACGTCAACATCTATTGACACAACTGTTAGCCACAGGCCATGCAGCAGACATTCCTTCCCAGCAAAAATAAGGTTCCACCTAAATAATCATGAGAACTATACACTACATTATGGCGCCTCTATTGCAATATGATGCCTATCAGCAGCTATCTCGATTCCTCATTTCCATTCTCAAGATGTTGGATCCTACATGCTGAAATCTGTACATATAGTCCCTGAAAAAAACCCACCAAAATAAAGACACTGATAACGAAGATAGAATATGAAATATGAAAATAAAGATGCCTGAATGAACTAGGATGATGGAAAACTGGAAAAAAAAAAAAAAAAAAAAACACACAAAACACACACACAACTACCAGCATCACCATTTTACCCCATGAAGTTGATCTTGTTTCAAGAAACACTCCCTCAGAAAGCAAAGTGCAAATTTTTTTCAGAATAACCACTTTCAAAAAAGAAAGAATTTGGGGCAGCAACATATTTCAGCCTTTTCTTTTTCCCATGTACTACAGTGTGTTGAAAGGAAATTCCAAAAGAGTCAGACACCAAGAGGTCTATACAAACTGTTCTACCCTGAGGAAACTTGTGGAACATGCAATGGAATGGTTTCAGACATAGTTATTAGAGAAGTGTGCCCTTTGAAAGGGGAGTTTGTCTACTTCTCTGCCACAGCATTTATTAGATTCAGGCACATGTATTCATAAACACACAAAAAGGCTTTGCTTGTGCAAAGTGGCCAGGATCCAGCTGCTAAAAATAAAAATATAAAAATGCATATGGAAGGAAAGACTCTGCCTGCAGTGATGGAGACCACATACAGCAGAGAGAGAGAGATGCACCTTTCCAAAGATAAGGGTCTTTCTTGCTTGATGGTTGAAGAATTAGCCACAATAATATAACTTATTCTTCTGTTCTCCTGTAACCCTGACCACAGCCAAGTGTTCTGGGTAACGGAGAGCTGTATAGACTATTTGTGTTTTTATTTCTTTAAGGAGACAACAGAAAACTTGTCATTAGCTAAAAGCTATATTTTGCTTCCCTAAATGCATTTTCTGAAAAGTTACCATTGCAAGAGCAAGCATAAAAGAAAATTTGAAAACCAGGAAGCCATTGAGGAAACCAGAGAAGGAGATACCTGGTTTTAGAAAAGCCAGTATAGCACCCAGAGCTGGTTTTGTTCAACTTGGGTAAAAAGTGGTTTTACACACAAGCCTGCAGTCTCAGACAAAACCACGCAGATTCAGAAAACCACTAAAGGATTGGGAATCTTTGATGTCCAGGTTGACAGCTTAAAAAAAAAAAAAAAAAATCTCTGCAGCTGACACATGTCTTATTCAAGCATTGGTCCAGTTCAAGCAAATCCAAATAGAGTTTCAGTGTATGATTACAAGAAAAGATGAAACTCAGAAAGGAACAAGTGTTTCGGTGCTTCCATGCCAGAAAGAAAACAGGAAAATAAATTGGACATGGTTGTGACAAAAGAAGCAGAATCCTGCTGAAATCATCCAGCAAAATTGCTGCATAATTTAATACAAAATAATAATAAAAAAACTTGAACAAAAAAAGAAGTTGGAGGTACAGTTACGTGAAAGTCCGATGTAGTTAAGAACAAAGCAGCTATATTGGCAGTACACACTTGTATTTACACCACAAAAAGCTATAAATGCTAGGAGTCATATGAGCACTGTCAGATACCTACAGTAAAGCAGCAATACCCTTCAGGGCTACGGCGGCACACACAAAGGCTTCTGAAACCTTATTTCCCATCTTCTTGCTTGTCACGACCTAAGTATCCATTGCAGCAAGAAAACTGCAACTTGAATAAGAATATTACCCAAAGAAAACATTCATTGTTTCATTGCATATCAGCAACAGTGAAGTTGCTGCTAGACAGAAGATAGGGAAGAAAGATGAATTCCAAATACCTAAATATGACCAAGGATACAGAATTTAAAGGCTTCCGATATTCAGTAGGAAAAAAAAAAAAAGTGAAGAGTCATTAACAGCTCTGAGGCCCTGCATAGGGTTGGTTAATTCTATTAAGACAATAACTGCTGTACTACAGTTGCCTTGCTTACCTAGAATTTCTCCACCAGTACTGCTCCTAGACTTTTCGACTTTGCTCCTTTAGGTGACAGGAGCTTTCTAGAAAGCAAGTACTTTGAGCACAAACCTGCATTTTGAACACTACCTCATAAGCAAGTGGGCTTGAAGGTTCTAAAACAGCAGTTCAAGTGCATTACCTAGTAGATCACAGAATGGTTTGGGTTGGAAGGTACCTTAGAGATCATCAAGTTCCAACCCCTCTGCCATGGGCAGGGACACCTCCCACCACACCAGGTTGCTCCAAGCCTCGTCCAACCTGGCCTTGAACACCTCCAGGGATAGGGCAGTCACAGCTTCTCGGGGCAACCTGTGCCAGGGACTCACCACCCTCACAGTCAAGAAATTCTTCCTAACATCAACTCTAAATCTCCCCTCTTCCAGTTTGAAGCCATTTGCCCTCATCCTATCACTACATGCCCTAGTAAAAAGTCCCTCTTCAGCTTTCTTGTAGGTGCCCTTCAGATACTGAAAAGGTGCTATAAGGTCTCCCTGGAGCCTTCACTTCTCCAGGCTGAACACCCTCAAATCTCTCAGCCTGTCCTCCCAGCAGAGGGGCTCCAGCCCTTGCAGCACCTCTGTGGCCTCCTCTGGACCCACTACAACAGGTCCATGTCCTTCTTATGCCATTACAGGTAAGTTCACGTGACAGAAAATGGGAATTTGCATTTAGCTACAGATGGATGAAGCAATGCTCAGAAGTACATCTGCAGTATGTTTTGAAACTCCAAGTTCATGAAACATCGCCAGAATGGTTTAGTCAGCTTCTAAAAATTTTCTTATTTTTGGCTCATAAGTGATCTTAATTAATGTCAAAGACATTTAATACACTAATAAAATGCACTTTATTGTAAAACTGCATAAATCTGCTTTGGCAACTTAATTCACAGTCAAAATGATTATTAAAGGAACTGGGCTTTTTTGAGCAATGTAGGGGAGGGAAGAGGGAGTACAATACCTTGACTTTGGTCGTACTGAGATGTGCAAAAATAAAGGACACTTCCAACATAGACTAGAGTGTCTTTGTTAACAAGGTTTTCGTTAGACTTGCAAAATGGTATTCGTACACATCTGCTTTCATGAGGTCTCATATGTGCCAGTGTAAAGAACCTAAAACTGCTGTTGCGTCCATGTATTATCTCAAAAATTGAGGCTTACGATTAAGACGTCTTCAAATATTATGAAGAACTGTCACCACCACAAAGAAAAAAGCACCTCAAGAGATTAGAAAATACCCATACAACCAAGCAGAAAAGGAACTGTCTTGCAGTTTCCATAGGATCAGAGCCACAGACCTGACACTAAAAATCCCTTCCTACAGAAGATTTAGCATAGAATGGTTTAGGTTGGAAAGGACCTTGAAGATCATCGAGTTCCAATCCCCCTGCCATGGGCAGGGACACCTCCCACCAGCCCAGGTTGCCCAAGACCACATCAAGCTTGGCCCTGAACACCTCCAGGGATGGGGCCTCAACAACCTCTCTGGGCAACCTGTTCCAGTGCCTCACCACCCTCACAGTGAAAAATTTCTTACTAATGTTCAATCTGAACCTGCCCTTTTCCAGTTTAAAGCCATTCCCCCTCGTCCTATTGCTACATGCCCCATTAAAAGTCCTTCCCCAGCTCTCCTGTAGGTCCCCTTTAGTGACTGGAAGGCTGCAATAAGATCTCCCCAGAGCCTTCTCTTCTCCAGGCTGAACAGCCCTAACTCTTTCAGCCTCTCCTCATAGGAGAGGTGCTCCAGCCCTTGGATCATCCTCGTGGCTCTCCTCTGGACACGCTCCAGCAGATCCATGTCCTTCTTCTGTTGGGGACTCCAGAGCTGGACACAGTACTCCAGGTGGGGTCTCACGAGAGTGGAGTAGAGGGGCAGAATCACCTTTAACCTGCTGGCCACACTTCTTCTGATGCAGCCCAGGATACGGTTGGCCTTCTGGGCTGTGATCGCACATTGCTGGCACTTCATAAATACTTAGTATAACTATCAAAGTGGGGCTGTGTAGTATACAGTATATCCAGCATTGACAGGAAAATTATGAAGCAAGACCAACTAAGAGCATATACCCTTTAGGTGCACACAGCCTCTGAAGGTTACAGGAAGAGTTTGCTCATGCCAAGTGGTTTGGCTTGAAGGGCAGATAAGTCACTTAAATACAGGAGATACGTACTATACAAGAAGAGATTTAGGTCAAGGAACTGACAAAGAAAGCAACTGGAAGCTACAGAGCAGGGCAACAAAACAAATTTCTAGTACTTGCAGCCAGAAAGAACTGAATAAATTATAGGAAAGGACAAAGAAGGAGATTATTTGTGCTCTACATAGGCTACGACTGTATTTGCAATTTAGCTACAGAGCATGTACAAGAACCAAAACCGAGATGCATTTTTAAACTTTACAAGCTAGGAAGCAAGTCCTGACAAAATGACCAGGAAAGAGGACAGTGAATTGGTGTTGAATTCAGGCTCAGATTATTAATGGGGAAATCATGAAAAATGAGAACAGCATCCTGCTTCAGGAAAACTGAGTTAACAGCATCAGGAAGCAGAGCCTGAGCTGTGTACCAAACCATCTACAATTTGTAACCATCAAAATATCAGAGTTAGGAGGCTTGCATAGAGCCAGGGAGTTTCGCACACGTGGCCACCTTGTCTCTGCTCCACTCTCCCCACATATGAAGGGCCACCCATGTTGTTGACTAAAAAGCCAGTGTCTCCATTCGAACCTCCACAAGACTGGACTTGCTGGTTGCGGTTAACGCAGAAACTGTAGCTGTGTGTCAAGGAGTCATTTTCTCTCCAGCCAATGACTCCTTATAGAACCTATCTATACCGCAGTACTGCCACCAGCAATTTGGGATTAAAAAAAAAAAGCCGTCAGTGCTATCTGCAATCGGCAAGTTTAAACATTTTCATCATTGATGTAGTAATCAACTCTGCCATGTAATTAATTTGGCTGCAGTCACAATATCGGCTGAACAAGGACAAATAGTACAGGGGAGCCTTTGGAAAAAAAAAAATAAACAAAACATGGAGTGAAACAGTTGCGACACAGAACAAATAAGTAGCTTCCCATTTAGAAGCTGTAAACTCTGATTTTAAGAGTCAGAACCAAAATATAATGTGCTTTTGTATTTGCCATGAAAATTAGTCTTAACAGACACACCATTTTCTACATGTTCTACATTTGAATGAAGTGTCCATCCCAAAGAATAAAGTCCAGGTTTATTTTCAGTAACCAGGCTTTTTCTGGACTGAAAATGCTGTGCTTTAAGTCTTCCCAGAACTGCTCAGATGTCCATGCAGAGGCGAGATAACAGTTCTTATCTGTCATGTCAAAAAAGTATTTCAGCTCAAAACTAAGCATTTTAATGTTCTGAGCACCCAAGTGTGAAAATTTAAGTTTAGAAGTTGCATTTCAGCTAGTCACCAGTACTAACAAGCCAGAACAAATGCGAGATACCCTTACCTTCTGTTCAAATGAAGCTCCGTAATAACCATCATTAAGACCAAAAATAATCTCATTTGGGTTTCTTGCATGTATCTGTGAAGAAAACAAATCATTTTACGGTCAGCTTACTACAACTTTACACTGCAAACAAGCATCGATTGTTCGGTTTGATAGCCGAATGCAGTTTTTCAGCACCTGTAATTCTAGACACACATGAAACCTAATAGAAAACCAAAATTTAACCAAAGAAAATGCATCTGCTTGACAGCTTTAATAACAGTCAGTAAGTGTGTTCAGCCATTCTACCTTGAAATCAGAAACACTGGCCAGAGCATCTTTTCTATTGTTGCATTTCCAGTTGACAAAATTAACTGAGAGAACAGGAAACTAATCAAAGAGGTAAGTTGCAAGAGTAATTAGCTTTCACATGATATTACCTAAAATTATATTCAAAATTGGGCTTTTGTGGTCATAGTAGACACAAAAATCAGTGCTCGGTATTGTCACTAATATCCTGCTATTAACGTAAGGAACATTATCTCAAATAAAATCATGCACTAGAGAAGATGCTTTAGGGAGCCATTTCTTCTGCCCAGTGAAAAATGGAGAAAAAAAAAAAAAAGCTACACTGTGAAGGGAACTGGGTCTGGCAGCGATGACGTTAATTTTCTCCACAGTAGTCCATATGGTCCTGTGTTTTAGATCTGTGACTAAAACAGCGTTATTAACACACAAATGTTTGAGCTGTTGCTGAATAGCACTTGCACAGCACCAAGGTCTCCTCTGCTTCTCACTCTGCCCCCACAGCGCATAGACTGGGGGTGGGCAAAAGCTTGGGAGGGGACAGAGCCGGAACAGCCGACGTGAATAGACCAAAGGGATATTCCATGCCATGTAGCATCATACTGACCCCCGTTTCTCACTGCTAAGCCTTTGCAAGGTACCTGTTGCTCGGAGACTAGTTGGGCATCAATCTGCTGGTGGGAGGTGGTGACTGACTACCTTTGCATCACTTGTATGTTGTTCTTCCCCTCCTTGCCCTTTGTTTTTTTAATTTTTTTTTTTTTTTTTTTTTTCTTTCAGTTAAACTGTTTTCATCTCAGCCCACAATTACCCCCCAACACACACTTTTGCTCCTCTGGTTGTCTCCCAGCTCACCAGTGCAGGGGGTGCTGGCCAGGAGCACCGCACCATGAGAACCTAGAGGATTTGTTCCCTATAAAGGTTTCTTTCCAGGCTTTGAAACATCCCAATTTAAAAAAAATACCATTTAGATTTAAAGTGAGAAATAAACTATGTTCTATTCTAAATAGATCTTATCATTTAATCAAAAAATACCCATTGGAATTAGGACAACCTATTTGATTGAAAAGGCACTGTATTTTTTGGTGGTTTTGTTATTTATGTGATATGGGTTTTGTTTATGAGCCACTTTTACTATAAGCTCCGCAACACAGAAAACACTTCACTTTTCACCTCTTTCAAAAGGTTACTAGTAACAGACAAATACCACATTTAAAACAAATCTTACAAAGTAAACACCGTGGACTGAAGATCTTTGATGGGATACCATTACTATGACAATGGATTAAAACTGTAACATACACAAACATTATGATCTATGTTCATTTAACTACATGTACAATCAGAATACTTGAATCGAGGCATTGCAATTAAATGATACTGCTAGCACTCAGTGCTTTTAAGAGCCTCACTGACCAATGGTAGCTTAAAATATTCAGCTAGTCCAGATTTAAAGCTCTGAAGTAAGCTAACATCCCTCAAAGTGTTCACGGCCAGGTTGGACAGGGCTTGGAGCAACCTGCTCTAGTGGGAGGTGTCCCTGCCCAGGGCAGGGGGGTTGGAAAGAGATGTTCTTTAAAGGTCCCTTCCAACCCAAACCATTCTATGATTCTATGAACATGAATCTGCAATCAAACTTTAAAATACACCCTTCAAATGCATTAATTTCCTTTAACATTCTATATATTTGTTCGTCCAGATGTTTTGTTTTCTTAAGAAAAAGTTGGAAAAAAAAAAAAAGTTTTCACATTACCTGCTGGCCCAAGTACTTCAACCCATCTAGATTGACTTTCCATTCAATCAAAAGCTGAAAGTGCTCCTTCTTGCCACCCCAGATCCTCACAACAAAACAGGAGACAGAGGTATCAAGACGATCAGGCATTATTCCAAAGTCCAGACTCCTCCATGTTGGATTCTGTAGGTATTCAAAAAGGGATAAAGAAAAGTCAAACAAGCTAAAAATAGTCCTAAAACTGATAATTCAGAAAGTAGCAAAGTTCATGTCACAGATTAAAAAATACCTTAAGAATAATGAATAGCAGCCATTTCAAGGTTTACACAGAGTCAAAGCCAACAGGCTCTGCTGCTTCCTTATTCTCTTTTCTAGAGAATATTCTGGACTAAAAGCTACATGCTGTAAAGTACTTCAGAAATTCAGAGCGGCTTTTGCTTGCCTCCATTACAAGATGTTGAAGAATTTACTTCAGAATTTACTAATTCAGTCTAGCCAAACCAGGAACTTTAAAAGTGGAAGTAACGTTCCTTTCCAAGTTATAATTCAGCTTCTGAAAACTAGGGTAAAGCTTACATTGCAAATGCTAAATTTAAAACGCTGATCTATTCCCCAATAATTAAGTTTGTGTAATTTATTGACAGGTTTGTTCACATTCTTCTCCTCCTTGACTGATGCTGATGGCAATCCTCAAACATCATCATTAAGAGCTCCTCTTCCCTCCAAGAGATCAGATTTTCAACTCAAGCTTTACAGAAGCAGAATACATTAAGCTAAACTTCAAACATCTATTCCACTAGAACTCAGGTTTGCAAACAGGAAAGGTTCCATGAACTTGTACTCACCTCTGATAACATTTCAATTAAAAACTTACAGGAACTGTTGTCATTGGCCCAAGCTGCGACCAAACCAAATCAACCCAACCCTACTAGTGCCAAGAGCCAGATACCAACTTTAGGACTTCCATAGGCCACAAATCACAGGGCATCGAAAAGCAGAAATGGGAAAGTGCTTTTTATTTATATATCCCTCCTCGCCTGCAAACTGAAATAGTAGCTCCTCCAAAACAAAAGCAAAAGGCAGGAACCCACCATCCCATGACAGACCAAGCCTTTCCATCTAGTGCTTAAGCAGCTCTTCTTCCATTCAGGAGGTTTTTAAGGCATTTACGTCCCAGCATGCTATAAATGGTGTGGTCCTTATTGATGCAGACTTTAAAAAGTCTGTTTAGCAGGTTTGCAAACTCCCTTACCCAGCACTTGCAACACCCTACTCCCACAAAGCGACCCACCCCTTCTCTTTGTAATAAACTGTTCAGTTACAGTCCCTACACCGATTTGAACTGGAAAATTTAAATCATAGAATGGGTAAGGTTGGAAGGGACCTTGAAGATTATTGAATTCCAACCCCCCTGCCATAGGCAGGGACACCTCCCACCACACCAGGTTGCTTCAAGCCCCGTCCAACCTGGCCTTCAACACCTCCAGGGATGGGGCAGCCACAGCTTCTCTGGGCTACCTGGGCCAGGGGTTCACCACCCTCACAGTCAAGAATTTCTTCCCAACATCAACTCTAAATCTCCCCTCTTCCAGTCTGAAGCCATTCCCTCTCATCCTATGACTAAATGCCCTTGTAAAAAGTCCCTCTCCAGCTCTCCTGTAGGCCCCCTTTAGGTACTGGAAAGCTGCAGTAAGGCCTCCGCAGAGCCTTCTCTTCTCCAGGCTGAACCTCCCCAACTCTCCCAGCCTGTCCTCCCAGCAGAGGGGCTCCAGCCCTCGCACCATCTCCAGGGCCTCCTCTGGCCCTGCTCTAACAGGTCCATGTCTTTCCTATGTTGGGGGCTCCAGAGCTGGATGCAGTACTCCAGGTGGGGTCTCACCAGAGTAGAGAAAGTCTAAGATGTTTTCAAACTTCAGTTTCTTAAAGCTATTAGCTCTTCAAAGAACATACATGTTTATATATGCAGGTAAATGTTTCTTACTGTTCACCTGTACAAGATGATGTTCAAAGAAATCAGTGGTACATTCTGCAATACTCTGACTCCCCCTTTGTTTGGGCTGTTGCAGTCAGGGCCTTTGCTTCTACACCAAAGTTGCTAAACTTCACAGCACGAGCTTCTAATGAATCTGTACACCCCAAGTAATATACAAGTGCTCCCTGAATAAGCAATTCACAGACATTTAAATAAAAGCAGCTCTTTCTGTTGCTAATACCAGCAAGAACAGCAAAAAAAAAAAAAAAAAGATGAACTGTAAACAAACCTAAGTTATGAAGCACGTAATTCTTGGCTACTGAAAGTTAAACCACTAAAAATCCAGCTAACATTATTTTGCCTTTTTGGTGTTCTCAATATTTAAACTGGATATATAGATTGTAAAGCTTAACCTGAGCACTGAACAGTTTTGACGTGAAAATGCCCTACCCTGGGAGCGTTTAGTCCTATCTGCATGAGTACCAACAGGCCACTGCTCCACAGCTGTTAAAATGAACACACATTGCTACTATTCAGTAACTCACTATTCCAACCCTTGTGAAAAGAACCCAAAAAGGAGAAGAACGTACTCCTAACAGAACCAAAGAGTGGAAATACACGTTTAACAGTTATGGTATTCAGCAGAGAAATCAATATACAGCAGTAAATACATAATTTTTGAAAGAAAGTTTTTCCATATTAAAATAACTTACCAGAGAATTCTTGATCACCTCACTCTTATAAAATTCTAAAGAAAAATGAGTAGAAAAACACCTTTAGATTAGCTTAAACACTGATATAAATCTAAGCACTTGAAATAGAAAAAGCTAAAATAAGTAACACTCATAAAAGACAAATGCTAGTGGGTCTAGTTTATCAGTAACAGACTCACAAGAAAGACTTTAAAATGCAGTCATGCTTTTGACCAAAGTACTCATTCACACTTAATTATTAGAAGTCATTATTTCAATTTAGCATTTCATCTTTATACCCAAGATAATCCTCAAGATTTACTGAGGCTTTGGTTTCTGGGGAAATAACATGTCCCAGTACTGTACAATATTTGGATGACATTTGCAAAGTGACTAGCTTGTCATATGACATCCTCCTGCAGAAGTGCAGCACGGATAAACTAATTGCACCGCTTTCCTGAAGAGCAAGGGTGACCTGTTCCAGATGCTTAGAAAGTGAACAGCCAAATTACCTCACAGAGGTGCCAAGAACCCTGTATTTAAATGGAAATAAGCAACTGCCGACACATAGACCTTGGCTTTCCCAGCCAAAATAAGAGCTTAAAGTCTTTAGGGAGACAGGTCTGGAGGGTGGAATACAGGTTTTGTACTCTATCCCTCAGTCCATCAAAGCTTTATCATTGGACTCCAATGGAGTGCAGAACAGTGATCAGTTACAAGTTCAACCACCCACCACAAGAAAGTCCAGGTAGCAATCTCAACTTAGGGATTTCTAAAACAACAACTTTGGGAAAAAAAAGCAAGGTTCAACTATACTAGCTGAAAATAAAAGTTCAGAGAAAAAAAAAAAAAAACAACAAACAAAATTCACCTGGCAAGCTCCAACTGTTGATCATATCAAAAGGAACATAAAAATATGTAATTTAATAACATCTCTCCCCAATGAAGAACTATACATTGCAGTGGAAAGCAAGGCATTAAAGAGAAATGAGATCTAACACTCAAATGCAGTCATCAAAAGCAGAATAGATGCCTGGATGCTTCTTGTCATTGGCTGACAAATCTATTTTTGGAAAACTTCGTTAATAGTAAGTGCTGGTTTATGCTCTGGAAGATAACTGGTACACGCAGAGTGGAACACTCCCCCACACAACGCAACAAAGGCTTCAAAAGTTTCTCAGTTTTTCTGTGCTCTTGGAAGTTCCAAATTTTCTTTAGTTATTGGGGGGGGGGGGGGGGGGGGGGGGGGAACAAAAAGAGGCTGATTTAAAAGATTACCAGATCTGTCATCTCTTTTGCTCCCTTGCTTGCTAATGCTGAAAGCTTTTACAAAATTCAGGAAACTAAGAGCTCTTCTCCACTGTTAGTGTACGTGATACAAATAATAGCAGCAGGTTGTCAGGGCAAAAAAAGGAGAGAATTCGTATCAAGAATTCAAAGATTAACTAATAAAAAAGTTGATAGCAAGCTTGGTTTACCTTTGTATATCTTGGCATTATCACACAAGTGAAGAGTGAAGTACGTATCCAAGAGGCGATAACCATTCTTATTGACAATGTTACGTGCAGCGATATTCCGAAGATGACGAAGCCGGCGCTAAAAATAAAATTAAAAAAAAAAAGAACTTTCTTAGATTGAAAGTAAACTTTTTTTTTTTAGTAAAGCATTTTAACTATTTCCAAAGCACCGTTGTCAAAAAAAAAAAAAAAAAATCCCAAACAAACAATTTTCTTTGACCCAACACTAGTGTGAACAACAAGCATCAGCAAAGCCATAGGAAACGGACTGGACAAGCAACAACTAGCACCTACAAGCTCCTATCAAGCAACACTGATCTACAAGACAAGCTATTCTTATTCTATAAGTTTTATTCCACATGTCTAAGTCGCCCCTACTACTCCAGCAGTTTCAAGCAATTATGTGACACTATTAGCATCAAACAGCAGCAGTATCACACAGGTGTTCTGCATCATCACACTGGAAGCATTTTAGAGCCGAAGATATTTTCAACAAGCACTAGTGGACAAAGAGCTCCAACCTAAGCCACCACCTCATCCAGAGCCATAAGGAACTGGCTGGACAAAGCTTCCCAAATTCACAGTAATTCTGGAAACTGCCCTAACAACCTTCAATAAAACACATCAGACAGACATACCTAGATTTTCAGGGAAATTTAAGGGCACAATCAAATTTGTGATGTCTGCCAGCTACCTTCTGTTTGGATAAGCGAATCCTTTTCTCTTGGATTGAATACACTAGAAAGAATATGTCACTAAAGTCTTTAGTTTAAGTGATTTCATCCAACTCCAACACTATGTTAGTTTGCTACAATACCATATCTCAAACGAAAATCACTGGATTGTGCCAAATAGCTTTAAGAGTTGTGGCCAAAATCCTCAGCTTCAAAGTATACTATGCCCTTCATCTTTGACAAATATTTAACATTACTAGCTTATTGTTAAATTTGACTAGTTAACAAAGCAATTTTGTAGGACTGTCCAGTCGCTCAAATCACTGCTTAACCGTGGTTCTTATTTTAACTTTGAAAACCCGTGCATGCTTAAAACAGACTACTATGAACTTAGCACTCAGCAAACTGCCACTTCAAATATATAGAGTTCTCGCCAAATCCTTCAGTATCATATTCTCCCACTCAATCTCTCAACCCACCAGTGTCTCACTCATCTACGACAGGGGTGTTGGATCACCACAAACCACCACAAGCCTCAAACAACTGGTTTAGTGTCTCCTTTTACCGCAGATTTCATTTTACAGTATACTTCTTTTTCCCAAAAGCTTGTTAATTTGTAAGTCTGGATCCACCATTGACCAAAAACAGATTTAAAACGCTTTTGAAACCAAAAGACAACTTTTCTGTTTGCAGCTTGTCCCAAAAGGTTTTTAACAAGAGTTGAAAGGCCATCATCTGTTTTGGAATCACAATATTACACTTTATATCACTTAATATCACTTAAGTGATATATTAGGTTTCCTTCCTGGAAATGTGTAAGAAGAGTATTAAATTTCTGTTCACATGACAGACTCAAAACCACTGGTGGATTCATTCATGCAAAGTCTACTTATGAGTTTGACTAAAAACAGAGTCTGAGATAGGATGCCCAGATAACTCTAGTACATATATGCAACACAAAATTAAAAAAAAAAAAAAACAAACCAAAAAACAAAACCACAAAACAAACGCAACTTCTAAGCTGCTTAATTTCAGAACTACATGGTCTCATTTTGTTAGAAATTGGTATGTTTGAAAGGTGAACAGAAAGATTAAGCCTCACTTAAAAAAAAATATATATATATGGACCTTTTACATTATTTCAAACCTAACCTTACAGCTGCGTAGTTTTGCTGGCCATTTTTATGGGCAACTTAAAACATCCTTTAAGAAATGGCTTTGAACATACATTGCACTCCCTACAGAAATTATTCAAGGGTTTTGTGTGCCATCTCTCGCCTTTAACTTCAGTAGGATACAAATCAATCATATAACATGCCCATTCCCACGAAGAATAGCCCAAATAGCATCTAGCAAAGAGGGCAACTGTGTCCAGGTCTTTTTAGGATTGCAAACTAATTGTGTGACTGGTTTAAGTAGCACGTTTCAATGAAGTAGCCCTCAAGCAAAGACAAACAAGTTTCTCACCTTTCACTACACGCAATGAGGTTTGAAAAAAGCTGTCCAGTGTCATAACCCACACCTGCATATCTGGACAAGAGCCCAGTCCTTATCTCCAAGGTTTGTGATTTCTTCACACTCTTTAAAGTCTAGAAATTATCCTAAAGTCTGAAGTCTTGCTTCTCCCAAACCAGTTGGAAGAACATCAAATTTGGGGCTGCAAGACCACAACACAGTTCAGGACTCAACTGAATGAATGTCTATTTAAATCAAAGAATAGTTTAGGTTGGAAGGGACCTTGAAGATCATTGAATTCCAACCCCCCTGCCATAGGCAGGGACACCTCCCACCACACCAGGTTGCTTCAAGCCCCATCCAACCTGGCCTTCAACACCTCCAGGGATGGGGCAGACACAGCTTCTCTGGGCAACCTGCACCAGGGGCTCACCACCCTCACAGTCAAGAATTTCTTCCTAATATCTCATCTAAATCTCCCCTCTTCCAGTTTGAAGCCGTTCCCCCTCGTCCTATCACTACATGCACTTGTAAAAAGTCCCTCCCCTGATCTCCAACTTGGTCATCACTCTCCTCTTCCCTCCTGTCCAATTACGTGTCCATTTAGCCCAGCTGACAGGGAACAAGTTTCCAATTACATGGACAATTTTCTTGTTCACATTCCTTAGTATGAGGTCATGAGGACAGAGGGACTTGGGTTCTGAAAATGAACCTTCCAATCCGCCCACTACATTGTCGCCGATATTATATTGCATTATTCAGATTTCCTCGCAACTCTATAGAGGCAGCATTCAGAGCTAATTAACCTCTCCTGACAAAAGATAATTAGCTTTAGCCAGGAGACCATCAGCTATGAAGACATATCCAAAAAACAATTCAAAGAGACTCTAAAATTCTTCACCAAGGGCTTGCAGCTTTCTGTGCAAAACAGTAAGTATTATTTTGAGGGAATTTTCAAATGTCTAAAGTGTTGTGTTTCATATCATTTTTGCTCAAGATATTAGAATACGCAAACCAAAAAACCCACTGTGTTGTAGTGCAGCTATCACTGGCATTACCTAAATCACCCTGTGCATCGCCCTCCTCTTCTGTACTAATAATACTAATAAACAAGTGCTTGTGCAGCTGCTCAGTGAATCACACCGAGGAACCAATCTGGATGAAAACTAACTACCTCTCTCTTTTGCTGGGTGAGTTTCACCAGATCGGTTCCTCAATATGGTTCAGAATGCGGCTGTAAAAGCAACTTTGCTGATGGAAGAGGGGAGGTTGCAGCAACAAGCAGCCAAAGGCAGACAGGACCGCTTAAAGGAAACCACCAGCTTAAAATATGTATGGAGCTACATACAGCCTGGTGTTTCTGCACGTGAAGTGGAAAGTGGTTCATAGAATCATGGAATGTTTTAGGTTGGAAGGGACCTTAAAGATCATCTCGTTCCAACCCCCCTACCATGGGCAGGGACACCACCCACCACACCAGGTTGCTCCAAGCCCTGTCCAACCTGGCCTTCAACACTTCCAGGGATGGGGCAGCCACAGATTCTCTGGGCAACCTGCACCAGTGCCTCACCACTCGCACAGTCAACAATTTCTTCCTAACATCTAATCTAAATCTCCCCTCTTCCAGTTTGAAGCCATTCCCCCTCGTCCTATCACTACATGCCCTTGCAAAAAGTCCATCCCCAGATCTCCTGTAACCCCTTTAGGGACCGGAGAGCCGCTGTAAGGTCCCCCCAGAGCCTTCTCTTCTCAAGGCTGAAGAACCCCAACTCTCTCAGCCCATCCTCACAGCAGAGGTGCTCCAGTCCTTCGATCGTCTTTGTGGCCCATGTTGTTGTCCCCTTTGTTCACCATGAGGCATCACTGCATTTCAAACCACAAAAGCAACTCTGTATGGAGAAGTGACCCATTTCACTTCACACCGAATACATTAGCTGCAAATAATCCTGAGTTCTTTCGTTTCCTTTTTCTTTTAGATGAAGTGGGAAAGAACAGTTGCTTCTCATTAGAGACAACTTTTAGCTATTTGCTCTTTTTATAAAAGCCTCACAAAATCTTGATCACAAGGAAGGATCCCCCAAAGACAAGATGCTCTGCAACCAGAACAGCCATTCCAAAAAGCCCAGTTTAAAAATCAAAATACAAGCACTAAAAAAACGTGATAAATGCTTTGGCAGCCTCATGAGTCACATAGCTTAGAATAAGCCACCTGTGTTTGCAAGCTGATAGCACAGGATCTGCTTTCATAAAATAGATAAGCAAAATATGCAGATGAGTATAGATAATTCTCACCGCTATCTCCTCAAACAGTTGACAGTCTATCAGCAACACAGCACTGAAGATCTCAGGCGCTACACCAGGCATCTTAATAAGATAGCCTACTGGGAAAGAAAAGTCATTTTTTCAGCAGAGCACTGATTTAGGTAAGCTCTGACAAGCAGAACTGGTATCATTAAAAAGGGTATTTTAACTTTTCCAACGGCTATGAATTTAGCACATGCAGCCTGAATTTAGGTGTACCTGGATCATGGCTTAGCAGAGCAGGTTTAACAGCTCATTTTAAGGGGTTTGTGACACACAAGTTATTTTGATTACCACAATTGTCCCAGTCCTTTGCGCTTCCCAAGTCAATGGAGCAGTGAAATTACAGTGTAGGCCTTGTTATCATTTCACATAATTGCCAGTCTAAGTTGCAATTGAGTAAAAGCAACTGCTGCACAGCAACTCTACGGTGACCCACATGAAAGAAATTAGTGCTTCCTCCTACCTTGAAAAATCAATGGCTACAAACCAGAAGGGATCCACTAATTTTCCCTTTCAAGAAATCCTGAGTAGCAGCTTATATTTTAAAAACACAGCTGGAGGTAAAGATATCACAGGGTTATAAGCATACAGCTATCCTAAAGATATACAGAAAGACTGATCCGAAAAGCTTTAGACGAGCTCAGGAGAGCAGAGCCTACCATCAGGTTTCACCCCTCGTGCCTGCCAAGCCATGGAGTTGGCCTCCCAGAATTCAACAGCAGCATCTTGACAGAGCTGCTACGGAGTGCAGCAAGACCATCCACGCTCAGCAATGACCAGCTTCTCTCAAAACTCAGGTTGTTTTTTTTTTTTTCTTAAATACAGCAAAGCACTCAGTTTTCATCACTCTGAAGAACTGTTATCAGTTGTTTAACATACCTAGTGTTCCCATTCAATGACTTTCTGGGAACCTCTCCAGATTTACCACAGGCCATAAACAACACAGGGTGCTACAGAATAAAGTATTTTGATCAATATCCTTGTTAATATTTTGCTTTTACATCAGATAATCCCAGAAGTCTTCAGCCTACCACATCTTCTGAGGTTTAAAGGACTGAAACTGCCCACTCCCTTCATGCTTTAGGTCCCTCAACAGTAAGGTACTGTGATCGTTCACTACCTCTGCCTAAAATACCACCTTCTGCATCTAGACACTTCCTCCCATCCCACACAATGTTTTCAGGTATATTTGTGCAGTCTCGTGGTGAGGGTCAGAGACTTCATCCAAGCTACAACTGGCAAAAAAAAAAAAAAAAAAAAGTTAAAATTAAGTGTAAGTTCCTCCAATTCAGTTCACTCCAGCTACACAGATATGCCCACCACAAAAGCAGGGCAGAGCAGACACGAGTAGAAGGTGGCAGAGGGTTTCTTTTAACACTGCAGTTTCTTGATGGCTTAAACGGATCCAGGCACCATGCTCTGCTTCCCTCCGACCCTGAGAAACTGAAACAACAAAGCTATTCACTTGGGGTTTTGGTGGGTTAAATCTAACAATCTGGTACCATTAATAAAAATCACTGCAGAGATGGGGGGGGTGGGGAGGAAGGGGAAAAAAAGGGAATAAGTCATAACAAGAGAGAAATGCACTGTCATTAATATAAGGTCTGGACTGTTCATGGAACCACAAGGAGAACTGCAACTACCTACAACAGCCTAAAGTATTCATGGAATTTCATAATTATTTGTTCAAGGTCACATAATGGGTAGCAAAAATAAGCACAGAAAGTTCCGACTCCTCTTCCGTCTTAACCACTTTATTATTCTCTTACAAGAATCATATGACCCTGGGAAAAAAAAATAACAACATAAGGATATCCCAGCAGGATGAGAACACAACCAAACACCGTTTTTCTATCTTCACTACTGATCTATCACACTTACTAGGCTCAGGCTCCAAGTATGAATTGTGAAGCTTGGGTCATTAACATGGGCAACAGCTAAGCCTTATTCTTTATCACGTGGAGCCTACCATTTTATAAGCAGCTGAGATGATCTAATGGCTCACTGCTGGGAAAAGGGGGACGTCTGTCTTCTTTCTGTCCCACATCTGCCTCCTCCTCCTGCCCTCTCTCCCTGTTGCATGGTCTGCCCTCTTTAGCACTGGCTCTTTCGGTATAACTATTCTGGAATTCTTGCTCCCAGCAGAAACACCAGCACCTTGACAGGTTAAATTAATTTGCAAAGGTGTCAAATGAGCATCTAAACTTAAGCAAGGATGGCAGTTGAGTTTCTTCCAGCAACAGCCACCCAACATATAGCCCGCTCTGTGAAAGGGAGGTTAGGGCTGGAAACTCTTCCAGATGTTAATAAAGAACGACAGTGGGCCTACTGCATCCATGCCAATGAGCAAGTTTCAGAAATTCTGTTGGAATAGTCTAATTTTTAAAGAACTCGGTAAATGTGAATACATTTTCCAGAATGAAGTTTAAATTCAATTGGCCAGGAAGAATTTTTTATAAGTGTGGCTGGATTGGAAAAAGGCTTTTTTCCCCCCACACACCCAACCACGTCTGCATTCCCTGTGACATCCCATATAACCCAGGTAAAGTGCAAAGCATCACACAGGTTCAAGAGAGTGTTTCTGACTCAAAGGATGAGTAGAGGGGGGGAAATAAAAACCAAACCACACAACCTTGCTTTTGCCTGAAGTGTAAATGCAAGGGTTAAACCAGTGTACAAAGGCTTGTACAGGCAAAGTCAAAATTCACAGAAATTACTTGAAAAGCCCAAAGTTGCCAAAAGCAAATCATTATTCAGGGTTCACAGAGAGGCCTGATTACCTGAAAAGCAATCATTTTTTTACTCCAGAAGTCATACTGTACAGGACTTTCAATACCGGCTACAGTTTCAGCACCAATTGTCCTTACTTCGCCTTTAATGGAGCATCCTACCTATCAGATAGTTTTTAACATAAATACCAAGACATAAGTCTTCATCTCTGGACACCATCTCTGATTTTCAGACTGCTGCCCTCCTCCTGAGCATTTCGAGGGAGAATGTTCCATAAATTCTTTTTCAGTTCAGGATCAGCTCTGACCTCTGTACAAGCTTGTTTTACCTGGCTTTCCCATGAGTTTCCATGCTTGCCTGCTTTATGACCCACAGAAGCTCTGGAAGAATTTAAGTGAAATCCTTCCAACTATTTTAGCATCAAAGCAGGGTGCAAAGATTAGTTAGCAACACAAACGTTACTCCAGTTGTTTCGGACTTAACAGAACTGAGCTTGCAAGGTCAGCTATTTGTCATAATTAAGGAACAGAAAAACACAGGGCTCCGTGTCCTTTGTAACTTACAGCTTTTTTCTCTCCTTCATAAGCATAAAAGCTCTAGTTCTAAAAGAAAAGAAAACTATCAAAATATGAACTGTATTTACCCATCAAGAGCATTATTTATTATCACAGACCTGCTCTACACCTCGTTATTACAACTTTCTACTTCCTCAGATTTTCACTAACTACTTGCTTTCACTTATCTGTATCAGTTTGAATATTAAGCAGCAATCATGTGATCTGAGTTCCTGGAAGTCAAATGATAAACAAGAATTCACACTTAATTCAATTTTACACAAATTTTCAAGCTGCCTTGTTTTTCAATTTGATACACTCCACTACAAAAGAAAAGGTACCTCACAGAAAGTTTGGGTCAAGTCCGCTGCAGTATGCAAAGCCTTTAATAGCAAAGGAACATACAGGGGGAAGTTTAGATACCATTCAGATGTGTTGTTACTTAAAACCTCAGGAAGGACAAGAAAGTGCTTGTAGTCCAGTGTACGCACTTGCCAGGAAGATTTATTTAGAAGTTCTGTATTAAACAGTTTTCCACAGTTCAGCTTTCGACAGCTCAGAGTCAAGAGAATCACACGTGATTTCAGATCTACTTCAGAAGCAAAGCAGAAGCATTTGATATGCAATTTTGTAGGGCACACCATAAGGAATTTTTGTAATTCTATTTTAACGTCCTTTCAGCATGCACTTGAAGACAGCAAGGCCTTCAAAGCTACACAGCCATCATTAGTTCAGTAAATCGCTTGTGGATCTCCTTTGAATTGCACCTCCTTCATATCTCAATTTTCTCATGTCAGGTGATGGGATTCAACAGCAGTTCAGTAACTCATTTTCCATTCCAACACTTAGCTACTTTCTGGTAACAGTTTTTAAAAACTCATGCCTGCCATAAATCATACCTGGGGCCAACACCAGTTCAAAAATGCACACTAGGAATGTAACTGCATTTTTATTCCCCGTGAAGATGCAACATACAGCACATACAACGCCTTCTTCTCTCGCAATCCTAAAGATTTGATGCAAGGAATGGGACACATTGAATCTGTGCAGTGTGATTTACCCAGACTAAATGACCGCAAGAAAAGCCAAAACTACTTTCACCAATGTGGGCTCAAAGCTTTCACAGATGCGCAACTGCGGATTTTAGTTGACAATTCCTTAAATCAAAGCGCTTCCTTTCCTTCACCCTTAAGGCATCTGAAAGGCTTTTGAAAGGTTCACTTTATACAGAAAACACCTACAAAGCTTTCACTTCAGCCACAAAGGCTCAATACAGTTTTCTAATCATCCATGCTCTGCCACAACTACTCCTGTATTGCACTAAGAGTTTCAACAAGGACAGTCAGCAAATGGAAGATGTGGTCCAAAAGGCATCCTAATTCATACAGGGAGAAAGTGAAAGAGGAAGAATGAGGCACAGCTGTCTGTTTGACATGGCCCATGCAGAAGTATAATTATTCTCCAGCTACTTGAATGCAAAAGAGCCCTTCGTTAGCTCAACCAAGAGTTAAAGAATGCAATGTGTGAAGTCAACATTATATCTGACAAAACATGTCAGCCCACAGTACAGTGTGTTTCTTTAAAGCTCATTAAAACAGCAATAGTAGTATCAGAAAATAATTAAGATAGCCCGTTAACAAAAAAATTAAGGTGGCTATATATTACTCTTAAAAGGCAGCCATGTCCTTTGGACTATCCTTCCTTGCACCCTTATAGCTAGCCCGCTAAAATCTTTCCTCACTAAGTAACTGAATTTACATTGGGAAGCAACTCGGAACTGAACTTCTGCCTCAGAGAAATGACATAAACAACTGGTAACTGTTTAGCAGGCACAAGAAATTGTCTCTCTGTACACCATAATCACACGTAGAAAGTCCACACTGCTATTTTAGAGCTCAGAACCAATGAGACAACCAAGACCTATATTCAACGCAAGCCCAGAGTGTTCACATTCTTCATTAATTTCTGCATCCTTGTCCTTCTTTCCACACAAGATTTGTGCTTATCTCTGTAGAAAGGCTGAAACAGCCTGTTATTTAAAACATAAGGTAGGGACAAGTACAGAAGACACGGGTATTCAGTCTTAGGGTACAAACAGAATAGCTGGTTAGGTGTGACAAAACAAGACTCAAAACACAGAATTTACTTAAATGTAATGTTAGCAGGAAGGGTTTAAAAGCAAAACCACAAGCCCATGCAGGGACTTAGGCAAATGAAGTTCTTTCTGCGTATTGTTTCAACAGCTGTGTTTGGTTAGGGTCACTACAACACTAAGAGCGACAGACCAAGCAAGCTGGCAAAGACCACAACACTGAAGAATAAAAACTGTCAGCACACCCTAAAAAAATTGCTCTAAACTGGGGTTAAGAAAACCTTATAAGCACTGACGGCTGGCCAGACAAAGCTCCTCTTGCTAGGTGTTTATATAAGCTACAAATAACAAGGAACTAGATATACAGTCTTTCCATCTTTAACCATGACCTTTAAGCAGCGGCAGCTACAAATCCCACATTTTCTTATTGATGTTTTCCCCCGAGTTGGTCTAAATAAATATTTACTCACTTGTAAGATGAAAGACCAAAACTATAACTGCTTCTTTGGCACACCATGGGAACTATGCCATGGGGTAGAAAAAGAGAACATCGGGATGCAAGTCCCACCTCATTAATAACACGCTGTAGCAGTTCAGAGAAGTCCCTTAAGCCTCTTAACATCACTTTGGACAAGAGAGCATTAGTCCATCTTAGCTGTGGGAATGACCTGGGAATGCCAATTAAGCAATGGAAATTAAGATGATGCTCAGAAGGAAGGACCCAAAAAGTAAATAGGGCGTTATGGAATAAACCATCAACAAAAGCAAAGGCACTTCTGACCTTAAAGAAACACTTGATATTAAGTATGCACCAAGTTGCACAAGCAAACACCAGATGTTGATTAATAACTTGATGCATATTAATGTTTATCATGTTACTGGTTAACAAACCAAGGGTAAACCAGTAAGCTTCCCTTCATAAATAAGGAATGAGTCTTTAGTTACCAGCTACCAAGACCTTTCCTTCACTCAATTAAGAATATTCCCTAATCCCACACATATCTCCTGAAGAAAGCATCAAAACTGATTTACTACAGCTTTCTGACAGAACGGTCTGTCTCTAAATTAGCAACAGATCATCCAGGCTGCAAGACACACTTGCATTCCTTAGATAAAAAAAGAAAAGTACATTGTAGAGAACAAAACCCCAGCCCCAGGTTAACAGTCAACTATTCGGGCAACAATTACAGTTTTACAGTAACTTTAACAATTATTTCCTCCAAAATTATCTCTGACAAACACAAGACATTGATACAGCTGGACATGGATACAACTGTATGAGATCACTAGATCAACACTCCCATTGTGGTGTTTTACTGGAGCAGCACTTCCCTCCCCACTTGGCATTTAAGGACAGCGCGTGTCTAAGGGAAGCAAAAGCAATATTCAAATCTGACACTTTCTATCCGCTATTCTGATTTTCCCCAGCGTATTTAGAAGGAAAGAGGAAGTAAAATATTTAAGAGTCAGGTTTTGTTTTCATATTACTCAGTGGAATATACAGAAATAGCTATATAAAACTACCTCAAAAAAAGATGCTCTTTTCACACTGTTTTAGTTGGAAAAACTAGTAAGCGTGTAGCCCTGAGCCCAGACAGGCGCTTTCTTCAGTTCTCCCACACGGAAGACCTCCCAGACTAATTTCCCAGCACACTTTGAATCACCCATTTCAGCCATGTAACCCAAGCTGATGCACGTCTCTTTAAAGAAAGTAACTATGAAATTTTAACCTTGTTCTAATTCACCCATATTCTTCTCATCTTGCTTTACCTCTACTCACCTGGATCACCTCAGCTACGTAAAACATATACCCAAGGTACTGGATTACACTGGATTGTCAGCTCCAACTGCTGAAAATATGGGTTTATTTATTATTAAAATCCAGAAGTACCTGCAATTCAGGAGTACTTTCATTTTTTTCCCTGGGAAGTTCTTTCCAGAAAAACTTTCAAAGGAAAAAAATGTATTTTGCTTTAAAGTTCTCTTCCCTCATTACTTCCATTCTTTTGCATCCTGGGTTCAAACAGTGTAGCAATGAAGTTTCTGAAGCATGTACATTAAGCTCATGTAATTACTAAAATCCCTGAAGGTCAAAGACTTAAACGTTTCGTATGTAACACTCCTTTAAATGTAGCTCAATGCAACGATTTTTGTACAAGAAATTTTACAGAACGGATAGTATCTTCAATTCTACGGTCATCAACGAAATATTCAGATCTCATCAGCAACTTCATATTTCTTTATAAGAAGGACCATGGAATAAAAGTATAAATGACAGTCCTTGAAGTCAATCCCTTTATTACTTTTTACCACTTAGGGGTCTGCTCCAGAATTTTGTTTGGCTGAAAGAAGTTTTTCAATTCTTAAATTAGACTTTCATCTTCAGTATTCAAAACAAAGGACCCCTCCCTGCCAAACAAGTTTAAGACAGGGATAACCCATTGTTGGAACAGTGGCGGGATGGGAGAAAACATAACCTGGCCACGTGAGAGTTTTACCTGGCTACTGGAAACGCCAACGTGCATTTCATGAAACCAACGTGCACCTAGTCTGACAAGTCCGTATCAGTACGGAGTGTAAACAAACATGATGCTCTGCAGTTTGCTGAAGTTCAGAGCACAAGGAAGCCTCACGTGGCTCATCATGGAACCAGTTCAGGTCCCTTGCCCTAATCATCTCAAACCTCTATCCCACACTATGCGAGCTAAACTGCTCCCAGGGTTAAGCTAGTATGGAAGCCACAGAAGCCATGTTTGCTAAGTGTTGCTCTTGGGCTCCTAAAAATCCTTCAAACTGGTTCTTGATGAATCCCAGTCTGAAAGTGAACGGAGGCTACAGAGTGTCCTTGGGAAGTTTCGCTAAATGTTTGCTCTATTTTGGTTTGCCCTAAACACCTACTTGTGATCTCTGTGGCTGAAAGCTCATTGCTGCTCCTTTCCTCAAAAATTTTCACCATCTGACAAGAGATGTCTATGAACTGAAAGATATAGAAGATATTGGGTCACCTGGACTTTGGTCTAACACTATTTCCACCTGTGCACAGTGGCACAATTTACCCTTCCCTTCTTACCGCCACATCCATATTCACCAGAGCTTATCTAACTCCCATGCAGTATACCCAAAGCCCTTGAGCTGCTCATCTTGAAACCCACCATGGGCATCACTACACAGGGCATACTGAAAGGTGCCTGACCAACACTGAACTGGAACTAAAACCTCTGATGGAAAAGACCTAACTCAATGTACAGCTCCTAGTGTATCCCCTCGCATGTATATTTAACTTTTTTCCCCCGTTACCTAGGCTATCTCCAGTGAGTAGAAAATTGCTTACATCAAGACATCAATACCATGAGTCCAAGAGCTGAACAGTTTCCTGGGGAAAAAAAGCAGATCTAGATGGAGGCGATCTGTAGTCCCATTATAGGATTGTCAGTCCCTCTATAATTTGGAAGTAAGCTACAGATGATCTTCCAAAGAAGATTTCTTGCAACTGATCATCAGTCAGACCAATGGAAATTAGCAACATGAGCAGATCATACTTTTTAGCTTACAACGGCAAGTACTGGTAGCACAGATGCAACCAGCTGATGAGTGTTTTCCCTGCGGTTGGTGTACAGTGAAACCATTTGGGAAAGAGCTGTTGAAATACCACTGTACAATCAGCCAAGTCACAGAAGTGCTAAGCTGTTAGGCATATCACCTACTACACTGGAATCCACACTGGGTTTTGTTTCCTTTTCTTCTGTCATCTACCTTTATCACAGTAAAGTAGTAGGGGGCATTTTTGTCATTTTCCAAAATGGTTCCAGCCATTATTTCTGAGTGATTCTCCTCTGCTCCACTCAAAACCAAAACTAATTATGCCCTGGTTAGCCACCTAAACAAGAAGGATGCTCCAGTCGATGGACATGGATCTGACTGAATGCCTTGAATCACAGACTGACTGGAAAACATTTGTGTAAAAATAAAATAAAAATAAAGTATGGGTTCTTTTTCTTCCTCACAACTCTCTCCACTCACTACAAACTGTGCATCAGTACAGCTGTTTGTAGAACAGTACATGCAGTTCAAGCTTGCAGGTCTTCAAACACTATCTCACAGTTCATTACAAGCTTCAGTCCCTCTCATGTTGGAATTGATAGTAAAAGCTTATTAATTTCAGCATGAAGGAAAAGTTTTAAGTGCTGGAGGCACCGGTTAGGGAGTCCATGAAGATGTGCTCTCCTGCCTCTAGACAACGGCACATGACATCTGTTTTGGTTAGCAATTAGCACAGTAACATTCAGCAGATCATTTGACTGCAGCATGACTGGCTCTCTATGTTAAGACCGTATTTTTTTTTGTCCAACCCCTTCTATCTAGAATATAAGACTCTGAAAGGTTTGGATTCTCCACTACCATTGCTTTGAACCGCTTCTAATGACAGGACTGAAAAGTTTGTTTTGAGCACTTGGAAATCAGTAAGCTATCATGACACTCAGAGCTTTCCTGCATCACACAAATAGGAAGAGCATCGTGGTTTGGGCTAAAGAATCTCTGCATTTAATGTGAAATTATTTCATGACATTTTCAATTCTGTTAGACTTACTCTTCAGGAAAAGAAAATGACATCCTGGCACACTTACTTCGGGATACAAATTGGAATTTTATGCTTAACCAGATGCATTTCTTTACAGCCACATCCTCTATTTCTCCCACTTATAATGTGGGATACAATGGCAAAAGGCATTCTTCAGCCGGGTCATCCTGCCACCAATGAACAAGTTAAAGAACATGTTAGTCAGTCTGATATAAGTGTGGTCACATTGGCAAAAGGGTTTGGACATGACTTTTTCCACTCCTGCAAACGTGTCAGTAGCAGGAGCTTTGTTTTCTAATCAATGTGAATTTCACTGGCACAATTAAATCTAGATGAAACCCAAATCACACCAACACTTCAGTTGTTAAAAAGTGACTTCAGTCAATAAAAGCACTCACCTTAAGTTCACATTTGAGAATTTGGTCTTTAGAGAGATTATATCTGTGACTCAGACCTCTTCCTCTCATCCTTATACTCAAAAAATGCAGCACCAGGTGTTCTAGAGAAAATTGCGTACTAAAACAAATCACTGAGTCAATTTCTGTGCTGGCAGGTAGAAAAAATTACCTTGCATTACATAGCACCACAGTCGGATCAGCCAGACTTTTGCATTATAGAAGAAGTATGACTTTTCCATTCTTTTTCATGATTCTGCAGTAAAATATCTCCAGGGTGATAGCCCCTTCAAGGTAAGGTATCTTGCAATTCAGTAACAGTCTTTTAAGCTCGGATAATACAGTGAAAGAGGATGATTTGTTATCAGTGTACTTTCAGAGCTTCTTGATTTGATTGCAAGCACTGACACAGCATACAGATACCACAGCACATGGTCCTTATGTTTGCACAGCACACAGCAAAACAATATCTCAGAATTTTGTCACAGACTTACACTTGCTACAATTAACATTTTTTCAGCACCCATCCTACGTAACTTAAACTAAATATTTACTCGACTGGAACATCCTATAATTGATGATTCAGTTTCTGCTCCTACAAATGCTTCTGCTCCTAGAAAAAAAAAAAAACTGTGTTTTGGTCTCACTTTCACAAATGAAGCCCAATGACTAATAACTAAGGCTTCTCCCTGCAGCGTTCACTTGGTTCTTGCACAAGTCTGGGAAAGGATACAACAAAGGATTCAGCAGGGAGAAGGCCATACTTCATCTCCTAAATGATCCACTGCTCCCTGTACAGTTCACCCAAAGGGGTGCTCATGTTTAAGTTCATTAACATAGAACAGGCCCACATTTTACAGTAAGCACCTGCTCCCAAATTAGGGTCTATACTTAACATGGCTCCTGTGGCCATGAGCCATCTCCATTCCCTCCCTTTGCCCTTAAGTGGACGTCTGGTAAATCATGTTTATCCGAGAAGCAGTTATATCTTTGTTTCAAGTTAACATCTATTGATTTTTCTCTAGTAACTCCTCATTTTCACACCTGGTAACACGTAACTCAAGGAACTCGGAGTGCATGCCTACTTCTTAATAACACTGCACTGAGACAATGAACCAAAACTTCAAGTGCAGACTCACACCTTACAGAACATCTGAAGAAAAGCATGCCTTTGCTAAGTAATTATTGCCCCCTCCACCACTACTGCTTAAGCTCCCATACAATAAAAGTCACTGCATGCAAGAGGGGAAAGGGCACAGACTTAGTTTGATAGATTGCTAAACCCTCGTGCAGAGCCTAGGCTTTCTCACTTAACCTTGCTCCTAATGCTCTCCGAAATTAAAACGTGGGACGGTTGCCCAGTAAACCAAAAGCCAACTATCAGCAAACAGGAAAAACAGAGTTAGCTTAAGGAAGGATGTGATGGGGAGGGAACTTTTCACCACTTTTCAGAATACACGGTATGTTTTACCCATGCTCAACCCCCCTCACGCTGTTATGAGACACAGCAGGAGAGGAGGGGGCACCCCAGCTGCCACCACCCCATCAGTGAGCCAAGCTAAAAGCAAATTTATCTGGGCGTTATCTGTGCTGCAACTGCCAGCTTTAGTTTGCATCCAGCACCTCTACGGGCACAGAAGCAGCCTCCTGGGGAAAGGGACCCCCCATTGACTCTCCAGTACAGGCAGGAGAGGGGCACAGACCCCTGCCCCCATGCAAAGGGGACTTCACCCTCTCATCTCCCTACCAGCCCAAGGGAAGGGTGCTCAAAACCCCCTCATCTCACAGACCCTCCATCCATCAGCCCAAGGATGGCCTCAGGCAACCTCATAACTCCAGAAACCCCTCCTTCACCTCAGGCACCCCCACACCTCAAGGAGCATTCCCCCTTCACCTCAGGGCACCCCACAGCTCAGGGAGCACTCCCCCCTTCATCTCAGGGCACCCTATACCTCAGAGCACCCTCCCTACAACTCAGAGAACATACCCCCTTCACCTCACAGCACCCCACACCTCAGGGAGCAACCCCCTTCATCTCAGGGAGCACCCCTCCTTACCTCTGGGCACCCCACACCCCTATTCATCCCCAGGAGGAGCCTCCCTTCACCACAGAGCACCCCCACCTCAGAGCACCCCCCCCCCCTTTACCTCAGAGCACCCCCCATTCACCTCAGAGCACCCCCACCTCAGAGAACACCCCATTCACATCAGGGAGCACCCCACACCTCAGAGCACCCCACACCCCAGGGATCACCGCCTCCGAGCCCCTCTCCTTCCCCAAGGCCCGCCGTACCTGCTGCGAGGGCAGCTCCACATGCAAGGCCCGGGTGGCGGAGCCCGGGGGTAAGGCGGCGGGGCCGGCGGCCGAGCTCATCCTCACAGCAGGACAACGGCCGAGCAACGGCTGCAGCGCCTGGGCATGAGCCCCGCAGACCGCTCCCCCCGCGCCGCCGCCGCCGGGCACCCAGGGGTTAATGGCGGCAGCAGCACCGGCCCAGGCCGCTCGCTACGGAGCCATATTACCGCAGTGCTGGGGGGCGGGCGGGGGGGGGGGGGCGGGAGAGAAGGAGAGTCCCGCCCGCTCATTGGCCCGCGCTCCACCGAGGCGGGTGCCCGGCTGCCTCTTTGAGACTTTACTGGTTGAAAGGGACGCCAATCAACGCCCCTCTCCGCGGCCTCTGTCAAACTGTTGGAACGGGTGCCCGCGCCGATTGGAGCGCCGACTTCCGGAAGGCGGGACGGCGCCTGAAGGAGCGGCGGATGATTGGAGGGAAGCGGTTTGGATTGACATCGCTCGTCCTCCGTCACGTGTTGGGGGAGATGTTTTTATCACGTGGTGGGACGAAAATATTTTGCTGGGTGGGTGCGCGGGGAGGGGGGGAGGTGGCGGTGTCGCCATGGTAACGGGGAGCGGCCTGGTCTTCCTTCCCCGCGGCCGGCGCCTGGCTGAGGGCCGCTGCGGCACAACGGCGGGGCCCACAACAAGCCAGCCTGCCCCACATCACACCAACCGGCTCCACATCACACCAATGTGCCCTACAGCAGACCAACTTGCCCCACGTCACACCTACTGCCCCACAATGGGCCAACCTGCCCCACATCATGCCAGCCTGCCCCACATCACATCAGCCAGCCCCACGAAAGACCAACCTGCTCCATAACATCATGCCAACCAACTCAAGACCACACCAGCCCACCCCACATCACACCAGCCAGCCTCACAACAGGCCAGCCTGCCCTACAAGCCAACCTGCCCCATATCATGTCAGCCTGCCCCACAAAAGACAAGCCTGCCCCATAACAGGGCATCCTGCCCCAAAACATCACGCCAACCCAACCCAACACCACACCAATCCATCCCATGTCCCACCAGCCCACTCCACATCAGGCCAACCCTGATGCCAACAGACGATGAGGCCCAACACAGCCATCCCCCCAACACCTACCTCCAACCCACACCACCCAGGAAACCTCCATACTGACCAGGAGAACCATACCCACCAGGGAGGCACCATCCCCACCTACCGGGCAGCAACGGGAGCGCCAATCCTGTCCCTGTGCTCTACCGGGGCCACCCATCCCCATGGCACCCTGCAGTGCCTGCCCAGCATAGGCAGCCACGCTGGAGACACTTATCCCCATCGCACTGCCAGGGACCGGAACGGGCTGTGCCGAAACACCCATCCCCGCACTACCGGGAACGCCTGTCCCACCGCCCCGGCAGCAGCACTGGGAACGCCTGTCCCTGACGTGCACCACGGCACTGGAAATGCCTGTTCCCACTCGGCCAGGCGGCTCTGGAAGGGTTGAGCGTGGCATGCAGTGCTGGAAAGTCCTGTCCTCCTGTTCTCCTGTCCTCCTCTCCTCTTCTCCTCCTGTCCTCCTGTCCTCAGCCCCGTGCAGCTTCTGCACCATGGAGACCTTCCCCCCTGGAAGCCCACCAAGCCTTCGTTCACCTGCAGTACTCATGGTTTTGCAATATTCGTGCTACGTTGACGTGCGTTGTACCAGCGTTGTCTTTAGCATGCACTTTGGTCTTGGGTATTCAACGCTGAACTCATTAAAAATAAAAAAAAAAAAAAAGGAGGAAGAATAATGAGAAGTGGAGTGGAAAGTCAAGTTTTCTGGAGTTCGATGGCCATCTTTGCAGAATTCATCCTCTTCCATCCTCCTCCTTCCCTTGCAGCCGCTCGCCGTGGTCTGCCTTTTCCCAAAGTACTTCTTAGGACCTGAAAACAGAGCTACCAAAGTTTTCCCCTTGGTAATTCCCTGGTTTACCACATAGGGACACATTGGCATGGACTTTTCTGAACAAATTGTCTGATTCTATGTGTGGGTGTCAAATAAATGCAATACCTTGAGCTTAAGTTTTGGGCACCATGAGCTTGGAATTGTGTTTGGGTTCTGGATGTTGCTGTCTCCAATCAGGAAAACTATTTCAAAACAGCAGCCTTTCTTTGGAGGATCCTCTGGGAACCAGTGCATCTCCATTTTTTTTCTTCTGACAAAGAAAAAACCCTACTATTACAGTATTTTCAATAGGAAAGTATGCTATTTTCAAGCATGTAGACTCCTGAGCCAGATTGTGGAGACCAGGAAGTTCAAACATAGTAATTTTGGACCTGTTGTATCAGTTTGATTCACCTCCTGGTTTCTGGTTCATTCCAATGCATGAGCTCCTTGCTTTTGAACTTCCCATCTTCTTCTTGGAGCACCAAAACTTGCTGTTTAAAATGAAATCTGCATTGTTGTTTTTTTTTTTTCTTTCGGCTGGTCTTTATTCAAAGGCTGAAAAATGCATTTGGAATGACAAAAATGATCATAAAATCAAGAGATTTGGTAATGCTTTCTGAATTTGAGACCCTTTAGATATGCTTCCTCCACCAAGAAAACGAGTTCTTGCTCAGAATTATACACAAAACTAGAAAGGATCATCATTGCAAGAACAGTTATTCTGAGGTAAATCACTAAAAACAGGTTATGGAAGCAACGTGAACATGCCCCTGTTTGTTTGCTCAAAATATCAAAGGATTTTAAAAAAATAATACATCAATCCTCAGATGATACGTGACTATTCTGTGACCAACTTATGCTGAATTGGTGAATTTAAAGTCGATATGACACTACCGTAGCAGGGTTTTCTCATTTTTCTTCATTTCCACAGGAGCAGATGACTATCTCAAAACTTTCTTAAATTACTTATGTTTAGAAAAGTCAAAGGAGTTACTTAACATAGCAGCTCGCATGCCCTATATATGGAAATTGCATTTAATTTGCTGCTTAACATACACTGAGAGATCTAACCCATAATTCAAAGACTAAAAAGCAAAAATTCCCCCTGAGGAAAATGCAAATATGACCCCAAATCCCATGTTAATTTATTAATGATTTTATGTAGCTCCAAAGAAATCCCTGCAGATTTCCAGCTCATGCTAGCTAAGGTTTTGGCCTCGTATGCTAAATTTCAGACTTATCTTTGCTTTTTGCTATCTTAGCAAGGAACTATTTGCGAGAGCATTATAGAATGAGGAGTTTCTGGGATAAGGTTTTAGTTTTACAGTTGATTTTCATCAGCTTTCAGAGTCCATCCCTTATGGAGTTCACCACAGTGACCATTCAACACAATGAGAGACCTTTAATAAGCCAGATTGTGCTGGAATTAAAACAAAATAATCATCCCTTTTGGGCTTAAAATAATGAGTTAATTAATAAGGATTGCTGGATTATTTTAACCAGAGTATTTGCAAGCAGCAGCCAGGGAGGACTGTGGCTTCTTTTATCCCTGGTTTCTGAAGAGTCACCCAGAGTAGTAACGCTGGAGCAGTTCTGCCCATCTCAGCTGCATACGTGGCATTACGTAGGACCCTATGCAACTTACTGACACCCCAGGAAACCATAATTTGAATATTTTAACCACATAAAAATGCTGGCGTTATCGGTGTGCATCATTTTGCAGATCACAGCATGACATTTATTACATCTCAGTGGATGTTCCTGCGGCTGATTATCATAAAAGATGAAATTCCCGCGGCTACAGCAAGTGCACAGACGCACGAAGTGCTCCTGCCGCCATCACCTGCCCATCTGCCCAAGCCGAGCAGAGTGATCAACACGCTGGAGGGAAGCGATGCCATCCAGAGGGACCTGGACAAGCTCGAGAAGTGGGCCTGAGTGAACCTCATGAGGTTCAACAAGGCCAAGTGCAGGGTCCTGCATGCAGGTTGGGGCAATCCCATGCACAACTCCAGGCTGGGCAGAGAATGGATGGAGAGCAGCCCTGAGGAGAAGGACCTGGGGGTGTTGGTGGGTGAGAAGATCCCCATGAGCAGGCAATGCACGCCGACAGCCCAGCGAGCCCCCGGCACCCCGGGCTGCATCCCCGGCAGCGTGGCCAGCAGGGCGAGGGGGGGACTGCGCCCCTCTGCTGCGCTCTGCTCTGGGGAGACCCCCCCCAGTGCTGCCTCCAGCTCGGGGGTCTCAGCACAGGAGAGACATGGAGCTGGTGGAGCGGGGCCAGAGGGGGCCCCAGAGCTGCTGGGAGGGCTGGAGCCCCTCTGCTGGGAGGACAGGCTGGGAGAGGTGGGGGGGTTCAGCCTGGAGAAGAGAAGGCTCCGTGGAGACCTCAGAGCCTCTTCCAGTGCCTAAAGGGGCTCCAGGAGAGCTGGGAAGGGACTCTGGATCAGGGAGGGGAGCAATGGGACGAGGGGGAACAGTTTTAAACTGGAAGAGGAGAGATTGAGATGAGATATGAGGAAGAAATTCGTGACTGTGAGAGTGGTGGGACACTGGCCCAGGTTGCCCAGAGAAGCTGTGGCTGCCCCATCCCTGGAGGTGTTCAAGGCCAGGTTGGACGGGGCTTGGAGCAACCTGGGCTGGTGGGAGGTGTCCCTGCCTATGGCAGCAGGTTTGCAACTAGATGATCTTTAAGATCCCTTCCAACCCAAACTATTCTGTGATTCTATGATTCTATGATCTTCAGTTTTTTTCAAGTGAATCTAACAGGCAAACAGGAAAGAAAACGAGTTTTCAAAACCATTATCTGATTACTGAGCAGGTCTTGTGTTCACATGTGGTCCAAATACACCTGCAGCTCCTCACTTTGAACTTATGGAAAGCCAGAAGCAGTTTCTTGTGGACGTGTTTTTGGGAAGCAAGGCCAGAAAATAATTAAAATTCGTATTAAGAGAATTTTAAAATGCAATTTTAACAAAATAGAGTAAACCATCTTGCAGAATAAAGCATATTTTTTGAAAAATCCTTTAGAGAAAGCTGGATGAAATACCACTCAGGAATTTTCAGAAATTTTGTCTGAAAACTTAAGTGCCATTTCTTGAAGCGCTACTATACCAGTGCTCTCTTTGCTTGGTGGCAGTGGATTTGAGACACATGGGCTAGTGTCCTTTGAAATGACATGTGGTGGAGAGAAACTGCCTACGGGTCACTACAGAGATTATTTAAAAGACTTTATTGCAAGTTTTGGCGTGCTAGAGACTTTGAGAAAGGAAGCAATGGTCTTGTGGCTAACGATAATTCCTACCTCTGGCCACAGAGCGGGTCAAATATATTTCTTATTGGGGTATGAGATCATTGCAAAATCGGTCAAACGAGCAAACATATTTCACTGATGGATGGAAAGATTCCAAGCACAGGGCGATATACTTCAAGTTTGTAAGCTATTTAGAGAAGAGAAAAAAGCTTAAGTTTTGCCCCTGAACGCCTATTAAATAATGTAATTTACAGCCACAGATGTGGAGTTAAAAGAGTTTGTTTAGTTTTGCTTTTGGAGACATCAAGCTCAAGCAACAGAGACTAACATAAGAGACTGCCTTTGTGGGCACTAAACCCCGGACCCTTTTATGTCCAAGGTATTTCTGACTCTGTAGTTGCAGGCGAATATATTTGCTCTATCTCCAGAGGTTGTTTTAAACTGCCGTAAGACACTTGCAGCTACCTAAGTCTTTCCAGTCATCCCTACGCAATATAGCACGGTGAAAAGCACAATAAAGGTCAGATCTTTTTGCTATAAATGCCCTTGGTTTTGAATTAAAAGCAATATATATCTCCGAGCATCAGCTGAAGACCCATTAAGATATGAGTTGGGACTGTACTGGCCTACATGAAGATATTTAGAAAAATGTGTGAAAACCTGTGCTCGAGTTACACCACATTAAACTCCAAGGGCAGTTTATTAATTTGCAAGTAAATTGGCCACTGTTTTCTCTTTAACACTGCTGTCAGCTGCGTAAATGGATTTGCTAATTGATTTCATTAATTTATCATAAGTTTCCTGAGTGTCCCAATATAAACTCTAACTCAGATAGAGAGACTTCATTGTATTTTTGACACACCATCAAGCTGTTCTGGTCATATTATGCACGTAGAGAAGATCCCTGTTCCGTAGAAGATGTCTTCAAGTCAGCTCACAACCATTAGAGAATTTCCACAGAGGACACGGAAAGGGGTTCCTGGTGCTTTGGAGTGCAAATGATGCTTAGAATATCTATTATTATCCTGATGCTTAGAAGAGCTATTATTTTCATGGAAAAACTTCCTTCTCAGACTCAAATATGTTTTTTAAATGAGATAGGGGGAAAAAAAAAAACAACTTTAAATGAGACAGAGTCATGAAGGAGAACAGCAACACTGTCTCAGAACAAGGGGATGCCCTTGGTACAAACCAGCTTTATTCCCATACCAACTAGGTTGTACAAGATGTAACTGGTAATTTTGGTAATTTCTTTAGGCACTGAACATCTTTTTGCTATGTGGATTTTAGCATTCAGCAGGTGGGCTCTTCCCTCGTCAGAGTCTTCGCAGCACAATTGCAAAATATGGAGCAACAGCCCACAAAACAGACCTAATTTCTGGGAAAACACTTATTGCTTGAAACCATATTGCTTTAAAACCACACATGTATTATTTCTTTGAAGCCTTCAATTTACTAAAACATTGTGGTCTGGGGGAAAGGGTGGTGTTTGTTTTGCTGTTTTTTCTGGGTAGCTTGAGAAATGTGTTGGTAGACTGAAGTCATCCAACCAAGACAGGCTGATGGCAAATCCACTGAAGTCAACAGATGACTTTTAAGCATCTTTGGTGGGGTTTCGATCGAGCTTATGGTGAGGGTTTGCAAAAATAAACCCTCATCAAGTCATGCTGGTTTGGGATGAGGTTCACCAAATGGTCAAGGCTTCTTGATGCAACTCAGTTCGACGATGAATGCTACAGCAGACATTGTATCTGAATTAGCTATTATACAGTTTTTTTTCAACCTTTTCTCATCAAGCTGGGATAGAATCATATGGAGTCAATCTGTTCCAACCTTCTTAACTATCCTAGAAAGTTTTTCTTTAATAGCAAATCCATTTTTTTTTTCTGCTGCCTTTAAAATCTGTTGTTATTTGCCCTATTATCAGAGAATGGTGAATGCATAGATCTAAGATAGTGGCCAACTTTAGGGACATTGCACTCAGTTCTGCTACAGGAATCTCACCCACCGGTTATAGTGTAACCCGAGTATGTGAACCTCAGCTTTTTTACTTAGGAAAAGATATTTCAGCATGTTTACTCCTGCGAGAGGTCTGCCAGTCAGTTTAGAAGTTGTTTGAATTAGCTTGTTGAAAAAATCCAAACAAAAGCTTATTGTCCAAAAGAGCTGGAGGGGGGTCAAGTGGCAGGGGGTTGTAAAAACTGCCTTCAGAAGGATGTTATTACCTCATCGCTGTGGCCATAAAGAAAAGCTTTTACCAGGGAAAAGTTTAACAAGTTCAATAAATGTTCAAAGAACCTCACAAAAAGCTTCTCGGTTTGGAAACAACGTGAGCCATTTCTTGGTGCCTTATGTTTTGAGTGTGGTAAAAGAGACTTGCTGCCATGCGAAGTCATGCTGTGACCTCCCCAGGTTTCACAAGCGAGGTAGAATCAGGCCAAGATAGTTTGGGATAAGGATGTTTAAAAAGGCCTCCTGGAAATGGCCTTTGGGATGAGGGCCATGAACCCTCAGTGTGCTTGCTCAGGGACACATCTGCATTAAACACAGGAGGTTTTGGCTTCGTGGGGACTACACATGAGCTTTGAGTGAGGGGGTGTTTGCATCCTGCTTAATCAAGGCTTGGCAAGGTGCTGTTTTACCTTCTGAATTGCTGTTGCGGCATAATTGGGAAAATGCTATTTTGAATGAGATATAAAACCGAAATTCCAGGTCATTAAATGTGCTCCAGGATGGAAGATGCTGTACAAATATATGTGATTACTCAAAGTGCTTGGTAAGTGAAGAGAGGCAGCTGAACAGATTTATTTAACCATACAGACAATCAACATCATGAAATAAACAGCAGAGCAGAAAAAAAAAAAAAAGCGGATTTGAGCCCCTCTGCCGGGAGTACAGGCTGGGAGAGTTGGGGGGGTTCAGCCTGGAGAAGAGAAGGCTCCGGGAAGACCTTCAAGCCCCTTCCAGTGCCTAAAGGGGCTACAGGAGAGTTGGGGAGGGACTCTGGATCAGGGAGGGGAGCCATGGGATGAGGGTGAACGGCTTCAGACTGGAAGAGGAGGGATTTAGATTAGATATCAGGAAGAAATTTTTCACTGTGAGGGTGGTGAGCCCGTGGCACAGGTTGCCCAGAGAAGCTGTGGCTGCCCCATCCCTGGAGGTGTTCAAGGCCAGGTTGGACGGGGCTTGGAGCAACCTGGGATGGTGGGAGGTGTCCCTGCCCATGGCAGGGGGGTTGGAACTAGATGATCTTTAAGGTCCCTTCAAATTCACTGAATCACGGAATCACGGAGTTTCAGAGTTGGAAGGGACCTCTAGAGATCATCTAGTCCAACTCCCCTGCTAAAGCAGGATTGCCCGGAGCACATTACTCAGGACTGCATCCAGGCGCGTCTTGAAAATCTCCAGAGAAGGGGACTCCACCACCTCCCTGGGCAGCCTGTGCCAGTGCTCTGTCACCCTCACTGTAAAGAAGTTTTTCCGTGTATTTGAACGGAACTTCCTGTGTTCTAACTTGTGCCCATTGCCCCTCGTCCTGTCACTGGGAACCATTGAAAAGAGCCTGGCTCCATCCTCCTTCAGCCCCCCCTTTAGATACTTGTACGCCATAATAAGGTCTCCCCTCAGCCTTCTCTTCTCCAGGCTAAAGAGTCCCAGCTCTCTCAGCCTTTCCTCACAAGGGAGATGCTCCAAGCCCTTAATCATTCTAACCATTCTATGATTTTCCAAGATTTTTTTTCTCAGAGTTTTCAGCTGGTTATAGTAGAAGGTCTTATCAGTACTCCCTGCTTTGGGATTACACCAGATATAAATGTTACAGGTCTTATCTTATATACTACAGAGTTGATCATTCTGGGGACTCTCCTAGGGATGTGCTGATAAAACTAGGCCATCTCTGAAACTCCCTGTCCTAACTCACGTGCTTTGTCTCCTGTTGATGATGCTTCTTGGACTGATGACATCATGTCTACATACATATTCTGTGGGTTGTGGTTGTTTTTTTTTTAAATTATAGGAGTTGGAAAAGAAATTAGAAAAACCGTTATAAGATCATACGTTGAGGTGAAGTGTGAGCCTCTGATAGCTTAAGTGTATGGCACAGAAATAGCTCAAACGCTATCTCCCCTTGGGATCATCATTCTTTAAAATTTCAGGGTATCTGACTTCAAAAGAAGACAAGTGATTGCTCTGGAGAAGGAACTGACAACAAGCAACTTCTTTGCTCTGAAAGTAATTCTACATCCTCAGATCAGCCACTAAAGCATCTTGTATGTCAGAGAAATTAAATCAGTTACAGCTTTCTCCTTCCTCACGAGACACTGAATCTGCACAGGACCATCCACACCAAAGCAGCTCAGTGACCTTTGAGCACATGGGTTCCATCACACCCACCCGCCTCAAAGTGGCTGTTCCCGAGTCACTCACTTAAGACTACATTGAAAGTCCATGTAAATTAGGCAGAAGATGTTTTCTGATTTCAGTGGACTGTACATCAAGGCCAAAGGCTGGTAGTTCACCACTGAATAAGCACTGGGTCTACAAGCTGCTGCAAGGACTGTCTTCCAAGCAAGATGCAAAAATCCTAAGGTCCTGTACAGGTATGGTCATGAAATATGACCTGCCACATTACCAGAAGTCTCTGAAGGAAATTTATCTCTGAATTCTTCTTGAATTAAAGTCCCCCCCTTTACTGCACCTGCATTTGCAACTTGCAGAGGTGGTATTTTGATTTCCTCACTTCATCTGATGTGTAATGGTTGTACTTTCCATCCCAGAGGTGGTTGCATTTCACCAATGGGCAAAGTAAACCCTTCTGTGGAATATTTATAGAGCTCTTTAAGGCCTTTTGAATGGAAAACTTCTGCAGGATGATCCGTTAATGAGTATGAAAGCTAAGGAGGAAAAAAAAGTCAATATACACATTGGCTGGGAGCCCACTGGCTGTGAAGCCTCCCCAGGACAGCATTTTCACCAAAACCTTGTAGTCTCATCAGCTATAAGTGCCTCCAGGACAATATAATGCCATAATACCAAACCATCAAGACCTTCTTGATCTTTGACTTATCAGGTATCATTTGTCATAACATTTTGACTGACTCTCTACTGATGAAACCTGTACATCCATTTAGAAAGAATTTGTTGGAAGGGACGTCCAGGCCCTCTAACATGACAAGGAGGGAGAATGGATGGGTGTTATGGTTGCTGCTGCTGTACAACCTATTTGACAAGACATCTGCCAACCATTACCTTCAACTGGTCACACAGGACTTCTATATGCTGCTTCTTAACCCTCCTGGTACTCATTGAACAAGACATGTCTCAAGATATTCAGCAGCCCACTCACTTGGTCAGGGATAAACCTGTGGTCAGCATGGAGGTCGATGGCTCTTACATGGAGTTGGAACTCAATGATCTGGGGTTGGAACTCAATTATCTTCAAGGTCCCTTCCAATCTAAACCACTCTATGATTTATGCTCTGTTGGCATTAAGGCCTTGAGGATGAAAAGCTCATCTGACAGTAGAGAAAACTGGCAGCAGCTTGGTGGCATCTACTGGTGTTTGTGGCAAACTCTAGTCAGAGAGTGTAATATTTAGAGAACTGAGCTAGTTTCCTCAAAACTCATGATCTCAGGGTGGGAGAACAGAAATAAATGTCAGCCCACTTCTTTCTGATGCTTAACTTGGAGAAGGTTATGAGACAGCAATGTGTGTATTAAGAAACCAACACTAGCAGTGGTTTGGGGATGCCACACAATGGGAATATGATATTTTGGCATAGAGACCAATATTTGGCTCAGTCAACCATGATCAGAGGGCCATCCTGCACTGTGTAACCTCAATCAGAGCACAACAGAAAGCGCAGAGCAAACCCAGGACCTATCTGGGGAAAATCTCCTGATGTGTGGATCGGGACCAGATCTGGGAGAAACCAGGGAACCGGTAAATGATCAGACCATGGATGGAGTTCAAATTCCCACCAGACTTCTCTAACAGCCTGTTAAAACATCCTCATCCCCAAGTACCCCAACCTAAATATGAAAAGATAACCACAAAGCAGAGTAGAGAAAGCTCTGCATCGGCATTTTTCTTGCTGCTCTTTTGGCTGCAAAAGGTGGTCCCTTGAACCCCTGGCAGAAGTAGGCAGGAAATTGCCCATTTTTGTGGTGGTCAGGATTTTCCTTTAGAGGGAAAAACTTCGTTTAACTGAGGTGTTGCCAAATAGCAACATTTTCCAGGGAATCATTTTGCAGCACGAAGCTTAGAAGGATTTGCATTGGAGAAATTAATTTGTTATTCCATGTGGTACTGCTGCTTGGGATAAATTGACAAAATATTTCTCCAGAGGGTAATGCATCCGTTTCTGCTGTCTGCCTCCTCCCCTTCGTACAAGGCAGTTCCAGTCTGGGTTGGTGGTTTCTCAGCATTGCTACCTGGCATTTCCCCAAAATGCTTTTGTTTTTTTCTTATCATGGAGTTACTGACAGGAACCTCATGAGGGCAGCATGTCCTCTCTTTTTCCTTTTTTCCACCTCTTTCATTAGACTCTGCTCTGCTTCCAGACTGAATAAAAAAAAAAAAAAAGCTGTGTACGCCCTATTCTGTGGTACTATTCTGCTCATACTACTTCAGTTAAAGAGGGTCTCAAAGCAAGCTGGTGACATCCCACCTCCTGACAAGGCCAGGTTTCATGGGGCTCTGAGCAACCTGGTCTAGTGGAAGGTGTCCCTGCCCATGGCAGGGGGTTGGAATTAGATGATCTTTAAGGTCCCTTCCAACATAAACCATTCTGTGATTCTACGCTGGTGGTATAAAAAATATTGCTGCCCTGCTTCACAGATAAGGAAAAAGCGGCTAAGTAAACCCATGTAACGTGCCCTACGGTTGGCAGTCGATGAAGGAACAGATCGTTGCAGGTGGCCTGCACCCAACTGCCATGCTTTTTCCACAAATTTAGTCACGTAGCCTTTTGCTCCAGTTCTGGTTGCCAGAGGGAGAGCTCTGATTTGAGGCAAAGGAGGACAAAATAGGACAGAAACTACATAAATGCATGAGGAAGAAGAGGTGACAGTGGAAAGTCCCCTCTTCCAGCCCATAAGGAGGCACAAACAGGTACAAAACCAGGTTGTAAGGCCCCAAGCTACGTTCCTTCCCTTTTTAACAGGCAAGTTTGTGAGCCAAATCCCAGCGAGAAGGGAAGAGAAGTGCATCTGACAGGAAGGAGCAAGTAAAAGATTGCAAGAAGAATGAAACCCGAAAGAGCTGATACAGCCCAGTGCAGAGAAAGGGACAGATTTATCAGGACCCTTGCGGGTATAGGGAGGAATGTTAGAAGGACAGGGAGGTCTTAAGGCACTGGAGAAGTGCAAATGCACTTAATATTAAGCTAAAGAGCAGCAGAGGAAGGGGAGGTTGCTGAGCTAAAGGCAAGACAGGCAGGAAAGCAAAGATGCCCATTTCTCAGAAAAGACTTCAAGAACAACTTTATCAGGGCTGGTCTATCATGGGCAGGAGCCTACCACTTGTTACGGCCAAGGGAAGACACCTGGACAAGAGGGAAGAATATAGTGATACCGTCCTGACACTGCCCCAGCAACATGTAGCATAGTCACTGCTGAGTCAGAGGTGATAACTTTAACTTCTATTAACATTTAGGTTATTTTACAGTATGATCTCTTTTATTCTGGATGCTGTGTACATCAAAGACAGCCCCTCCCCAAAAAGCCTCTATGTTGCACAGGCAAAGGCATTAGCAGGAAAATGTATAGACTCATAGAATCGTTATGGTCAGAAGGGACCTTTAAGATCATTGAGTTCAACCGTCAACCTAACACCGCCGAACCACCACTAAACCACGTCCCTGAGCGTCACGTCTACCTGTCTTTTAAATACCTCCAGGGATGGTGATGCCACCACTTCCCTGGGCAGCCTGTTCCAGTGCTTGACAACCCTTTCTGTGAAGAAATTTTTCCTAATATCCAACCTAAACCTAAACCGCAATCTAAATCCAAATGTAGGTGCAAGGGAAGGTACCTACAATGCCAGGACACCCCCAGTGAGTCTTTCGCTAAATCAATCAAAATCATTAAACACACCACAAGCTAGAGATGATTTTCAGGTAAGGCTTTTACCCCTATGCTCCTGAGACTGGCAAGAGAAGGGAAAACCAACCACAGAAAAAAGCTTGGAAGGAGTCATCTGCCCATGAGCTCAGCTCAGCAGAGTGCTTAAAACTTGTATGAGACTATTATGTCCTGGGCTGGTACCTTGGGCACAAGAAGAGATGCAAGGAAAATTCCCCTTTTACAGACTGGTGGTAAGTAGGTGAAAAGAACAATATTCAGTGGCAATGTCATGTTAGACCTTAATTAAGGGGACTTCAAGCACAGCCAAGGTTTTGAGCAGAGCTGGTCCCACCTTGCAGTATGAACAACTACAGGACATTCATTAGTGCAGTCCTTTGCAGGAATAGACCATTATTTGAAATAGCTCCCTCCCTCCTCTGCTTTAGGGGGATTTCTTTAGGGGAATTTCTTTAGGGGAATTTGCAAGAGGCAGCTGTGCTTTGATATAAAACTTGATAATTGAAAACATTGCTTGGAAAAAACTCTGCAAGAACTGTCCTCCAGTTTGTTCCAAGGGTGGTTTCTACTGACTTGTGTGGTCACAAACTGTCAAAAGTGGTTTGGGCAGAGCATTCATGGCTTTTCTTGCTGTGCATTTCCAGACAAGTCACTGGAAACCCAGCCTTAATGTTTGCTAACATAAAATAGAGGACCAAATTGATTCTACTAGGGGTGAGGAAAAAGGGAAGCAAGCAACACACCAGGTTTATCTCCTGGAGCACGAGACTCTCAACCTCCATTGGCCAAGCCTGAAAAGGAAAAAGAATGAGTTTGGCTTTCCCCTTGAAGAAGAGCAGCGTCAGCCTGTGAAAGTCAGCCAACGTTGATGGACCTCTTCCATGGCTCATAGACCAGCCCCAGCCCAAGTGAGAACAGGTTAAACCCTCGCTTGTTACTAAATGAGCCCATGTGACCTTCACAGCAATGCATGCTATTTCTGGAGCACTTTGCACCTCCAGCAGCAGAAGGCCAGGGGGTCTGACAAGAGCTGGAAGGATTTCCTCAGCTTGAGGACCAGGGATGTAATCCAGCTCTTTATCTGCTAGGCAGCAACAAAATCCAAAATAATTTGCTGAAAGGAGCAACAGGGCATGAACTTACTTTACCTGCTCAGTAAAGGAGGTCCATAGATGTTGGCTGCCTTAATACACTCATGGGCAAAAACCCACTCTTAAACCACAAAGGTTTGCTGAACCTATCCTGGATATCCCGTGCAGGAATGGTGCAGATCAGTGTGGGTCTGCTTTTGGACAAACAGACCTGTTTTCTCCCCACAAAAGCCAAGGCCCAGCTGCAATCCCACAAACCATCATGGTACCACGAACCCAACCAGTGACCGCTGCAACACCAAAGGAGCCCACTATTTTTGCCCAAGTTTATTTCTAGAAATTTGTACAAAAATTGATACTCTGTAATACAACAGTCTATCAGATATGACAGATGAACATTTGTCTTTAGAGGCAAGATTCCAGGAATGTGACGTACCGTCCTCTTGCGTGGAAGAAAGGCACATTTTGTAGCTCAAAATACACTCAACTGAACCGTTGAAAAGGCAGGTCAGACATGCGAGTAGTGCAATGTTTCAGGTTTATACATAAACACGTTGTACTCTGAAGAAATCTCACTACAAGCAGTGTTAACATCCACGTAAACATTGTATAAACACTTTAAAAAGCCACTCACTTTAGAACCTATGCATGAAAAGGCTACTCCTTTACATTCACCGGACAGAATATTTAAAAGCCATCTTTGGGCAGAAGTTACTCCTAGTTTTCCCCAAATGCTTTTGGGATCCATAACACTTGCATGAATAGTCCTGCTGCATTTACCCCTACAGACTACCCTAAGGGTCTGCGACACCGGGGCCACATGATTGCACCATCCCACTGCTCCTAGAACTTGTCCTTGGAGTTCCATGGCTATGAGGGAGTCCCACATTTCCAGCTACGCCTGGTGCAAGCAGCACCTGGAACAGACCTGCTTCTAAAGTGACATTCAAAATACAAGTGGTGAAGTTAAAGCCACCAAAGCATCCACTGAACTCAGGACTGAGGTCCACCACACTCTATCTCCTTTGGTTGCCTGCCCCATCCCCAGTAGGTGCCACACCAGGGGGTTTGGCAGCCCGCTTGTGCTTTCAGAAGGGGCTTTTCCAAAGCAGAAATGCCCTTGTGCTATGTAAGCATGTCTCAACATGGCTTTTGTGCAACATGCCTGTAATACTGCCATCCCCGTCAAATCAACATGCTGCCTTTTTTTTTTTTATTGAAAACCAGATGGATCCTACTCTCCCAAAATAGCTTGGGCTGGTGGGTACAGTAGCTGCAGGAATGCTTCTAATCCACTGCTGGCAACGCAACAGCATTATGTAGCAGATTACAAAGGCAATCATTTCCCCTGTCCAAATCCTCACAGCAATGGGGAGTTGTGCTTTTTTTGGATAGAAAGACGTTTGTAATGGGATTTATCCAAAGTAAAGCCTTTTTCTTTTTTTAATTATTATTATTTTTAAAAGTGGTCTAGCAATACTTTAAACACTTTCTTTCAAAGACACATACACCCACACATGCTTTCAAGTACACGATGACAGCTTGGACTCCTGGAGAAGATGTGCTGATTCGGAGAGAAGAAAGTACTGCTGAGCCAGTCCCTTCAGTTGACTTCCAAGATCTCAGTCTCTGGCAGGCCAAATTTGCTCTTGTACTTGTCAAAGAGTTTGATCAGGGAGTCCACATATATGCTGTGGTAGAAGTCCACTTCCTTCTGGGATGGATTATCAATTTTGGGGATGGTGATGGGCTCCCCAACTGATTAAAAAAAAAAAAAAAAAAAAAAGGGAAATATCCATGTTAGGTTGAATGCTCTATACAGCCTGAAGGTTTGTCCTCTGTGACCACAGGTATGCTAGTTCAGCACGTCCACCCTGGCATAGCACAGCTTGCTATTATAACAGAGATTTGCCCAATTTCTGCCAGTTTTGCTCAGCTCTGAAGCACAGTCATCCCACTACAAGGACCCCCATTGCATCCGCAGCAATACCCAGGGCAAATGTGACATTTTAGCTCCACAAATGCCCGCAGTGAAGAGCCTCTACTGCAGCAAGGTGGTTAGGAAGTCCCACTTGTTTCTGTTTACAGTCAAGTGATAAATCCCTCCTCAATTAACAGGAACCAAGACTGAAAGCTGCAGTTCTCTTGTATTCCCCCATACACATTGCAAAAGCAAAAAAAAAAAAAAAACAAACAAACCACTTTTTTTTTTTTTCTCTCCAAACCTTGCTGCTTTGAGTTAGAAGACTCAATGGCAAATTTTAGGGTTGGCTTTAAGACTCAGCTATCAGACAGCATCACACTGTCAGTCCTAGGAGTGGGGGGGGGTGGGCTGCTTCTGACTTTAGCCATCCAAGACCTGAGAAGGTAGCAGCTACAGCATTTTTTCCACAAAAAAAGCTCACTTGCAAAACTGTCTGGTAGTAGAGCATGATGGAAATCTTGGAGCCTCTGGAAAGTCTTCTAGTTTATTCTCAGCTGTGCTGGGAGGTTTTATATAAAATGGAAAGCAGAGTTTTATAGTCAAGACTCCAAGACCAATCTAGAGTATGAGTATGGCATAGACTCAAGTATGCTACTACCTGGAGAAGCACATAGCACATTTATACCAAAACCTTACCAACAGTAGTGATGGGCTTGGAGTAAGGTAACAACCCCCAGGTGTTAGAGGAGAAGAGGCCACGACCATGAAAGATGCATGGAGCAAAGCCAATGTGCTTCTGAAACTTCTTCTGAACCCATCTTCCCCAGGAGCCCTCCTCGAAGATCACCTGCTTGTACACTTCATTCTCCCCAAAGGAGTAGACAGGAACCAAGTCCGCACTAGAAAGATGGAAAGATGTTAGGACCCTGCACCCCTGGTCTGCAGTCGATACACCACACTCTCTGCCATACACTCTTTCAGGCTGCACATTTACAGATTTTATTAGCCAGAGCTTTGCAGCACAAGGTCGTGACATAAGTCAGCAAGACTTGACATGATATGGCAGATACACTTTTAAGGCATGCAAGAGAATTGTTGGGCAATGGGCCCGTGAAACACTACCCAGTCAGACATTGAATATGCTTCCATGTATTCTCATCTCATAGAATGGTTTAGGTTGGAAGGGACCTTGAAGATCATCTGGTTCCAACCCCCCTGGCATGGGCAAGGACACCTTCCACTAGACCGGGTTGCTCATACCTCTGATTTTTGATGGACATGCCATTTCAGACACATGGGATCCCTAGAGATTGCAGGGGCTGCATAAGGTGATGCCCCATGCAGATTACTGACACACACCACTCCTTAGCCCTGGAAGCCTCCTGCTGTCCTAGACATCATCCTACCCTGTCCCCTGCTCAGGGGCAGGAGCCAGAGGACAGGCTCATGCATCTGATGCTCTGGGCACACACCCACACAACACAGCAAGACTGCAGGAAGGAGAATCCATCAGCTGCTTCAGGGGATGAGCACCTTTCATATGCTAGTGGTATCGCTCTGGCATTGAGGTTGCCTCTTACCCGTGCCGTAGAGCCAGTTTCACAAATCCTTTCCTGTTTTTCAGCGTCACAGAGTTCTTCCCTGGGGTGCAGTTCAGGGACTCCGCTGCCCCTCCAACCACAATGATGATGGCATTGCCGCTGCCATTTTTGGACAAGATGTAGTCGATGCTGTCACGGTTCACAGGACATATACCTGCATACCCAGGAGACAGGCATAAGGGTCAAGCTGCAAGATTAAGATGATCTTGAAGACACTAGCCATACTTGTAGCGAAAATATTGTGCCTTGATTGCAAGTTGAGTTGTCCAAATGCCCTATGGTCCTATAGGGTTGGGTGTATTATCAGGCAACCTGTTCCTCAACTGAACAAGCAGTTGATAGACCTGGGCAGCACTAGACTTGGTCACAGACAAACTCCACCAACACCAGCTCTCAAAAAGTTTCCCTTAACACAAAAGGCTTCAGCAAAGATTTTCTTCTGCACTTAGTGATGCCAAAGGTAATTATTTAAGACATCCTCCCTCCAAGTAAACTTTGCACTAAGAGCTGGTTTATCCTCAGGGGGGAAGCAAAGCAATTGTGTTATTTTTGATACATGGGAGTCCAAATTTGACCAGTTCCTCAGCAAAACCAAGTAGTGGAATAGGTTGTCCTTTGGGATGATGCTTTAATGATACAAAAAGAATAAAATGACAAGCATTCCAGAGACAGATCTATTATGGATTAGTACAAAAAATAGTCTTTCTGAACTAACATCTCAAGCTCTGGCATGGAGAGAGCGCAATCCTCTGCGCTCCTGAGAGAGAAAAGGTGTACGGGGCAGAGTGCTCAGGTAAGTCCATACTCAAACAAGTATCTGAGGAGTTCTTTCCCTCTGCCCCATGCTGGAAGAGACAGGACTGCACTGCCAGTCACAGCACTTCAGCTTTACAAAGCAACCCCTGCCGTAAAGCATCAGGCCCCACTCCAGGGATTTTACCATTCAGCCCAGTGAAAGAGGGACCCTTTAATTTTTACTTTGTTGCTCTAAAAACGCAAAGAAGTTTGATTCTCCACTCTTGAAACTCATGCTTTTATCCTGCAGTTATTGTCAGAGCTTGCTCACACCTCACATTTTTGGCCGGGAGCAGCGAGATGCCATCATTTACATTCCCATCCAGACAACATGTCTGAGCCATGTTGAGTACTTAAGGTCATTGCCCTAGGAAGGGCAGTATTACACAATTTAATTTTAGAAGCTGATTCTGTATATCTCATGGTAGTCATCGCTTGAACCAAGAACTAAATGATGAATGGGCCCTGCAGAATTATACAGGGCAAGTGGGCAAGCCTTCATGGGTATGTGGGCATCAAGGTCACTGCCTAACCCCAGCTCCAGACCACAGGGGAGCCGACCTCGCTTGAGACAGTTCAGCTGGATTTGAAGATGAACAACTCATTTCTTTCAGCACAGCTACATCTCTCCCTGACCACATTTCCTTTGGAAGGCTTGGGCTGTACTTGCTGCTCTGTAGGACGGACAGAAGCCTTTGTTCCTCTCCCATTCTCTGCACCAAGGCTCACTCTGACTACACAGCCCTACCTAACAGGGCAGCGACAGATTTATGCTCAGTCATTTCACACTTGTAGGCAGAAGGAGATTACGCCTGCTTACAGTGCTGAAATCCTTCCTCCAGGAAATGCGAGACATGCAGATAAGCGGCAACTTTGAATGGTGCTCTTTAGCACATTTACACAGTATATAGGATTTTCTGGCCATCTCTTCATGTCTTAGAGGATCCCTGCTGTAGCTCTAATCTCTAGTAGGCTTCTTGTAGGCCCCCTTCAGATACTGGAAGGCCACTATAAGGTCTCCCTAGAGTCTTCTCTTCTCCAGGCTGAAGAAAATTAAGGCAGTAATCTTGGAAACAGTCAAACCTAGCAACCCAGAGCCAAGTGCAGCTACTCCCATCCTCTACCCAGCTATGAGTCAAGATTCAGCCCAAACACTATATTAAGACACCCATTTTAAAGTCATTTATTGGTGAATCTGTTCCAGGAACACCAAACAGGGTACTGGACTGTTCAATTCCGGGTCTTTAAACATCACTCCCTCATCTCTTCCTAACCAACAGGCATCCACACTCTGAAAAGGAAGCTCAGAGAACATTGTTTCTTGAGGTTGTCAACACTGCTTCCTCTGCCCAGTCATAACCTATAAACCCTCCATCATTAAAATACTGGAATCCATTAGAACAGACCTATTAACATCATTCAGCAAGCTTACATCACTGCCTATTCCCTGTGACCCATCTTTTCAGGGAAGGGGCTCTTCTGAACAGCTGAAACCATGCAATACCCCAGACTCTTTACTCCTGGCAGGCACCTAAATATGTGGTTGGGTGAAGAGGGCACCTGTCATCACCGTTAAGACCTAGACGCGTGACAGCTCATGTGGTAGTGAGCCCAGGAGGAGATCTAGCCACAGTATTCACATTTCAAAGGCTAATGAATACTTTATATTTTCAGCCAGTGCAACTTCTTCATCTAGCAGTATCTTCTAACAATAACTAGAACAACATGCTTCCACATCTCCATCTTCCATATCCACAACTACAGATTCAAGAGCTCTTTACGAAGCCTTTGGACAAGAGTATCCTTGAGTTAAGGGTGAATGCAGAGGAACAGCAGTTGCCACAGCCCAAACTAGTCACATTTATTCACTGCTTCCTCGTGACAACTACATGAAAGCAACATCTGTGTGATGCCACCAGAGAGAAGTGGTTACGTGAGCTTCTGCCACAGCTTTTCATTTGAAAGAGGGGAAGACAGCTCAGGGGCAAGGACATGAGTAGGAGGAACAAAGCGCTCTTGCACTTACCTCCAGACATTAAGTAGTCCCTCAAAATGGGCATCCTGAAGTTCCCAGCCAGGGTCGCAAGGTATGGTCGGATCCCAGGGAATTTCTGGCTGACACCTGTGGCCTCTGTGCTGAAGTTGCAAAAGGCGCCCAAGCCCATGATGCCATGTGGATGGTACCCAAAAATGTAATTCCTGGTGGTCAGCAGATTGTGGGTTTTAACCAGCTAGGAAAGAACAGAGGGAGCTCACGTGAAGACAGATATTTTCAGGTAATAAGAAAAAAAAAAAAAAAGGCAGGAGAAAAAAGTCAGAATCCCCAGCTTTTGTCTCTCTTCCCACCAGGTAGAGCAGCCCAAGGACTGGGGGTATGGGCTATCCTGGATTTCAGAGACTGTGGTGAGAGCAGCCACTTAAACTCAGTTCCCCAAGCAGAGGCAGCAGAATAAACAGGCTGATCTTAGACACGAGATGACTGCCAGCCAAGCGGGAATAGGGGCTGGGTTGCAGTAAGTGGTGCCCTTTGTTTCCCCACTCCTCCCAAAGGTATTCTTGCAAGCTTCTTGCCCAAACCAACCAAGTTCTTCATGGCCCTATAGCCACAGCTACGCCTCCTTCCAAGCCCTTTTGCAGCACATTAGTGACTCACATCCCAGCGTGAGAGGGGAAAAGAAATAAAAATCAGTGTCCCATAAGAGAAGCAAGTTTGCTTAACACCTGGAAAAATGACCCAACCACTTAGTATGCCTGCTGGCCACCCTCCAAGAGGGAAAATGTGCAGAAGCGTGGCTTACCACTGGAAGCCATCCCTCCTTTCAAGAGGTTTTGCTGTGGTCTGAACGCCAAAAAGGCACCTCAAGCCATCCATAGCAGTGCTCCAATTTCTGCCGGACACGCTCCAAGAGCGGTGATCGTATTGGTTTGGGGTTGTGCAATATTCCTAACCATTTACTCATCTGTTTGCACAGCATGGACACTCCAAAGCTGTCTTAGCCATGCACAGCACAACCCATGCCCTGCTGACACTACTTCCAGAGTCTTTTTTTTTTTTTTTTGATGCTATAAGTAGCAGCAGCATCCCATGCATCAGAGCATCTTCCCCTGGCAGGACACAAGTGGCCTGAGTAAGCATACAACAGGACTGCAGCATCACCCTACAGAAGTAGGGATCAAATTTAGTCTTTTTCAGGCTGCGGCGGTGCCTGTTTTTGCTGACTGCCACAGCTCTCAGACTGGGGCAGGACCTACAAGCCCCAGTCACACCCTCAGCGTGAGGTGCTAAAAAAAAAAATTCACCCCATCCCTCAAATTGTACATGCAAAGGTCACTCCTGCATCAACGCCTATAGGATTTCCAAAATGTCACATCAGCATTACATACCCCTGCTGCCTTGGCCAAGAAGTGCTTTGGCACTAGGCAAGCGAGTCCATTTTGTTGAATCACGCTACAGGGAGCTGAAGTGCCGTTGCGACACGCTGAAGCGGCGTGCCCAGAAACCTGATTCCCTCCTCCCCGCGTTCCCACCACTGGCCCTAGATGAGACTACAGCGCTTGTGCTATTTAGGACGGCAGCGGCATTACAGACATGGCACAGCAGCAGGTTAATCAAGTTGACTCTCCACACTTTCTTCTAGCTTTGAGGTCACATAGGACTCCAGGAAGTGTGTGCAAATGCTTGCGGTCGCAGCAGCTCTGTAGAGTCCCACAGCCTGCGTCACACCAAGTCATGCTTTCTCCCCTTTCCCTTCTTGCCCAATTAGTAGATGACTTCGCTTGCACTCCCCAGGGTGGGAGGGCTGTACCTTGACCAGACAGGACAAACAGTGCTCCCATTCTACAGAATGGAAACCACTCTCCAAGAAAGACTGGGCGGGTGGGTGGAGGAAAGCAGTGGTACAGTAAACAACCCCTCCACAGAACAGACTCATAGAATAGTTTAGGTGGGAAGGGACCTTTAAAGGCCATCTATTCCAACCCCCTGGCATGAGCAGGGACATCTTCAACTAGACCAGGTTGCTCAGAGCACCATCCAACCTAACCTGGAACATTTCCAGGGATGGGGCACCTCCCACCTCTCTGGGCAACCTGGGCCAGTGTCTCACCACCCTCAGAATAAAACATTTCTTCCTTAGATCTAGTCTGAATCTCCCCTCCTTTAGTCTAAAGCTGGTCCCATCACAACAGGCCCTACTAAAAAGTCTTTCCCTATCTTTCCTGCAGCCCCTTTAAATACTGGAATGCCATAATAAGGTCTCCCCAGACCCTTCTCTTCTTCAGGCTGAACAACCCCAACTCTCTCAGCCTGTCCTCACAGCAGAGGGGCTCCAGCCCCCTGATCATTTTTGTGGCCATCTCAGTTCTTGCTAAGTTGTAGGAGAGACTCAAGGCCTGGTGGCTACACACACATGTGGCTTGGTTGGACCACTGGCAGACACTTCTCCTTCGAGCTCTTGTCAGAGGAAGGTGGGGGTTTCCAGGCTCCAAGCCCCATCTTTCACCCGCACCAAGCTCAGCTGCTTTAAAAGGGAAACCAGCCGAAACAGGGGGTTTGTCCTTGTCACTCTGGAGTACATGGCATTTGTGAGCTGAGCTTGGCAGAGCCACGCGTCTGCTCTCATACAGAAGATATGCTGTTCTCCTGCTGCCAGCCCTGGCAAGGGCCCTGCTCCAGCCCCTCCACCACCACACGGAAGGACACCCAGTTCCCAGTGGAGCCCATTGCTGGCATATCTCGTACGAGCCCCAGCCAAGCCGCAACCTTATTGATCTGTATTTGCTTTCCAAGACCTCTTGTTACATAGACAGAGGGGTGGTGATACCCACCACGCTCACCCACACCACTCGGACAAGTAGTGCGGGAACAAGGCAAGGGGTGTGCAGGGAACCAGCTCACCTGCACAGCCCACCTGTGGCAAGGCAGGAGGGCAGCATGGGAGACCTAAAGAGAATCAAATGCTCACAACAGGGATTTACAGGTCTGAGAGTCAGCCTGGCATTCATATATATATATATATGCTTTTTCCCCCCCATCAGTTTCTTCCATGCAGGCTGCCACTACCCCTCCACAGGTTGTCCCACAACAGATGGGTTCACAGAAGGTGAATGTCTCTTTCTCCACCCAAGACAAGCCAGGGCAACCAAAGACCACCAGGCAGACAGGTTTGTACACTTATCACAGAATCATAGAATGGTTTGGGTTGGAAAAGACCTTGAAGGTCATCTAGTTCCAAGCCCCCTGCCGTGGGCAGGGGCACCTCCCACTAGACCAGGTTGGACATGCTGCAGGTCTTAGATCTGCTAATGCATAAACTCAGCCCAGGGTCTGACCTGCCAACACCAAAGGCAGAGCCTTCATGGATCTCTGGATTTAATCTAGAAGCAGGAATTTTTGAAGTGCTGTGATCACTTATTCCTAGTCTCAAGCAAGACTGAAGCTTTCCTTAGGAGGCTGATCACTCACTAATTTTCTTGCACCTTCCCCCTTGGCAAGGGGACATGGAGTGGCTGGGCTGCCTTATCACGATGGCCTAAGGAACTGCTGTAGCAGTCATTTGACAACACCGCTTTGTTCTAAACATCCAACAGGTTTTTACTTTTGCCTTTGAGGTATTCTCCAGTCCCACGCAGCCCTGTGCTCCTTGAGGGCTCAGGGCTCCCATGATGACACCCCACCTGGAATATTGCATTCAGCTCTGGAGGCCTCGACATAAAGATATGGACCTGTTGGAGCGGGGCCATAGGAGGCCCTGGAGATGCTGCAAGGGCTGGAGCCCCTCTGCTGGGAGGACAGGCTGGAAGAGTCGGGGGGGTTCAGTCTGGAGAAGAGAAGGCTCTGGGGAGACCTTATAGCAGCTTTCCAGTATCTGAAGAAGACCTACAAGAAAGCTGGAGAGGGACTTTTTACAAGGGCATGGAGTGATAGGACGAGGGGGAACGGTTTTAAACTGGAAGAGGGGAGATGAAGATGAAATATTAGGAAGAAATTGTTGACTGTGAGGGTGCTGAGCCCCGGCACAGGTTGCCCAGAGAAGCTGTGGCTGCCCCGTGCCTGGAGGTGTTCAAGGCCAGGTTGGACAGGGCTTGGAGCAACCTGGGCTGGTGGGAGGTGTCCCTGCCCATGGCAGGGGGGTTGGAACGAGATGATCTTTAAGGTCCCTTCCAACCCAAACCATTCTATGGTTACAGTGCTGAGACTGAAGCTGGACCTTCACCCCACTGCACTAACAAGCCTGTTCCCAGCTGCTGTCTGAGACCAAACTTGTTTGAGCAGGAGCAAAGGTCCATCCAGCTGCTATAGCAATAACAGATTTCTTTAAACAGATCTAAGCCTGCCTACAGAAGCAATAAAGCAGTGCAATTATGGTAAAAAGCTTGTGTTAATATTTGAGTGCCAGATACACCCAAAGAACAGTATTGCCAATTTTATTGGTAGGAACAGGATGAGCAAGTAGCACATTCACGTGTGGAGAAAGGGGATTGCAGAGACACTACTGCTCAGCACCAGGAGCCAGCAGAGACCAGGATGATGATGAGTGGTCCAGATGGGTTCTCAGCCTACATACAAGTTGAGCAGTACAGTGACCACAGAAGCGTGCAGAAAGCTAGAGCTCATCCAGCAGGATCCGGGCAGCAGTAGTGAGCGCGTAAGCTTGCAAAACAAGCGCACAATTGCAATTAGCTGCATCACACCCAGCAGCACTACTGAAGGAATTATCTCACCTTCCCAGCAACGTGGGCCAGGACCCCTTCAGGCTCTCAACATTACCACTGCGCTACATCACACATCGGAAGCAAATGACTCCATTTCTGTAAGTCATCTGCAACAACAACTAAAGAGAAGGTTTTCCAGGAAGCCAGCCAAGCCACAGAGGGCAAGCAACAATGCTGCAAAAAAGTCACTGCCCTGCAACAGTCCCTGCTCTGGCACACTGCGGAAGACCAAGAAGATCTCACTGCACGCATCTGAAATGCTCCCTGCTTGACAGAGGTGAGCCAAAGGTCTGCAGGCATTGCTATCTGAAGTACTATCGCCTGTGGAGATAAGCAGTAGCTGTGCTCACATGCTTAGGTGATGGCTTCTTTACCTAAACAAGACCTTTAGATTGTGGCACTCCCCACATGACACCCTCAGATAAGTAGGACATCCTCAGGAGGCTGCCGGGACCTTGGAGGTCAGCTGGACGCCCTCGGGAGGCTGCCAGGACCGTGGGGGTCAGCAGGACGCCCTCGGGAGGCTACTGAGACCACTCAGGTCAGAAGGACACCCTTGGGAGGCTACTGAGACCATGCCTGCCTCTGCAGCAGTGGGGCCGAGTCCAGCTGGGTGCACAGCACCATGCTCACCCCCACAAGAGCTCCGGCTTTACCTGGCAGTTGAGCACCAGGATTGAGCTCACTGGAAGCTTCCTCAGCTGCTTCACACACTGCTTAGCTTAAAGCAAGGCCAACCACTAAGCAGCAGACAAACTTAAGCCTCTAGCGCCCTAAAATAGCTTATTACTGTCAGAGCAGCTGCACGAAGCCTCAGGGAATGTGGACAACTTCTGCTCACACTGAGGAATTGAGCCAGGTTGAGGTTGGTTCTTAAACCCACCTGAGATTACAAAACATGACCTGCTATCTCCAGATACATGGACAAGGGTCCTACTGGTGTTTCAGGATGAGAGGCACTGCTGGCTCAGGTGGAGAAGCGGCATGATAATCATAAAAAATGTCAGAGCCAAGCCTGCTTCTCATGCAGCTACTCTGTTAAAGCAAGTCTGGGGCCAGCAGGAAGAGCTGTTGAGGAACACAGCCAATCAAGCCACAAGTTCTAACGTACAGCTTTGTCAGAGGTCAATACTGGTGGTGTTTCAGTCTGACCAGATCCAGCTTGCATCATAGAATGGTTTAGGTTGGAAGGGACCTTGAAGATCATCTCGTTCCAACCCCCCTGCCATGGGCGGGGACACCTCCCACCAGCCCAGGTTGCTCCAAGCCCTGTCCAACCTGGCCTTGAACACCTCCAGGGATAGGGCAGCCAGAACTTCCTGGGCAATTCATTCCAGTGTCTCACCACCCTCACAGTAAAAAATTTTTTTCCTAATATCTAATCTCAATCTCCCCTCTTCCAGTTTAAAACCGTTCCCCCTCGTCCTATCACTACGTGCCCTTGTAAAAAGTCCCTCTCCAGCCTTCTTGTAGGTGTCCTTCAGATACTAGAAGGGGCTCTAAGGTGTCCCAGAGCCTTCTCTTCTCCAAGCTGAACCACCCCAACACTCTCAGCTTGTCCTCCCAGCAGAGGGGCTCCAGCCCTCAGAGCGTCTCCTCCTCTGGCCCCAACAGTCCCATGACCTTTTTACATTGGGGACTCCAGAGCTGGATGCAATATTCCAGGTGGGATCTGCCCAGAGTGGAATAGAGGGGCAGAATCACCTCCCTCGACCTGCTGGCCACACTTGATGCATTCTCAAGCCTGAGCTCACACCAGCTTGGTACAAGTAAACCTTGGCCTTCATATCTGCAGCCACTGAGGTGTCTGCAAAAGCTGAGCTTAGCATTACAAGTGCCACTGGTAAAGTTGTCACTGGTGTGATCTGCCCTCATGGTGCTCACAGCAAGGGATAAGGTCCAGCAGATGACTATTCCAACAAACCACGAGCTAGGGAGACAACCCAAGCTCTGCTGAGCCATTACACCTGAGTTCAGGATCCAGCCAAGGGGAATTTTGCAGACAGAAGCTTTAACCAAGTGGTCCACACTAGCCCAGTCTCCCTCTTGCCTGAAGACAGAACAGTTTATCCAAGGAGTTCCCATCCACTTAGCAAGTCCAAACCCAAGCTGTTCTGGTGGTTGGTACCATTATGAAGAGATAACATCCATGCCCCTAATTGCAGACAGCCAGCTCTAGCACCTCACAGCCCCATGGCCTCTGTAGCAGGTTTTAACAAAGACGCAGCCAGCTGGCTGTTTCTCCATAGCAGGTGCAGGAGTCATCCCACAGCTGTTAGTCCTCATGTGCCACTCTTTAAATACCATTGACCAGAGGGCTCTGTAAACCTCGCACAGCTCTACCCCCTTAGCAACAAAGGAATTACAGTAATAAGGGGTTTTTGCAAGTGGACCGCGTGAACCAGCAAGTATTTACCTAAAAACAGTGGAGACGTTCAGTTTATCTACCCGATCTCATCTCTAACCCTACTTGAACAACCCAACTGTTTGACAAACCTAATATTTACAGTGGGTATGACCCGCATGGCTGGTGCTGAGCATGTTTCCATGAGGACAGGGGCTAAATACCCCATTAAAGGAGTGGGGAAACAAGGGGACCAGCCATTACTGGTGACCTTCTTGAATCAAGTTCCCAGGAGAAACCAGCCCATTTTAGCCTCCAGCAACATCAAAGCGGCAGGGCTTGTTGCAGTACTGAGGACTTGGTGTTAGAAGACAACACATTCAAGACCCATCTTCAACACAAGAGCGTGCTCTGTTCTCCATTAGCAAGGAGACCTGGGTTGACCACCCACTTACTTGCAGCCTGTGCAGTTGTAGTGCATTTTCCCATGTACACCCACACTTGCCAAGAATTACCTGTTAATAGCAGCAAGAAGTTTGTTCACCAGCAGCATGTTCAGGCACCCTCAGAATTCAAGTGACTTTCCAAAGGAGGAATCCAGTCTATGCCATTTTGGCATCCTGCTGGAATTGGAGTCCCTACTGCCTTCTGAGGCTGGACTACCCTAAGGATGGGTGGCTCATCAAAAGCCACGGCAAGGTCCCTCCCTTTTGCTCAGGCTGAATAAAACTTGCCAACAGCCTTACATAATAGTCCTTTCAGCCGTGCGTCCTTCCAAAGAGGATCAGGTTCCCTCCTAGCTGAATTTGGCCCCTGCTCCCTTCCAAGTCCTTCAGCTAATTCTGCAGTCCCCAGAGCTGACCGACAGCCCTGTCCTCTGTCTGCAACACATCTGAACCAGCAGGGAAAATACAAGCAGGAGGTGAGAAAGTTACCAGCTGGAGAACTGGAGCTATTCTCAAAGCTGGAACCCCCTTTCCCCAAAGCAGATAGACTTCAGAGCCATTTCACTGCTCCCTGTGAAGCAGTAGGACTTTCGATAGGCAGGGTTCCCAACTATCCTTACCCAATGCACCGCTGCCCTGGGGCATAAGTGGAAGACAGACCAGAACTGAGCTAGGTTTACAGTGGTAGGGTTAGGCACAACACAGGAGTGCTGCAGCAGAAGAGAAGTTAGGGAGGTGAACAGGGACCCTTGCTGCTGCAGGGCAGACTGCCTCAAGAAGCCCGGTGATAGGACCATCAGAAGTAGCAGCTTCTACAAACCCTGATACCATCACCGGTGATGCGTTTCAGATTTTATGACCACAGCTGCTCCAAGCTGTGTGGCAAGGGTGAGTAAGCCGTGTCCTGCTTTACAGTTCGGTGTCATGGACAGACTAGTGTAGGTACAACATTTTTCCACAGGGGTTATTACAAGTTGGTCTAAACCATTAAAGTTCCAATGCAGAGTTAAACTGTTACTTACCCTTATTGGAAAATAATCCCTGAAGTACCTCCATATAGCCCAGTTTCTCACCCATTGGGATCTTCTTCCACCTGAAGAGGAAAAAAAAAAAAAATACCATGTTTTTAATGCTCTTTCCACACAGGTGCCCACCAAGAAGCCTTGAGGACTCCAGATGATTTCTCTGGTGAGACAGTAAACTAACAGTTTCATTCCTTTAAGCAGGACACCTGCACCTTTCACTAAAATCAGGTGAGACCATCCATGCTTCAGGGCACTTTGAGCTAATTAAGGCCTGACAACAAATTCAGAGTAGGATCTGACTTGATATTCTGTTGTAGTTGTGCAATGGACAATTCAAACTAGAAACAGCTCTGCGTTAACCTCAGATTCATCTTTTGGAGAAGGAATCACTGGATTATTTCAGTGGTCTTGAAGCAGTGGAGAATTGTGCTAATCTGTCTATGAAAGGAGTTAGTGGGGTCTCAGAGCTGCTTTCTACAGGGTGTCTTCTGAAATGAAGAGTTTTCTGCTTAATTTGCAGCCACACTGACTCCACAGGGGAGCCACGTCTTACTAGTCACGCCACAATCTGAACCTTGCAAGAGCTGGAGAGGACTTTCTTTATCTTTCTGACCTACAGGAAGAACCTGAGCCTTATAAATACCTTGCTAAAAGCCGGCAGTGGCACGATGTTAGTGAACGTTACCTCGTATTACCCTCAGCATCAATAAAACCTGCAGTCACTGCTTGTGCCGAGGGCTGACATTTGTATGCTTCACCGAACAACGCTTTTGGCCAGTGATTCAGCCAAATCCACTGAGGGAAGTCACCCATTATAAGGAAGTGCTTCTTTGTCCAAATATGAGGATGGGGACACGAACAGCAAGTATCTATTCTGCAATATTTACCTTTCTTTGGTGTATTCCAGTCAAACACCAGCCAGGCTAAATATAGAGCACCAATCGCCCAACAATCCGTGCACAGTATGTACATGAGGATTAAAGTGCAAGCAACACCTGGATAGGTCCAAGAAAGAGAAGAAAACAAGGTTGCATCAGGTTTTGGTCTGCATTTACACTTGCTTTAAGAGCCCCTTGCCTTTTGACCCTTCTATGCTGAAAGGTTAGTCTCAATCTGATGTCATTAATCCGCAATCAAATCGGATTTAGCTAAAAATCCCTTATGTAGGACTGAGACAGCTTGAGTACCTCAACCTCCCCTTTGTGGTTTCTCCAGGTCTCTCTTCTATAGAATCTCCAGGTAGGGCAGCTGCTTCATCAGCCAAGAGCAAGACCTTATGAGCATCAAGGTTTCTTTGCGACCTGCACCAAGGGGGTTCCTTCCACAGCTACACAAATCTTCCCCACGTTCCACCAGCTCTACACCAGCCATCCCACCAGCATTCCAGAGATCCCACCCGCAAATGATGTTGCCATTTTAGCACAAACAAAATTGGGAAGGCACATCGAGACTTACTTGAGTGTCTGCAATCAGCATCTTTCTCCAGTTTAATTATCAACAACACCATAGAGCAGAACAGCCTGAGACTTCACATAACAGAAACACCCAGAGACAAAGAGTCTTTACAATTTTACTGGTCCTAACAAGCACATTTTGCCCATCTCTGGTACCTCTTGGAGCGGGACCAAGCCAAGAGGAAGACACTCCTGTTGCAATCAGTTGCATCAGCTGTCTAAGAAATTTCTTCTCTGTGGACATTCCCATGAAGGAGTCCGGTGAGAGATTTCCAGTTGCTTCAATCTTATTTGTGTGGTAGAAGCAAACACGAGCTAAACATCAGTAGGTTTTTCCCTAGTTTCTGTGTTTTTCTAGAGCCAGGTAAGGTCATTTATTGCCAAAATATCAAGCTATGCAATTGTGCTCTACAAACTGCACATGCCCTAGGGACTGTCCTGCTACACTGCACACCCAGTAATTAACACCTATGCAAATGTTCACATTTTTACATCAGAAGTCTTCCAGAATGAAGGGGGAAAAAAAAAAAAAAAAAAGCGCTTTGCTTTTGGCCAAAAAGTGTTACTTACCCATGATAAGGAAAGTGAGAACCCATTGCAGCACAGAGATGATTTGGAGTTGTTTCTCTACTTTAGATTTAGATAGCCAGAATAAATCCTGCAGAGCAGAAAGAATGCTCGATCCTGTGCCTAATTAAAAAAAAAAAAAAAAAGAAATAGTTACATTTATACACTGAGCAAAGATAACTATTTTCCTTTTAAATAGGACGTTTTCAATTGACGCTCGTGCAGTGTGTTTTAGAAAAAGGCTTCTCAAAGGCTAATATTTCCCATGGAGTTTAGGCATCCTGGAAGGGGAAAGGTGGCCATTTGCAAACATCCTGCTGTTTTGGGGATGCTGGAGGGGATTAATGGGTAGCATCAGTTCCCACCTGTGCAAACCTCTATACACCTGACCATAGAAGTACAGAGGACATTAACACAAGCTCCTAACACACCCCCTTCCCGCTTCACACTGCCAGGTCCTGGAACTGGTGTTTGAAAACAGGGAAAACCCCGAGTTCAGCATAAGATAAAATCAGCAATCCCAAGCACAAATCCAAACTGGGCAGAGAATGGACGGAGAGCAGACCTGAGGAGAGGGACTTGGGTGTGTTGGGGGGGGGGGGAGGGGGAGAAGCTCACCATGAGCCAGCAATGTGCGCTGGCAGCCCAGCGAGCCCCCGGCACCCCGGGCTGCATCCCCGGCAGCGTGGCCAGCAGGGCGAGGGGGGGACTGTGCCCCTCTGCTCTGCTCTGGGGAGACCCCACCCCAGTGCTGCCTCCAGCTCGGGGACCTCAGCACAGGAGAGACATGGAGTGGTGGAGCGGGGCCAGAGGAGGCCCCGGAGATGCTGGGAGGGCTGGAGCCCCTCTGCTGGGAGGACAGGCTGGGAGAGTTGGGGGGGTTCAGCCTGGAGAAGAGAAGGCTCCGGGGAGACCTTAGAGCCCCTTCCAGTGCCTAAAGGGGCTACGGGAAAGCTCTTGATCAGGGTGTGGAGCGATGGGATGAGGAGGAACAGTTTTAAACTGAAAGATGGGAGATTGCGATTAGATATCAGGAAGGAATTTTGAGTGTAGTGAGCCCCTGGCGCAGGTTGCCCAGAGAAGCTGTGGCTGCCCCATCCCTGGAGGTGTTCAAGGCCAGGTTGGATGGGGCTTGGAGCAGCCTGGGCTGGTGGGAGGTGTCCCTGCCTATGGCAACAGGGTTGGAACTCAATGATCTTTAAGGTCCCTTCCAACTCTAACCATTCTGTGATCAGCTGTCCCAAACCACAGGCAAACACACACCAAGCTCTGGTCTGAACTGTTGCTCATCCACACTTCACCAGATCTGTTGCACAACTCCTTCATGCGTGTTCAAGGAAAGCTCTGCACTCCAGCCTTGCACAGCACAGCTCAAGGGCTCATTGAGCAGCACCTCCACCTGCAACCCCAGGGATCCACATCTCCAAGGGTGAGGAAAACTACCCTGGTGTTTCTAAAGCAGTATATGAGGAAGGAAGGAGTTGAAAGCCACTCTTTTAGAAGCTTTTGCTATTCAGGTGGGGAGACACCCAAGAAAAATACTGAAGTGAAAGACTTGATTGCTTTATGAGGAACCACCCTCTGCAGTGTTTGCTGATATGCTCAACAACCTCGAGAAAGAAGCACTTGCAAGTGCATTTTCCTTCACTTCTCTTGATTACTTTATTTCACAAGCTCCATAATAACTGGCTAAAATGCAAATCAAGCTGCCGTCCTATGAACAAACCAGGAGGTGCGTTTACGTATTTCCTTTTCTGCTTAAGGATCAGCCTGTCATTAGGAGGGGCGTGATGCTGCTAAGCAGCTATTATATTGACTGGGTTCAGTCCTCACTGTTGCTGGCAAGACATGACACTGCTAGCGGTGATACCCCAGCGAGTGCTCACACTTAGTCAAATGCAACTTTGATGGAGAAGAGGCTCTTCTCTAGATACAGGCAGGTACTCAAGTTTTGGTAGTTTCCACAACGCATGTTTCACAAATGCATCCTTTAAATATGCCAAGCATCTCCGCAGTCTTTGCCCTGGCCCTTCCTGATAGTCTAAGCAATAGGATTAATGCACAGTAGCTGCACCTGAAGAACTGCTTCTTAGTTTTGGACCTTCTTTGCTTCCCCTCTTACATGTAATTTAATGTTAAACCTGTGCACAGTCCCTAGGGCTGACAGCCACATGCCCTTTATTAGCAGAAATGCTCTGGAAGGCATCAACCAGGAGCCACATGAGATCCTGCAGCCAAAATCTAGAGCCAGCTCATCCAGCCCTTGGCTCAGCTTAGTCTACGTTGAATGAGCCATCCTCGCAATGGGTTGGGCATTAACTACTCCAAGCAGACCAAGTGGTGCTCAAGGGTAGATCATGTCACTGCAACTGCCAGGAAACTGAAACCTACAGCACTAACCCAGCCTGAAGCAGCAGCTCAGGTTGAAGGCGGGTCTCTGCAAGATGGCATGTGCGCTGAATTCACTCTTAATAATATAAATATCTCTGCAGTTTCCAAGATGAGACAGGACATCATGCTGATGAGTTAAGCCACCACCATGCATTGATTTGCAACATTAGAGTACCTTAGCAGGAAGGCTCAGAAACCCTGTGCTGCAGCTCTTCACATTTGATAGCAAATTCCCAAATTTGGGGTCAGTGATAAACTCCATCCCATTTTTTACAGAGTCACCTGTCCAAGGGTAAGAGAAACCTTTCATTCCCACTGAGGGCCACAGCCTCAGGGCAGCCTCTACTGCAGCTCTAGGAACTTGCTGCCCCAAAAACCTGGTTTACAAAATTACACATGGACAGACCTCTTGAGGCCTGAGGACTGCTAGATACTAGTTTAAAGGAAGCGTTTAGCAGTAGTGGTGTCACTGGCCACATGTCTATGCCCTCAAAATAAGCCAGAAGTCTTAGAGATTATTTCCAATCCATAATAAAAGCCCAACCCCATGTAATTTATCCTTCCAGCACCTGTAGTTACACTACCAAAACATCCTTGGATTGATGAATCCAACACTCCACCCTTGGATCAGCTAAATCCCTATCCTCTTCCCCAGAAGAGAACAACTGTTTACCCCTCCAGATAAGAATTTGTACTTCGGCATTTTCTGGATGCTTTAACAAATTGTAGGCATTGCTAACCCCGTAAATAGAGCGGTATTGGGTAGCGCAGGTCAACCCGTCTGCTTGTTTCTCCAACCGCATTAAGCTTTTTTTGGTGACATCCAATTCCTGCAGACAGAGGGAAGGCACAGGTTTGGCAGACAGCTCCAAGCAGGCAGAGGACCACCTGCCCATGGACAAGTGGTGTCCTGGGTCAGTTATTTGCTGAAAGGAAAAACATCCTTCACAGAGATCAAGATTCCCAACACCAGAAGAGACAACAGTTACCATGGGCTGAATAATATTAATGTTTAATTCCCAAGTTAAGGACAGAAGTCTGGTGGCAATGGAAAGGATGGTGGGAATGGGTAGAAGTGTCACCTGGCAAGTGCATGTGCCTGTGCATGGTCTACTCTTGCACCAACAGCCTGCATACTCCAGATGGACCCAGTGCATCAACTGCAGGTGAGCAATTACAATTCAGTGCCAAAAGAGCCATTTCCAGCCAGTCCTGAGCTTGCTGTTCATTGTGTCAGGCTTAACACGTGTCAGACATCGCGTGACAGAACTCAGAGGGTGGTGATCAGTGGCACAGAGTCTAGTTGGAGGCCTGTAACCAGTGGTGTCCCCCAGGGTCAATACTCAGTCAAATCTTGTTCAATATATTCATCAGTGACCTGGATGAGGGGACAGAGTGTATCCTCAGCAAGTTTGCTGATGATACCAAACTGGGTGGGGTGGCTGACACCCCAGAGGGCCGTGCTGCCATCCAGCGTGACCTGGACAGGCTGGAGAGCTGGGCAGAGAAGAACCTAATGAGGTTCAACAAAACCAAGTGCAAGGTCCTGCACCTGGGGAGGAAGAATGCTAGGCATCAGTAAAGGTTAGGGGCAGACCTGCTGGGAAGTAGCTCGGAGGAGAAGGATCTGGGGGTTGTGGTAGACAGTAACTTATCCATGGCCCAGCAATGTGCCCTTGTTGCCAAAAAGGCCAATGGAATCCTGGGCTGCATAGGTAAGAGTGTGGCCAGTAGGTCGAGGGAGGTCATTCTCCCCCTCTACTCTGCACTGGCGAGGCCACAACTGGAATACTGTGCCCAGTTTTGGGCTCCCCAGTTCAAGAGGGACAGGGAACTGCTGGAGAAGGTCCAGCGAAGGGCAACTAAGATGATTAAGGGATTGGAGCATCTGCCTTATGAGGAATGGCTGAGAGCGCTGGGACTCTTTAGCCTGGAGAAGAGAAGGCTGAGGGGAGACCTTATTATGGCGTACAAGTATCTAAAGGGTGGGTTGAAGGAGGATGGAGCCAGGCTCTTTTCAGTGGTTCCCAGTGACAGGACGAGGGGCAATGGGCACAAGTTAGAACATAGGAAGTTCCGTTCAAATACACGGAAACACTTCTTTACGGTTCGGGTGACAGAGCACTGGCACAGGCTGCCCAGGGAGGTGGTGGAGTCCCCTTCTCTGGAGATTTTCAAGACCCACCTGGATGCAGTCCTGAGTAATGTGCTCTAGGCAATCCTGCTTTGGCCAGGGAGTTGGACTAGATGATCTCTAGAGGTCCCTTCCAACTCTGAAACTCTGTGATTCCATGATTAACACCTTACATATTCAACCCTCCATGCAAGCCTTGCTTCCTTTCCCCTTCAGCCATAGGAGCTATGAGGAATTTTTGAGAAGATCCATGCTCTGGAGAGCCAGGCTGGTTGCTGGTGACACAGAGTGGAAGAGCTTTGACGAGTCAATAGAAATGTGGTTCTTTTGATGACTCAGCCACAGCACAATAACCCAAGACTGATACTTGGGTTCGGTTCTTTAAAGAAAACCCTGCCTTAAAGGGGTTTTAAGAAAAGAAGGGTTTAAAAAGAAGGTTTTCTTAAAGAAAACCCCTTAAAGGGCTCACCTGTGGGCCCACACTAAGCATCATTCACATGTTAAAAACCTAGAAGAGAATTAATCATAGGAAAGGCAATTTCTCTAACTTTCAGGGAATACATTAGCCTTATAACCAAGTTTTATAAGGCCCATTAGACATACCTATGACTAACTCTGGGGTGAAGGATACTATATACCCCAGCCTTTGGTCTCCATTCATATCAGCTTTTTCCCAAGGAAATATTTCAAATCCTGGAGAAACGGAGACCTCCATCTGCTATTGCTGAAGACAGTTGCTTATCCTGTGCCGGCCACCCAGCGCGGCCCCTGGAGTGTTTTCCAGTTGCTCTGTTTTCCAGGACACCTGTTCCAGGATGGGACAGCCTGGCTGTTTGGGGTCACAGCCTTAGCAACCCATATGGACACAGCGGAGATCTTGGCAACAGCTTTTCTGGTCTCAGACGAGATCCTGAGCCCCCCCCCAACTCACACTGCAGCTCATGCCCTGGACTATTGATGGGATACTGCCCGCCCTAAGCCGTGATGCTTGGAACTAGATGATCTTTAAGGTACCTTCCAACCCAAACCATTCTATGATTCTATGCTTGGCTTTCAAAGATGCTACTTGCCAAGACAGCCAAAGTAGTGACTTCTCCAGACCTCACTGCTGCTCAATGATAGCAACAACCTGCAGCCTTCCAAGGAAGCTCAGTGACATTAGCCAGCTGTCCCCCAACTGTGATTTAATTCCAACAACCATCAGAGTCAAGCACAAGAGGTGCTACCAAGGAGATCCTGGAGTCAATGAAGGGTTTGACCAAGTGTCTGACTCAGGCCTGCACCACCATCTCAGCTGGGGACAGCATCTGGTGCTCTTCCAGCACAGTTTGTTTCCACCAAAGTGCTCAAACACCATGATTTACCTAGCCAGGGAGGCCGAACCATAGGTGCCTGGAGAGGAGGGAAACAGGACTTCACACTCGGGCACCAGAAAACCCAATCCACAGCACTTAATTAAAAAGCAGTCCAATAAATTAGCGGAGAGGAAGTGCAAGTGTTACGGCCGGTTAAAAATACACTGAAAGCTTGTGAAAGCTGAGCTTCATCTGCTACCTTTTCAAGGCAATTAGCACATTAATTCTTGGCCAAGAATTATACTGCGTCACACAGCTTGTTTAGATGAAAACCAAATTAGATGTAGTATAGCTGAGCGTCTCCAAAGCATAAGGTGCAAGTGGACATTTGGAGCTACGTATTTGGCAGAGAAGCTGACATTGGGGGCATAAAAAAAAAAAAATATAGATTAAACAGACCAATCCTACGATACTTGTGAGGACACAGCCTCCCCTCCAAAAGCAGAGGTCTGCACAGCAAACTGCTACACCAAATGCGACATCTGTAAAAGCCCTTGAGCTATGCAAGTCATCCTGTGTCTAGGTTGGCTCAGCTGTCCCAGCTGCGGTGCACAGAGTCTCTCCACTTCCAGCATTGTTGTTAGTGGTACTAGATAGTGAATCATTTGTTAGGGAATAACAGAATACCAGCGTGGGGTGTAGTGATCATGAAGTCATAGAACAGTTTGGGTTGGAAGGGACTTTAAAGATCATTGACTTACAACCCCCCTGCCATGGGCAGGGACACCTTCTACCACACCAGGTTGCTCCAAGCCCCGTCCAACCTGGCCTTCAACACCACCAGGGATGGGGCAGCCACAGCTTCTCAGGGCAACCTGCGCCAGGGGCTCACCACCCTCACAGTGAAAAATTGCTTCCACAGATCTCATCTAAATCTCCCCTCTTTCAGTTTGAAGCCATTCCTCCTTGTCCCATCACTCCCCTCCCTGATCCAGAGTCCCTCCCCAGCTCTCCAGGAGCCCCTTTAGGCACTGGAAGGGGCTCTGAGGTCTCCACGGAGCCTTCTCTTCTCCAGGCTGAACCCCCCCCCAACTCCCCCAGCCTGTCCTCCCAGCAGAGGGGCTCCAGCCCTCGCAGCATCTCCGGGGTCTCCTCTGGCCCCGCTCCACCAGCTCCATGTCTCTCCTGTGCTGAGGCCCCCGAGCTGGAGGCAGCACTGGGGGGGGTCTCCCCAGAGCAGAGCGCAGCAGAGGGGCACAGTCCCCCCCTCACCCTGCTGGCCACGCTGCTGGGGACGCAGCCCGGGGTGCCGGGGGCTCGCTGGGCTGCCAGCGCACATTGCCAGCTCATGGGGAGCTTTTCACCCACCAACACCCCCATCCTTCCCTGTACACAGCTGCATAGCAGTTTGCTCATGCTCCAGGAGGCTACTTAATAATCCCATATTATCTGCAGTAAAGAATGCCTACGACTGCAGGTCAACAACAGGGACACATGACAACAACTTTTCTTTCAGCCCCATTAGGAAGGAGCTGTGATTCTGCATAGCAAATAAACAAATTTGTTATGACATTTATCTCGTGGCAGATCTGCATTTAGTCACAGCTCAGAACTTGGCCTTCAGTTTTGACAGTCGCAGCTGTGCGTGGGTTATAGTCAGGTAACCATGAGGGTAAACCCAGCTGTCCCAGACCAGTCAACAATTTTAGATTTAATTCAGCAAAACTTAATATCTCTAGACAAGAGAGAGGGAACCATCCTGCTACATCTCATCGGCGTGCCCAAGGGATGAGTGTAGGAGCTCTAAAAGAAGCACTCAGTCAAGCAAGTCCAGACTTCTCTACCTCCCAGGCCATTCTGTCAAGAGTAGACACTACAACGCAGCTACCAGTGATGCCATACTCCCACAACAGGAGCCCCCAGGTCTCCCCCAAAAGCAGAAGTGAGGTCTGCCAAACTTCAGGTGCAGCATAATATGAACTCCAAGGTAAAGCCAAGTGAATTCATCTTCCTTACCCCAAACTATTCTACAATTTTGTTCCCCGTTGCAGAAGTTCAATACTGCCTAAAGCTTTTAGAATCATAGAATTGTTGAGGTTGGACAGGACCTTTGAGATCATCAGGTCCAACCATTAACCTACCCTGACAAAACCACTTCTAAACCATGTCCCTTTAGCCACAGTCCAGCCAAAACAAAGGAGAGAAGGAGCTTCTGTAAGATGAAATGATATGAGAAGAGATACTTCAGCAAAGGACAGCCCTTAAGCTCTCTGGCCAGACTAGCATCCTTTCTCAGGAGGATGGAGGACCTCTTTGCTGCTCTGCAAAACACAAGGAGGAGATCACCTGAACAGCCTATGGCCAAAGCAGGTCAGGTCAAGATGAGGCGACAACCACCCCTCAGCCCCAATGTGTCAAAGCATTATCCAACCCCAGGCATTGGTCCAAGGTCTGCTCTGATTTTTGCAATGCTGGGTTGGTGCCCAAAAAAGTTCCCCAGCATACACGCAGAGACGGATAGAGGCAGATGCCTGCACTTTTTCTTTTTGCCTTTTTCCTTTTTTTTTTTTTTTTTTTTTAAATAGGAACAGACTTTCAGCCAAATTCACAAGTTGGAACAAAGCTAGATGCCAGGCAAGGAAGAAGACTGAAGACTAAAGGACAGGACTCTTCACTCCATAGAAGTCAGCTCTGTGCACAGGCAAGATACTTGGAAGAGACAGTCAGAGAGATAGAAAAAAAATAAAAAAGTCTAGTGGGTTCGTTCTAATTATCCTGTATAGTGGGAGAAGTTACCTAACATGACCACGAGGTCCCATGCATGAACCGCTGCACCCTATTGCCTCTGTCCATCTTTGATCTTCTGGGTCCCGCGTCATCATCCCCAAAGCCCAGCCTGAGTACGAGCTCCTCTGGCAGGCACCTACCCTCTACTTTGAAGAAACAGGCTTTGAAGCTGGTCCTGCATTTTGTTGCCCGTGACAGGCTACAGAACCAGCAAAGGATTGCGTTGGTGGATGCTGCAGTCACCAAGGCAACATCTCCCATCTACCCAGGCAGAAGCACATGGGGAAATGAGTAAGGAAGCACGAATACCACTGCAGGACCCCCACGAGGTGCCTCAGAGGAAAACTGACCTGAGGAGAGTTAAGACAGCTTTCCATCGCTAAGCAGGATTATCTAGAGATGAGGCCAATCACTGTCCCTAAACCACACTCCATTTTGAATTATGCACGTGTCCTAGATCCATCATTAACACGTCAGTGCCAACAAGGTGGTCACCGAGGTCTCGGGTCAGCCCTACATATTTTATAGGTCTCCTGAATGATTTATTCTCTGTGCTTGGCTTGCAGTTAACTCTCAACTTAACAGTTCACGTGCTGTTAATTCAAGTGACCCTGCTCAACTCACAACATCACTTATCTTCTGCTAGTTGCATAAGCAAGCTAAGTTACTTTAAGGACCAGAGCTGAGCACAGGAAACACATGCAGACCTTTTCCCCACAACTGATCCTACAGATCCATCTCCAATATCTGACAGAGATGGGCGCCAGCAGCTCTACATGCAGGAAACGGTGCGAAAGCACAAGCTTCAGGGTTAATTCATCAGGTTCAGGTCCTCTTAGCTCTGCTAACGATTTGCTCAATCAACAAGCCATTTCACAGGTCTCTTCATCCCAGGAGGAATTATCAGTTGGGCTTTTTCAGGGCAGAAAGCCTTTTGCAACCCAGAGCCATCGCTCAAGGACCCTCCACAAGGCACAGGGTGTTGTCCAAGAGCCTTTTCCTGCAAAACCCCCACTGTTTGCAAGCCCTGACCGCTTCTCCGGACAAGCGCGGGAGGCGTACGAGGCTCTAGCAAGCAAATATTTAGACTTGTTGAATTTATTCCTGCAAGATCCCTAGAGTTGCTCTTACAAGCACGCAAGGGAGCTGGCGGTTTGGGATTTCCCATATTGCCTCTCCAACATCTCGAACCTACGCGTTTCAGCCTGCAGCAGGAAGCGCGCGGTGTCTGCAGCGGCTCTGCCCGCGATGGGTGTCAGCCAACGACACCCAACCTGCTCCTCTCGCCGAGGAAGTGACTTTACCAGCACGGAAGGCTGCAAAAAGCAAACTCTTCGCTGGGCTTCCTAACGTAAAAAACTCGCTTTCACGCTGGATTCTCAACTCCCCATTATAAAGCGACAACAAATAGCAATGCTTCCCCCCCCCCCCCCCCCCCTTTCCCTGTTGGTGTAGGTGTGGGGAGCACAATATTACAGAACAGGGCTGCAGACAGGGGAATTGAATTTTAGCAGCCATGCAGTGTTGATAACGCTACTACACTTTCCTTCCTACCATCACAAGGTGGGGGGAGGGGGAGGCTTGTTTTTAAAAAAGTGCCACAGACCCCCATTTTGCCAGGGTGCAAACTCGCCTCAATAAACCAGAGCCGTTTGCAACAGCTTCGGGGGAAGCAGCCCAAGCTTGTTAAAAAGCGAAAACCTGCGCAGAGAGCTGTAATCCTCACCCCGAAGAGAAGCCGCAGCCATCCTCCCCGCCATTGCATATTGCTTTTTTCCCACCCCTCACCCCCCCCCTCCCCCCCTTTCCTCTTAAATAACTCCTCCTGCAAGCAGGGGAATAGAATAAATAAAGCTGAGGGTTTCGCTCCTGCTTCCATCCTGCCACCTTGTACCGCCGGGATGCTGCTCCCCCCCCCACAGCATCCTCCCCGTGCGGGGACCCCCCTCCCGGTACCTCGCAACACCCCGGAGTAGGCAGCGATGATGGTCTTCATTGCGGAGGGGTGGTCAGGTCCCTGCCAGGGCCATGGGATGGAGAAAGGGACCCCGCTCTGCAGCCGGTGAGTGGGAGAAGCACCCGCCGCGCATCCCTATATAGCCCCGGGGAGGAGGAGGAGGAGGAGGAGGAGGAGGAGGGCGGGGAGGGGCGGGGCGGTCCCCAGCAGAAAGCTTGGGTCCCTCAGCCGGGAGGGGGGGGGTAGGGGGGAAGCTCTTGGCTCCGGTGATGCAGCTTGCTAAATTTAAGACCAGTTTAGAGAAGGTTTTGAGCAACCTGGTCTAGTGGAAGGTGGCTCTGCCCATGATCTTTGAGGTCCTTTCCAACCCAAAGCATTCCAGGATTCTATGGGATGGGGATATTTTTTTTTTTGGGGGGGGGGGGAGAAGGACAAGGCAAGGGAGCACAGCCACACCCTCTGCAAGGTGTTTCCCATCCTGTTCTATCCCCCCCACCCCCACCCCCCCAAGATCCCACTAGTGATGGGCACGTTAAGACACGGTGGTCCCCTTCTCACTCAGGTGCTCTCCCACCTCACTCTTGGCTGATTTTAGCTTCCCTAATGGGATTTGTGAGATATGGGTTCCTGAAAGCGTCACGGAATTAAGACAAAGGTAAAACTTTAGTAATTTTATTAACAGAAGCTTTAATGGTTTCATTAAGTTTCATTTCCATTAAGGTAGCCTGCAGGTATGCCCAAACCAAGCCTCATTTTCTCCTCCTAACGAGATGCTTAAGGATATACTCGCGAGATCCATAAGAAATGAGGTGTCATTTAGGTTTGCAGCAAGGTTTTAACGTAGCTGCACTTGCCAAGAGATACAGATTTTTACAGATGGGGACAGATGGGTCTGTCCCAGCTCCTGTGACATTAAACCAGATTCTTTATAACAGGGTCACGTCTGGCCCAGCTGTTAAAGGAGAGGATTTTGCTGCACCCCTGGGTGAAGGGTCAGGCCTCTACCCCTTTCCTCATCTCACTTTCGTCCTCTGTAATTTGGAGAAAATAAAAAGAACCTGCATTTGGGAAGCACTTTGAGATCCCTCAAAGAAAAGCCCATTGAAAGCAAGAAGCATGTAGAGCTCCCCGTACGTGGAAGACAGGTATCAATCACCACCGCACCACCCCCAAAACCGCTTCAACTTCTGCCTGTTTTTTTTTCGGGTGGGAGCAGGATCGTGCCTTGCTGAGGCAGCAGTTTTTGTCCTGTTTCTCCTGGGGGTGCCACGGCAACATCTACTTTTTGGACCAGAGAGACATGTCTACCAGTGTGTTTCGCAAAAATAATAATAATAAAAAAAAAGTCATATTTTCAGCTGTGGAGAGCTTAAATCCGAGATTTAGAGGTGAAAGAGTGATTTATGTTTCTTCTCAGTCCCTTGCAGCATTCCCATACCCATCTTTTTGAGTCAAACTGGCAGCAGGACTCGTTCGCTCCCCATTTGGCCATAGGGCCGCCTTCCAACGGTTGTAGTAGGCTGTTGAAATATGTATAAAAATGGAAAATTGCAAGAGCCTGTCTTAAGAAAGGGTCTTGCCCAATAGTTCTTGGATAAGACCTCCAAAAAAGAGCCCAGGACAGAAATAAATCACCACTACAACGCTGCGGAGTGAAAGGGGAACGGTCTCCTGCCTGTCTGTGTCCCCTGTTGACTTAAATAGAGTTATCTGAAAGCAAAGTAAGGGCTGAGGTAAGTTTTCTTGTCATAACTGGAATAAAAACCTGCAAAAAATTATACTGCCAGGTTGTGACAGGTCGATAGAAAAATGTTAGTGTGCTGGGACCTTCATCTGTCCCGATCCATCATCATATGTTATCATATCATCATATATCGTATCATATCATATATTGATACGATGCCCACTATACCCACCTTTTCTTACATTTTGGGTGAAAATTCTCTCAATCATAGAACAGTTTAGGTTGCAAAGGACCTTGAAGATCATCTAATTCCAACCCCCCTCTGAATTCTCATCATCTTCTTGCTCCGTATGCTGCAGTGGGGTTCCAGTCTGGAAGGGCGCAGCAATAAAATAAATTTTAAAAAATTAATAATGAAAAAAAAAACACACCAAACCCTCTGTGCTTAATGGAGTATTGCAACATGCAGGAGTAAATCATAGAATCATAGAATCATAGAATCATAGAATCATAGAATCATAGAATTAGTGAGGTTGGAAGGGACCTTTAAGATCATCAAGTCCAACCATTAACCTACCCTGATAAAAACACCACCACTTCTAAACCATGTCCCTAAGCACCTCATCTACCCTTTTCTTAAACACCTCCAGGGATGGTGAATCCACCACCTCTCTGGGCAGCCTATTCCAATGTTTAATAACCCTTTCAGTGAAAAAATGCTTCCTAACATCCAATCTAAACCTGTCCTGACATAACTTGAACCCGTTTCCTCTTGTCCTATCACTTGTCACCAGGGAGAAGAGGTCAGCTCCCATTTCTCTAAAACCTCCTTTCAGGTAGTTGTAGAGGGTGATAAGGTCTCCCCTCAGCCTCCTCTTCTCCAGGCTAAACAACCCCAGATCCCTCAGCCGCTCCTCATAAGGTTTGTCCTCCAGACCCTTCACCAGCTTTGTAGCCCTTCTCTGGACACGCTCCAACACCTCAATGTCCTTCTTGTAGTGAGGGGTCCAAAACTGAACACAGTACTCGAGGTGAGGCCTCACCAGTGCCAAGTACAGGGGGATGATTACTTCCCTAGTCCGGCTCACCACACTATTCCTGATGCAGGCCAGGATGGTGTTGGCCTTCTTGGCTGCCTGGGCACACTGCTGGCTCATGCTCAGCCGGCTGTCCACCAACACCCCCAGGTCCTTTTCTGCCAGGCAGCTTTCGAGCCACTCCGCCCCCAGTCTGTAGCGCTGCATGGGGTTGTTGTGACCCAAGTGCAGGACCCGACACTTGGCCTTGTTGAACCTCACACCATTGGCCTCAGCCCATCTGTCCAGCCTGTCCAGATCCCTCTGCAGAGCCAATCTACCCTCAAGCAGATCAACACGCCCCCCCAGTTTAGTGTCGTCTGCGAACTTACTGAGGGTGCATTCGATCCCCTCATCCAGATCGTTGATAAAGATATTAAAGAGAACGGGCCCCAGCACCGATCCCTGGGGGACACCACTTGTGACTGGACACCACTTGTGACTGGACACCACTACCACCGTAGCCCGAGGGTGAGCAGCAGCTTGAACGCGTGATTTGCAGGTGCAAATTGTGACACCGCGTTTCTCGGGAAGAAGGAAAAGTTGAGCCCTGATCCGTGACGACACGGCTGAGCCTTGGAACTGCCTCTGCCTTCACGTGACCCGAGCAGCAGCAGGGCACTGGCTGCCACCCAGCTCCCCTCTCACTTCTTTTACCAGCACTTGTACTGAAATATATTCATTGTTTTTTTGTTTTGTTTTGTTTTGTTTTGTTTTGTTTTGTTTTGTTTTGTTTTGTTTTGTTTTGTTTTTCCCCTCTCCTGTTCAGCTCACAGAAAATCAGAAAACAGTCCCAAATAATAGATTAGAAATATCTTGGCTCTCTTGCCCACGAGGATATTTTTTCCCACCGAGGAGCCATGCACGGCGGTGTTAGTTCGAGATGGTTTTGGAAATGCCCGTGGTTTGTTTTGCTCCGTGCTTACGTTGGCACAGGAGATATATGACCCTGTCTGTTATTAACCCGCATGTCTGGCACGATTGTTCTTGAACAATAACATCCTTTCAAATACCCTACTATTACTTCACCTGAGCCTGAAAAAAATGGGTTGGGGAGAGAGTAACGTGGGCAGGAGCCAGTCTTCCAGCTCTCTGCAGCCAAGAACAATTCACAATGGTTTTAGACTCCTTTATTTAAGTTATTTTTTTAGCAGAAACGAAATTATAGACTCATAGAATGGTTTAGGTTGGAAGGGACCTTAAGATCATTGAGTTCCACCCCACCTGCCATAGGCAGGGACACCTACGACCACACCAGGTTGCTCCAAGCCCTGTCCAACCTGGCCTTCAACACCTCCAGGGATGGGGCAGCCACAGCTTCTCTGGGCAACCTGCGCCAGGGGCTCACCACCCCCACAGTCAACACTTTCTTCCTGAAATCTCACAGCAAAGCAGAAATGCACCCTTATGCAGTCACATATATTTTTTCTAATGCACGTACTGAATTTTTAGGGCGATGCCTATCTGATAAAGCTTTTGAGGACACATTTATTCTTCTCTTCCCGTTTCTATTCAGGGACTTGAGAACTATTTGTAAGGCGTGGGGCAGGTTTGCAGTACTTTGAGTCAGCCGTTGGTGTACAGCTCTGTAGCTTTGTTTCTATCAGGTTATTCAGCAGCAGAAAATACCCTATTTTGAAAGCATCAGTGTTCATTGTCTTCACCCAGGGGCCTGGGGTTTGGCTGCCTGTACAAAGCTGCCTGCATTTGGCATGTCGGGACATGCGTAGTCAAGTTGAGCTTATCTGTCTTTGTAATTCTCCTCCTCTGACTTAAAAATGTAGGGTCATTTCCCTGCCTGTGGTTTACCCTCTGTTTATGGATTTTTAATTTTTTTCCTTCCAGGCAGTATTATTTTTAGTTGTTTTTTGTTTCCAGGGCTGATAGAAGCCTTAAACTTGTAGGGTTTACTGCTGCCAGGGTTGTCCATCAATCCAGCCGTCTCTGTCTGCAGCACAGCATCTGAAAAGGGCCTTTTCTCCCCCAATTTCTCCTCCTGAGCCCACCAAGAACATGCTGGGGCCATCTCTGTGGGAGACACCCTTGGGTACTGTGATCGGGTCCAGCTCACTTCTGATGCCATGCAGCGTGATGAACTCAGGCTGGAAATAACGTCTGCTCTCACCACAGGCCACTTGCGGTGGTGTGTGAGGGCCATCCTCATGGAAAGCCTTGCATCGAGCTGGAGGACTTTGCAAGCACACAAAGTTTGGGCTGCCAAATTGTGCCCCACCGAAGACCACTCATCAGACTACAGGCATCTCCAGGTCTCTTCTGCTTTCATCCCTGCATCGTCCTCTGAGCCGTAATCATCCCCTCACCGGGAGCAACGGAAGTCTTATCATCAGTGGTGTAAACGACAAACCAGACGATAAGAGCTGGGATTTAACGAGGAGTTTGAACCCGAGTCAGCCAGCCAGCAAGGTTTGCTTTGTCAAACTGCCAAGCAGACAAAACAGCGGCAAGACCCTTTCTCACTCCTGCAGCAGTTATTTTTCTACCTGCCGTAAATGTGACTTTGGCCAAGCTTTGCGTTGCGTATCGCCTACGGTGCTCATGGCTGGGGCTCTCCGCTCTCCCTCCAAGGCCTTTGTGTCCTCTTCCTTGCCAGTTAATTCAGCCACAGGAGCCCAGGAACCCCTCACATGATCCCAAAATGTAACCTGAGCCTCAAAATGCCACTTGGGAGGCACTCACGAGCAGCGACGCTGGTGAAACTTTGCTTGGTCATCTGCGCCTGCCTTGATGAAGGTCCATCCATCACCTCCCCGGGGTTATTTTTAGGATTTTGTACAGACGTAGCAGAAAATCATGGGAGGGTTCGTCTTTCCCTCCACCCTTTTTCCTGCCTTGATGGGAACAATTCTCAGTCCAGGTAATATGTATGGAAGTGTGCTGTTGGCTCATACATCGCCCAAGTGATGGATCTGAATTTTGAGCTAAGGGAGAAGAGGTGTGTTCCCACACCCCCACACATCACCAGTTTCTCTACAGACCTTCAAATAAACTCAAAAGCTGTGTAATCCCTGGGTATGGAGAGGGAAACTGAGGCACAAGTTTGCTGGGGAGCTAAGCTGCCGTATCCTTCAGGAGAAGCATTGCAGATTTAGGTAGCTGTAGGAATTTCACACTTGGTCCTGCACCCCTCTCATTGAATTCATCAGCTTCGAAGCTCCCCTTGGTCTTTCCTGCTTCCTGGCTGTGGCTTCTGGTGGGATCCTGCAGGTCCTGTTCATTAATGTGAGGGGAGGAAACGTTTTGTCACCCCAAGTGCATGGCAGTGCCTGGACTCTATCTTCTGTCTGTGCTTTTGAGTCAGGTGTTACGATTTTAGGAGCCCAGATTAGTCCTTTCCAGTGCTCCACCCCCAGAGAAGTCTTTTCCATATGGGCAGGAACCAACCACATTTCAGACATGCAGAATAAGTGTGGACTGGGGTATCTCTGAACCCATCAACAAACTCTTCGTGGCCCATCCCTCATTGCACAGATGACAGCCACGGATCATATGCTTCCTGACTGGAGCAATGTGTTACAGATGCATAAAGTCACTCTGGACAAGGCCACCTGCACAGTCCAGTGGAGCCAGCTCGTATTTTGCCAGGGTGCAGAGACATCCACCACCATGTCCAGAGCCAGAAAGAGTTGAGTGAGCAGCGAGCAACACCTCCCTCCTTGTGAGAGCTCAGCAAAGCCCGTACTGAGATACCTGCAGACGTCAGAGCACCACCACGGTCATTGCACTGGTTGGCCTTTGCATCTGGAGCTGGATCAACCTCATTTGGTCAAAGATTTGTCCAAGCCCCCACCCCACAGCTTGATTTTCAGCCAAGTCGTGCTTTGCACCCTGCCCAGACCTCGGTGTCACACCGAGCTGTTATCTCTCAGGTGTTTATCAGATTTGGCCTTCAAAGAGTTTGCTTAGGAAGGGGATGTTTGCAAGGCAGAGTCTTGCAAAGCCTTTCCTCCAGGGGGATTTCTGCATGTCGTATGGGCACCTTGGGCATGCATCAACACATCCCTGGGACTTTTTAATCTGGACATCCCCAGGAAAGAAAGAAACAAAGAAAGAACAAGCATTCGACCGGTGTGGCAAAGCTTGGCATTCGCCCAGACTGTGTTAAAAGCAGATTTGCCTGAAGAGGACTTGGTTGGACTTGATGATCTTAAAGGTCCCTTCCAACCTCAGCAATTCTATGACTCTATGATTCTATGATTCTAAGAGTAGCCCATTGGTGCAGGGAAGAGAAGAGCAGAGGGTGAAACCCCGATGTGCATCCCACAGTTCTTCTCTCCACCTGTAGGAAGTTGGTCCTGCGTCCTTTCTGGTGGCTCACCATATATTAGGTGCAGTCTGGGGTAGAAACACCAATGCTGCAAACCCCCGTCTCATGTTCAGTGTAGACACAGCCACTATTTTTGGTAGTATTGGGGCAAAGAGTATGTCTTCTGCAATTCACTGGTTAATGGTACAACCACTTTGGAGCCCAAATCTGGAATCAGCTATTTTCATAGCACTTGCTTTTTGGTTCACAGAGTTAAAAGTTATTTAACGTTACAGAGGTTTTGAAATGTGGCCATTTCGTGTCCTTTTAAGCTGCACTTACACCTCTTTTTTCACAAGTGGAAGCAAAGTTCAGGCCAAAACTGCAAGAGAGACTTCACAGCGAGCTTTGTGCTGGAGGGCGTTAAACCCAAAATGAAACTTATAAATAAATTAAAAAAAAAAAGCCCCACCCTCACTTTTCCCCACCAGACAGATAGGAAGATTTATGCAGGTCACGGAGCAAAGCCAGATTTTGGCTGTTGGCAGCAAGTCAGGGTATAGCTGCCCAGCTACGCTCTAAAATTAGAGCACCTAAAAATTAACTGTACGGCTGAAGAACTTTGGTCCCTGTGCTGAATAAGCACTGGAGAATTAGTAATAGACAGTTAACCAGCTCCACTCTTTATCCAATTCCAAGGTTTTTTGCAAAACAAGAATTGGCAGGGAAAAAAAAAAAAAAAAACAACCAAAAAAAAAAAAAAACAGAAAAGATGGCTTTAGTGTTTTTCTCAATTACGTTTTCTTCCTTCATTAAGAAGGGTGTGGGGAAATGAAGCATGGGAAACTGGTTAAATATAGTAGGGAAAAAATAGTTTCCCTTTGTTGAAAGGTGGGAGGCTTCCATGTTCTTTTAGGAAGTGTCACGTTAATCTCGTATTACACTTCTCAAAAAAAATGAGCATTTTTACAGAATCATAGAATCGTTTCGGTTGGAAGGGACCTTTAAAATCATCGAGTCCAACCATCAATTCTGCTATCCCCCGTGACAAAGACTGCATTTCCCTAAAGGCTTCCCTGCAAACTCCTCAAACCCCTGTGTGTGCAACCGGGCAGCTCTGGGACCGTACCACCCTCCCACCACAGGTGGGGAAACTGAGGCACAAAGCCTGGAGGGGTGACCATCCAAACCCAGACCGTGCATTTCTGATGAAACCAAGTGCTCCTCCTCACCTCCCTGCCTCCATCCCGGCTCTCATGCCAGGCGAATCTCTGCTGAAAGCCTCTTACACCGTCCATCCCCTGGGCTCGTCCAGGGCCAGCGAGGAAGGCTGTAATGCTATTAGCTGAGACCGTCTGTCCCTTCCTGACCTTCTAGACAGCCTCACCTCCTGAAGGCTTCTCACCACCCCGGGGAGGACAGCTCTGGCCCCAAATCCAGTGCCCACTCCATCAGTCCCAAAACGATAAGGAAAAATGGATAGAAAAAGGAGAAACTGACCTTACAAACCACCCTCAATTTGCATGGACATAACCAAGAGTCACCCCATGGCATTTGCCCATTTCTGGTTCTTTCCATCTTCAAAGGTTTTTATCAATCGTAGCAAATCTTCCTGCTCCCTTTGGGGACGTTTGGGCAGCGGCGTCCATGTGCTTCATGCAGAGAAAAGCAGAGGCTGGGGAAATCCTCCCTCTGCCCCAGACTCCTGCAATCCTCCCTTACGGTTTCAGCCCCGCACAGATCATAGAATCATAGAACGGTTTGGGTTGGAAGGGGCCTTAAAGACCATATAGTTCCAACCCCCATGCCATGGGCAGGGACACCTCCCACCACACCACGTTGCTCCAAGCCCCGTCCAACCTGGCCTTCAACACCTCCAGGGATGGGGCAGCCACAGCTTCTCTGGGCAACCTGCGCCAGGGGCTCACCACCCTCACAGGAAAGAATTTCATCCTAATACCTAATCAAAATCTCGCCTCTTCCAGGTTGAAGCCATTCCCCCTCATCCTATCACTACATGCCCTCGTAAAAGGTCCTTCTCCAGCTTTCTTGTAGGCCCCCTTCAGATACTGGAAGGCCGCTATAAGGTCTCTCTCGAGCCTTCTCTTCTCCAGGCTGAACAACCCCAACTCTCTCAGCCTGTCCTTGCAGCAGAGGGGCTCCACCTCTCTGATCATCTCCATGGCCCTCTGTACCTGCTCCAACAGGTCAAGATGACTTCTACTAGGGGAGCAGGGAAGAAGGAAAGATGCTCCCCATCTTTGCACTGTAGCCTGGTGAGAAGGGACCACCTTTCTACAGGGCAAAGAGGTGAGTTAACCACTGCCACATGTGTATTTGGTTTCTCAAGGCTTACCTATAACTTCATCTGGGTACCTCTGCTCTATGAGAAGAGGTTTTGAGTCGTTTCCTTAGTTTTGAGTTGTTTCCTTGGAGACTGTGTCTCTTCAGCCAGGGGGGTCTCTGCTCCATATTATCTGCTGCTTGTCTCTTCCCTTGGCTGGAGAAAACCTGGTGCTTCTTAGTAATCAGGAGGATATTTGTTATCTTTCTAAGATGTAAAAAAGGGCTCCTTAGGATCGCAAAGTGGGAGATGTCAGTTTGGACACAACAGGCATTGCCTTGGTGTTAAGAGCATGTACATATCTATACCCAGGGATCTGTCTCAGTGAGAGGAGAGGAGATGAAGACTGCACAGGGATGAACCCAAGCATGTGGCTCTCAAAGGAAAAGAGGAAGGGGATGGGCACGAGAGCGCAGGGATCCCAGCCCTGAAACATTGCAACTGGAATTTCCTCTGGCTCGAGCTGTCCCGGCCCAGCCTCAGTCTGCAGGAGTGAAGCTCATGTGAGCTGCTTTGTGATGGGAAAAGGTGCAAAAGGAGAAGAACATGGCATCCACTGCACCATGTTCCCCATTGCATGAGGTACGGCTCTGCCCACAGGCTTAGGGACATACTGTTATTCACTTACCTGTGTTTTCTACATAGCTCGGAGGCCTGAACGAGTCTGTCCAAGCTGCCCCTTGAGGTCTTGAACCAAATGGTTTCTGCTGACAAAGGGTTGGGAGCCAACCAAAGGGACTCAGGAGGGTCTCAGACCAAGCGAGTCTCCTTTCCAAGGATGCTCTTGCACACAGCATCAAACATGTCGGAGGTCTGGCTGGGTGTGAGCATCATGCTGTGAGCATCAGGTCTCCTTTGCTATGGCAAATTTCACCATTTATATCAGAGATTTTACTTTTATTTTTCTGTATTTTCACAGGTTTTCACACTTGGCTAAGTCTGACTGCAATTTCTATCACCAGCTACACAGCAGGATTGTGACACTAACTGACTCAAAACTCCTCGGATGAGAAGCTCCTGCAACACAAATCAGTAATAATGAACTTAAATTTACCAGGACATCCAAAAGAGGCCTCATACCTGCTGCAGATACTCATTTAGAAGCACTCACCTTTGAGAAAAGCTGCAATCAGACCCATGCTTCCCAATTATGCCTTGTAAACATAGTTTTGCTTCCTTTCACCCTGTCCCAGGGTTCTCCCCTGCGCATGCAGGAGAGCATCACTGCTGGTGGCCTGGGAGAAGGCAGAAATGCTCTTGCCCTGAAGTGCCTCCAAAAAAAAAGTCAAAAGCTGAAGTTTTGGCTTCTCTACGCTACAGAAATAACTGAAGGGAAGTTTTAGGGGTTGTTTGCAATGTTTCAGTTTGCTGTTTTAGAGCAGACGAGCTCACCAGCCACCAGTTTTATATGAGTTAACAGTAAACACCAGTAGATTTACATTAGATATCAGGAAGAAATGTTTCACTGTGAGGGTGGTGAGCCCCTGGCACAGGTTGCCCCGAGAAGCTGTGGCTGCCCCATCCCTGGAGGTGTTGAAGGCCAGGTTGGACGGGGCTTGGAGCAACCTGGTGTGGTGGGAGGTGACCCTGCCCAGGGTAGGGGGGTTGGAATGAGGTGTTCTTTAAGGTCCCTTCCAACCCAAACCATTCTATGATTCTATGATTAAAATTGAGGGTTATTTTAACAAGGAAAATACTTAAGTTCTCAATTACAAAATTGGAAATGCAGCTGCAAAGAGAAAAGCACAAAACCACTAGAGGAAAGACCTGGGACCTACCTGATGTTTCTCCTCATGTTCTTCCTGCTCCTGAGGATTCTTTGTAGGCACTTGCTGCTAAGAAAGCAGAAGACCCTGCTTGACGGGGCTCTGCTACTAAAATGCATTTGTCTCTGGGACTTTGCTTCTCATGCACACTCGGATGTTTTATATGGGCTCTTGAATTTCAAAGCACATCTCCAGAATCCATGCAGGGTTGAAAAAGCTTTCCCCTGATGAATGAAGAAGGATCTTGGAATAGAAATTCATCTTCTTCCCTCAGGACGTCAGCTAACAAACCCTCCCAACAGCACTTTGTGAGTTGTACGGCAGAAAGGGTTTGTGGACATCCCGCAGGAGGTTGTCTTTTGATTGCTCCTGGCTCAGCCAACCTGAGGGATAACCTGAGCCTTCCCAGGGTGTCAGGATAGCTTGCAATTCACACGCTATGAAAAGCACACCATCTCTGCAATATTTTCTACAGTCTTGGAATTACAGGGCTCTAGGCAGGGATCATGTGCGATGGATCAATGGACCAGAGGCCCCTCAGTCCCCCATGGTGTTAAATTCAGGGGGCTGCCTCACAGCCAAACGTAAACCAACCCAGAATTGACAAAGTCTGCAGGGAAAAGGTTTCCCTGCCTTGTTTCACAACTCCTGCGGGTGCCGGCGGGGTCATTCAGCAGATGCATGTGGGCAGGAGGCACCAGACAGACCCAGTCCTGCCACCCTTTGCTCACCCGTGGAGTCACATTGACTGCAGCAAGACCAGTGCTGCAAAGGCTCTCTGTGCACCCCACAGCTGGCAGGATCAGGCCAGGAAATGCAGGATAAGGGTGGTACGCCTTCGTGGCATCTACAAGCTGAAGGACAAAAGTTACCTCTAGAATCATAGAATCGTAGAATTGTAGAATCATAGAATGGTTTCAGTTGGAAAGGACCTTGAAGATCATCGAGTTCCAACCCCCCTGCCATATGCAGGGACACCTCCCACCAGCCCAGGTTGCCCAAGGACACGTCCAGCCTGGTCTTGAACACCTCCAGGGATGTGGCCTCAACAACCTCTCTGGGCAACCTGTTCCAGTGCCTCACCACCCTCACAGGGAAAAACTTCTTCCTAATGTTCAATCTGAACCTGCCCTCTTCCAGTTTAAAGCCATTCTCCCTCGTCCCATCACTAGGTTGTCTTTACTCTCTGCAGAGCCTCTAAATGGCTCTTCATCTCATCCTGCGATGCTGGAGTGTCTAAGAAGGGTTTCTATTAATATGTTGTCCTGATAAAAGCAGGACCCATTGTTTGTTTTAGTGGCTAGCCCAGCAGAAACCACAACATATGTATAGCTATATATAAAGAAGGAGAAGGAAGAATATCAGTCTGGGAAGAAATACGCCAAAAAACTTGAAATTACAATTGTTTTAAAGCAAGCAAGCAGAATTGCTAAACTACTTAAAAATGCAAAGTAAAGAGGCGATGACTAGATTTGACATCTATTTAGTATAAAACTTGTTCCTTTCCTTGGAAAGTGTAAACGGAACAAATAAAGCAAGAATCCTCTCCATGTTAGCCCTGTGGCTCAGTAGTTCCTGCAGCCTCGTCTCCTCTTCTGGTGGCCATCCCTGTTAGTCTCTATTTCTCCTCTCGTTCCTTCTTAACCTGCCAGTCTAGTTGGCATCAGCGCCCTTGTAGAAACATTTGCAATCCTGTTGTATCAGACCTCCTTGTCTCCAGGATGTCCACATCCTTCGGCCAAGGGCTGAGACAAGATGGATTTCACGTCTGGCCGAGAGCAGCGCAGAGGTCACTGCTGCCCCAGCACACAACACTGATGGTGCCAGCATGTGCTGCTGGTTCTCCCTTGCCAAACTTTAGGGCTGGGCATGGCTGGAGCAGCAGTAGAAGAGGTGGCACAGCAGTAAAACAAGGGAGAGTGTGGCCATCTCAGTCCAGGTCTAGTCCCTGCTGGTGTCAGTTTTCTGCTGAAAACGTTTCCTTCTCCACTACCTGATCCTTCCCTCTCCACCCTGCCCATGGCTTCCTTCTCCCGCACAGTCAGAAAATGCTTTTCTACATGGTAACCCCCAAAGGCCATGTCCTCCAGCCCGACCCAGGGCTTTCAAACTCTTCCCACTGGGTCCCAGCAGACTGCTAGACCAGTATCCAGCCATAGGATGAACTGTGTGGTCCAGTTCACAGAAAGTACCTCTCTTCTGGGATTCCCAAACCTTTCTGGAAGGTCTTCAGGGGAAAATACACATTCTAAGTTTAAATACAGGGGCAACTGAGTGAAAGGTAAAGGCCTGTGAGATGTGGAAGATCATACAGCCTGTGGACTTCATGATATCATGATATTTCACAGATATTTTCTTTCCCTTTTGCTCTGCTGTAGGGATTTAAGATTTTACTTGGCTACTTCTCTTCCATTTTGTTACGGTTTGAAAAAACCCACAACAATTTATTGTCATTTAGACAATTATTCTATTATCCTATGACCCTTCCTGACCTGGGAAGGGGAATTGGGAAAAAACAAGGAAACCCAGGGGCTGAAATATAAACAGATTTAATAGAATAAGACTAGGTAATTAACATTAAAAACACTAAAGGACCAATATTGATCCTGATACCAATATAAAATACACAAGGATTATACTTATCCCATTCTATCAGTAGAAGTTGTGCACTCCCAGCAGTCGACAGCAAATGTGGGACACTGTGAGCGCTGAGGCTTCAGGAGGAAGGGAAGGGCTCAGAGCTCCGGCACTGAGCAAGAAGTTCTCAGGATGGCAGCCATCGAGGAAGATAGAGAACTCCTCAGCAAACTTTCTAATTTATGTTGAATGTGACATTCACGGTATGAAATAATGCTGTTGTCCAGCGTAGGTCAAGTGCCCGGGTCTCGCTCCTCCTCATCCCCTCACCTGGCGAGCTCGAAAACACTGAGACCTTGAAACCCCCACACCATAGCTGGTTATAAAGTAAATATTTTCACATATTCAGACACCAGAGTCTTCCAAAAGTGCACTTTTCCCAAGCCGTAGAAGAGAAATTAGTCCTGTGTCACTCAAATCAGGACACACTTCTCATTTGGGTAGGATTTCAGGCTACCCGTTTGAGGTCATGTATATATGACCTATATGACATTTGCTCTTGCTGGGGTAAGAAATAGGCAGATAACTGGAAAATGAAAATTTAAGCTGATACAGTTGGGCTTGCACATACTGCACCCCAATTCGGAAGGATTGTTTTGATGTTAGATCACCTCAATTTGATTTCACCTATGGCTCTTGGGAAGGGGTTTAAGCTACTTTTTATAAAACCTGCAAAAAGTAAGCATGTTTCTTTGTTCACTTATTCCTGCATAGCCCAAGCAACCAAGTGGTGATGGCACCTGAGGATGGAGCTGGTGTGTTTGCTTCAGTGTTTCAAAGGACATGGGAGCTTACGTAGGTTTTGGGTCAGGCTGATGGTCCATCAACCCGTGTCCTGTCTCTGCTTATGGCCAACAGTGGGTACTTACAAAACAGCAAGACTGGCATTGCTGTAATTTTCTCTCCCAGAAGAGCAGGACATGGCATTTCAGGCGTTGCATTGAGGAGTCCAGTGGACTTGCCTTCCACAGATTTTTCTGATTCTTTTTGAACCTGCATGGTTTTGGCCACCTCAGCTTCTGCTGACAGTGTGCTCTGGAAAAAAGGAAAACAAAGCAAACCTTCTTTTGGTTTGCTGCGAAAATGCCCGCCCAAAGATTTCCATGGATATTCCCCATTTTGCAAGCTCTAAGAAACAATTCCTTCATCACCTTCTCCTCTCCATTCAGAGTTTCACAGGCTGCTGCTGCCATCCCCTCCATCATCTCCTTCCCAGGATGAAGACTGCTACTATGGGCTTGCTTGAATGGAAGAGATTTGTAGCTCTGATTACCCTTTTTTGTCCTCCTCAGACCAGAACTTCGCTCATTATTTGAATATTAACTCACATCATTAGTTTATTCAGTTGTACAAAGATGCTTTCTTTTTCGTTCTTTGTTCCTTTCCTAATAATTCATATCATCCTAGTGGCTTTTTTCGGCCACCAGTGCTAAGCAAAGAGCCAGGCTTTTCAGAGGACTATCCACATGGACTCCAAGTTCTCTTTCCCATGTTGTGAGACAAATTTAAAGTCCAGATGTGTGAAAGTTTCTAACTTTGGAAATAGTATCATCTGTGAAGATAAAAGGTTTGGAAAAAATCTTCTAAGGGAACTGGGCAAAAACATTAATGGGATTTACTGTTTAATACAAAGATATCACCTGGTTAAGAAGACGAAGGCTGAAAACTCCTAGGAACTGGGAAAGTGTTATGGAGGGCCTTTACATTGTGCTTGCCCCCTTCTTCCCAAGCATCTGTTGTTGGTCACCAACGGAGAAATGCTACTGAAGTAGCTGGAGCCCTTTGCTCTGAACCCATAAAACTAGTCTATCTTATTGACCTGTGTGTGGGAGAAGGTATGTGAGGATAGAGTTGAAGCTGGAAATGGTCTGCACGTGCTGGAGAAGTAGCATTTGAGTCAATGTGGCCTACCTACAGATCATCAGTGTGGGGAGAAATGGGATCTGGACCCCATATACTTTCTCTGTGGTCTTCAGAGAGCTGGAGCCCAGGACATAACTTTGAAAGCCCTCAGACAGGGCCAAACCATAGGGCCAAGAGCTGGAGAAATGAAGACAGCAATAAGTCCTCAAAGCCAGCTGCCTTCACCTCCCACACTGAGGGCCTGGATTCTGGACCTCAGTCCAGAAATAAACTTTTAATCTTCACTGAAAGCTTTATTTTGGTCAGGAGGCATCTTATCATCTCCCTTTCTTTTCTATTGACTAGCGTGGAGCAGTAGAAGCAATGAAACCCAGTAACGGGCAAAAACTTTGGACACCGGTGTCAGTCAGAAGGAAGAGGTATTGATCACTTCCTAGCAGGCCATGCTAAAGCCGGCCTCATGAAAGATCTGCCAAAGCCTGTTAGCTAAGGCACATCCTGGAGGAAATCCTCTTAGAGCAGTGGAGGTGAGAGTGCAGATGATATTACCATTCCCAGCACTGCAATCACAGAGAAATAGGGCTGCAAAGGGATATTAAGAGGTCGGCGGGGCCGTGCCCTTTATCTCAAGGGAGGATCAAGTCCATCCATGTCATATGTCACCAGGCAGACACGGTCTTAACGTGCTCTTAAAGATTGTCTATGATGAAGATGCCACGACCTTTCCAGCCGATCTATTCCTAACCCAAATATTCCTGACTGCAATTAGGCCCGTTGCTTTTTCCCATCCAGTACGGGCATGAAGAGAAGATTATTCCCTTCTCTGTGTCTGTCTTCATGTCTTCATGTATCATGTCTTCTCAATCAACAGTTCTGCAGACTGTATGATGCTAATTTGTTCAGCTGGATCCAGCAAAACCTCCATAATCGTCCATACTGGTATGGGAGCTTGACTGTACATACATATATACGTGTGTGGAGGTATCTATATTTTGATGATCGTCTCCACTTCTGGAGTTGGAGAACATGGGGTTAGCAGGACTGCCATGAGTTGGAAAGTGCTTTCAACAGAAAAGCGCTGTTGGAAGCTGGCCTATGAGAGGAGTGTTTCCCCTCTTGCCATTTATACCCCAAAGCCATTGGTCTGTTCTCGGCCATCCCCAAAACACTGGTCCATTTTTGGCCAAGAAATTTCTCATGTGCAGATGACTGAAAAGCCTTGCAACATAAGGTGGAGATGGCAGATTTGGGAAGCGATCAAGAAAGTATCATGAGGGTGCACAAGGTACTTTTCTGCTTCCTTCCTTCCTTCATATATGTGTTTGTGAGCCAAATCCATCCCCATCCTCTCTTAGAGCAACCCTGAGCTTGCTCTGATTTCTATCCTGGTTTTCCAAGGTCTCCTCCAGGCCTGGGAAAGAGAAGAACAGCTGAAGCACAGGCTGCTCCAGCTGTGAGTGTTTCCCACCTCAGGGGGTAGCCTACTACAAGAGCCTCATTATTCAGCAAATTGCTGTAAATTAACCTCCATCCTGGCTACCTTGGAGTGACTGACACAGTTAGTCAATCATATATAATGTGTGGCCTCTCTATTTCCTAGTGGGACGGTCTTTGTCCTTTGAGGATTTGTAGTGCAATGGCTGACTGCTCCAAGGCCAATGCCAGGAGCATCGTCTGGATTCATCTGTAGATGAGAGATGGTGACTAACGCGGACTTTCCAGGGCTGAACAAGCCCTGTGTGCAGACACTACTTTATTGTGCTTCCATGGAAGACGCTCATTTCACTCTGGAGAGGTGATTTTTGAGCGTCTTGGGGTTGGATGGCCATCTGGCTCAACGGTTACAGCCCTATAGCCAAGACCTGAAGCAGGACTCAAGCTGAGACTGGAAATAGGAATCTAAACCAGGAGCAAACCAACATCAGTGACAAAATGTAGCATCAAATTGAGCCAGGAGAGGACACCAAGCCCTGAAGCACCAAACTCACCCAGGGAGAACATCTGACCACACTTGTTATCCACCAGGCTGGGATGAAGCACCCTACAGATTTGCTGCCTCCAACCCTGCCTCTGTGGGCATGTCCTCAGAGCGATCAAATGCAGCTTGGCCAGAATAGCTGTCCCCATGTCAGGAGCAAAGATGTCCTTGGAGGATGGCACTGCTCCCATGGGAGATGGGGATTTGCTGATTCTGTGCTAACCAGCACCCAGGAAATTGCCTTTTTATCGGATGTACAAAAATGGCTCTAGGATATTTTGCTCCACAAGATTATTTGGTAAGGAATCTTCTTTCTACTCAGAACAATTATACAAAAGATATGGTCTAAATTTTCATCCCATCTTTAACCACAATGTGTGGCCTGTAGAGCCACAGGATGTTTCGCAATGACTCAAGAAGACTCAAAATATTTGCTGGTTTCACGTGTAGAATAATCCATGTTTGCCCTGCGTTATGCAGAGGTCCCTTCTTGCTGATATGACGACAATCTGAAGATAGAGTAAAAGCGTGTGTTGTGCACTTCAGTCCTAAAGGTGAGTACAGATGCTGGGATGGTTCCCCTGACTCAGGCAGCTCCTGTTATCATTAGGGGTTACTCATCACTTCTCATCTCCAGATAAACACTCAGGATGTTCCTGGCATTGGCCATGGGTGATTAATAGCTGAAGGAGCTGGTGGCTCTGGTGTGACTGGTGCTGGGACACACCATCACTTGGTTGGGTGTTTGGAAGAGAAAACCTCTCTTTGTCTCTTTTGGGGCTCCTTCCCATGAAGGGGTAAGACCCAGAGGACCTGGAAAAGTGTTCATGCCACCCTTCTGGTTTATTTGTCCAGGCTTTGCAGTTTGGGTAGCCCTGCATCCTGCAAATCCATCGACAATGGTGGGAGCCAGGCTGTCCAGCTGCTGCCAGCACGAGACCTAAAAATTGCAGTTGGGCAGGAGCAGCGTCTAGCAGAGGGCATTTAAAAGGATGCCTTTGGCAGCTGAAATGGGTCAAATATCTGCCCCCAATCTCGCCTTTGGGACTTAGCTATAAAAGGAAGGGCAGTGCCATGGTTAACACCCCGGGACAGGGGATGGGGGATTCAGGTCTCAGCTTTGCTACAGACTTCCTGCGGCAGATCGGTTGGGTCTGGATGCACCAGGGATTTGGGCCACAGGGTCACGCTTATTCTTGCCCCTGTAACGCCCACGGTCTGAGGTTGACAGCAGCCCAGCATCAACCGAGGGGTTAAAGGAGCTCCCGCTCCACCTCTCTGGGGGATTATGGGTCGTATTTACTTGTAAAGTGCTTGGCGGTCCTTGGAAGGAAGGCACACCGTGGGATTTGTAGGTAATGTCATGGGACTGATATAAAATACAAGATGGAAAAACCCGTAACCCAGCTCATTCCCTCATCTGAGGCACAGACTGTGACTCCAGCGAGTGAGCACGTGGTGATGCCGAGTCTCTCAAGTCAAGATTTTGAGTGGCTGATGGGTAAAACGAGGGGCTTAGCCTTGCTAGGAGATCCCACCGTGCGGCAGCTTAAAGGATCTCCTTTTCAGAAGGTAGAAGTTAAGCACTTTGTAAACACTTCTGGAAATCCTGACCTTACGGTGTCTCCTCGGTGGAAGAATCCTATAGGGGTGTTTACGTGCTCTTGGCAATGCAACGTTGTTCTCCCAGGTCGAAGTACTCCGTGATGTGGAGGTGAATTCCTCCTGCACCCACATGTACCCTTGGCCATGAATACTTTGTTTGCAATAAGCAACCAAGTTCTGTGCTTGCTGACCGCGGTGAAGATAAAAGCACTGCTTGCTTACATTTCGTCCCCTTCAATTTCAGACGATCAGGACAGACCGGTAACCCAGAACAGTGCCTTCCCCAGGAATTAGGCATGCATTTTATTTTTTTTTCTGTGCATGCAAGGTTTTCTGTGCATGCATGTTTTTATGCGTGCATGTTTTTATAGAGAAGTCTGAGAGCCCTGGGGCTGCTCAGCCTGGAGGACAGAAGGCTGAGAGGGGATCTCATCAGTGCTGAGCAATATTTAAAGGGCGGGTGGCAAGAGGATGGGGCCAAACTCTTTCCAGTGGTGCTCAGCGACAGGACAAGGGGCAACGGGCACAAACTGGAATATGGGAAATTCCATCTCAACATGAGGAAAAACTTCTTTACCTTGAGGGTGGCAGAGCACTGGCACAGCTGCCCAGAGAGGTGGGGGAGTCTCCCACTCCGGAGCCATTCCAAACCCGCCTGGACGTGTCTTGTGCCACTGCTGTAGGTGTCCCTGCTCTGGCAGGGGGTGGACTAGATGAGCTTCAGAGGTCTCTTCCAACCCTGACTATCCTGTGATTCTGCATGCATTTTCTGCAAACGTTTCATAAATCCAAGTGTTTTCAAATAATTTCCATTGTGCTCTCTCAACATAATTTTCAGTGCATCTTGAGTAGTGTACTGAAAACATGTTTAGGCTGCATTTTGTTGACCTCATATGATCTAATAAGTGATAGGAAAAGGGGTAATGGTTTTTAACTAAAAGAGGGTAGACACAGACTAGATAAAAGGAAGAAACTTTTTACGCTGAGGGCGGTGAGACACTGGACCAGGTTGCCCAGAGAGGTGGGAGATGCCCCAACCCTGGAAACATTCCAGGCCAGGCTGGATGCGGCTTGGAGCAACCTGGTCTGGTGGGAGGTGTCCCTGCCCATAGCAGGGGGGTTGGACTAGATGGTCTTTCAAGGTCCCTTCCAACCCAACCCATTCTGTCATTCTATGAATCCATTGAGCTCACAGACGTTATTTTATACCCCAACATCCAAAATACTGGCTCATGACTACCTTATTTTACAGACGTTTCCCCTCCTGATAAGTGCATGCTGTATTTTGAAGGTCTCCTACTGTCTGAAGCACATGAGACCCCCATGCCCCAGAGATGTGGTGGCTTAGCAGTTTGCTAGCACATGGCTTATCAGCCCTGAGTGGGCTGGAGATGGGACATGGGCAAGAGTAAGAGCAGGCACAAGCTTGAAAAATGCATCAACCATACCCAGTATTTCTTTAAATCCAATATATACCCTTTTGCCTCATGTGGCACATTGGTCACTGCAGGTTATTCCTCCGCCGGTGTTTTTTTATAACCTGAACAAGGCGTTCTGCCAAAATCTTGTATCAGATGGGTCCTCCCAGAAAGGCTGTGTCAAGAGGTGAGCTGAAGTGATGAGAGATGCAGAAAAGCTTCTCATTGGGTTCAAATCAGACAGAACTAAAAGATTGCTCCCCAAAATTGTCCCCATTCCTGGGGAGACCTCTGGTTTTGGTTTATCTTTAAATGCTTTAAATGGTTTTGAAAGCAAAGTGATTGATTTCATATGGATTTACAATTTTATTTCCTTTCTTGAAAAGGAAAAGGCTGTGTGGCTTGAGGGAGGGATTTTTAACATACCACATTTTGGATCTTTATTGAATTAAAAGCAGGAAATCTTTCCCTGAGCAGAAAACCACACATTTTTCTAGTTGTTTGCGGCAACAGGGAACAACCTTTTAACCCCATTCCCAAGGCAGTAAAACAGTTTTGCGGGACTAGAGCTACAGAAGGGCAAAAAAAGCATTTTGCTTGGCTTTCCTCCTCTTGGGGAATTAGTCCGTATTTTGTATTCATCAGTCATCGGAGGTTTTCTTCTGAGCCTCATGATCTGAACCCACTAAGTAAAGCAAATCCAGATTAGAGCCTCTCGCAACAGAAATACTGGAGAGATCATCAGGGAAGCGGTTGGAGGGAGAGACAGGCAGGAAGGGAATACCGAATCACTACGCTTTTATATTTTACCGTACTTTTCCAATTTGGAATTTCCACAGAACTCCCCCAAAAGGCTGAAGTTTGAAATTTCTGCAAGAGAGGCAATGAATTTATCCCTTCTTCTTTGGCTTGCTTCTTAAATCAAAGACAGTCACAGAAATAGGGGGTGAACATGCTGTGTTGTTTTAACTTTAAATGGTCCTTATTTGGGGTGACGGCTTGGATGTCCCCCAGTCCTACCATTTGTGCCTCCAACTGACCCAGTCCTGATTTGCAGAGTCCAGACTCAAACGTAGTCTGGTTTGACTGGCTGATCCAGGCACTCCTCTTTTCTTAAGGTTTCTTCTGCCTTCTGTTGCATCGGAGGAGTTTTAATCCTCCAGGCAGCTCTGCGCAAGGCTGAAATAACACAAAAGCTTCTCGTCTTACGGAGTTTTCCTCGGAGACAGCTCTGGCCGCTCGAGAAGATGAGACCTCGCATGACGCTGAGCCCCCTGAATAGCCCTGGCTGCAAGGACGCCTATGAATTATTATTCTTAATGTTATATTTAACACAAGCCCAGGCGCTGACCTCTCCTGGGTTATATAGGTCCCTGAAGGATCGAGGACACGTTTCAGTCTGCGAGATAAAACTGACCTCGAAGGAAGCCAATTATATATATAGACAACACCCTCCTCTGACCCCTCTTCTCCAGCACTGCGGTCTTCCTTTGCCTTTGGGTCTTGCACGCCCCTGACCACCCCATCAGCCCTCAGACAGATCCAGCATCCTCCTCCCCATTCCTCCCTTGGATTTTTTCCTGACTATCTATTTTCTGCCTTTTCTCTCATTCAGGATGGCATCACCTGTCACAAAGTTGATGGACCATCCCACTTCCCAAGTAGGTGCATCTCTGGCATCGGAGGCATCCCCACACCAAGTTCCCAAAGGGGCAGACTGAGGCCCCCATGGAAAATTAGGGAGCACACCTTCTAAGGTGGCTTCTCCAGCAGGTTGGGGCAGAGTTATGTCATTCCTACAGACCCAACCCCTCTTGTCTGTACCAACGCTTGTCATCCTTGTCTGTGCCATGGACTGGACCTTGCACCCTGCTCCCTCCCCATTTCCTACTTACCCACAATATCACAACATCCAACCACCCATCTGACATCTCCCCAAACCTTGTCTCACGCACTGCTGATTTCCACCCCAACAGCAGCACATTTGCTGCATTTCTTATTGCATCAAGATCTCAGCTCCTTGTCCTCACCCCTGGAGACAACTCCCATCCCCACAACACCCCTTGGGAACATCCCCACCACTCCCCTCCAGCACTGATCCCCATCGGGATGTCTGCAGAAGGTCATGGTGATATTCCTGGGATGTGCTGGTGGCATGGTTAATACTCGGAAAGGCAGACGAAAGGGTAGGAAAAAACAACTGGAGTTAGGGTAAAGCTTGGATGGTGGTGAACACCCAAAGAAAAAGATGGGATAGAATTATTTTTATTTTCCTGGTGCATAAATCTTCCTCCTGCTTAGGTACCTCTGTCCCTAATTAAGGACAAAAGAAAAGATCTATTAATAGAAAGCAAGCAAGAAATTCTAGCAGGTGACCTGCTTTATTTGACTGGATTAAGTGTGGGATTACAGGAGTGTTTAGAAATGTCGATAAAGGCTCCATGAAATTCTTCCCTGTTGCTGCTTGTTTTCTGGGAATAGGAGGGATATGCAGCAGGTCATTCACATTAAGAATCCGGTGGAGTAATTTGATTGGGTCAGGAGGAAAGGGAAAAGAAAACAAAACACAACGAACGCCCTGGTATTGTCAGTTTAGAAACAGTTCTGTGTGTTTTCTTTGTTAAATGCAATCCTTGCAGCTGCGGTAACAACAATCCCGGGTGCCATGAAGTGCATGTGCTCTGCAGGATTTTTGGTGGCGGGGAAGAGAAAGAGAAATGAAAGGAAAGAGAGAAGGTGGTGATGGTATAAGGGCTCTACAGGGGTGATGTAAAGCTGATCTGAGCAGATGGCTTCCTGCCACCCGAAACTTCCATGTTGCAAAATACCATTAAGTGCAGAGTTTAACAAAGTTCTGGATATCAAGAAGAAGCAGCTATTTAAAGCCTTGATCACCTGCCAAATGTGGCTTTAGGAGCCACGTTTCCTGTCCCAAGCCACTTCTTCTCCCATCTAGCTGGTGTCTAGTCCAAGGCATTCTCATGCAAGGGTGTCTGGGGTTAAATTAATGAAATTATAAGCAGGGCTCCCAGAACCCAGGTAGGGTGGATCCTCTGGATGAGCCCTTGCCCTTTATAAAAGTTTTATTGCTTTTGCATGGCATTGTGTTGCTACTAAGGGTGCCCGGCACCGTGCTGGGAGTATGACCTTTCAGGTGAGGAGAAAAGAGCCCAGAGCAATTAAAGACATGAAGAACACCAAGCAAACAATGATCGTTTGTTGATCTAGATAAATTACATTTTAAAAAAAAACCTGTATGCATTCAGCAGAAATTATGGGTCATCATCCCATTTCAGAATGAAAGTAACGCAAAGGAAACTTTCAATAATTAATCTCTGCCACCTGGAAATATCTTGAAAAACTAACCTCCAAGCCAGACTGGAAGTGTGAGTTTTCTGCTGTGGAGTTTCAATAGTGCTGACCATAGATGGGATTTCCTCCTTCTTCTTCTTCTTCTCTATGATTTTTATGTATCCTACAGGGAGAAAAAATGAAAGCTCTGGCCCTACACCCATGAAAATGCTGGGAAAATCTTCTCCCTACACTGTACAGACCATATCTTAACTGTGACTAAGTTGAGGTTGTGAAATAGTTCCAGAGACAGGGGAAAACTTGAAGCTTGAGATCCATGGTTTCACCTTGCTTGATGAGTTCTATATAAATTCCAGGTGTCTGTCTTCTGGGATGTTATATTTAGCTTTGTGCTCCTCAAAGAGCTTGCACAATTCGTTTAGGTATTTCTGATGTACTTGATCAACCTCTTCCTCGGACGGTCTTTTCTTCCTCTGCACTGGAATTGGCTTCCCAACTGGAAAACAAGCATAGGCATTAGGAGCCAGTGTGAGGTCCCTCTGGATACTTTGCACATCTTGGCACAGAGCTGGGGTCCACCTCTCCAAGGATGCTGTGGATGGATCGATATGACCAGTCATGTCCCGGGCTTTGGGAGGTAGGACAACCAAGGAGGTAGGGAGATGGAGGTTCAGATCATGGCCCTGCTGTTAGTCTCCAAGATCACATCTCTCTTTGCCCCAGTCTACCCATCTGCAAAGTTGGTTAATGCCAAAGACCCTCTGTGTAGCTTTTTGAAGTAAAAAGTACGGCATCCCAGCTGCTCCTAACATCTCAGATGTGCTGCGAGTAAAGACAACAACATCCAATATTTGGTTTGGGCTTTCCAAGCTGTTCCCACGTGGCCCTGGGAATCTGCATTGCAAATGGGGAAACTGAGGCACAGGGGAGCCCAAGACTATCTAGCGATTGGGGTGCTTCTACTTTGCTCAGATTAAAGCTTCTGTGAAACTTTTTTATTTTTATTAAGCACCAACTACCCACATATCTTTAGAAAATCTTGCTTTTTTTCAAGGTCAAATATAATTAATTTGACTCCCAGAATTAGAAGAAGCCCCTTCCCATCTCCCAGAGCCTCCAGCAGCAGGACTGGGTCTCTGGGGACAGGGAAGTCCATGAGAGACCTCTCTTGCTCTGGTACCTTACTCAAATTGAGTTTGTCAAGTGGTGGAGGGTTTCATCATCATGTAACGCTTCTCCTCATCAGACTAATGAAGAGCCCTTGTGATACTGCACAGCTCATAAACCCATTGAGACAATCCAAACAGGTTGTAAAACAATTACAAGTAATTGCTGGCTGTCAAACCAAATCAGTGGGGCGAGCTCTGACCTTTCCATACAGCCACTTTAATTAGACTAATTCACAGAGCATCAGCCGCTCTGGCGGGACAAGCATGGAGGTGTTGATACCAGGCAAAACTTCTTCAAAACCAAAGGCTATTGAAATTTGGTCTCCCATGGGCATGGCCTGTGATCAAAACAGCTTGCCTTGTTCATGTGCAAAAATGTTGAGGTTTGCGGCTGTGTCTGCATGGGACACTGAGCAAACCTGCAAACTGCTTAGGTGTTGTCCTACTTGTGTTTGTAAAGTTGGCTTAGAAGTTGTTTGACCCAACGTTATTGTAGTGGTTCGTACCAGCAGGTTGCACTGGGGTTGGGGTTGGCTGCATCCCACAGGGGTGGCCATGTTTGCTCTGGAGCTTTCCCAGCACAGCCCAGGTGACCTGGGCTCTGTCATAAGACCAAGCCAGAATCCCAAACCAATGCAACATGGGAGCAATTGGGCATGTTCCTTTGCCAACACCTTTCAAGCCCACCACAGCTCATGCTCTCTGGCATGATGCTCCAGCCCAGCAGGATGACACAGCCAAGGGACTGTCCCTGGTCCTCCTTTGGCCAGGCTGAGTGTGGCCAGCATCGTGATGATGTGCCAAGGAAGGACTTACCCACGGTGTAGATGGGCCGGCGGTAGGGTACCAGCCCAAAGCTGTACTGGAAGATGCCTCGTGCATGGAAGAGGGGAAGGGAGATGCCCATGATCTGCTGGAGCCGGTGCTGGATCTGTCTCAGCCAGGAGCCCTTGGGGTTCCTCACTTGCTCGAAGAGGTCATTCTCCCCAAAGGAAAAGATGGGGACCAGCGGGGTGCTGTGGGGAGCCAAACCCAATGTAGTGGCATGATTAGCAAAGATGACCCCAAAATACCTTCTTGGCCCCTCTCCAAAACCAGCAGAAACACCCCATTAACCAACCCCAGACCAGAGCTTCCCTCCCTGAGCACCCCTTGACCCCATCCCCTGCATCACCCGTGCTGGATGGCCAGGCGGACAAATCCCTTCCTGTTCTTCAGCAGCAAAGTGCAGGATCCCGGCCGGGCATCCAGCGCCTCCTGCGCCCCACCGACAATGATGGCCAACATGTTCCCACCCTCCGGCTTCTGCAGCACGTAGGACGCGCTCTCCTTGTCGGAGGAGACAAGTCCTGGAGGGCAGAGAGGAAGACAAAATGAGCATCTGTTAAACCCACATGACCGTGGTTTGCTCTGTACCGTTTTTTCCCCATTATTCAGCTCTGGAGGGGTGCTAGATGCTTTATTTTCAGAGTTTTCCTACATTTTGGAAATCTCAGCCCAGCTCCTCTGAAAGGTGCTGGATTCATGCACAGCTCTGCTGTGTGAATGTATAATTATCCCTTTGCTGTCTGGCCCAGAAGTGCAAAATGGGGCAAAAAGCGGGAAAAAAGTAAACTGAGAACTAGATGCATTAAGGCCCAGGGGAATTCTGTTTTGGTGTGTTGTCAAATGAAACCGTGTCCAATCCTGAATCATTCTAAAGTCAGTGAAACATTTTCTTTAGGTCAAAACACACACAGATTTTGGTGGATGCTGCTAGTTTAAAGTGGAATTTAATGCAGAATTTGGTCCCTTGATGTTTACTTGCAAAAGTTAGAAATCATGAATTCAGAAATGACAAAGCAACATTTTTTTGATTTTTTTTTTTTTAAATCCTTGTTTCAGGGGCTGAAATACTTTGCAAATTAAAACCTCTTTGTCAAATTGATTCAATCGACCTGAAAATGAGCTATGCACCAAACTCCCACATTACAGGGATTAAACCTTCGTTCGCCTGGGACATAACTCTCTGGTATCTCACTGTTATGATTCCTCGATCTCCGTGTAAATATTTTTTCAGCAGCGGGAGCCAGAGTTTACATGGAAAACAGGGTGATGAGCGACCTGGGGCATCTCAGACAGAGACAGATGCCTATGTTTAGTCTATTGAATCCTGCCCATGACGTGAGCCCATTTGGATGGAGATGTGGCCATTCTCCAAGCCCACTGGTGAGAAATGGAGGCCACATCCTGTCAGCCTCCAAAAATCTTTCCAGACTCCCTTCCTTCTCTCTCCACTTAATTTTTTACCTATTCCTTTTCATTTTTTTCTTCCTCTGTTGCCACGGGGTATTGCAACAGTGTGAGCTGCTGTTTGCATCCTCGCTCCCTGGATGCAGCAGCTTTGGAAAAATAGGTTTCCTCTTTCTTTTAGTGGCAACCCCTGTTTCAAGCCTGATTGTTGTTTGCATGGAAAGAAAGAAATATGGGACCACCCTGCCCTGCTGGTCTCAGCATTTCTGCTCACAACTTGCTCTGCACCTGGCACAGCGATGCCCTGAGCTCAGAGGGAGCTCTATGAGGTTGACCAACAGAGATAACATCTAGGAGGGCAATTTTTAACTTCAGAGGGTTTTTTGGGGGCCACCTCTGGTGGTCCACGCCTCTCACCGCTTGCCTGTGCTGCCGCCCTTCTTACCTCCACTCATCAGGTAGTCCCTGAAGAAGGGGATGCGAAACCACAGAGAGAGCATCATCAGGTGTGGGGTGATGCCTGGGAAGAGCGTGGAAAAGCCCGATGCCTCCGTGCAGAAATTGATAAAGGCGCCTGCTGCCAGGACGCCATGGGGATGAAATCCCATCAGGTAGTTCTGCCTAGGGTCCAGCTCTGCCGTCTTCACCAGCTAGACATGGGGATGGAACCAAAAAGGGGCCATAAGTTAGTGCTGTCACCTTGGGGGGATGGAGAACTGGCTTTGGAGAGCAGATAGGAGATTCCTGGAGGGAGGTCCCTACCACCCACCATGCCTTCTGTTGGAAAAGGCCACCTGGAACAACTTGATCATTTTTCACTGCCTGTATTTCCATCTCCTCCCATCCATAGGCTCAATATACCATTTCCAATGGCACAGTTCCTCACGTTGCCTTGAGCTGGACTAGATATTGTTGGGAACCTACATTGTTTAAAATGTCCTCCAATACATTTTCTAATATGTGGAAAAAAGCTAAAAAGCGAGAAAAGGGTGATTATTTTTCCCCCCCTTCACCCCACAACCAGAACAGCAAAGGGAGTGCAGAACCACCCCAGTAATGATCTACACAAAGCTGCTGTCTGGCTCAGGGACACCTCCCTCAACAGCACGGAGTGGACCCAATGTTTGTCCTGTCCTGAAGCAAGTGTCAGATGATTCAAGGATCACCTTGAAGAGAGCAAGCTGACGGTTTTCATTCCATTGGGGAAACCCTGCAAGAACCCAGCCCCTTGTGCCTGTGTTAGGTGCCCAGGTAATCCATGAGTCCACCAAAGAGCGATGGGTGTCTGCTCAACGTTGCTGCAATTTCAGTGGGAGGAGGGAATAAAGAATGGCCATGCCCAGCCTTTGGAGATGGAGAGCATGGCTTGCAGATACAGTGCAGCCCATGGCCAGGCCTTGAGGGCTGGCTGAGCAGCTAGCTGGGATACTTGGCCAGTTGGAAAGTGGGTTTGGAGCCTGGGAGATGCTACATGGGAGAACGAGAGCCACAGCAGAAGAGGGGATGATTAAAGGGAGACCAGGGACAACCAGGGTTTGGACTCTGTGGGTTACACTTGCTATGGACTTCCAGAAGAGAGGGGCTGGTGTGACAAACGTACCCTCCAGCTATGCCACCAAAGAAGATCCTGCCATGCCAACATCAGCCAGCATGTGCATAACCCAGGCAGATGCAGTCAAAACGTAACGCTGATGCCTCAGCACCTTTTCTGTGGGTACTGAGGATGCTCACAGCACCGGGGGAAGGATGAACCTTTCCAAGGTTAGCCATCGCAGAGCCACCGTGAATTTCCAAACAGCTCAAAGGCGCTTGTGCTCAGGAAGAACCAAAACCCTGCGTGCTTTAGCGCGCCCCCCCTCCGAGTACCCCGGTCCCATCCGCACTCGGGGAGCAGCTAATGGTGCGTGTGTTTTCCTAGAAGCAGCCAGAACCGTAGGTTAATCACGAGGGTGTATTTTACTTTCTTAATGTCGTGGCTAATTCTCCATCTGTCCTAAGGCACTGTTGACTGTACACATGTGCCCATTCAAGCGCCTGCTCCTAATGAGGGGAACGGACAAACAAGAGTCCCACCGCTGCCCGGGTGCGGAGGTGCCTAGGCAGGAAGAGGGGCAGATGGCTGAATTACTAAGTGCCCATGGCCCCCGCCACCGTTTGCTCATTTTTGAGTAATCTCAGCTTGCATCAATGTTTCCTGCATTCATCTTCGGCTCCCAAACAGCCTTTCATCTCTGCATGATTTATAAGCAGGGGGGCGAGACACTTGGGTGTGTTGTAAACAGCTAAATCTCCATCTCTGTGTGTGCGGGGTGGCAAGAAGGGGGGGGTGACAGCTTGGCTGCACCCCAAGGTCACACCATCTTCTTTGCTAATGAGGAGCCGAATTCAGGTTGTCTGCTGAGCTGTGAAAACTGCTTCAATAAGAGAGTTCACCTGTGCTAAGACACCACACATCCTGAAAAACCCTCCCTAGGGGACATCCAGCTGCTGCCTTGGTGATCACCCCAGCGTAAGGCGGGGGGAAGTGACTTAGTTGAATTATTTGCCTCTTTCAGCTTTGTAGATTGGGCTCCGTAAGCAAAGGAGGAGAGAGGAGGTCCCAATTTTGTCACAGTGTCTGCTCGCATTGGGATGATTTGGCCAGAACTTACAGAGAAACCAAAGAGCTTGTACACTACCGGGAAGGAAATCTGTATCAGAGACTTGGGCAAAGTCTCTTACGGCGCAGGTCGGACCCCTGGACTCTAAACCACCCTTCTCCTTCTGGAAACTCTTTAACGCAGAAACTTGATCCTCTCATCTCGATTGTTCCCGCTGTTTATTTACTTCTTCCCCCTCCTCCTGTCAGAGGTTGATCTCCGCGCGACATCCTGTTCCCAAGCTGCCAGGAAAGTTAATACCTGACACCGCACAGCCCAGCTCCCGCCTCCGCTCCAGCCCCCACTGCTTTAACGGGGCTGGGGTTGAGGTGCAGAGGGGTGGGATTCTCCTCCCTCCTGCTTTGGACAGGTTGTCGTTTCCACACCCACCGGATGGCATCTGCTGCTCTGCTCTTTCTGGGTGAGTTGAACCTTTAATCATTGTCAAAGGACTTAAGGGTCCAGCCAAGCCGGTCTGTGCGTAAACATCTCAGACAAGTGTTTGTCTCGAAGTTTTCTTGGTAAGACAAGAGCAGTTCCTCATCTCAGAGGTCTGAGAGATGCCAGATTAATGCGTATGACCTACGGTCCAAAGGGGAAGGGCTGTTATCAGCTCAGGGTTGTGCTCTCCAAACTGAGCCGTGGGTTTGCTGGCTTCCCTTAGCTTCCCCTTGGCGTGGTTGGGATGCTGGCTTGCTTCTTGGCTGCTGACAGTGGTAATGACCCCTTGTCAAAAGTATGATGAGGCCTTCCAGATCCCAGATCTGGGGCGATCTTGGCCTTCCCAACAAATGAACTTAAATTTGTGTTTTGGAGGATGAGGTCTCTTTATGCTTCTCCTTCATGGAGAAATATTTTGACAGCTACAGTTGATCAGTGCTCACAGTGATTACTCTGTAGCAGAAACCCCCCTTTACTCTGTCTACTCACAAGGGGGTCCAAGACATGGGTGAAACCCTGCCCTGGTTTCCCCAACTCCTGCAGGGATGCGGTGGGACCTGCTCCATGCACTCTCAGCTGCGCTAGGGAAATGCATACACAGACTTTCAGGAGCTCTGGTAAGAGCCTATGTACCAGCAAGGATCTCAAGGAAATTAATCCAAATTAATTTTAAACTGGATTAGTTAAACCGTATTAACATCCCAAGTAGATGCTCTTAGCTGGAATTACAGTAGCCTTCGTTTTGTATTTGTTTTGGTTTGTTTTTGTTTTTGTTTTTTTCTTTTAAATTCATTTTGGAGTTGAATTAAGCTAATTGGAATTAGGGATTTTGAGTGACGGTATCAGCACAGGAGTTCAGCAGGGGTTTAACAAGGCTGCTTTAATTCACCCTTCAAGATGTGGCTGGGGTTTCCTGGTTGTCCCCTACGGACTGGACAGTCCTGCCCCAAACCATGGGAAGAGGGAGGATGGGACGTTCCCTGTGTAAGGCTGGTGCGCTGATGCTTGAGGAAAGTAAAATTCTCCCTGAGTCCAAAAGGTTGGAGGGCTGGGTGCTCCAGCACGCCCTGGAGATGAAGTGATACCCAGGCCCCCAGCCAGCAGGGCTGGAGGGATTAAAAAGTCGTTAAGTGAGGAATTAGATCAAGTCAAGTTGAGACGAGCATGAGCACTGCACGGTGCTTGCTGTGCCAGGGACATGCATTCATGGAGAGCACTGACATGCTGTGACATTGCATCCTGAGGGGCGGATGAACATGTGATGGGAGACAGGGAGTCTGTGCATGGCATCACCCCCACAGCCATTCGCAGAGCAGAGGAGGATGTGGTCAGGAAAGCCGGTCAGCAAGCTTGTGCCTTCTTCATTTAAAGTCTCCCAAATTGAATTACTATTGTATTTCTATCCTTCTCTGGCCCCAACCTCTGTTTCCCAGGATGTTATGTTCATTAATCTGCTCTTAAGTAGGATAAACCTCCTTTCAACTTTGTCCTAAGCAAATCCTCGGGTCCCTTGCTGCTCACCCTGGCACCACCAAAGAGCATCTCTGGCAAGATGAAACATACAGGCAGATTCACTGCGGTATAAAACCCAGCAGAGAAATCCAGAAACCCAGCCAGATCCAAAGAAGGAGAAATTGTGCCAAGGCAAAGAGAAGCACGTAGCCTACCCAAGGGTGCCTGAATGGGAGACCAAAAGAAGGGCAATTATCTGAGTACTGCCAGCAGCTGCCGAGGAAGATGGTGCTGGGCTTGGTGCTGGAGCCGTTTCTCTTTAATATCTTTATCAATGACCTGGACAAGGGGATCGAATGCACCCTCAGTAAGTTTGCAGATGACACTAAGCTAGGCGGGTGTGTTGATCTGCTTGAGGGTAGGATGGCCCTACAAAGGGATCTGGACAGGCTGGACCAATAGGCCGAGGCCAATGGTATGAGGTTCAACAAGGCCAAGTGCTGGATCACTTGGGTCACACCAACCCCATGCAGCACTACAGGCTTGGGGAGGAGTGGCTGGAAAGCTGCCTGGTGGAGAAGGACCTGGAGGTGCTGGTCAACAGCCGGCTGAATATGAGCCAGCAGTGTGCCCAGGTGGCCAAGAAGGCCAACGGCCTCCTGGCCTGTATCAGGAACAATGTGGCCATCAGGACTGGGGCAGTGATCATCCCCCTGTACTCGGCACTGGTGAGGCCCCACCTCGAGTACTGTGTTCAGGCCCCTCAGTACAAGAAGGACATTGAGGTGTTGTGACAAGTGATAGGATGAGAGGAAATGGGTTCAAGTTATGCCAGGGGAGGTTTAGATTGGATATTAGGAAAATTTTTTTCACTGAAAAGGTTATTAAACATTTGAATAGAGTGCCCAGGGAGGTGGTGGATTCACCATCTCTGGAGGTGTTTAAAAAAAGGGTAGATGTGGTACTTGAGGACATGGTTTAGAAGTGGTTTTGTCAGGTTAGGTTAATGGTTGGGCTTGATGATCTTAAAGGTCCTTTTCAACCTCAACAATTCTATGATTCTATGTGTTTCAGGCCCCAGAAATGGTGTGAGTCTGAGAGGGGCAGTTGGAGAAAGAGGGTTTTGGGCACTGGGGTTTTCTCCAGGTGCCACAATGCCAGGTCAGATCTGTTTGCATCAAGTATCGGGGTGTGTGACCAGCCAGGTGGGTTTAAATTCAGTTAGGATGGAACTTAATCACCCTCACTCCCAAAGCTGGATAAGGATAGCAGCTCCAAAATACCCAAGTCTTCCATTGTTCTTGTGGGATGCTGTTCTTGGGCTCTTGTAGGACCTCCCTTATCCAGTGGTTTAGTACATTGCTTGACAGTGCAGGTGGTGGGACACCCGTGGACCTGACTTCAGCAGTGACGTCTTCTCTTACTTAAGGTCACCCCAGGGCAGAGGAGAGAGGCCCAAGACATGGGACAGAGAAGATCCTCAGAAAAGGAGAGAGAGGTGGCGTTGGGCCATTTGACCATGTCTTGCTTGTGTCCTAACAATCCCTTTTCTCTCCTCCAGCCAACAGAAGGAAGCAAAGTGAACAGCCAAGACTGCTGGAAATCAGAAATGATATTTAACGTCATGGGCCACGACACAAAATCCCCGGTTACAAATAATACCACTCTTCTATGAAAAAAAGGAAAACGTTCCTGGCAGGCCTTGGTTCACGGGAACATGGGCTGTGCCCTCTCTGCAACGCTTTGTCCTTCCCCGGAACCGCAACACACTCAAATAACCCCCGTCATGGTTTAAGCAATTGTGCGAATGAATGAGCTATGGGATGGAGACATCCCAAGTCACAGCTCCTAAAGGTCAACTAATTCTCCAGGAACTCATTTTAGTTACGCTAACTAAAAAACAATAATGCCAGCAAGTCCCCAAGCACAATGACAGAGTTTGGGACTCTGCCAATTGCTATAGATAATAAGGTCCAACTGGCACTTAGATAACCCCAAGACTGGTAAGAAATGTCCTGTGATTCTTCACAAGGGGGAAAACAGTGCAGTGAAGACCACAGGGACCTTCTCCACACAGCAGGCACTTTTCAGGCTGCTCTGAATAAAGCTGGCAATGTGGTGCCTGCTGGAGTTGCTCTGAATGATGACAGCACTTGAAGACAAGATTTGTCCCTCTAAGACTTTAATTTTAGCTTCTCGCTGCTAGATTTATCTCATAAACCCAGGTTGTGCTATCTAAAGTTGAAATGCCTTTTCTTAGCCAAGCATCCAGACCCAATTTATAGTCAGCAAGAGAGAGGGTGTTTTTGAGGACTATGGTAGAGATGGATCTTCAAATTTACGCTTTCCCCATTTCATCCCTGTTCTCACCTCCTGCACATCCATGGTTCTCCTCAGCTGAGGCTACCAAAGCACCTTGGCTGTATGGGGGAGGTTGGTGACTGGCAGCAGGGGATGAGGCAGGTGGGGAAGAAGCAGTGAAGATCATAGAATCATAGAATGGTTTAGGTTAGAAAGGACCTTGAAGATCATCTAGTTCCAACCCCTCTGCCATAGGCAGGGACACCTCCCACCACACCAGGTTGCTCAAAGCCCCATCCAACCTGGCCTTGAACACTTCCAGGGATGGGGCAGCCACAGCTTCTCGGGGCAACCTGGGCCAGGGACTCACCACCCTCAGAGCAAAAAGTTGTGCATTCACTTCGCCATGTGATGGAGAAAATTTGTTTTTTTTTACTGTAAAGCTGTGTGTATCCTTCATAATAAAGATGCCATGCTGATTAATGATGGGGAAGGGACTGTGAGAATGGAGTTAAGGGTTTGAGCAGAGACCTGGCAGCGACAGAGAGATGATTGAATTCTTATTGAATGTATCATAGGTAGAGCAGTCCAAGGTATAAAAATCTCTCTGGAGGCAACATCAACCCACAGCAGGCATCACTGGGTATCTGTTCAACTGTAGCCTGCCCCAAACAGATTCATTTTGCACCCTTTTGGTATATTGTCCCCGCTTTTGGTATATTTCTCCAGCTGAGCTCAGCCATGTATAGCAGGCATATCATGAGGGCGTATAAAAAAGGACAAGAACAGGGTTAAAATACAGATGGTTGAATCATAGAATCATAGGATGGTTTAAGTTGGAAAGGACCTTGAAGATCATCGAGTTCCAACCCCCCTGCCATGGGCAGGGACACCTCCCACCAGCCCAGGTTGCCCAAGGACATGTCCAGCCTGGCCTTGAACACCTCCAGGGATGGGACAGCCACAGCTGCTCTGGGCAACCTGTTCCAGTGCCTCACCACCCTCAAAGTGAAAAACTTCTTCCTAATGTTTAATTTGAACCTGCCCTCTTCCAGTTTAAAGCCATTCCCCCTCATCCTATCGCTACATGCTCGAGTAAAACGTCCTTCCCCAGCTCTCCTGTAGGCCCCCTTTAGGTACTGGAAGGCCGCAATAAGACCTCCCCGGAGCCTTCTCTTCTCCAGGCTGAACAGCCCCAACTCACTCAGCCTCTCCTCATAGGAGAGGTGCTCTAGCCCTCGGATCATCCTCGTGGCCCTCCTCTGGACATGCTCCAGCAGGTCCATGTCCTTCTGTTGGGGACTCCAGAGCTGGATGCAGTACTCCAGGTGTGGTGTCACGAGAGTGGAGTAGAGGGGCAGAAGAAGAAATAACTTTCCTGGGCAATGTGCTGGACTGGCCCTTGGATTCTCAGTGCTTTTTTCTCATCCCCTATTTAAAATCACCCAGACTCATCCAGGTCCTGCCCGACCCTATAACTCCTAAACCCCTAACTAAAATACAGCTAGCTGTATTTTATATTATTATATATATTATTTTATGTTATTATATATAGTATTTTATATTATTATTTCTATTATTTTATATTATTATACATATTAGGGGAAATAACCTGAGCAGCAGAGCGGGACTTGTGCAAGGATGGTATCGGCAGAGGGTGCTCCTTGCACGCTCTGCGCAGGCACGGCTCGGAGCCGGCACGTTCCCACAACCGCTCGCTGCAGCAAAGCGCGAATTCACGCTGCCCGGATCCCCGGAAAACAGATGCTCCTCCCAACCTCTCTTTGCTTCCACAACAGCAAACACGCCCAGGGATCCTTTAAAGGCGGCATTTAAAGCCACTTCCTAAAATAAAATAACGGGCAGCTCTGCCTCCAAACGCCGGTGCTCGGCCATGCTGAGGTTGCTGCCGGGATCTGGGGGGATTAGGAGCCGCATTTAATCTTCCCAGAATGACTAATCCTCCAGGGTTGAACGAACTCAATCAACACACAAATACGGCCCCGGGGTGCTGGGTACCCACCCGTCCGTCTCCCCAATTCCCACTCCCCGTGTGCCCCTGTTCTGGCTGGGGTTTTGGACCAGTGGGAGGTCCATGGGAGCATCCAGATGTGCACACTCAGACTGACAGCTCAGCTCACCTCCTCGTGGGCGCAGCACACGGGATGACAAAAGCAATATTTACGACCCTTATCTCCCATGCTGCTAGGAACAAATCAGCTGGTGCTCAGCAGTATGAAATTAAATGCCTTCCACGCAAGGAAGCAAACACATTTGGGGTTTTTAGGTGGGGAAAAAAGATTGGTGGATGGGGGATATAACGGAGTATAAAACCAGGAGTGGCATGGGTAGGTGGGACAGGGTTTGCTTGGGGTAACCAGGGAGTTTCCAGTGAAATGAGCAGGGAGGTCTTCACACTGAGTGGTTCACCCGGGGACCTCCCTGCTGTGGGATGTTGGGGATGCCAAAGTTTTTTCCATGCTCTTGTAGTGGCAACAGGTAGAAGCTGCATTCAGCAAGGGCTGTAAAATCCTATATTCTGTCTTAGGAAGTCCTTGAGTGGAGGTGTAGAAGACTGAGAAAATGTTTTAAGGAGATAACGTTATGTGATTGCTCGGTGATAACACCCTTTTTATCATGTTTTTATTTTCTGCTCTCCTTTTGTGGACCCCCTTCTGCCTTCTCCCAGACCAGTGGGGAGAAAGGCTCCCCGGAACAGTCCCTGCCTTCACCCAGTGAGCTGCAGACAAACCCCAGTAGCCATGCTCCCTCTACTGGTCTTACTGGTCATCCAGCCAGCTCCTCTCTGCCTGGCGGTAGCACCCAGTGAGGGAAGGACAGACGGACAAAGCAGTGCAGTGTTCAGGAGGAGCTTTGCATGGCCTTACAAAGGGACAGGAGAAGAGGTGTCTCTGGCAGCTAAGTTTTAGCAGAGAGGTTGGTCCAACACGGGCCAAGCAGCAGCTTATGGCCAAAAATAATTTACAGAATATACATTGCATATAATCATTACAGCCACATAAATAGCTCGTGGCAATTTTAGCGTTTTCAAAGGCAACCTTGAGAATAATTTATTGGGAACCCACTTGGTGTTTCCTATTAAACGTCATAAAATATTACCTGTGCCTTATGGTAAAACTCAGCACAAGCTTTCCTGAGACATGTTCCCATTCCTCCCCAGAAGACTATGATATACTTTTGGGGACCTTGCTTTGAAGCTCATCCAGAAGCCCTTAAATCACAAGTTAAACTCTGAGATCAGCCATAAAATAACTCTCTGCAGGTTCTCAGCATCACTTTCCGCATGCCTTTGAGCAAAGAAACACAATGGCAGTAGGACGCATGCAAGGTAGACTTACTCTGATGGATGGTTTTGTAGAGAGGCAACTTGGAGATGCAGTTCACCCAGCTGAGACATGGGAAGTTTGGCTAGTGTGTGCCAGCTCCCAGCACAAAATTGAGTGGATTTGCTTGAATTGTCTACAGCAGTGGAAAGGGAGGGTGATGCTCTGGTTCAACCCCACACATCTGTTTACCCCTGTACTCGGCACTGGTGAGGCCACATCTTCAGTAGTGTTCAGTTGTGGGGCCCTCACCACAAGAAGGACATTGAGGTGCTGGAGTGTGTCCAGAGAAGGGCAACGGAGCTGGTGAGGGGTCTGGAGCACAAGTCTTACGAGGAGTGGCTGAGGGAACTGGGGGTGTTCAGCCTGGAGAAAAGGAGGCTGAGGGGAGACCTTCTCGCTCTCTACAACTGTCCAAAAGGAGGTTGCAGAGAGGTGGAAGTCAACCTATTCTGTCAAATAACAGGTGATAGAACAAGAGGAAATGGCTTCAAGTTGTGCCAGTGGAAGTTTAGATTGGCTATTCAGAAGAATTTCTTTACTGAAAGTGTCATCAGGTGTTGGAATGTGGTACCCAGGGCAGTGGTGGAGTCCCCGTCCCTGGAGGTATTTAAAGGTCATGTAGATATAGTGCTCAGGGACATGGTTTAGTGGTGGGCTTGTCAGTGTTAGGTTAAGGATTGGACTAGATGATCTTACAGGTCTTTTCCAATCTAGGAGATTCTATGATTCTGGGGTTCTGTGATCTATCTCTACTAGTTGCACCCAGGTCCGGTGAGAGGCAATCCCAGCTTGCACAGTGCTGTGTGCCACTAACCAGACAAGGTCACAGACAACACTGCCCTTTGCTCCTTCACCTTATCCCAAGAGGCATATTGGGGATGAGATGAAAATTGAAAGGAGAGTAGGGAAAATCAAGGGAAAAAAAAAAGCTCCGATTTTCCTAGTGCAACATTTGCTTTTTGGAGTATCCTGGAGGTGGTGCCTTTACAGGCAGATCTAAGTATATCCATGGTGTTGCTCTTCTGGATGCACTTTGTTTTGATAGCAAGTGATGTTTCTACTCTGACGAAGAGGAGCGACGTTTGCTCTCTGTGTAACCAGGTTGTGGCTTGCCCAAACCCCTGTTTACCTGCAGCATTAGGGTCAATATTGTACTGAGTTGTGGCCTGAAAAAGGGGTTGTTGTGACATCAGAAGACACGTTTTAGGCACCATCATTTTAGGGGCAGATGTGCCCATCTGAGTTGTTATAATACAAGTATACGTAAGATCCACTCATATGGAAGAAGAGATCCAGACAGACCTCATCTTCTCATTTTTTGCCCAGTCTTGACTTCTGCCCTAAATTAATCTTCTTTCACACTAATCTTGCAGTCTGCACTCCAGGAAATTGAAAATTTTGGGTGTGTTGTATTGGGGATGTGTGTTGTTTTTTTCTCCCTGACAAACTGAAGAGAGAAACCTCATGTTTTATGCTTGAATTGCGGGGTTGCGATTCGAAAGAGCTAGTTCTTACTTCTGGTTGATGGGTGACCTTGGGCACGTCATCTCTGGCCCTCTCTTTGCTCCAGCTCCCCCTAATCCTTATTCCAGGCCATACTCTATGCTGGATGGACTCTCAACCTGCACTTTTCTTTTTCCTTTAGGCTGATGAGCCCTTTGGCTGTTTGGGCTCCCCGCTTCATTTTACCCTGACTGCAGCACCCAGCTCCTGACTCCAGGCTATCTCTAACCAGATATACACATCCCATCTGAGTTCCTTCAACAGGCGATATTTCATTAAAGTAATTATCTTACAAATTCCTCTAGCTTGTTTTACCCTAGAAACTCAGTCCCTTGCACGGCCCAATGAACTCTTCTGCTACATTGCTCAGATTTGTTCCGACTTGTGATGGGTCTGAGGCAGGACCTCATGCTGGTCCATGCATTCATGCCATGCCAAGGGGATACCAGCTAAAGGTTAAGGTCAAAGGCTTGCCACATACATTAAAGTAAATGTGGAAATGTCACAGAAGTCCCTTTCAGGGGAAAAGCAACTCTGTGAGACTGCCCAGTGCCCACCCAGCTTTACCCATCCAGCAGAAGGGAATTCTGACCTTGCAGGGCACCAGGACCTCTTGGATTTTGGTCAAAACTTGACCTTGTGTCCACTGGGTAAATGCTGATCAACCTCAAGAGCACGTGTCACAATACCCACAAGGAAAACAGGCAAGGGGAGATCTCTCTAATTTCTGGAATGCAGTGAGGTTAAATGGGTGGGTAAAAGTCAGATGATTAAAGGATGTGGTTGTGGAAATGGTGGTCTACATTTTTTCAGTTTTGCAGTAATCTGAGAGCTGGGAACACAATCCTGCCTCAAGCCTTGAACATTGACTTCCAAGCACACTCCATGCCACAGCTGCTGGCCCCAGACTGCCTCCAAACACTAAGGAGGTCCCTGAATCTCCTAAGAGCCGATGGGATCAGTGGCACTTACCGTGATGGGGAAATAGTCCCTCATGTACCTCCAGACGATGCTGTTCCGGAGGGCATTGATCCGCCTCCCGCCCTTGCTGGGTTTTTCCCTGTCTATGAACCACCATGCAGCATAGAGGGCACCGATCAGCCAAAAACGGGTGAAGAAGAGCGCGATGAAGGCAGCTGTGCAGCACTGTGCTGAGAGAAAAGTCAGACAGTGAGTTGGAAGTTGGGTTAAGTGGGCACTGAGAGAGGAATGGTTCACTTGAAGGGACTCTGTCTTTTTGGACCTGGGATGGAGCCCAAGCCTTCACTGGGCTTGTTGCTGAATTAGTTGTATCAGTGTGAAGGCACCTTTGATGAAAAGAGATGATTTCTTTCCTCTGTGCCCCAGGAACCTGGAGAGCAACCAAGCACCATTCTTGCAGCAACATCCTATTTCTCCAAAGGCCACCACGTCCCCCTCTTCTCACAAGACTGATGGACCTCACTGCATCCAGAGGGTACTTGTGCATCAGGTCTCTATCCCTTTGCTGTCTGGCTTTTCTCTGGAGTCAGTCTAACATCTACAACGATAATGCCCGTGTTATACCCCAAAACTCCTGTTAATACCCCCTGATGACACCCGGTATTTTGCAACAGCAGCAAAACGGGGCACTATGCAATGTCTGTACAGTTCCTAATAGCTTTGTCCTGAGCTATCGATTCCCCATTTTAATTGTGTCTTGGATTTTTAATTTTTTATCTTCCCATAGATAAGATTTTACTCTTTATTGAGTTTTTTCTTATTGATTTTGGACCTTTTTCTCCACTTCTCGGGTTCACTCTAGTCCTGGCTTCTGGAGGATTTTCAATCCTTTTCACTCGGTGTCATCACAGATTTTATAAGAATGCTCTATTTCATTCTCTAAGACATTAATGACTTGGGACTTTCCCAAGTCATTAAAGACTTTTCTGAGCTGCTTCCAGTCAGTGCTCAGCTTTGCCCTCTACCTCCCACTTCCCTCATGCCCTGTGTTTTGGCATGGGAACAAGAGAGGAAAAGTCTGTGTACAAACAAGCATCACTTGGTACATCAAATCCCACCCAAGCCCAACACTGTCTGTCTGCACAGAGACTGGGTAGCGCTGATGGCCACCAAGCTGCCACCTGGTAAAGCAGATGCCCTAAAAAGAGCCTGGGAAGACCTGTGTCCTCTCCATCTGTCCCTCTGGAAGCCTTGGTGTTGTCTGGGAAGGGGGAATCTGAGCTAAAAAACAATGCCATTCATCCAAGCTCTTTGCCTTCCCCAGCTCATGTGTGGTGAGCTATGTATTTTGTTCTTCTGTGGGTCTTCACCTGGCACCCAGGGATGAAGGACACAAGGATGGAGATGCCCTGTTCAGCTTCAGCTGTGAGATAGATGCGTCATCCATGCCCTCCATCCTCTGAGACCCGGATTTACATTTTTGGGAGTCACCTGGCACCTGCCCTCTCCAACTCATCTCAGCTAAGGCCTGTCAGAGAAGTATACCAAGTCCTCATTTAGGACCTCCTGTACCTCCTGTTTGCTTTTACTTAAGGATAGATAAGTAGGTCTGGTTTGTAGGGTTGTTTGGGGTTTTTTTTTTGTGATAAGCCACCCTGATCCCAGGGCTTTGCGTGTGAAAACAAATCCCTGCCCCTTTTTAAAACACTGCCGTGATGGTACTGATAATTCCTACAGGGGGAAAAAAAAAAACAAAACAACCAAACAATAATCTAGCAGGATCCTAAATCTTCTTAAAAGCTGAAATGGGATCTTCTGTCCTCATATAGGTAAAGACACTGCGGCAGGCGCCTGGGCAGACACTAACAGAGTGCATGGGGAAACAGTGCAGCTCTCTGCAGAGCAACAGGTCTACCCCGCGATGCATCCTCCAGGTCAGAACAAACCACTGCTCCTACCTGGCGCCACTCCTTTCAAGTGCCGCAGACACAGCCTTTATAACTCTTGGGAAAAATAGCCTACAGCACGAAATGGAGCTCCAGGGTCCGCATGACACATAAACACCGCTTGAGGAACAATGCGGAGGTTGCAATTTTACTGCTCCTGGAAGCCAGGTCATCAAGTCTGCTGCAAAACTGTGCAACGCCTAATTCTCTTTTTATCACACCGTGCAAAGCTCAAAGAGCTCAAAGTACCTTCTGCAAAATGAAGGAGTTGTTCTGGTCCAAATCCACGCACTTATCATTCAAGTGAGGCTTTATCTTGCAATTATATAATTATTAATTTGTGATGCGATTCATTTGCATATTAAATTTTTTTTTTTCTCTGGGAGAGGAGCACATTTGAGTCCTAGCATGGGTCCTCCCTCTAAAAGTTGCTATGGATGGGACCAAAGAGACAAGAAAGTTCCAGAAAATGTACAGTTAAATCCTACTGTCTGCATCCAAACCAATCCCAGACACATGGTTATTTATGGGCTGTATTTTGGTGAGAAGGGGACACTCTCTACCACTGCCTGGTGTGCGAGGGGGAGTCACCGTGGCTGCTTGGACCAAGGGAGATTGCTGTCCCCCTTCCAACTTTCTTGCAGACATCCATGTGTTATGTCCTCAAAATCTTCAATGAAAACATAGCAGAGGCAACGCAATCCCATCAGTTAGACACGAAGATTTTCCGGGCCACCAGTGGCAAGATATTTGCCACAGAGCTGCATTGCGGCTTCCCAAAAGCCACACCAGGTCCCCAGTCTAGGTCCACCACCACCAGTCCCACTGCACAAGACTTTGTGCTCTTCAGTCTGGCTCCAGGGTCCCTTCATCAGCACCAATCCAGCCTCTTTTAGGTTACCCACGTGACTCTTCACATCTTAGAGTATCCCTGCTCTCCAAGCCGCTGAAAAATAACATCCCACCCAAGAAAGGGCCAAATCCTGCATCCATTTGAGCTCAGGGCTGGAGGGAAGGACTGTGCACCAGGAAGCAAGATTTATTCCTGCAAATCCTGAGTCTCTCCTGAATTCACGCTGGAGGGGAACACACACTCCCCTTCCTCCACGGGTCAGCTCCCAGAGGCAGAGCAGCAAGGACAACCCAAAGCCACCCCCTCACCTGTACTGCTTCTTTTCTGCAGGACAGGGCAGAAGGCATGGGTGGCAAACGGGAATATTGGCTTGTTGTGAGGCTGTTCCCCATAATCATTGCCTTCTTCCCTCAGGGGGAATCCCAAGAGGGAAATGAGGAACGTTGAGGGTTTCTTGCCTGCCCCTCCCTGGACTGGGGACCACTTCAAAGCTGCCCAGATGAGAGCCATATTTCCCTCAGCATCTGCTTTCCTACAAACAATTGTCATTTTCTGGGCCACCTGCCAGGCAAACACTTTAAAGGATATCATGAACATGGCATTAGGCTCTTGGCCAGAGAACCTCAGCAGATATCCCCCTCCTGAGGCCAAATTCCAGCCTACGTACAACCTGCTGTGCCCACAAAACAACCCGCAAAGGGCTGTCGGGTCTCAGAAACGTTGCTGGAAGAGACAACAGTCCGTGTTATGATGGGGACGGGAAGAAATCGGCAAGTCCCTGGTTCATTAGAAACCCATCTTTGAACCCTGTCGTCTGCCAGGGCTCTGGAGAGCCAGACAAACTCTCCAGTATAGAATCTTAGAATGTTTTGGGTTGGAAGGGAGCTTAAAGACCATCTAGTTCCAACACCCAGCTTGGTCAAGCTCTCCATGGGAGCAAGCTCTCTGGTGAGGATGGGGACTGCAGGTGCATCAGGCACACAAATGGCAATGAGATGTGATTGTAAGATGGCTCTGCCTCGCTGCCTTTACAGTACTCTTTAAAGGAAAGGAGAGGACAATTACCTTTAGTATTCAGCCATAACATCACTACAGTATCTACCTTCCACCTTTCTGCCCTGAAAACACCCCTGATTCCCAGCCTCAGGCTGCAATCTCTCAAGCCATGGTTGTATACTTAGAAGGAACAGGGAGGTTTGGGGGTCCGGTTGTAAACAGATGTGATCCTCATCTCCTCCTTCTGCAGGTCTGGACTCTTGCTAGGTAGTCCAACTGCACGTGCTAAATTGCTATAAAATGGCTTAAGCCCTTACACAGAGTCCTTTCAAGGCAGACGTCACCATGGGCTGCAAGAGGAGGTCTAAGAGCATCATGCATGTCTTTGCAATCACATCAGTTCCTTTACCTGAAAATGGCCAGAGAATCCTAGGCTGGGCTGAGATTAGCTGCTGCCCTGTCTACACTGTCATGGAAAGTGAAGAAAGACACCTTCAAACTCAAACCAAAACCAAAGGGCGCTTGACCAGAAGGAAAAATCCATACAGACCCTAAATCTCACAGTTTCTGCACAGGCCAGATGCAGGGACGTTTGTCTGTGGTTGTTGGTGGTGAGGTGTGGTTCTCGGTGAGGCAGTAGTAGGACATTCCTGGACTGCAGGACCACCAAGATCTGTATCCAGCCTGTCAACCAGGGGTGCTTCTGAAGCAGGTCTTCATGATCCAGGACCCTGCACCTCACATCTTCGTGGCTATATGGGAGTTAACAAATACAGGGCACGTCCGTGTGGATGTGATGGCTTTCTTGGATCTCCCGACAGGACAAGTGGTTTCCTGGGTTGGTCTCCCTCAAAGAAGCTCAGAGCAAAAATTAAGTGTTTGTTGGTGGGTATTTTGTGTTAATTAGTTATTAAGTTTTGAGCTGCAAATCCCTCCCTGGATAAAAACATGGGCATATAACAGAAAATACACATGTATATGCCATGGGCTCCAAGTGAGCCACATGCTACAAAGCACAAAGAAGAATTTTCTGGCCAAGTCCAAACAGGGACTATGCCCCATCAAGGTGCTGCTGGACCCAACATTGCTGCTAACCCAGCATTTGCTCATTCAGCCAGAAACGGGGAAAATAGCAGCCTATGGAAAGAGATTTTTGGCATCGCAGCAGCCCCAGGGTGATTCAGACTCATATTGTAGTTTTCAGGAGGGTTTGCAAGGTGCACATTGCTGAGGTCCCCAATGCCAGCCCAGAATCCCTGACAGTGACAGCCTGCACAGATCTTAGGCTCATAGAATGGTTAGAGTTGGAAGGGACCTTAAAGACCATCTTGTTCCACCCCCCTGCCATGGGCAGGGACACCTCCCACCAGCCCAGGTGGCTCCAAGCCCCGTCCAACCTGGCCTTGAACACCTCCAGGCATGGGGCAGACACAGCTGCTCTGGGCAACCTGCACCAGGGGCTCACCACCCTCACAGTCAACAATTTCTTCCTGATATCTCATCTCAATCTCCCCTCTTCCAGTGTAAAACTGTTCCCCCTCGTCCCATCGCTCCCCTCCCTGATCCAGAGTCCCTCCCCAGCTCTCCTGGAGCCCCTTTAGGCACTGGAAGGGGCTCTGAGGTCTCCCCGGAGCCTTCTCTTCTCCAGGCTGAACCCCCCCACCTCTCCCAGCCTGTCCTCCCAGCAGAGGGGCTCCAGCCCTCCCAGCAGCTCCGGGGCCTCCTCTGGCCCCGCTCCACCAGCTCCATGTCTCTCCTGTGCTGAGGCCCCCGAGCTGGAGGCAGCACTGGGGGGGGTCTCCCCAGAGCAGAGCAGAGCGCAGCAGAGGGGCACAGTCCCCCCCTCGCCCTGCTGGCCACGCTGCCGGGGATGCAGCCCGGGGTGCCGGGGGCTCGCTGGGCTGCCAGCGCACATTGCCGGCTCATGGTGAGCTTCTCACCCACCAACACCCCAAAGTCCCTCTCCTCAGGGCTGCTCTCCATCCACCTGTACCCTCAGCACAGCAAAGCCTGGTGGCCTGGCCAGGCTGTCCCAGGCTGTGGACTATGCTCAGCTGTCAAGGAGGCCTGGCTTATGCTGGCACCACGTGCCCTTTGAGCCAACCTTGGTGACTGAAACGGTTCAAAGGCTGGGTGCCGTACGCTGGATCCGCAGAGGCAACGTGCACAAGTCTCCTGCCCCTGCCCTGGGTTTGTTTGCACAGGTTCAGCCCTACACTAACGCTTCTGCATGGTCTATCTGGACGGATGCCCATGCCCAAGTCCATGGAGACCAGGAATGAGAGAGGCAGCAGGAAGCATTGCAGCAGGTCTGGACACCAGCCTGCTAATTTCGGTGCCCTGCAGAAGACTGGTTCCACTGCATTAGGAGGGGACACTGGTCAGTACTGGGATGCTGCAGTGGGGAAGCAACGGGTTTCCCACTCCGTGCCCTGCATCCCATCCTTGCACCGTGCCCTCTGCTTCCAGCAGCTGCCAGCATTGGAAGCAAATGTCACCTTTTGTCTCTGCGCCCTTGCAAGGAGCGTCCCCAAGAAAGACGGACAATGCCTGCCTGTTGCGAGAGACGCTGCGGCAGAGCTCCCTGCCAGCACCGGGCTCGAGCTGCTGCGCTCACCCAGCACCCGCGGAGGATGAATGAACCCCTCGCCCGGTGCTTGGCTTCTCGGGGGATGCATTCCCACAACCATGGTAACAGCGGCGGCGGTTAGCGTCACCATCTCCAGCCGAAGGGCTGTGCTAACGCCGGGTGTTTTCAGGAGCCCTTTTCTGGCAGCAGCGGGACGAGCCTGTCTCAGAAAGGAGCAGCCGGCGGCCCAATCCTGCCCACGGAAGGTCTGATCTCTGTGCCCGAGGACTATAACCGAGAGTGGCACGGGGGGTTTGGCAGCTCATGGGGTGAAATTGAGGGTATCCCTTAGCATCAAGCTGTCGCGGTTGTTAAACCGGGAGCTTTTGGGTGGGAACTCTAGGCTTAAACAAACTTTGTAAAATGAATCAAACCAGCTGGAATTGCTCCACAAGGTTTGGTTATCACTTTTCTAATGCCATTCTTATAGCATTTATTAACTGGTTTTTGGTTTCAGATTGTATCAAAAAAAAAAAAAACAAACCCAAAATCAAAGTAAAACCATTCCAGGGAAAGGCAGTAATCTCTGGAAGGCCAGCCATGGAGGAGGTGTGGGTTTGGGTCTCCCCCTCATTCGGATCAAGCTGTATTTCCCTGCGGGAAGCAGAGCCTGCATTTTGAGCAGCTCCACATTACCCTCCAACTGCGGAAAATTCCTCCCTCTTGCCCATTTTCTGCTGGCTCCAGAAGTTGTTTCCATCACTGAAAAGTCAAGAGCAAGCTAGAAACCGATACCCAGAAGGGAAGGGACAAACCTACAGTGCAAGATGTTTTGCTGGAAAACACTATTAGAGCTCCGTAAGTCCCAGCTGCATCCATGCTGGGAGTGGGGATGTGATGTTGTATCCCTTGTTAACATCTCTACTGCGCCCCATCCCATCCAGCCACCATGGAAGGAAATCTGGGGGCTGGGAGAGAGGGAGCTACAGAGCACCTCAGAATGTCCCAATGTGGCCGGTTGGGTGTGAGGCTGCACGGCTTTTCCCAGATCTCCCCTCCCCTGCGCCATTAACCCATGTGTTCTCCTGCAAGGTGGTCTCTGGTGTGCAGGGGAAGGTTGATCTCCGCTGGGATCTCTTCTGCACTAGAAGAACCCAAGGTTTACAACACAAGTATGGGATGACACCAGGTGCCCTGCACTCTGACATGTCATAACCATGCTTTGTGGTAGCTCAGCTGGCTGTGCCACCACTGCCGCACCAGGAATTCCCCTCCATCTCAGAAGGGATGTCCTCCAGCTTGTCCCAGAGCAACCCAGGGGGCCACACTGATTACACCTCTCCGAAGCACCTCAGCAGAGTTCATTTGCTGACGCAGCAGGTGAACGGCATTGCCCAGTCATGTCCACGTTGCGAATTCTCTTCTCTTCCCATAAAGGACAGCCTCACCCACCCTGGCAACCAGCAACGGTCCCTGGCCGCTGCCAGTGCCCAGACTGTGCCAACGTGTAGTTTGGCAGAGTGTTGCTTAGCACAGGCCAAACCTATGCCAAGAAGCATGCAAACAGCTACACCGTCTGGACCAGTATGGCCCAGTGCTCCAGTCCATCAGATACTGGTGCAAAAGTGGCTATTCAGCCCCAGGTCTGTGGCAGAGTTTGGCTGGAGATATCTCAGAAACTTAACGAGTCTCTGAAGCATAGCCTATGCTTTCTCTGCAGGGATTGTTTTGGAGATGTTTGTGTGCCAGGACCCATATATACACAAATATCTGCCACCTCTGAGTACTGCGACCAGTCAACAAGTGTCCTGCCACAATAACGCAGAAGCTTTACACAGATCCCACCTGAGATTAAGAACTGGCATGAGAAACTGGGATGTCACCTTCCAGTTTGGCTGTAAATCACCTCAGAGAGTTTGCATTCTCTGATAACCTGGCTCTGGGTCTCCCATCTCCTCATTTTCCAGTGTGTCCTATCCAAACCTGCATGTCTCCCATTTCCATCAGCACCTGATGCCCTCCACAGTGAATTTGTCTGGGTCCCAGTTTGCTAATGTGTCTCTTTCCCAACCTGCTTGGGTTTCTCTGGAAAAATGCCGTTTTAGGGTGTGCAGGGGACATCTGTACAAAGCGAAGTGTCTGTTCCCAGGGTTGCAAAGCAGAGTCCCCCATGCCCTTCCCATCCTACCATTCCTCAGGTATGGGAATGCCATTTTCCATGACTAATGCTGGGCAGGGCATTGCCTTAGACCAGGAAAACACTGAAGATAAAGAGCTGGAGAAGCTGAAACCCTACACAGCTGCTGTGTAAGATCCGTAGATGTCCCCAAGCGTAGATGCCCAGCCATGCGTTTCCCTAGGGCCACCGTGCTCAGATTGGGTGGCAAGAAGAAACCAAAAAAAAAAAAAGGGGGGGGGGGGGAAATGCTTTAGTGAGATAGAGCCTCCCACACTGCTCTTCATACAGCGAGACAGAGACATGCGAGTGCGATGTCTGCTGTGAATCACTTGTCCTCACATGGCCTGGGATTCACTGCAGGGTCCCAGAAGATGCCTTTACTGCCACTTTCCTTTGGTCCCAGAACTTCAGTCCCAGCTCTTCCTTGGGGTCGGGGAGAGAAGGAGTTGGGGCAAAAGCCTTCTCAGAGACGGAAAAGGAGACGTCTCTTACCTAGACCTAGGAAGCTGAAGACCCATTGAACCACCGATGCCGTCTGAAGCCTTCTCTGCAGTGGCGTGGAGAAAGGAGCAAACTCAACCTTCATCTTGGGCTCTGCGTGCGTGTCTGGAAAGGAGAAGGAAGCTCCGCAAGTGGCGAATGCAAAGTGCAAAGTCGTCGTCAATATTTACCCAGTCTTACAGTATAGGGGATTGTGCAACATACAGTGGCGCTGGTGGCTGCCCGCAGCCACCCTCCTGTATGGGGAGGAGAGGGACGCTGCCAGGAGGTGTCACCAGCTTTATGCCAACGTGACTCACCACATGGTTAGACGGTGAGGATTTCATGCTTTTACCACCCAAATCTAGGAAGTAAACTCCCTTTGGGACCCAGTCCTGCCTTCAAGTGCCTGTCTCTTTTGAATTTTGCAACATTTAGATGTTAGATGGATGGATGGATGGATGGATGGATGGATGGATGGATGGATGGATGGATGGATGAGCACGGGGGTACACAAGCAACCTCACGTCTCTGCCAGGAGATGGATGGATGGATGGATGGATAGATAGATGGATGGATGGATGGATAGATAGATGGATGGGGCAGACAAGTGTCCACATGCGTCCTTACACACACTTATGTGGGTGTATGAGAAAGGAAATACTATCTCCTTTTTGTGTTTCTACCTTCAAGCAGGTACACAGTCTGAACCTTCTGCCCAGTCACGTGCAAATCGCTGCAATTTAGTGGACGGGAAAAAAAATCAGAAATTTTGGGGAAAAAATCCTCACGGAACTGACAAACTGCTCAGGTAAACAAAGAAATCATCTCATCGGAGGCCTGAGAAAACCAAGGGTCTCGTTGTAACCAGGATACAGAATAATACCGCTAAGAGACTGAATGAAACAATAAACCAATGCACTGCTAAAGCACCGGCGCGCATACAAAGGCGTCGCTTGCTTGTCTAAGGGGCATTTCAAATCCCCAACCTCACCGCGGCCAAGAATTACAGAACAAAACTAAAAAACAACCCTTGGCAAAAAACAATCGGAGGTGTTAGCTGAAAAATAATCCCTCCTCTTTGTCAGGCCCTAGGAAGACGCCGGGCTATGAGGAATTTACATCTGTTAGACTCCATTTTCCCGAGTCACTAGAAAAAACAGGGCTCTGGTGAAACCCCAAGAGCTCTTTCCTAAAGGCACTGGTTGCTTTAATCGAGCTGAAACTGGCTTAGATATCCCTTGCATCTCTCCCCATCCTTTGTCTTCTGCTGCAGACGTCGGGGACCTGTGTCTGCTTTGAGAAAGCAAAGGAGGCTTTTAACTCTTTCAGCTCTGTTGCCTGGAGACGAGATGTTTCCTGGTGAGAAACCACCAGCAATTTCCAAATTGCTGTGGGAAGATCTGCAGGTCCAGGGCTCCTGGTCTTCCTGGGCTGTGCAACCCCTGGCATGTTCGGGGAGGTGCATGGTGGGACCAAAGAGGGGAAAGTCCTTGCAGGGAAATCCCTGATCCACAGATGATGTTTAAGGAAGGTGGTTTCCATCCTGCAGTCTTGTCCTCACAGGAGCCCAACCATACCAGAGAGCTCTGTTGGTTTGCACTCATGCAAAGGGTCACACCTGATCCTGGGGACACCCAGACGTGTGGGGAGTGTTTTCTGCTCCCAGAAATTTCACGCTAAGCTCCGGAGTGCTTGTATTGCTGGTTCCCCAAGTAGTTGTATTCCAAGAGTCCCAGCTCTTTGCTTGTGGTTTATTATGACGAGGAAAACTCCATGTTCTGGATTTATTACGAACAATTCAGCACCTTGGAAGAGCTGACCAAGGAGTGAAGCAAGGCTCAGCTGGGTAATAAATATTTATGTTCTGCTTTGCTGTGGATACGTCGTTTGCTTTTTGTCTTTCTACTTCCTTAAATCAGAAGAGAAAAATACCTACTTACAGAGGGCTTTGAAATCTTCTGCCTAAATTAGAGAGCGATCGGAGGATTCCAGACAATCAGGAGGAGCCGAGAGGGATGCATCTCCTTGTTGTGTGTAGGTAATATAAAATCTGTGGCTTGTTTTAGGGAAAAGCAGAGCTGCGTACCAAACTAGGTAAGCAGTAGGTGACATGCCCAAACACTGAGCCCTGATCTCTACAGCCTACATCGTGATATCCTGGTCAGCCTTATGCACGTAGTGGTCTTGGTTACCAACAGATGGTTGAATCAAGAGGTAAAACCGAGTGCTGTCAGATATGCTGAAGCCATTCAGGCTCTACCGACCCCATCCGGCCACCAGCTGATCCTCCCTCCATCCCAGAAAGTGTTCAGGGCCCCTATATCCCCCTCAGACTCCTCTGATACTTTGGAAATGAAGAAAGCAACCACAGTCAGCACATTTCTTGTCCTTGAGAACTTTGTGGGTCTCCCAGGCTTGAGACAGGGCTTGTTTTCACCCACATGTTACTAGTGCCCACAGTACGGCCAGGCCAGTGAATCCTCACCCCATCTTGGCACTGGAACCAGTTTGGGTTCCTCAATACGAGGCAGAACATGATAGGTGGGACTGAGCCCAGTGGGGCCACCAAGCTGTTCAGGGCTGGAATTTGGGCTGTGCAAGGAGAGGCTGAGCTGGGTGCGCGCAGTGGGAGTGATGGCAAAGAGGGTTTATACAGCTGTCAGCAGCTCCCAACTGGGACGGTGGAGAGAAGGCAGAGATGGGCTCTCCTCAGAGGTGCCCAGTGATGTAACGAGGGATGACAGCCCAAGCTGGGACAAAAGAAAGTCCTATAAGATACAAGGAAGCATGTTTTTCCCTATAAGGGGGTCAAACCCCAGAACAGGAGTCTGAGGGAGGTGAGGGGGGAGGATCTCCATCCTTTGTAGGCAGTAAAACCTCATCTGGACGTGCCTATGAGCAGCTCTGTTTTGAGCAGAGGCTTGGAGCAGACATCCCGGAGACCCCTGCCATCCAAACTCACCCTGTGATCTCACCTGGCTTTCAGCATCTATATATTGGATGTTGAAGTCCAAAGTACACAGCCCAGGATCCCTGCAGAGTCACCACAGGGAGCACAAACCCTGACAGTGAATTTAACTTATTTTAGCTGTCTAACTCAGAAAGAGGCAAATTGCTCTGCAAGTGCTGGGATGTCTCCAAGGAAGACTTTAATCTAGCAGGAGGGGTTGAGGGGCAGGAACTTGAAAGGCCTATTTTGGCCCATCTTAACACCTCAGACTCCACCCAACCCTCAGACAGACACTCATTTCTCTGCAGGGAGCCATCTCTGAAGGTCTCACCTTGCTCTTTGCCAGTCACATTGTCCTACCATCCTCCTTTCCTCTTGCTCTCTCCTCCTGCCACCATCTATGTTCTGGCAGGGGAACTGCAGATGTGGGTGACTGTCAAAAAAGGTACATCCATCTGCTCTGGCACTGCTTTGCAGATAGGTCCGGGGTCTCATCATGGTCAACCCCATCCTTACTAAAGGGTCTTGCTGCTGTTGGAACATCCTTCACAACTCTTAATAGCCATAGGGTCATCTTTGAGGACTGGGAAGAAATATAACCAAAACCAAAAAACAACCTCGTGTTGGAGCTAGGCTGGTATAAAACCATCATGTCAAAATTGGAAGAAGGACTTTAGCTTTACAGTGACTTCACATGGGTCTGGGCTGGAAATGGAGAGATGAAGAGTCATCCTGCTGTGTCTGAAGGCGATCACCATACCTTGCAGCGTCGTCCTTCTAGAAAGGGGCCATGCTGTAACCTCACATCACATCTGTCCTTGTCGTATCACCATCCCCATCTTCCCTGCTCTGGTGGAAGTAATTACATGGGATGGGAAGGATTTCCCCTGGGAAATGAGAAGATACAGATTTGTTCCCAGGCTTTCTGTGCAACTTTCAGCGAGCCTTTCAACCTCTCCCTGTCTGGACATGGGTGATGATATGCTATTTGAGAGCAATGATAACAGTGGAGAAAACTTCATCAGCCCTTAGATGAATCTCTCCATGGTATGACCTACCTACTAAAAGGCCCATCTAATTTCTCCTGCAGCTGCATGTTTCTCTGGTGACTTTTACATCTTCCTTCTCTTGATCTCTTTGCTGAGTTGGGTTTCAGCTGTGAGAAGGATAGGCTGGATGCTTTTATTGGGAGCATCAGAGGGAGATCATCACTGAGCTGTGATTGCAGGCACGGCAGGGACCTCTGGGACCGCCCAGCACTGATCACTAGCAATCCCTATAAGTCCCACATTAGCACCTCCTGGGGAATTTTGCTGCTGTTTAATTTACTCTTATTGCTTTATTCTCACCTCCGTGGTTTTAAAAATATTTTTTCTCCATTTTTGGTAAGTTTCTCACCATTTGTTCTTATTTACTAACATGATCAGGCACTCACACACAAGCGGACCATGATACAGCTCCAACTACATTCTCCTCAGCTTTTTCCTTCTCAGGTATTTATAGTCATTTATCCCATCTCTTATGGCTTGCATTTAGTCTGGACCATTAAGTTCCTTTAATCCCTCAATAGGTTGTCCTCTGTAATCCCTTTACCAGCGGCCATTGCGACTCAGTTGATCAATGTCCATCTCCGCGTACGAGGAGGAACCCATAAAGCCCTGACTCACCAAGCCGTAGGCTTTGCAAGTCACCGGGCTCTGCAAGTCAGCACAGTGGGGCGTGCCCATGAGGCTTCACAAGTGCAGCAGGTCACACATGGAGACCTGGTGCTGATCCAGGCTCAGGGCTGAGAAAGCCCAACATGGAGGACCTGAAGGGACATAGGCAAGGGGCAAGGCAGTAGCACGTACGGGAAGCCAGGACACTGCGTAGCTGTGCTGCTTTGCCCTGCCAGGAGAAACTGGTCATGGCTTCTTGTTGAGCCCCTTGTTGAAGACTCACAACACGTAGACCCTGTGGGACCTGGTGCCCCAGCGGATGAGCTAGAAGCTCTCTCCAGATCACTGCTCCTCTCTTCTTATTACAGATAAGTCTCTCTTTTTCCCTAAAGCTTCTCTGTCATTTGTACGTACTCTTAGAGCTTCCCACCAAATTAATTTCCCCTCCAGTGGGAAAAATTATCAGAAAGAAATTGAAGGTATCTTTTTGGTAGTTGTCCAGTGGTTTCTCTGAGCCCCATTCCTCCCTGACCCATCACTCCACCAGCAGTAAATGTATCTCCGCTGCGAGATCCTCCTTGCTGGGGATCTTCCCATCACACCAAACCTATGTGACACCATTGCACCAAGTTCGATCTTTGTCCATCCCCAGGTGTTGGTAAGAGCATGGGTGTGAGAGAAGCCCGCTTCTGCCTGCTGTTCTTTTTTATTTTAATGCAAATTCTTTCAAAACACAGTCTTTCCAATTTTGCTCCCTCTTATACCTGTTGCAAAATCACTTCTTCTGAAATCCGGCGGTGTTACGCCGGTGATTTTCATTACTGAATTTTGTGTCCTTTTCAGCACTTGAATTATCAGTTGAATTCTTCTTTTCATGCACTTGAATTGTTCCCTTTATGCAGCACTCAGATATGGGTTTTCTTTGGCTCCCATCCCATGCGGCCTTGAAGCAGCCTCCCAACGTATATGAATCATCAACAAAGTTGACAAGGAAAACAAGAACACCCCAGGCAGCTCCTCGTTCCCAGCAGCTGTGTGCGATTATACAATGATTTAAGATGTGAGAAACCACTAAAATTCCCCTGTAAGCTGCCACCCACAGTGTTGTCATGTTCCCTTGTCCTTGGTGATACGTGCTGGGGACAGGACAGTTCAGACAAGCATCATTGGTGGAGAGGTGGCACCTGCGAAGATGTGTGCGTGCCTGGGACAACCCTGCCATGGCAGGGACACAGCGGCAGCAGTGCCGTTGAAGGTAAGTGTAGGTAAAAAGAACTTTCCTACATCTCACCGAGGTCGTGTGGAGTTGAACTTGCTTCACCAGGGGGTCTCCAGGTGTGGTCCAGGTCTAGCTTTGGAGCTGGGGTCTCACCTACCTTTAGCCCATGAAGCTGATGTCCTCATCTCCTCCTCCTGAGGAGATATGGGGCTAATACCCATCCCACCTTGTTATGATTTTTTTTTTTCATTTTCACTTCTTTACAGCTTTTTTTGGTGATGTCCTGTGAGCCATGGGATGAGCCACCCTCCCCTTTCTCTGACAGTGGTGATTAGCCAGAAGACAGCTGCCTGCCTTTGAGATGACTACCTCTGGATAGGGCTCTTTTCTAAATAAAACCACTTTCCCCCACCTTCCCCTCCTTTACCGTCTTGCACTGAGCTTTGCCCCACCGTTCCTACAATGCCATAACATTATGTCCTACAATAGCTGGTGGACACATGTGTACAGGGCAGGGGGTGGAGAACGTGTACAGACAGCACGTGATGAAATGTCAGCTGCTGGTCCAAGAAAACAAAGCCAATCCCTCTCTGTCATCAGGTCCAGCAGAGAAAACCATAAATCTGGGCGAGCTCTTACTGTGGCAGTACCCCCTCACATCGTCGAGCCGGTGAGCATGCTCTTCACGCTGTCATGAAATGCAGGAGAGACTGTCAGACCTGCTCCGGGGTGGTCTCCAGTAGCTTCAGTTCAACTGAAAGGCATCCTGGCTTCATCTGAGGACGCCAAGAGAAGAAGATTCACCAGGTGCCCTGTTAATGAGCTCCCAAAATATCCTTGTTATCATTGCATGGAGGAGGCTTGGAGCTATTCCCTGCCTCCACGCTGGGGATTCCCCGCATGGATGGGACCGGGAACCACCAGCTGAGGTCTACTCAAAGTCAATGCAGATTTTGGGTGCTGCAAAACATCGGGCTTGCTTTGCTTTGCACCCCACCATGGTGCCATTAACATCAAACAAACTTTTGGGCAGGATCGAGCCCCAGACTGGCACAGTCTGACGCTGAGTGACACCCATGTCCTTGGCCATCCCCAAGACCGACGCCCCACCATGTGGTGTCATGCTCAGCCGTGACCTTTTCCCAGAAGAGGCTGGAGGAGAAGAAAGCTATTCCTGCTTTCTGCCACAGCAGCTGTAATTTAAACAGAGGCATTTTTATTTATTTAACTCCCATCCTCTCCGAGCGAGGTTTGCAGCCAGCAAATCAATTCGGCTGATTAGAGCTAATGGATTTTACTTGACGTAAGCTATTAAACTATTTCCATAGCTGATTCCTGAAAGTGAATGAGCAGCCATGCTTGGAGATTTATATATAACTATATATTCCGCTGCAGGAGACACTAAGCAATTTTAGTCGTCTTTTTTTTTTTTTTTTTTTTTTTTTTTCATTCTGCAGCTTCTAACTCCATCCAGGTCTGCCTGGCATCTGCAGAGCAGCGGAGAGTCTCCTGACGCTGCAAAACCCTCACCGAGCAGTTTTGCCCATGTAGTTTCTTAAAAAAAGAAAAGAATTTAAAAGATGGTAGTGCATGACGGAGCGTTTTGGTGCAAGACGAGCCCGGGCTGGTGGCAGATGAGGGAAGCACAGAGAAAGGTTAAAAATCACTGGGTGCAGGTGCAAATCCTCCTTCCCCGAATCCCAGACTGGTCAGGGTTGGAAGGGACCTGTGGAGATCATCCAATCTACCCCCCTGCCAGAGCAGGGGCACCTACAGCAGTGGCACAGGACACGTCCAGGTGGGTTTGGAATGGCTCCAGAGTGGGAGACTCCCCCACCTCTCTGGGCAGCTGTGCCAGTGCTCTGCCACCCTCACAGGAGAGAAGTTCCTCCTCATGTTCAGATGGAACTTCCTATGGTCAAGTTTGTGCCCGTTCCCTCTTGTCCTGTCACTGGGCACCACTGAAAAAAGACTGTTCCCATCCCGCCGGCACCCTCCCTTGAAGTATTGATCAGCATTGATAAGATCCCCCCTCAGTCTTCTCTTCTCCAGACTAAAAAGCCCCAAGTCCCTCAGCCTTTCCTCATCAGAGAGATGCTCCAGTCTCCTCATCGTCTTTGTAGCCCTAATGGGCGTGAGGCACTGGGCAAAGCCTGGCATGAAGGCACTGCTGGGTGAGGAGCTGGGACATCCCTCGGCTCCAAAGTGGAAGCCGTTGCAATGGGTTCGTACGGGCTTGTACCCACCAGGAACACACTAATATATTACCGCCCTGTCATACTAAGAGCAATTAATTACTCTAATAGATTTTAGTGCAGCAAACCCCGAAACAGCATTGCAATTCAGAGTCTTTTCTGCAAGAAACACCCAAACACGCACAGGCCCTCTGTGGGCATCAGGTCTCAGACCAAGATGGGATGAGGAGGAATGTCTTCAAATTGGAAGAGAGGAGATTTAGATTAGATCTGAGGAAGAAATTTGTCACTTTGAGGGTGGTGAGCCCCTGGCGCAGGTCACCCATAGAAGCTGTGTCCGCCCCATCCCTGGAGGTGTTCAAGGCCAGGTTGGACGGGGCTGGGAGCAACCTGGGCTGGTGGGAGGTGTCCCTGCCCATGGCAGGGGGGTTGGAACTCGATGGTCTTCAAGGTCCCTTCCAACCTAAACCATTCTATGAAAAGGAAAGTGCAGTGCTGGAACAGCCATGTGCCTTTATAATATTGGTTTTAAAGGTAAAAAATCAGCCTAAAAAGTGATTAGCACTCCTACCACGGGTGCCAAGGAGCACCCACCATACTTACAACAGCGACACGCAGTGCCTGACGCCCCAGAAAACCGAGGCTCTATCCCAACCTGGGAGATGATCAGGAGCTTCCTAAATCTTTAATTATAATCACCCCTTTTAATTTCACTGGCTGTAAAAGTAGGGGTGATCTAACCCTTGTGGACAAAGCAATGCCTGTGTATAGACCCCTCTAGTTGTAATTTATTATTTTTTTTTCCAAAGGCGGCTCTTTCATTCATCCGTCCCTACCAACGAGGGCCCCAGTCCCATCTGTAAAATGGGTTTCCACAATTTACCTATGGGCAAGAATGAAATTAAGCAAATCAAAGCAAAAACAAGAAAAAAAAAAAAAAAAAAACAAATCCCAACACTTCAGGGTCTCAGACTCAATAAAGGGATGCAAAAGAAAAGGGGATTAAAGGAACAATCCTGGCAGGAGTAATCCCGCTTTTCACTGCGCTCCCGGCAGCTGCAGTCACTGCCTGGTGGGAATTGTTTTTTCTCATTGTAATTCAATATTTGAGCCCGCGGATTTCGGAGGCACTGGGATCGCTGGTTTTACTGGCATTCTGTTCCCGGTGGAAATGCTGGCAGCGCAGCCATGCTGATAAAGACCTGATAGCATCAAGTTTGGGGTGTTCTTCACGTGGTTAGACCAGAAGGTGGCCACAGTTAGGCTGAAAATGGACTTTATTTGGTTCAGTAATACAGAAAGAGAATAAAGAGGAAGATGCAGGCTGAGAAGGAGGGTTGGAGAGATGGAGGATGGAGGATGGAGAGATGGAGGATGGAGGATGGAGGGATAGAGGGGTGGAGGATGGAGGATAGAGGGATGGAGGAAAGGAGGATGCAGGGATGGAGGATGCAGGGATGGAGGTGTGGAGGGATGGAGAGATGGAGGATGGAGGAATGGAGGAATGGAGGCATGGAGGTGTGGAGGGATGGAGAGATGGAGGATGCAGGGATGGAGGAATGGAAGGATGGAGGGATGGCAGGGTGGAAGGGTGGAGGATGGAGGATGAGGGATGGAGGGATGGAGTGAAGAAGGTCAGAGGGGAGAAGGTGGAGGCAAGGCTGGAAAGGAGGGTGGGGAGCGGAGCACGAGGCAGGATTTGGGGTCATGAAACCACCCTGCGAACAAGAGGTCCGAGGCAGCCATCAGCCGGGCTGGCAATAGAACTGGGGCAGGAGGTTGGATCGGTTTTGCAGCTCCAAGCCTGCCAAAATAAAACAATAACCTGAGTGTGTGTGTGTGTGTGTGTGTGTGTGTGTGTGTGCATGGCTGTGCACACGTGTGTGTTTGGCTTTATCCAAAAGCCCCCCCCCCTCCCCCCCCAAGGAGGGGCAATCGGCTGAGCAGGCTGGTGATGCTCATTGACGATCTGCGTGTGCATTTGTACATGTGTGTGTGCACACGTGTGTAGGGGTGGGGCTGTACAGGTGCCTGGGGCTGCACACACGTACATACTTGCATGGCCGTGTGTCTGTGTGTCCGCACGTGTATCTGTGCACCCAAGTGTGTATGCGCACAGAAATGAGTGTGCAAATGTCCACGCGCTTGTGTGTCTATGTAGGCATAAATATGCATGCAACAACACGCGAGTGCATGTGTTTACACGCGTGCAAGCACATGTGTGTCCATCCATGTGCAAGTACGTGCATGCATGTGTCTGTGTGTGCCTGTGTATCTGAGGGCACATCTGTACGCAGGGGGGTGTGTTTGTGTGGGCATGAGCGCCTCTGAGTATGCGTGCGTACGTTGCACATGTGTGTGAGCTGGTGTGCATGTGTCAACGTCCCTTCTTCTATTCCTCTTTGCACGTGAGTGCAATGCACATCTGTGCCGGTGAGTGTGAATATATTAGTGTGCGTAAGTGTGCACACATGTGTGTGCCTATGTGTGCATGAATCTGTGTGTGCAGGTCATTGTCCATGCACGTGTGTGAAGGTGTGTGGCTGTGTGCGTGTGTGTACATGCATGTGTGCATGTGTGTGCATACATGTGTGTGCATACATGTGCATACATTCGTGTGCATGTGCGTGCCCACATTTGTGCATATGTGTGTGCGTGTGTGTGTCTGCATGTCTGCATGTGTCTGTGTGTGTGCGTGCGCATGTCTCGTGTGTGCATTTGTGCACGTATGTGTGCATGTGTGCATGCAGGTGTGAGTGTACATGTGCATACATGTGCGCGCATGTGTGTGCGTATGTTCACGCGTGTGTGCAGCATGCATGTGTGTGCGCTTGCATATGCATGTTTGTGTGCAGTTGTGTGCACGGGTGATTGCACAGATGTGTGTGCATGCACACATGTGTGCATGTGTTTACATCCGTGTGCATGCTTGCACGCATGTGTGTGCACGTGTGTGAATGCGGGTGCATCCTTGTGACTGTGCATATGCACGTGTTTGTGCACGTGTCTGTACAGGTGCGTGTACATGCATGTGCCTGATGTGCGCATACGTGTGTGCATTCATGTGTGGACATGCATGCGCGTGCATATCTCCGTGCAGGTGTGTGTGCAAGTGTGAGTGTGCCTGTGCGTGTACACATATGTGAGTGTATGCATGTGTGAGCGTAATTTGTGCATGTGTGTTTGTGTATGTGCGTGTGTGTGCAAATGTGTGTACCTGTGTGAGTGCATTTGCACATGTACGTGTGCAGGTGTGTGTGCATGTTGAGTGGGGATGCGTGTGTGTGCGTGTATATGTGTGTGGACACATGTCTACACATGCTGGCATGCATTTGTATGCACGTGTGTATGTCTGCACACATGCAGCTGTGTGTGCTTGCGCACACATCTGTGCGCATGCCAGTGCATATGTGTGACTGTACACGTGTGTGCGTGTGTGTGCATCTGTATGCGGGGCCATGTATGTGACTGTACATGCGTATGCATGTGTGTGCATGTGTATGTTTGTGATTGTACATGTGTGTTCATGTGTGTGTATGCATGTGGGTGCATGTATGTGACTGTACATGTGTGTGCATATGCACGTGGGCACATGTGTGTGATTGTACATGTGTTGATGTGCGTGCATGTGCATGTATGCCCATGTGTGCAACTGTACATGTGTGTGCATACGAATGTGGGCACATGTGTGCAGTTGTACATGTGTGTGCACATGTGCGCGTATGCATGTGTGTGCATGTGCGTGACTGTACATGTGTGCACATATGTGTATATGCCTGTCAGTGCTTGTGTGTGATTGTGCGTGTGTGCATATGCATGTGGGCACGTGTGTGGTTGTACATGTGTGTGCACGTGGATGCATGTGTGTGACTGTACACGTGTGCGCATGTGTGTGCATGTGCATGCCTGTCGGTATGTATGTGTGGTTGTACATGTGTGCATATGCATGTGGCTGCATGTGTGCTTTTGTACACATGTGTATATGTGTGTGCATATGCATGTACGCCCATGTGTGCATTTGTACAGATGTGTGCATGTGTGTGCATATGCATGTGGATGCATGTATGTGGCTGTACGTGCGTGTACATGTCTGTGCATATGCACGTGGGTGCATATGTGTGACTGTACGTGTGTGCATGTGTGTGCATATGCTTGTGGGCCCATGTGTGCTGTTGTACATGTGTTCAAGTGTATGCATATGCATGTGTGTGATTGTACATGTGTGCGCACATGTATGCATATGCACGTGGGCACATGTATGTGACTGTACACGTGTGTGCATATGCACGTGGGCACATGTGTGTGATGATTGTACGTGTGTGTTCACTTGTGTGCATATGCACACAGGTGCATGTATGTGACCGTACATATGTGTGCGCGTGTGTGCATATGCACGTGGGAGCATGTGTGTGACTGTACACCTGTGCACGTGTGTGTATATGTATGTGGGTGCATGTGTGCGGTTGTACATATATGTGCATGTGTGTGTATATGCCTGTCAGTGCATGTGTGTGATTGTGCGTGTGCGCATATGCATGTGGGCAGATGCGTGTGGTTGTACATGTGTGTGCACGTGTGTGCATATGCATGTGGGTGCATGTGTGCAGCTGTATGCTTCTGCACGTGGGCACATGTATGTGACTGTACATGTGTGCATATGCACGTGGGCCCATATGTGTGGTTGTACATGCGTGTGCACGTGTGTGCATACCCATGTGTGCAGTTGTACATGCGTGTGCACGTGTGTGCATATGCATGTGGGCGCATGTACGTGACTGTACATGTCTGTGCATGCGTGTGCATATACATGCAGGCACACAGGTGCTGTTGTACATGTGTTCCTGTGTGTGCGTACCCATATGTGTGTGGTTGTACATGTGTGTGCACGTGTGTGTATATGCGTGTAGGTGCATGTGTGCAATTGTACGTGTGTGCACGTGTGTGCATATGCATGTGGGCGCATGTACGTGACTGTACATGTCTGTGCATGCGTGTGCATGTACGTGTGTTCCCGTGTGTGCGTACCCATACGTGTGGTTGTACACACGCACGTGTGTGACTGCGCAGACACGCACGAGCCTCTCCCACATGTGTGTGCAGGTGTGTGCTCACACGTGTGTGCCCCCCACACCCGGGGAGGGGGGGGGGAATCCCCGCCCCCTCCAAGCCCCGCCCCCTCCTGTGCGGCGGGGGGGCGTGGCCAGGCGGCTCCCCCCGCCCTCCCCGCCCCCCCCCCCTCCCCATCCCTGCGGCCGCGGGTGCGGTGCGGCGCGGAGCGGGTGCGCTCCTTGCGCGGGGGCCGCCATGGCCTGGCCCTGCATCACCCGCGCTTGCTGCATCGCCCGTTTCTGGAACCAGCTGGATAAAGCCGACATCGCCGTCCCTCTCGTCTTCACCAAATACTCCGAGGCCACCGAGCATCCCACCGCCCCCGCGCCTCCCCCGCGCCCCGCCGCCCCCATCGAGACCCAGCCCGCTGGCGATGGAGGGGGGGAACCCGTTCCCGGTCCTACCCGACCCGGGCCGGTCCCCCATTCCTCTCCCCCGGCCGATTCGGTGATGCGACACGATTACAAACCCTGGAAGGTGCAGCGACCGGAGCCGAGCTGCAAACCCAAGAGCGAGTACCAGCCCTCGGATACTCCCTTCGAGAAGGAGACGCAGTACCAGAAGGATTTCCGTGCCTGGCCCATCCCCAAGAGGGGGGACCATCCCTGGATCCCCAAACCGGGACCATCCCCCGTCCTCGCCGTGGACCGCGGGTCTCCGGAGAAACCGGCTCAGGAGAAGCGACGGAAGGTGTTACCCGGTGCCGAAAAAAAAGAGGAAGACCCCGAGGTGGAGGATGAGCATCCCAAAGGGATGCGGGCCGGGGATGGGAGAGAGAAGGGTCGGAAGAAGGCGGAGGAGGCGGGCGGGCAGCCGCCGGAGGCGGGCAGGGGCAGGGCGGCCGCCGATGCTCTCAACAGGCAGATCAAGGAGGAGGTGGCGGCGGGGGTCAGCTCGTCCTACAGGTGAGACATCTCCCCCCCCTCCCCCCGACCCATCCCGACCCCCATCTCCTCGCCAGCCCTTCTCCGGTCCCCTCTTGCCCATCCCCGGGACACACATCCCACCCTGGGAGGTGGGTGACCCACTCTGGGAGGTGGGTGAATTCGGTTTTGAAGCATTTCGGGGGGGGGGGAGGGGGGAGGTTGCTGATGTCCTTCGTCTGTGTGTGTGTGTGTGTGTGTCCTTAAAATTCCCCACCTGAGTGGCATTGATGGGGTGTGGGTAGGTGCCGTGCGGGTAGTGAATCCACGGGTGTCCTTTATTCCAGGTGGGTTTGGAGCAGGTTTGGGTGTCCGCTCCCCCCCCCCCCCCGCCCTCTTCCTCACATCCCAAAATTCAGAGACACCCAGCACCGCCTTGGCTTTCCGCAGGGAGAGGTTTGTGTGGCTTCCCCGGGGATGTGCAAGTGGCCGCTGCTCCTTTCCAAGCGCATCCCTGAGAGCCCGGAAACCCGCCCGCCGTGCGACGAACCCGAAGGACCATCGTCCCCACCGCATCGCTGCATCCCGAAGGGTCCCACGTGCAAGTGGGGTACCCCACACGCGAGTGGGGTACCCCACGCGCAGGAGGGTCCCACGCAGCATCCCCAGGCCGGTAGCATCCCCAAGACAAAGCGTCCTAGGCCGCTTGGGTGGGGCAGCCTTGGGATGCTGCCATGTTTAACGCAGCGCGCCGGGGTCGGGGGGGGGATAATAGCACATCCCTCTGTCCCACGCCCCCATCATCCCCCCCCACCCCGGGGCTAAAAAGAGGTGCCCTGATTTCACCCTGGGAAGAGACCCCTGTTTGGGATTCGGAGCGCGAAACTCGTCACCGCGAGACGCTGTTGTTATTCCTCTCCGGGTGAAGGGGTTGGACGCGTTGGGAATGCGAAACAAAAGTGATGGGGCGGCTGCCCTGCACGTACGTTTGCAAGGAGGGGTTCGCCGCGATTGTGTTTTCCAGAGCTTTCTTTGGCAGGGCCCACCGCCGCTGAGGCCGGGGTGGGGGGAGCAAAGAGCAGAGCCCGGGTGTAGGGGGGGTTGTTGTAAGAAAAGTGTAATTGCAGCCTTTTTTGCTTCGCCCCGTACCCATGCCGAGGTGTTTATGCCTTTGAATGGTTGGTTTTCTTCCCTGGGGAGATTTAGAGGTGACACCCTGCCATCAAATTCACGCAGGTTTAACGTGAAGCTGGGTTTTGACTCCTGTCCCACGGGTGACTGCCTGGCACGGCAGAGCTGGCAGTCATCTCCTTGCCCGCGTCCGCGAGTAGGGAAACGGCTCAAGCAGTGAGATTTTGATTTTTGGTGTAGTTTGGCGTCGGCTCTTGCTCTTGCTGGAGATGCGAGCGATGCTGTGGGCTCAGGCGCATCCAGGTGTGACGGGGGTGGTCGGCTGAGACGTGAGAAAATGGCCAGGGGATTTTTGGGGGGTGTAGGAAAAGGGTTTTCCTGAAGTGACACGGTCCTTTCATCTGTTTTGGCCTGCTGTGATTTTTGACTCAGCTTTTTGTCTGATCGTCTTCCAAGGTCTGGACTCATGTCTAGGACTAAAGCAGAAAGCTGTCCTAGAGCTGGAGAGCTGTTGTGTGTTGCTCTCTGCCGCTGGCGCAAAGGATAATTAGACTTATTTACTTGCATATTTAAATGCAGATTGCTCACCCTCCCATCCTTCCATGTACCATCCTTCCATGTACCATCCTTCCATGTACCATCCTTCCATGTACCATCCTTCCGTGTCCAAAGGGGTGGGGTCAGCTCAGATGTTGAACTCAAGAGGAACTGGAAGGCTTCAGCCCTCCTTGTGTTGCTCCTCGTCTTTCAGGACACCCTTAGGGCTTCTTTTTCCTCTGTGGATCCTCTGCTGCTCTCCCACTTCCATGTTTTTTCTTCCTTGCAGCCTATTGCAAGAGAAGTGTTTGCTCTGATGCTCAGCCCTGGAACGTAAGCGCCTCTTCATTAATGCATAAGAGACGCTGTGGCTAATTGTTCTCATTTTCTGTTCAAATTAGGCATCTTTTAAGTGTTGTTTATTGTTTGGGTTCTTTTTAAAAGCCAAATTCTCCAAATGCTTATTACTATCAAGAACCTTGCTGCTCGTAGGAGCCCCTGCTGGGTGGGTTTTGAACATCTCCAACCTCATGGGCCACCCAGAAGCCAAAATTGACCTTTTGCTAGAGAGGAGCAAGGATGGCTAACGCAGGGCTTGTCCCCCGTGGCCTTGGATGGGCTTGTGCATGGGTGGAGGCTCCCCAGCAGCAGCGAGCCGGGGGAGATTTCTTTACAGTCCTCTGCCACCCCTGCGAATCAGCGTAATGTGATGCTCCAAGGCTGGGAAACAATTCCTCGGTGAAACCAAAGATCACACCAGTAATGGTTTTTAAAGTGGCTCAGTCCCCCTCAGTATTATTTCCAGGTGAGGGAACACAGCATGGGGTAGGGTAAGCAACTCGCCCAAGGTCATCAGGGCTAACGGGAGGAATTAACTTTTCTAACCTTTTAATGCCAAGACAAGTTAATATTCATAGAATCGTGGACTGGTTTAGGTTGGAAGGGACCTTCAAGATCATCTAGTTCCAACCCCCCTGCCATGGGCAGGGACACCTCCCACCAGCCCAGGTTTCTCCAAGCCCCGTCCAACCTGGCCTTGAACACCTCCAGGGATGGGCTTCCAGAGCCCGCCGTACCTGTGACCTCCTCCCAGGTCTGCCCAGACCTACAGAGAGGAGGCGATGGCCGGCGGTGATGGCCACGGATGGTGCGGGCTACTCCCAGCCTGAGGGCTGGATGATTTCTTTGCATGAGCCTTTGAGCCCAGAAGCCTTCAGCGAGGCCAGAACAGCAATGGCAGGGCTGTGAGTGTCTGCAAGAGACTTCCAGTGCCAAGACCCTACAGAATAAATAGGATTTGTTTATATTATTTATGTATATTATCCATAGTGTTTATATTTACATTGTTTATATTTTTGTATAATTATTAAATATTCACTTATATATAGGATTTAGTTATGTACTTATGCCCAAATAAATTCCCTTGGCAAACCAAGAGAAACAGTGGGAGGACATGCTCATTCCTAATGGTCTCCAAAAGTTAAATGACTGCTGGGGCAACATCTGGTTTGAAGCCATCGGTAGCAAGGAGGTTTGAAGGTGATCAGGATGGGCCCGTGTGAACCTCATCAGGTTCAAAAAGGCCAAGTGCAGGGTCCTGCACCTGGGTCGGGGCAACCCCTGGTACCCATACAGGCTGAGGATGAAGGGATGGAGAGCAGCCCTGAGGAGAAGGACCTGGGAGTGTTGGTGGGTGACAAGCTCAACACGAGCCGGCAATGTGCACTGGCAGCCCAGCGAGCCCCCGACATCCTGGGCTGCATCCCCCGCAGCGTGGCCAGCAGGGCGAGGGGAGGATTGTGCCCCTCTGCTGCTCTCTGCTCTGGGGAGACCCCCCCCAGTGCTGCCTCCAGCTCGGGGGCCTCAGCACAGGAGAGACATGGAGCTGGTGGAGCGGGGCCAGAGGAGGCCCCGGAGCTGCTGGGAGGGCTGGAGCCCCTCTGCTGGGAGGACAGGCTGGGAGAGGTGGGGGGGTTCAGCCTGGAGAAGAGAAGGCTCCAGGGCAACCTCAGAGCCCCTTCCAGTCCCTAAAGGGGCTTCAGGAAAACTGGGGAGGGACTTTTTACAAGGGCATGTAGGGATAGGACGAGGGGGAATGGCTTCAAACTGGAAGAGGGGAGATTTAGATTGGATATTAGGGAGAAATTCTTGACTGTGAGGGTGGTGAGCCCCTGGTGCAGGTTGCACAGAGCAGCTGTGGCTGCCCCATCCCTGAAGGTGTTCAAGGCCAGGATGGACGGGGCTTGGAGCAACCTGGTGTGGTGGGAGGTGTCCCTGCCCACAGCAGGGGGGGTTGACTAGATGTCCTTTATAGGTCTCTTCCAACCCAAACTATTCTATGATTCTCTGACAGCATCTGCCAGGGCATCGTTCTCCTGTTTGCTGTGACCGGATGTGGTTTGGTATCACACAGTTTCCAGCACCACAGTGCTTTTTGCCTCAGTTTCCCTCCCCAAAGCATGTTCTGCCCAAGCAGTGTTATAGGGGCAGGTTGCATCTCCCTTCACCCCCCTCTTCTCTGCAGTCCTGCTTCTTCTGGACGCCAGTAGACCCTGAGGGACAAAGTAAGGACCAGGGCATCCTTCAGCAGCTGGGAAAACTAGGTTTATGTGGCTGATCTGAATTTTAGATAGGGGTCAGGACCCAGCCTGGGGGTGCTTTACACCTGTTGCTGCCAGATGGAGCCCTTGCTTGTTTGATGATCTGGTGTCGTGTAGGAGGATCTGGTGGCATCATTGAGGGCTTTACCCATATTTGGTCCTGATGAGCCCAGTACTCAGGGTCTTGGGAGGGGATTTTGCCCTCTTAACTCCTGGAAGGGATGGGCAGAGCTCTTCTCCCTGCCGCACTGAAGGATGGAGGGGGACGGAGGGGGTTGGGGTTGACCCTGGGGGTCTGGGGCCAGAGAGAGGAGGTGATGAAATGCACAGACCATGGCATTACCTGGTGGAAGTGGAACAATTAGAATTGGCAAAGATACAAGGAGGAATGAATGCTTTCCATTTTTGTTTGAAAAGGATGGAAAAATGTTAGTTAGGTGTTTCCTGGGTGGATTTTTTCCTTCTTCTTCTTTGTCTTGCATTCTTCTTTTGTTACCTTTTTTTCCCTGAAGAAAAAAAGATATAAAAGGGGAAATTTCACCCCTTTTCCAGAGTGTCGAAATGAGTAGTAAGGCAATGAATTTTCCCCAGAGAAGTAATATTGTGAAACCTAGTTTTGAAGTCCTTCCCCAAAAAGTCATTTTTATTTTTTTTTTTACCAAAGCAATTATTATTTTTCCCCCACACACCAATTTCCTTTCTGATCAGAGGAAACAAAGCAAGAAAGGCTTCAATGGAAAATTTTGGACTCTGCCTCTAGTATTAATGAATTGCCTGTTGCTAATGTTCTGTCATTCATCTCAAGCCCTGGAGGTACTAAAGATGTGGAGCAAATGAGGATTTGTAGTAGCTATAGAGATGAATGAGTCAGTGCTGGAGACTCGCTGTGTATTTTTCTGAGATATAGAGGAGGTAATTTAGGGAGGGATGTCCACGTAGGAGGGCTGGAGCAAGCTACACCAGGGCAGAGAATTCATACTCCATCATTATAGTTGGGGAAATGTAGGGCTGGAAGGATGTCCCAAGATCAGCTGGTCCACATCCCATTTCTAGGGAAGGGGATGATATATCTAGACCACAACAGATTGATTTTATCTAACCTGTTCTTGAAAATCTCCAGTGGGGGACATATCTCACCTTGTTGAGACACCCGGTAACACTGCTCATACTGTCGGATCTGCCAGACTTGGTAGAAAATTTTCCATTGCCTTCTGAAATTTTGCACCATATCCATACTCTGGGTCTGTATTAGTAAATTAAACAGTTCCAGGGCACGTTCATAGGCATGGGGACACGACAATCTACACTCTTCGGTTGTTGAAACAGTCTGGGTTTGAGAGCGGGTACAAGCCAAGAACTGATCCCCACAAGCAGTTTGGGTGCAACCACCTTGTTTTGGGGTTTAAAGGGGTTTCATACTGTGAGTGAGGGCTGTCCCAGACTCCGGTGCCAAAGAACATTCCTGGACAGATTTCATTTCCCAGTGCTCTTTCAGCTACGAACTCCCAATTTGGATGAGAGTGTCGTTAAAGTAACCCAGGTAGGCAAATGGATCCAGTTTTGCTCTCAGCTGGAAGGGAAGGGGCAGGATGTTTTCTTCCATCCAGAAAAGGCTGTTCAAAGAGATGTTTGGCAGCTTTGGCTAAGGCTGAGCTCTGGCTCAGCAGTTACTTGATACGTACCTTTAGCAGCAGGAGGAGACACGATGTCTGCTGACACCGCAAGGACCGGTTGTATGAGTATGTGGTAACCACGCATGGAAGAAGCCCTTGTGTTTACTAAGGCACAAAGAGGATGGAGATGGATGATGCAGGCAGGCAGCTAACCTGCCACGTCTGCGTCTTCACCTCCTCTAGGTATAGTCCACCAGCTGAGAAAGGCTCTTGGTAGTATCTCCAAGTTGGACTATTTGCCAGCATATTCCCTGCAGTCACATTAAGGTGGACAGTATCCAGCCCCAAAAGCCAACTGGGAGCTGCTCTGAAGCGTAGGCAATACTGAATTTGGCTGCTTTGACTGTGCGTGAGGTGGAACTGAGCTATACGTGCTGTAGGACGGGGTTGAGCAGGAGGAAGATGTGGAGGTGGCATTGAGGTGATGGAGTCAATGTACTTGAGCAATTTTTCCTCTGCACCCCTTCAGCTGTGTCACCTCAGCAGGGACCTTTAGGCACACAGGACTGGATGGGACCCTCTGAACCAGTAAGCCCAATTATTTAGTTTGTTATTTGGTCTTTGCGAGTGACACCCAAAGCTCTGTTTCAGAAATAGGGAATTTTTGGTTGCATGATGCCAGCTGGAAGGGTGTGCCAAGTCCTCAGCCTCTGATGGTTTGCAACCGTCATCTCATTTCCAGTCTCAGTCAATGGACAGGTTATAGTTTGCTGGTTTGTTGGCATTGGGTTATTTAGTGCTTTTCTCCTATCTGGAGGCCACTGCTCAGTGCCTCTAAGTACAGTATCTACATTGTTTGGCTCTGTAGTTTTTAGGGTTTTAGTCTTTTTTTATTCCCTGTATCAACCATTTCTCTCTAGCTCTTCCTAGATGGAATCACTCTTTCTTAAACACAGATGCAGAGTGTTGCCCTTTGGAGATGAGATCCCCATCTCTACTGAGACTCCCATGTCCTGCTTGTGAGCATCACAGATGCATCGTGAATCCCTCGCTCACCCTTTCTTAACCGGGACCTCCATGTCGTTCTCCTTCTTAGGCAGTTCCAGCCTTGAATCTCCCATCCCATAGCAAAAAATCCCGGTGATTAGTACCAAGCCTAGAATTCAGTACTAATAATTTTCATCCCATTTCGAACACGGCAGTCAAGGTCAATCCCTTTCTTCCTCTGTGATGTCCCCATCCTCCTCCGTATTGGTGCTGCCTACAACGTTGTGTCATCAGGAGGTCTCATCAGCGTTGCCCTACTTTTGTGTGCCAAAGTCAACCTTAAAAATGTTAAACCCTGCTAACCTCCTTCCAGGCTGCAGCTCAGCCTTCCAACACCCACCATTGTCATTTCCCTTGCCCAGTTTCCCGTTACGCTGATGTTCATGTTCACTGGCTTAATTAATGATTTCCTGCGTGGCCCTGTATCAAATGCTTTACTGAAACCAGATAGATTTTGTCATTTCTTTGTCTGCTAAGTCAGTTATGGTATCAAAGGACATGTCAGACATCTCTCCTTCTCCCCTCCCAGTTGCTGCCGTGTCTGTTTAGACCACCAGCTTCTCCTGGATACAGGAGAAGATGCTGTAGAGCAGACCCCACTTTCACTTGGCAGCTTCAAGCTACCGCTGTAACACAAACAATAAATAAAGAGAGGAGGAGAGGGATCAGCTAATTTAGACAGCAGGACTTTCCCTGTCCTTCCTTTGCCAAATAAATCACGAAGATCCGTTGTAAATTTGTCTTCTCTCACATTTAGAGCGCGACCTTTGCTTTTCCTGTCTCCTACCGGCTGAACAAGCCTTCACTTTCTAAGTACTTCTGCACTCTATCCTACATCAATCTTGCTTTTCTTTGGTCTTAGCGGAATGTATTCATAGCGCTAATGCTGACATCTGCAAGTAAACCTGGCCGCGCCGGGGCGAGAGCACGGCTAGCATGACCATCAGCCCTGGCCAGCAAGGGAAAGGCAGTTTTAGGGAAGTTTTACAGGATGGAAGTTTTATTTCTCTTGATTGATAACCCAGCATTCTGCATATCCTTCCAGTGTCCGTTATATTTAGATATATATATTTGTGTATACATACACACATATGCACATACACAAACCAAGCTGTTCGCCAAGCTTTAACCTCCAGCTCATCGCTCCTCCCCAAGTCCGACGGTGCGGGTGTTATATAGCGAACACATTTTGCTTTCTATTAATAACTCCTTTTGCTCGAACGGTGCCTTCACCTGAAGGGACCCCGCAGCACTTTACGAACCCGGTGTGCATACAGAGAGAGAAACTCCTGATGCTTTGGGGGCCCGGCTGCAAGCCGTGCTCTTGAGACAACAAAACAGGGTGTTTTGGTGCTAGGAAGGTGGAGAAGCTGCTATTTATTTTTTATTTTATTTTATTTTTTTAATTTTTAATTTTTTTAATGTTTTAATTTTTAACTTATTTGTTTTGTTTTGTTTTGGTGGAGCTATAATTCGGTTTTGCCAAGCAGGATTAATTGGAGGGACGGTCTCAGGTTGATGGGTGGGTTGTCTGAAATGACGTGCTGCTCACACCTGGCAAGAAGGTGGCTGGCTCCAGCGGTAAAAATCACTTCAGCCCCTGTAACACAAGCAGAATTACCCCGGGGTTGAGGATACGACCCTTGGGCCCCTGCCCATGAGGATGCCTGCGGCACAAAAACACACCTTGAAGAGGGGAATTTAACCAGTGGTCCAAGGGGAGCAGCTTGGTTCAGAAAGCACTTGACACCTCTGTGTGGTGGAGCAGGGAGGCAAATATTCCTGCTTCCCAGCCCGCCCGGGATGTGCGGTTGGGGATAGTGCAAAACGAGGAGGTGATGAGCGACGTGGCCCCGTGCAGGGACGGGCTGGCATTGGGGTATGGCGTCCCCAGCCTCCCCATCCCTCTCCATCGGCAGGGACTCACCACCGTAGCCCCTCTTCCAGGCTGCAATCCAGGAACACAAAGTAATATCCCCAGGGCGGGGATTTTTATTTGTCATTTCTGTCATCATGAAAGCATCTCCCAGCTTGTCCTTGCTGCCAGCAGATTTGTAGAACCTCGCTGTTTGGCAGGTGTGTGGTTGCTTAACGCCGGGCTTTACATTTGTCTGGTTTTAACATGAAAAATACCACCCCAGAGCTGTAAAATTAACCATTTCGGCATCGGTTACTCCATCTCCACTGTAGGGGCGAGGAGATCCAGGCTGTGGTGAGCCGCGGACGGGCTGCCGGCAGCCCCGCGTCCATCCGTAGGATTCCCACTGACCGCAGTCAGCTTTTCTCCTGCACGGCAACGTCCTCCCCATGTCAATTAGCTCTCACGCCGGTTTTTAGCCACCCAACCTTGCAGGTGCCATCTTGGGAAATGGCCAGAGATTTCTCGCTGAAATACTTCGCAAGGTCACCAGTGCCCGGCTGACGTTGCTTGGCTGCTGCTTTTCTTGTTCTTTAAAAGGGTTGAAGGTACGTGGGGCCCTGCGGGGGCTCTGCTGCTTACCTAGCTCAGAAGAGGAATAAAAATGTAGGTTTTTAAAGAAAACAGTGGCCTTTTGGAGTGTAGCTATATATTAATCGTGAAGGGCAAGGTTATTCTGCTGGTAGAAATCAATAGGGTTATTATTTAATCAATAGGTCGGTACTGGGGCCTGTACTGTTCAACATCTTTGTCGGTGACATGGACAGTGGGGTTGAATGCACCCTCAGCAAGTTTGCCGATGATACCAAGCTGTTTGGTGAGGTAGACACGCTGGAGGGGAGGGATGCCATCCAGAGGGACCTGGACAGGCTGGAGAGGTGGACCTAAGCCAACCTCATGCAGTTCAACAAGGCCAAGTGCAAGGTCCTACATCTGGGTCGGGAAAATCCCAAGCACAAATCCAGGCTGGGCAGGGAATGGCTGGAGAGCAGCCCTGAGGAGAAGGACCTGGGGGTGCTGATTGACGAGAAGCTCAACATGAGCCAGCAGTGTGCGATCGCAGCCCAGAAGGCCAACCGTATCCTGGGCTGCATCAGAAGAAGTGTGGCCAGCAGGGCGAGGGGGGGATTCTGGCCCTCTACCCCACTCTTGTGAGACCCCACCTGGAGTACTGCATCCAGCTCTGGAGTCCCCAACAGAAGAAGGACATGGACCTGCTGGAGCGTGTCCAGAGGAGAGTCATGAGGATCATCCGAGGGCCGGAGCACCTCTCCTATGAGGAGAGGCTGAGCGAGTTGGGGCTGTTCAGCCTGGAGAAGAGGGGGAGGGTCTACAGGAGAACTGGGGAAGGACGTTTTACTCGAGCATGTAGCGATAGGACGAGGGGGGATGGCTTTAAACTGGAAGAGGGCAGGTTCAGATTGAACATTAGGAAGAAGTTTTTCCCTGTGAGGGTGGTGAGGCACTGGAACAGGTTGCCCAGAGAGGTTGTTGAGGCTCCATCCCTGGAGGTGTTCAAGGCCAGGCTGGACGTGTCCTTGGGCAACCTGATCTAGTGGGAGGTGTCTCTGTCTATGGCAGGGGGGTTGGAACTCGATGATCTTCAAAGTCCCTTCCAACCAAAACCATTCTATGATTCTATGATTACCAAGAGTGCCGGCGTTGGCACTGGGGTCTTAACTTAGCCCAAAGCCCAGATCGGATCTCCTGTCTTTCCCCAAAGCTATGCAGGACCAGTGTTGCCTCTTGCAGCATCCCCGCTCTCCTGTAAGATTAAAAGCTTGTGGCCTGGGGTTGATGTCTCAGATGTCCTTTTCCATGCTCATCCGATTCTTGCTCCCCTTGCACAAGACGTAAACGATATGGTTGTTGTGGAACTCGTGTGTGTAAGGGCTAGCTGTTAATTAAATTATGCTTATGTGAAATTATTAGGTGAATTAGTTAATGTTTTCACAGAATGACAGAATGCTTTGTGTTGGAAGGGACCTTGAAGATCATCTAGTTCCAACCCCCCTGCCATAGACAGAGACACCTCCCACCAGCCCAGGTTGCTCCAAGCCCCGTCCAACCTGGCCTTGAACACCTCCAGGGATGGGGCCTCAACAACTTCTCTGGGCAACCTGGGCCAGTGTCTCACCACCCTCACAGTGAAAAATTTCTTCCTAATGTCTAATCTAAATCTACCTTCTCCCAGTTTGAAGCCATTCCCCCTCCACTTTGTCCTTTTTCTCCTGATTCTTTCCCATTAAGTCAGCTACAGAAGGTGTCACGGCCACACAGGTAGGAGGGAAGATGGGCATATAGCTCATCTCCTGAAGAAGGGCATCCAATCTATTTCTTCCAAAGCAAAGATGAGCGGGCATCTTAGAAAGCATATATTTATGGGGAGCTGGACAGTTTGGGATTTCCAGAAATCCAGTTAGACCAGCTAAAAACTTGGTTTTGAGAAGGTTGGAGTTGGCCAGGCCAGTGAGTTGCAGTAAAGAAACCTCAGTTTTGTGTCTTTGTGCTGGGTGAATGGCAAGGGGGGAGGTTATCCAGATGTAGGAGGAGGAAATCCTTTGGGATCAGCCTTGATTGCTGAGCTTCAGGCTTCCTCCCACATTTCTTGAACATAGGAAGTTCCATCTGAACATGAGGAGGAACTTCTTGCCTTTGAGGGCGGCAGAGCACTGGCACAGGCTGCCCAGAGAGGTGGGGGAGTCTCCCACTCTGGAGCCATTCCAAACCCGCCTGGATGTGTCCTGTGCCACTGCTGTAGGTGCCCCTGCTCTGGCAGGGGGTGGGACTGGGTGATCTCCAGAGGTCCCTTCCGACCCTCACCATTCTGGGATTCTGGGATTCTGTGATTCCCTTTGCCTTTCACCTTGAAGGAGGCTGCGCATCTGCTCTTGGGCAGGCAGCTTTGCCTAAAAGAAATCAGTGCATCACATTCTGATGGGTGGGAAACACAGGTGGGGCCATCAAGCCTGACTGGTCCCATTCCCAGATTTGGGCAGCAGTGTGGCTGATGGTTGGTTTATTGGCTGAGACCTTCAAGGAGAAGCTGCAGGTGCCCTCAGGGTGCCGTTCTGCTGCAAAGGAGGGGGTCCCTTTCCCTCCTCATGTCCACTCTGACTGTGGAGTTCCATCAAGCTGAGCCCCATCAGGAGGCTGAAAGGATGCTCGGCGTCCTGCAAACTCTTTTGCAGTCTGAGCCACATTTTACCGCCAGTGCAACAGAGCAAACTATTGGAGTTCCTAAAACTAAGGGGAAAATATGATGCAAAGGTGTGATTTTTCCGCTTTGCTGGATTGGTGGAGGCCGGCATGTTGGGTTGCAGATCAGGACTTCAACCATGCTTTGTGCTTTCATTGTTCGGATATAAAATGGATGCGCGGAAGGTCTGAGATGGGGGAAGAAGATCAGAGGTTGCAAGTGCGCCATCCTGTGAAGGTGTGGAAAGCCCTGGCTTGGGTTTGCATGGGGCTGATGTGCCATGGCTGGGTGACAGCCTCCCACTGGCTACCCCATGCATCGACGGGGGGACGAACGCGCCGGTCCCAGCTGAGCGTCAGAGCTTTCCGCGGTGTCAGCCAGTAGCTATGGCAACTCTGGTGGAGGATTCCCGGAGAGGGATGTGTTGGCAAGCAGCCTGGTGGAGGGAGGACGCAGGGAAAAACCACGTGTCCCCTCCGGGGAGCTGGGATGGGCTTCGGCAGCACCGCCGAGCAGAGAGACGGGGAGATGCTGTCATTGAAAGTCGCAGTGCTTTTTCCTCCGTTGGTGGGGTTAAAAGCGCTCTGGCAGTGTTGGATGGAGTGCTGCGGCATTGCAGCGGTGTTGGAGCAAAGCTCGGTGCAGGGTGCTATAAGGGGAGAGGTGATTTTGTTGTTGTCTGATGGAAATGCTCCCACGGCTCTGCATAACCCACAAGGCTGGAGGGGTCTGCTGCGTTCAGCCCATCTGATTTCTGGGATGACATAGAACAGCTTATTTCAGCCATCGATTGGCTGTAGCATCTCCAGAAAGCCAGCCGGCTTTCAGAGGAGGTGCAAAGGTCCATGGCTTGATCCTGCCCCGGAGCACGGGCTGAATTGGATGTTTTTTGAGGTCATCCCCAGCCCTGTTTGCCATGATTCCCCTTCTTCCTTGTGCTGGGGCTGCTCATTAATGTGCTAATCCCTGTCCACAGAGGAAAGGTCAGGTTGGACGAGGCTCTGAGCAACCTGATCTAGGTGAAGATGTCCCTCCTTATTGCTGGGGAGGTTGGACTAGATGGCCTTTAAAGGTCCCTTCCCACCCAAACCATTCTGTGATTCTATGATTCTATGAAAAAGAGCTTTCTCCTTTATGAGCAGTTGTGATATGTCTCTCCCTGGCCCCTCTGAGGGCTGGAAACGCTCAGAAAACACAGACACATCTGTTGGCTTAGAGGATGCGTTTCTGGTTGGGATTCTGCTGGTACCTCTAGTCACATCTGAAACCTTGGCAGCACTTTCGGTCAGCTTTTGCAAAGCCTGGCTCCTGGAGTTAAGGGGTTATGGGAGGTCCTCAGCTTCATCTCGACCAAGGATCTTGCAGGGTGTGTGATGTGCACAGCTGATAGTGAACAACTGGAAGATGTTTCTTTAAACTCGACGTGTCATTGCTGTCATTTGCAGCCAGGTACATCTGTCCAGCCCTTCCTATCTCAATTTTTGGTCTTCCAGTGGTTCTTCAGGCACGTCCAGTTGTCTTTCAGTAGTGACATACACATCACCATCTTTTTCACACCCTTTTGGGGAGGTGCTCCCAGAAGTTAATGCTGGTGTCTAGAAACCAGGGTTTTGACCACCTGATGTTTGAAACTGAAATTGGGTGTCAGACTGGATGATGTGTGAAACTGGAAAGGAGTGAGGATGTGGTGCTTTCACATGAGACTTTTGACACGATGCAAACTAGGGGGAAACAGAGGCTTGTATTGTCATTATGGCATGGAAAGAGGAAGGACGTCTGAAGGTGGTATGCAGCTGCACAGGCCACTTTCATAGCCTCTTTGCTATGTCGGGGGGAGCTATAAGCACTGAAATACATATAGAGGATTTATTTTATTTTAAGGTTTCAAAATGCCTGCAAACAACTCTGATTTAACCTGGTCCCTGTTCTGGATTTCAGCAGACACCATGTTCCAGCCCACATGGATACTGCTCGGTGCAAGACCAGAGTCTGGTAGTGTCCAGGTTTGGGGCTCTGCTCTTGGTATAGAAGCTGCATGGATGTGTTATGTAGAAGGTGAAACATGGGGAATCACCGTGACCCCAATCACTGTGTGCACTCCATCCCTCTGCTGCAATGGAAGATGTGGAGACGTCCCTTGGGAAGCTGCAGAAGTGCTGCAGATGTGGTCAAAGCTTCTGCGGGGACAAATGTACACGGCTCAATGCCCCACAGGGCAAAAGAAGAGCTATCACATTACGCCAGGGGAGGTTTAGATTGGATATTAGGAAAAAGTTCTTCACAGAAAGGGTTATCAACCATTGGAAGAGGCTGCCCAGGGAAGTGGTGGAGTCGCCATCCCTGGAGGTATTTAAAAGACGGGCAGAAGTGGTGCTGAGAGACATGGTTTAGTGGTGGTTTTGGCAGTGTGAGGTTGATGGTTGGACTCGACGATCTTAAAGGTCCTTTCCAACCGTAATGATTCTATGATTCTATTGTGCTGCAACTGCATGGCTTGAAGCACGCCCAGGTGATCATATACTCGCGAAATATAATATTTAATATAATATTTAATATATTCATTAATGACCTGGATGAGGGGACAGAGTGTATCCTCAGCAAGTTTGCTGATGATACCAAACTGGGTGGGGTGGCTGACACCCCAGAGGGCCGTGCTGTCATCCAGCATGACCTGGACAGACTGGAGAGCTGGGCAGAGAAGAACATAATGAGGTTCAACAAAACCAAGTGCAAGGTCCTGCACCTGGGGAGGAAGAATGCTAGGCACCAGTACAGGTTAGGGGCGGACCTGCTGGGAAGTAGCTTGGAGGAGAAGGATCTGGGGGTTGTGGTAGACAGTAAATTATCCATGGCCCAGCAATGTGCCCTTGTCGCCAAAAAGGCCAATGGAATCCTGGGCTGCATAGGGAAGAGTGTGGCCAGTAGGTCGAGGGAGGTCATTCTCCCCCTCTACTCTGCACTGGTGAGGCCACAACTGGAATACTGTGTCCAGTTTTGGGCTCCCCAGTTCAAGAGGGACAGGGAACTGCTGGAGGGAGTCCAGCGAAGGGCAACTAAGATGATTAAGGGATCGGACCATCTGCCTTATGAGGAAAGGCTGAGAGAGCTGGGACTCTTTAGCCTGGAGAAGAGAAGGCTGAGGGGAGACCTTATTATGGCATACAAGTATCTAAAGGGTGGGTTGAAGGAGGATGGAGCCAGGCTCTTTTCATTGGTTCCCAGTGACAGGACGAGGGGCAATGGGCACAAGTTAGAACACAGGAAGTTCCGTTCAAATACACGGAAACAGTTCTTTACGGTGAGGGTGACAGAGCACTGGCACAGGCTGCCCAGGGAGGTGGTGGAGTCCCCTTCTCTGGAGATTTTCAAGACCTGCCTGGATGCAGTCCTGAGTGATGTGCTCTGGGCAATCCTGCTTTGGCCAGGGAGTTGGACTAGATGATCTCTAGAGATCCCTTCCAACTCTGAAAATTCTGTGATTCTGTGATTCTGTGAAATATGATATTGTAGGAAATTAGTATATAATATTCAGTGTAAGACCATATGGAAGAAAATATCTCTTTAGAAGTATATAAATAAGTGGATTCTCCCCCTTTCTTTCATAGATTTCATTCATTTAGATTCACCCCATACTCACAGGTACCAAGATGTCCATGTCCAGGTGGTCTCGCCGGGATCACTGGTGGGCAGCGCATGGGCTAAGGGACACCAGCTTTCGAGTTCTCATTTCACCTCCTGCATTTTTCTCGGCTGATGACTACAAACTCGTTTTTGGACAGATCTTTTGTATTGCTTAGTGGTTACTGATCTCTGCATCATCCTTGGTAGCCCATTGATAGGACTCTTCAGAGCTCTAGAGACATCTCCCAAGAGCTTGATCTAAATCTCAGTGAAGTCAATGAAAAAAAAAACAAAAAAACAAAACAATACTCAGCTTGGAGTGTGGATCTATTTCTGCACAAACATCACAGTTTCAGCTAGCAATACTACTCAGCTGCTGCATCACATGGACGCAGCATTGCTGGGTCGGAGAAGAACTGAGGTCTGCTCAAGCTCACAGCACGGTGGAGAGAAGGAGCTGTCTCATTCCTTCTGTATAGGACACAACCTGCCTTAAATATCCCACGATATTTATCCCGCAATTTAAATTTACCGTGCTACTTTCCTGATGTAGTTGTAACTGATACCTTATTGCAGTTAAGAGACTTTTAAGGGCAGAAAGTGTCGTGAGGACCATCCCATCTGAGTGCCTGTGCAGTGCTGTATTTCATCCATGTAATCTTGTCCTGTAAACAAGTCCTTCACTTGTGTTTGGCTAAATCATTTTGCATGCTGGAATTGGAATTCTAAGAGATCTTGACATATTGGAGAAATAGCCTCAAATAAATAAGAAGCGGTTCAGGAGAGGTGAGGGCAGGGTATGACATAGAGGTAGGAATCATCAGTGGTACCACTGCAGACGGAACAGCTGGTGCAGGAGCAATTCTGCAGTGAATCACAAATCACGTGTCAGTAATGTAATTGCGGTGAAAAAAAAAGAAAATCAACCAACAAAACCACTCAAAAAAAATTAAAAAAATACTTTTGGGTGAGTAATGTACTGAGATATACGTAGAGGAATTTGACATGTAAGATGTGACATCCTTCCACATTCGTAAAGCCTCAGGTAGACTCTTTTGATCAGGTTTTGGCTTTATACTTCAATTTAGCTGCGGACCAGAGAAAGTCCTGAGGACACCCATTAGAGAGGTCAGGAGCGCAGAAGGCATGGTCACTGCAGAGAGCTGGAAAGTATTGAATGGTTTTGGACAGAGAACAGAGTGCCATGGAAAAGTGGATAATTGTCTTTGCATATATGAAATATAATGGTCCATTGGGATATTCGAACCTGCTGTAGTCACAGTCGAGAGGAGCAAAACTTGGACGTCGAGAGTTAAAAATGTACTAAGTGCTTTGCTGGAGCAAGTCCGAGGGATATTGTGCATCTCTGGAGATGCCAGCAGGATTTCTCCACAGTCCCTCTCTTTGAAACGAGCTAAAAAATAAGTCATTACTATTCATTCCCCACATTGATTTTCTGTCTGCAGTGACCTTGGTGCTGCTTGCTATTCTTTATGCTCCCCAGGGCACAGGTTGGATCAAGCAATTATGGTTTTAATAAAAGGTGCCTGGGTGTATGCGTGATGACATTTGATTCATCTTATCTTGATGGCTTCTGCTGATCCTTAATCATTACCCCGCTGCCCTCCCTGCTCCCTGCCATGCTCCCAGTCCTTTATCCCATGTTGGGGTCCGGCTATTGGGAGTCTGATCCCATAGCGGACGTCGTGTGTCTTTGCGACCAAGACCCAATAACCCGTTAGTGGGCTCACAGCCTGCTAACGCGCGTGCAGAGTTGGTGACTTGAAGTCAAAAGCATCATTGCTTGAAGGCAGAGGTTAACATGGGACCGCTGACCCCGCCCCACCTGTCTGAAAACCACCGCATGGGGAGAGCTTCCCTGGACAGGAGAGCAGGTTCCACGTGGGTATCGCTGAGACGGATGGAAAAAGGCCTATAATTGGGGGAAGCATCAGGATTTGATCCCACAGAGCAGAGGGAGCATCGAGCGTGGCCAAGAATCGCCCCTTTTATCTGCTTTATCTTTGCTCTCAGTGGAGAAAACCCAACGTGACAGCTTCAAGGCAATCATTTTCCCCCACCCTCCTTCGGGTAGATTTTTCTCTTGGCTGGAATGTTAGTTATTTTTTTGTGATGCAATATTTAATTATTACTTAATATAAACATTTTATGAACTGTTACAAGGGGTGAATTATTTATGGGAGGGGAAGGAGTGCTTTTTCTGAGCCTTTCTGCTCTGTCGGTTGCAATAAATATCAATCTAGGAGTGTGTTTAAAACATGCATGCTCTGCCTGGGAGACAAGAGCAGTGCCTTCTTCTCTCGTCTCATCCCTCAATTAAGTACCTGCTTAATACATTTGTCCCTAGCATGTTTTATTTCTCAGTGAAGCTTGGAACAGCTCCAAAAGAAGAAGTATTTGCGGATTGCCTCATTTCCAAATGCTTATTATTTACCCGGTAGATACAAACAGCTCAGAGAGGCTGTAAACATTTGCTGTGCGCACAGAAGCGCTTATTAATAACAAATCCTCCCTCCAGTTCTTTGCAATAGACTTATAAAACTGGTGCTTTTAATTTTTAGTCCCCAAATTTACTGCATGGGAGGTGTGTTGTTTTTTTTTGTTTGTTTTTTTGTTTTTTTGTTTGTTTGTTTTGTTTTGTTTTTTTTTTTTTTTGCTTTTGGAAAGGGATTGCAGTGCACACCTTTGTGTGCTGGCAGCTGGGTGTGGGTTTTGGCAGGTAGGTCGTGATTGTAGATGTTTGCAGAGAGCGTGCAGTGACGGGGGTATTTATATTCACTCCTACATTAACAGTATCCTTCTTGGGAATCATGGAGTCATTGAATCATAGAATGGTTAGAGTTGGAAGAGGCGTTAAAGACCATCTCGTTCCAACCCCCCTGCCATGGGCAGGGACACCTCCCACCACACCAGGTTGCTCCAAGTCCTGTCCAAACTGGCCTTGAACACCTCCAGGGATGGGGCAGCCACAGCTTCTCTGGGCAATCTGTGCCAGGGGCTCACCACCCTCACAGTCAACAATTTCTTCCTCATATCTCATCTCAATCTCCCTTCTTCCAGTTTGAAGCCATTCCCCCTCATCCTATCACTACTCGTAAAAAGTCCTTCCCGAGCTCTCCTGTAGGCCCCCTTCAGATGCTGGAAAGGGCTCTAAGGTCTCCCCGGAGCCTTCTCTTCTCCAGGCTGAACCCCCCCAACTCTCCCAGCCTGTCCTCCCAGCAGAGGGGCTCCAGCCCTCCCAGCAGCTCCTGGGCCTCCTCTGGCCCCGCTCCACCAGCTCCATGTCTCTCCTGTGCTGAGGCCCCCGAGCTGGAGGAAGCACTGGGGGGGGTCTCCGCAGAGCAGAGCGCAGCAGAGGGGCACAATCCCCCCCTCGCCCTGCTGGCCACACTGCTGGGGATGCAGCCCGGGGTGCTGGGGGCTTGCTGGGCTGCCAGCACACGTTGCCATCTCATCTTGAGCTTGTCATCCACCAACACCCCCAAGTCCCTCTCCTCAGGGCTGCTCTCCATCCATTCTCTGCCCAGCCTGGATTTGTGCTTCCATGACCCAGACTTTTTTTTAGGGCTATTTACCACCCCATTATGATGGCCCTGTCCTCTGGACCAGGTGCCTCTGGACACACAAGCATCGGTGCAGCACCGTGTCAAAGCAAGCCACCCATTTGCCACCTCCTCCAAATGCTCTAGGCTGGGTCTGGAGGTGCTGGAAGACCCCAGGATGTCAGACCGCTGGGGCACAACATCCCATCAACTTCCAAAAACCACGTCGATGCAAGATGCTCCCGAAAATGGGAACAGTCTCTGAGTCTCCCAGGTTTTTGGGGGGTTTGTCCCAGCCTGTGCAGCTCCTCAGGCTTTGTTTGCTGCACACAGCATTTCTAAATCCCCTTTGCTGGCACAGGCGGACTTGCACATGCCCTGGGATTTTCTTTCGTCTCTTCTTGGTTTTAGCTCCCCAGTGCGCGTTACGCACAGGCTCTTCACGTCTGGAAACTGAAAACCAAGTCGCTGCTTCACTTTTTCCTCCAAAGGGAGCAAATCCTACATTTTGCATGCTGCTTATTGCTGAGTACCATTCCTCTCGTTTCCAGAGACTCTGATTTCAGGGCTCCTTTCGGCTTCACATGTCTCCTTCGGAGCAGAGCATCCACCTTGGTATCACAGGGCTGTCAATCACACGCGTGTGAGCGGTGTGTTTCCCCGATGGTTTCGTTGTGCTCAGAGCGATGCTTTTGATCAAACACAGAGAGAGGGTTCTGAACATGAGCACCTTTGATGTAAAGACACAGTCCATTTTGTCTGTGCTTCGCTTTCAGGGCTTTCCACTCCTTGCCAACCCTGGAGAAACCCTCAGAAATGTCCAGTTAATTGTAAAATAACCTTCTTCCAGAACCTACTTTCTCACCATTTCCCATATAAAGTTTTCCAACAGTCCTCCTCATCCTCTTTTATTTAATGACAGCTTTTGTGCGGTACCAGCGGTGACCAGTAATTGCTTCGTTCGCTCGCATCAGTCCTTGTTTTACCTAATTAGGAGGAGATTTCACAATACAGCCATCTGCTCCAGTGCCTTGTGCTGCCTCTTTCGCAGAGTCCCCCAAAACACCTTTGATGGGTCCCAGTCTACCGATTCGGTACCGTGGGACTAATGCGGTTGTTGGGGAGCTGGAGTCCTCAGGTCCTCCCCATTACATCGTTATGGATGCACAAGTGATGCTGATGGTTTCCCAAGCTTGCAGAGGGGAGGGTGGAGAAACACAGAGTGTTTCCTACACTCATTTTCTCATTTCGTACAATTCATCTACTTTTGTGCCTCCTGCAGGCAGGGATAGCTTTTGAAGAAAGATGGGTCGACTGGGAGTGGCATGGACTTGAGCATTACACTGTTAAAAGCGATACACTTTAATGGACATAATTCTGCTCCCCGTGACACCTGTGCAGACCTGGTGACTTGTGATGGGTTTTTTTTTATGGTTTCTTAAAAAAAAATAAAAAATGCCTGGGCATATTAAGCTTTATCCTCTTCTTTTCCCAAAGCAGCTACCTCCCAGTGCTCCTGTGCTGTCCCCCTAAATTGTCCGCCCGTCGGTTCAGCCCACTTTAGTCTTTCCGTGGTGCTTTTAAAGCAACTCTCCCCACAGCACCCAGGGCAATGCCAGTGTAATTTCCCCGTGTTTCTTTCCCAGTAATTCTACATACGTCATTTAAACTCTGGAGCAGGAGCTCTGCATCTTACCATCCGCAGAACAAATCAGATTTACATCGAGGTTCTGCAGCCCTTGAAATAAGACAGTATTAAGGGGTGTGGGAGGGAAGGGAAATCCGACTCAGCCCTTCATTGCTTTCCCTTAGCTCAGTAATCCTTTATCTTAAGATGCTCCCTCAAGCCTCAGCTCCCTTCCTTCATCTGCGTAGTTCGCACCCAGCTCTATTATGGTTCTTCCAGTTAAAAAAGAATTACGACCTCTTAATTTCAACTGGAGAAGTATTCAATGGGTACATTGAAGGTGAAAGGGTAAAATGGAAAGCAGAATTCATCCCTCTGTCAAAGGCAGCAACGGGTTAGTCACTTTTGCATGCTAAAAAAAAATACTTTAGATTACTTTATATATAAAATCTTGTAAAGAAATAGCATGAGCTCAAACACATACACACGCAGAGGCACAGCAGAGGCAGGTAATTGGACCAAATGTAGGTTAATCTTGCACTCATCCCCGTTCTGTATGGCATTACTGTATCGCGTATCGAGGCTGGGTGGTTGTCACACTGCGTATGTCCTGTGTAGCGCATCTCCCTATGCCTGACTTCACCTGCCTGGGTTACACGCTTGGGACACGGTGGAAACGCAGCTCATCAAGCCCACAGAAACGTCTGCTGTGAAATATTCATCCTCTTGGAGCTGGTACCCCAGCTGATGGATTCAAGGGATTTCTGCCGGAGTAGTTCTTGCAAAAAAATATCTGCAGCGGTCAGTGGGAAAATACAAACCTGTGTGCGGGGGGGGCGGAATTCCACTCGCAGGCATGCCTTGTGGGTGGATGACGTATAAAAGGTCATGGATTTGAATTCTTTTTCCTCTTCTGAGAATGAGATATTGCACATCCAAAGCTTGTATATATAAGACATTTGGATTATATGTTATTTTCTATATTTTACTTTGTAGACAAAAATAGGATAAAACTGAGTGGAGGTTTGGAGCCTTAAGCTTATGTGTGTGCTTCACTTTCACAGGCGATATTTCAGCTTGGAGGCTCTGAGCTATTGAAATGTAAGATCACTGAGGAGGTACTTGGTTGTTACTACACTCAGATTTCAGTGGTCTCCCAGAAAATAAGAGGCTGTCCTGGTTAAAGCTTGGCTTCTAAGCTGGCCTGCAGGCTCCTCTGTCTTGTAGGCATCTAGGAGACGTATCCATTGGTGTGAGCAACAGTCAAAGCTGTGACTTCGCATCAGTATCTCCATCACCTCGGCAGAAGCTTTGAGGCAGGAAAGGGGATGCTGCCAGGAGACGAGAGAGTTAGACCACGTGTTTTCCTGCCACGAGCAGTACGTACAGAAGAAGTACGTGTTCTTCAGGATTTTCTTTGCATGGGGCTTTCAGCAGCATGTTACTGCCCCAGCCCAGTGCAAGGAAAAACTTGAATACCACGTATCTGGGCACTACATTTGCCATGGGGCTTGGTTTACTGCTCTTCTACTTAGTGGTCAAGGTCCTTGTTCCTCAATGCCTGCTCCGTCAATGTTCATGGGGATCCTAGTCCATGATCTCCCTTTTCCTAGCATTTGCCTTGTTGCCCTCTTGGACAGGTAAACCTTTTGAAATCGGGTGACTAGGTCTTCTATTAAAGCCCAAACCAGAATTGCTTTTTTATATTAACTGAACCTCAGACTGTGTTCAGTTTAGACTGAACATTAGGAAAGAATTTTTCACAGAAAGAGTGGTCGGGCATTGGAATAGACTGCCCAGGGAGGTGGTTGAGTCACCATCCCTGGATGTGTTTAAGAGACGTTTAGATGTGGTGTTGGGCGATATGGTGTAGGGGAGAACTTTGTGGAGTAGGGTAGATGGTTGGACTCAATGATCCCAAGGGTCTCTTCCAACCTAGACAATTCTATGATTCTGTGATTCAACGAGTCTCTTCATTTTTCACGTGAACGATTAAATCTTAGGAAACCTGGTGCCCAATCAGTATGTGAAGGATATTCGGATGCAGTAATACAGTAGCTACTACGGTGAGGAGCAAATAATAATGTCCCAAGTCATCAATGCAGGGGCAAAACAATAGCTGCTGTTTATGTTTCACCATCTTCCTCCTTTACCCCCTTTACTGCTGAATCTATTTCTGCTCCTGTGCCTGGATGAGCAATTACACTGACTAGAAATGAAATCAAAGAGCAACGCTAATTTTGAGCTGCACTGGGAACACAGAAAGAAGGGAAGTAATGAGTCCCTGAAGGGAGCAGAAAAATACAGCTAGTTGAATAACATGGCTGCAGCAGAAGAGCTTCTATTTCATGTCACACAGCCATTTACTGACCTTCCTTCAGAGAGACCCATCCTCCTGCATCCACGATTTCGATGATAATTGAACAAATTCGGGCAAAATCGTACCTGTCGTGCCCAGCACCGCCTCGTCTCCCTCTTTTGCCTCAAGGGCAAACCTTGCGGTTCCTATGCAGCTGAACTGCAGCATCACTACGGCATCCTCAGGTTGGAGAAGGGCCAGGATCTGGGGAACGGGAGCTGGCGATGAGCTCGAGCGGCTTCACACCAGAGCTTTCAGGAAAGTCAGGCCAGGGAGTTTTCCCCGGCAGCCCCCACCCAGCACTATGAGGGCGAATGGTCTTCATGAAGACCACCACTACTACAGGAGTGTGAATGGAGTAATCTGGACCAGAACTGCTGTCAGCAGTTCTGGTCAGTGGGATGCATACATATATATATATATATATATGATATATATCATCTCCTTGGGCAGCAGCTCTTCATTTCTGTAAGAGTCTGGTCCGTTGTTGCCAAAAAGTGATGCCTTTGGATTGTCTCCCCATCCTGCTGCTGGATATCTGGGGTGGTCTGCTTGTGCTACGAGTGCGCAAAATGTCATCGCTTCATTTGACCTAAAAAGCTGCCTTTTCCCCAGCTTTAGCACATCTTGCTGCACCAGATTCCCCCCTCTTAAAAATCACATCGTGGGTTCACGTATCGCTTTTGCAGTGTGGTCCACCGAGCTCTGATTCAGAAAGTCATTTATGCCCATATTTCCATGTAAGGAGCAGCTAAGAGCCACTGGGCACATGCCAAAGTGTTTTGCTGAAGGGAAATAATGCATTTTTAATTTGTCTCTTGTTTGTGTCCTCAGACACTTGAAATGAGGTGCTGAAAGCATCTCTCCACCACGAATCCCACTGGAGCCAAAGGCTCTCCAGGCCACTGGTCGAGCACAGCTTCGGTGCAGGGATGGGCAGAGGCAGGCGGACTCTAGATGGAGACAGACCCAGCGCGCGGCATCGCCGCAGGCAGCTGCCGGTTTGTCTGTATCCCATCAGATATTTGAATGAGTTCATTGGACTCAGCATGAATTGCACTCAATAATCTTTGGACTTGAAGAAGATCAGAATTTACAGTGCTGTGTTGTCTTTGCAAGGCCTTCCACTTTTCCTAACATGAAGGTTTCTTCTCAAGGTTTGGTTGTTTTTTTTTTCCCCATGTGTTACAGAGTGAGCCTTGTTAATTCCTGTATCCATACCTTGATGGTAGCCATGTGGTTGTGCACATTTTCTTGCAAGGGGGTCAGATACGTATCTGACCTTTGTCCCAGCAAACTCTCACAGGAACACTTTGGCTCTCCTCACACTGTTCAGGTTTCTGCAGCCCATCCAGATCTGCCTGGGGCAACACTTTTCCCAATCCTAATCTTGCTACGGCACCCTGTCGATAAAGATGCTGTGGTGTCAAAGCATCCACGCTATAAGCTGTTTTGTTTGTTTAACCCTGTGGCAAATTTTACAGTCATCTGCCCAGTTGGAGGACAAGGGGGATGAGACACTGCTCTTGCTCCAACCAACTGGAGAATAGACATATAGGCCATTAAATGGGATGTTAGCAGAGCTTCGACCTGGCCCTGACCCATTTTCCAGGGGTGAACATGACATTTACAGACGGGTTGTTTCTACAAGCAAGCTCAGAAACGTCAGGCTGTGACCACCCTGGGAGCTTTCCTAGCAGGCTGCATCGGGTGGCTTCCTTGGTGATGCCAACATTGAATTCACTGGCTTTACAGGCCTGAGTATGTATGAAGACAGCACAGAGGCTTCTGTGTGGGATGGCCCATGTGTGTCCCTTCCACAGCAGGACCCATGAGTTTATAAGATCAAGGGGAATTCAGAGAGGTATAAACTGGCGTATCTCCATGGGGTGGGGATTCACACCAGGAGGGTTCCTGAGGTCTCACTGCCATTGGGTTTAACCTCTTCAGATGTCCAGATGGACCTTTCCTTGGTTTCAGCCATTATCTTCCCCTGAGTCCCTGCTTTTCCCTTTGGTGGGTATTTAGCCACCAGGAGGTAGGGAGGGCCTTGGGCTGCTGGGCTGTAGAATATGCTGATGGATATCCTTTATCTGGCTCAGACTCTGCTTTCCCTGTGGCTGGTTGAGCACAGGGACTCGGGTGAATGCTGCAGGCTTAAGAGTGGAGCTAAGGTGGAGGTAGCGCTGGAAGGAGGTGATCACAGGGGTGTTGGTGTTTACCCTGAGGGACACAAACAAGTGGACTTTGGGTGTCAAGGGTGCCCAGATGTGCCACCTAGTCTGAGTGTGGGGATTTATCTCACCCTTTCCTATCATACATGGACCTCTCCATGCGGCTCAGTATCCCAGTGGCTGGCTATTCCTTACGGATGGTCCTCAACTCTCCTATTTCTCTCTGCTGAGACATGAGCAGTGGCAGGGCTTTTACTCTTGGGCTTGTTCTCCCACAATGACTTTGCTCTCTGAGCTCCTTGGCCCTCTGCAGTGTTCACCGTCACCTTCATCCATGTATTTGTGACATTTTGGAGATGACAACATGTGCAATAATTCTGCCTCCTTGGAAGGCCATGCTCCATGGCCCTCAGGCAATGAAATGTCCATGATTTGTGAGCTGCTGACTCAAGCAACTTTTATAAATGGATCACAGCATGGTTCTGCTCTGCCAAATGACTTGAATTCATCCTTTTCAGTGCATTAATTATATCTTGCTCATAACCTGCTTCAGCCAGTGCCAAAGTCACCCTGTTGAAGGCTCAGCCCTTTCCTCCTCTTCGATGACAGTGCTGTACTTGATGGGCCCTGACTAGGGATGTCTAGAGATACTGGTCCCTCCCCAGCCTGCTCACACTTACTGCATTGTGCATTGTCAACGTTTCAAACTCATTCGTTAATATATCACATTGTTTTAGTCTTTGTGCGCAATTAGATATTGGCTTGTCCAATTTGCTCTGTGTTCATCTATATGTGGGTGTTTGTGTGTGTGCATCTCTTAGAGGTTGATTATTAATGTTTGAGAAAAAATAATCTTGGGCACCAGGAGCTTCATTATACCATTCAGAGTCTCAGTGCAGCTTTACAGTAAATTATTGTGTACAAGATAATAGCATGAGGATTAGAGGATAAAGCCATCATTAAGCATCCATGTAGGAGCTGGAGACGGGGCACTTGGTGCAGCAGACAATGAGGGGGTAGTTCTTGCGCGTGCCGGTGGTAAATTTCGTAAGTTGACAAGACCGTTGCAATAGGAGTTTGTTGGAATTGACATTTTAATCCAAAGGTGCTGGGGTGGGAGATGGGATGAAGCTGGAGTGAGACTTTTTACAAGGGCATGTAGTGATAGGACGAAGGGGAATGGTTTCAAACTGGAAGAGGGGAGATTTAGATGAGATATTAGGAAGACATTTTTCACTACGAGGGTGGTGAGGCACTTGAACAAGTTGCCTGGAGAAGCTGTGGCTGCCTCATCCCTGGAGTTGTTCAACGCCAGGTTGGACAGGGCTTGGAGCAACCTGGTCTGGTGGGAGGTGTCCCTGCCTGTGGCAGGGGAGTTGGAACTAGATGATCTTCAAGGTCACTTCCAACCTAAACCATTCTATGAATCTATGACATGGCTGAAACCAATGTCTCGGGGTGCGGGGGACACACGGTGTTGTAGTAACATGTCGGGCCATCAGAAGCAGCAAGAAAACACCCAGGCCCAGGATTTTAGACTTATTTCTCCCGGGGGGAGGGAAAGAACACGTTGTGCTGTCTGCTGTTGCATGAGGGACCTCAGCATGGTATTGCTGAAAATGTGTTAGGAGTCATGTTTTGGCTCTTGCAGAACCGTAACCATCAATAAGGCTTATCTTTAAAACTAATTATGTTTGCAGGAGGATACACAGCCTGTTTATATGGAGTCCAAATGGAATTTTTCTGTTCACATTAGAAGACAGCTTTAGGATCAAAACATGTGCATACTGCTCATGTGAACAACCCTTTGCCAGCAGAATTTGCTCACAGTCCAGCTAGTCCAATATCTGATCACGGCCAGGACCAGACAACTGGAGAGAGATTGGAGGAGATTCCTACAGTGGGGAATAGCTCCCGCTTCATCTCATAGTTTGTAGAGGACAGCAAAAAGCTGAAGAGCAGTGTTAATGATTATCTCGGGGATGTGTTGCTCAAATTTCCTTTGATACCTCTGAGTATTTTCAATATCCATCTAAACAGCCATGACTTAATTAAGTCTCATTAAATGCTGGACTTCAGTGACCTCCTGTGGCATTGAGTTCCAGAGTTCAACCAGGCATTGTCATCGATTTTGGGTTTCCCATTGTTTCATTTCACTGAACATCTCTTCTCCTGCGTTAGGAGGGAAAAGGGAACTGCAGAATATTTGGGAGCAAATGATACTCCATTCCAGAAAGGCAAAATACTTTTAAAATCCCAGACAAATTTGCTATGTAGTTTGGCCAAAATGTATGTTTTTTCATTGCTGTTTTGTTTAGAGGAATATTGAGGAGAAATGTGATGTTCTGAAATATTCCTTGTGAAGCAGCTTCATGTTTTGCTTCATAAAGGGATTCATAGTCCTTTCATGTTGTCCTGAGTAGAATAAGGGGAAAATGGGATGGAAAAGAATTAAAGAAAGTGAAAAAGAAAGTTAAATTTTAATTTTAGGATTAATGAATTAATTCAGGCCAAATGTTTTGTAAAGGATTTTTTTTTTTTTTTCCAGTGAAAAAAACGGAATATTTTTCATTTCTGGTTGAGCCATAGTTTTTCAAATTAAGCTAAAAATATCCCTTCTGTGCATGACTCCACCATGAAGTTCTTGGTCTCCCTTTTCTGTGCCATTCATTATTTCATATGTGTACATCAGGATGAGGGAATTGGGTTGGGTCAGTGCCGATAAAACTGCTCTCAGCAGAATACATTCAACATCCTGTGCTGATTCTGAACAAGCGTAACCTCTCTTTAAAGTCCTTCAAAGTAGGTGGAAGCTTTGAAGGGGTTAAACCTTGCCCCGTCTCTCCCTCCTTCCCCCTCTTGGCTTTGCTCTGGCATCAATAGATGAAGGCAATCAATGCCCAGAGGAGTGTTGGTGAGCATCTCTGGAGATGGCTGCATGCCATAGCTTGGAGCTCACATCAACCCACTGGCTGGGGTGGAGGAAGATGTTGAGGTCACCTTCACCTTTAGCAATCCTCAGCCAAGGGGAAAATGCAATTAAAATAAAATAACCAGGGTGGATGAAACCCCATGCAAGAGCAGTGTGGAATCCGCTGATATATGTGGGGAGCAACTCTTGGCTTTAATGAATATAGATCAGGCCACCACCTCCCCAGGCTACTGTCATCTTATAAGAAGATCCGCCACCTACTAATTTGCAAGACGTCTGCCCCATCCTATGCAGCCCTATATTCTCATCAGCTCTGTAGTTGGCTAAACTCCCTTTATCTGCAGTAAGAATTTTTCCTGTTGGACTTGGCTTGCAAAAGGTCATCTGATGCCTCACATACTCCTTTGTTGAGTTTCATTTTGATTTCCATTTCAGGCCAACACTGGATTCCCGACTGATTCTAATTATTCTTTGTAAGGCTGGGACCAGAGCTAGGCAGAAAATTAGGAGACGTGTAATTTGCTATTTCAGTTCAACCCCCTCCATTTCATGCCAAGATAGCAAATCTTAAAATCTTCCTCAGCATAATTAAGAGCAAAGAAAATCCCTTAGATAAAGAATTAGAGGGCTGGACTAAGCTGTGCGTGTTGGATATGTCCGTATTGGTGCTGGTCCATGCTCATGATTCATCCTTGCAGCGTGACCAAAGGCTTTTGGTCAGGTCTTAGGTGAGCTTTGAGGCTGAGCTCATTTAGGAAGAGGTCTAGCATGCTCCTGAAATACTTTCAGAGCTCATTTTGTGTGGAGCAGTCTATGGTGGTCCAGATGCCACTATGACCGGCTGATCTCAAAACAGGGAATAATAACATTTTCAGGGCTCATTTCAGATTGCAGGTGGAATCGGTAACTTTTGGGCACCTTCGCCACAAATTGGCCTTGGGATGTTAAATAGTAAGGAGGGAGGTCTCAGAACTGCAGGGGCTTTCCCCAAACCAGGGTTAGTTTTAGTGTTACAGGAGCAACCGATATCGTGTCTTAGAGAACAGATATTTTTACTAGTCTCAGAATAGCAAAAAAAAAAAAAAATCAACTCTTAAAGCTGCTGCTTTTCCTCTCACTTCTTTGCTGCATATAAGGAGTATATAAATTTATAAAGCAGCATCTCTGAGTGACATAAATATCCTGGAGCATCAGGCCAGTTCCAGAGAGCCCAGTGTGACTGCCCTGAGAGGTTGTAGCCACGCCGTGCAGTTTGGACAACATGAGCTCCTGGTGACACGGGGGTAGACATTAGGCTGAGGGAGGTGGTTTAGTGGTGGTTTTGGCAGTGTTAGGTTGATGGTTGGACTCAATGATCTTAAAGGTCCCTTCCAACCTAGACGGTTCTATGATTCAATGACTGTATCAGACAGACAATTGATGGAGAGTCACCAGACCTAGAAAGGGGATTTAGGTCACCTTCCTGAGACATCACCCCATCTCTACAATCAGTAGAGATGCAAACCCCAAGCAGGGCACCTGCCTCCTCATTCGTACTTTGAACTAGTGAATTCAATGTGCCTGGTACTCAAACGTGGGGATCCAGGCTGTGAAGTTGCTAGCACACTCCTGCCTACATTTTTGGCCCAGCGTAACTAGTACTTTTCCAAGCAATTGTTGGGCTGGGTTCAGGAGCTGGCATATTCCAAGGGCAGTTCCCAACGGGCTGTTTTCCCTCACTTATCTGTGGTGGAGACGGAGAGATTTAGGAATTTGTACTTGTGTGCTAATTAACCATGGTAAGCTGAGTGTCTGGGCACTGACGCAACCAGCACAGAATAGGCTGTGTCTATTCTAGTAACACGTTTTTACAGTTTGTGTGTTGCCTGAATATCAAAAATAGGCACTGAGATCAGCTTGCTGCACCAGACGTAGCTGTAGTAAATGGTCTGAGTTTGTCTCCTCCTTCCACAGCCTCTGCAAGCCCTGGAGAGTAGATTTGCAGAACTGGGCACACTGGGTGCTTGAGTGTGGTCACAGCAGGGAGTAGATGGTCCATCCCAGGTGTGGGAGGACTCCATACAAACGTGGCCCGTGCTCTCTCACACTCTTGAAGGGATCAGCTCTAATGTAATAGTTGCTGATGTGAAATCACGTGCATTTACCTGGAAAGGATTTAGAATAGAATCATAGAATGGTTTGGGTGGGAAGGGACCTTTAAAGCCCATCTAGTCCAAGCCCCTGCAATAAGCAGGGACATCTTCAACTAGACCAGGTTGCACAGAGCCCTGTCCAACCTGGCCTGGAATGTTTCCAGGGATGGGGCATCTCCCACCTCTCCAGGCAACATATTCTTTCTAGATGTGCACTGAATCCGTGTGACATACCTGGTATTTAGAACTTCTTTGTCAACACTGTAAAATATTTCAAGATCAATAGCCTTCTGTCCTTCGCTTCCAGAGGAGATTGTGGCTGAGCTGTTTCAGAGCTGGTGGACGTAGTGCATCAGCATGCATCCACCTAACAATGGCTGTTGGTCTGCCCTTGGCCTGCAAAGCCAGGCTCATCTTGGGCGACGCAGGGTACTCAAGGGACCGCTCTCCAAGTACAGCGGAGCTGAGTGCTCACAGAATTGTCACACCTGCATTAAGGCCAGCAAAGCAAGGATGGAGAAGAGCAGAGGAATTCGTGTTTGTTTTTAACAGTCAGATGAGACCGGTTGTTGCCCAGCTCTGTTGCGCGATGTCTTGCTTTAGCGTTTCGGCAGCCAGCCCATGGGAGTGCAGAAACGCATTCCCTGCCAGCCCACGGGTAGCATAAGGCTTTTCTCTCCCTTTTCCCCACCTCATGTGTCTGCCTCGTCTGCAGACATCGCCGGCTTTTCAGGGAGCAGCCCGTCTCTTTCTGCGTGTTTGCATAATGCAGTGCATAATGAGGTTGCCGGGCACTATGGTAACAAATACGATCGTGCTGCTTCACGTAAACCAGCATTTTATGAGCAGCAGAATGAATAAATCCTGGTTTGTGTTCCGTCTTTAAAGTCCAGCCCCTACGCGCACGGTACTACAGCCTCCATCCTTTGTCTCTGGTTCTGCAGATGCAAGCTGCGCTTTTAGCTTTGTTGATTGACCTGGCGGTCCATGTGGGCTGGTTGGCCGGCTGGCCTTACAAGAAGTAAGAAAACTAACTTTATATGCTTTTCCCTTAGTTGAAGAATGCCATTTGGATTGTCCTCTTGTGCATGCTCACTTATTTTGAGGAAATGTTGTAATTTTCACCTCCGAGATTTCTACCTCTGCCACAAATATGACAGCAAATAGCTAATGGGTTCAGAAGTTGGACAGAGAGAATTAGTGCATGATTTTGTTTCCTTTGGGAAGCAGTTAAAAACACAGAGTCTACTTATGGAACAAAAGTGGATCATAGGAAGAAGACTCTTGCTTTCTGAGGAGCTTAGGATGAACTTTGTCAGTAATCATCTTTAATCTCGTTCTTTAAAGATGTTTCCTCCTCCTTTCTCTCAACTCTTCATGCAGAAGGGATATTTTGACAATGGATTACAGAGAAATACCTGTGGACGAATGGGTGACATTCACTGAACAGGAAAGAAGGGGACACAGAGGAACCCATTCATGTATTGCTCGTTCAGTGCAACAGTTTCATGAAGAATAACACCCTTCAAACAGGCAGTATCCACGGGTCTTTGGCAGTATTGTCCAAGCCCAGGAAGAGCTGAGTAGTAAAAGAGGGGGTCGGAAATGAAGAAATACGGGGAAAATAAAAAATAGATGTAGGTAGAATCAACACTAAGAAAGGATGGAGAGTTGGAGATGGGATTTGGCTCATAGATTAAGATACCTACAATTAGGGGTGTATGTGTGAGTGTCTTGACATGTGCTAGATGTCTGTATTCCCATCAGTGGAGATCTAGTCCATTAACAGGCCCAAAGAGTCATTCAGCTCATCCTAACACTGTCATGTCTACGTCTACTTTCCCTATGTTTTTGGCGTAGGGAAGGGCTCTCCAAGCTCCACTGACTGTGTTGGCCTGTCTGCATTGACTACCACAAGGACAGTCACCCTGCAGATGCGGTGGGATGTTAACATAGGTGTCTTAGGAGGAGAAACACACCCAGGAGGCTGTGGAAACCAGCAGTTATCTTGGAAGAGAAAGTTTTTTTTCATCTTTGCAGTGGGATGATGTAAATGTAGTACGGGGTGGGAAAAGAGCTGCACTGATCCTGCAGGTGAAGGGATCATTTATTACTGGTCCCTGAGGACAACAGATTAACTTCTGCAGCCTATCCTCCCTGTCTAAGTGGGTCCTCTGATGACTGATGAAGTGTGCATGTCCATACCGAAGCTTTCCTGAGCCTCTGGACTCCATCCAACTGCTTATCTTCATAAAAGTAAAAGCCGAATATCTCCATGACCATTTGTCAAATTTGGTTGAAGCAGATTAAGATGTTCAAAGCTATTGTGGGAAGGGATTGACTGGCAGTACCCTCACACAGGGTTCTTTTCCCTAATGAAACAGGCTGAAAATGAATAACACAACCCAAAGGTGCTTGAGTGGAACAAAGCCAGAGGGACAGAGTCTGCAACTAAGTGGTCCCATTGCCTCAGACATCCCAAAATTAAGACAAGGGCATTGATTTCCAAGGAAAATTCACCCCTTCGTGGAGGGCTTGTATCACCACCGTTAGGATAGCTCCTGGCTTGCACTGGAGTGTTAAGGATCTAAACACTGCCTGGGACTATGTCTGAGCATGACCCATCTAAGGTAGCCACACACTTGGGCTTTCTCCATCCCCATTCTTGGATGAATGGCAATTTTTTAGAGAGAAATTTGCTTCAAAATTAGAAAGATGTTGGTACTCTGTTGGGAAGAACTAAAAAATGCACAGAAGGAGTCTGTGGATTGGAACTAGAATGTGGCCAGCAGATGCTAAAAACATTTGAAATGTTTGGGGTTTTTTTCTCCCAAAAGTCACAGCTCTGTCCAAAAGAAATGAAAGATGGTGTTATTTTTCCCAGTAACTTGGGAATTCACCATCAGCTAATAAAGAGAAGCCATAGCTCACAATATCTGATAAAATGTACATTTCCTACTCTGCTTGAGTTTACATCTAGGACAGCTTTATCTTAAAAGTATTCCTTTAAGGCTGTTGTGCCTAATTTGGTGCAATATGGGCAAAATGATACAATTCGCTACTTACAGGCCTGGGTAAGGGGTGGCTGTAGGAAATCTCATCTCTTTACATTCCTGAATCACCCAGCTGGTTTGCCTGCAGGGAAGCTTGCTGAGAAGTGTGTGTCCTGTGTTGAGTTGTAGAATATGAATTTTGATGTTCCTTTCTTAATATTCTTTTCCACTCTAACTGCGAGAGTCAGAAGCCGCTTGCAGGTAGATTCAGTGTGGAGATGAAGCTACAGAAACAAAAAAGCATCCATGTTTTCAAAAAAAAGGATCTCAGTCACATCTGAGGTCAGCTTTTCAGAGGGCACCTGGCCATTGTCACACAAGTAGCAAGTTGTCTGGTGCCCACAACTGCCTGATTTTAATAGACCAAATTTCATTTGAACTTTTAAAGTGTCAATGGGTTTTAGATGAGGTCAAAAATGAGCTGTTAGGAGTCAGGGTTTTTTTGTAAATGTGACTGGATGGAGGCAAAAGGCCTTCCAAGTAGACCTTGCTGAGCAATGAGGGGTTTCATTCCCACATTACCACTACTCTTCTGTTGGTCTAATTCCTGCACACCTTTCTTTTTTGATCTTCAGAAACGAGTTCAGACCCTGGATAGATGTCAAGCCTGTGAAAGCTATAAAAGCGAAGGCCCAGTACAAGCCACCAGAGGAGAAAATGACCCATGAAACCAGTTACAGCGCTCAATTCAAGGGGGAAACCAGTAAGCCTGCTCCAGCCGATAACAAATTCCTGGAGCGCAGAAGGATACGCACTCTCTACAGCGAACCGTACAAAGAACCGCCAAAGGTGAGAAATGCGGTGGAAGGGACCCAGGGCCGTCACTGCTCCTGGTTGGACATGTCCAACACAATAAGGCTGGGCTGAACACTGCCCACTCTCATTCCCCTTATGTGGCGTCTTCAATTCTGACCAGCGGGTGCATCTGAGAATCCACCTTGGAGATTTTGGTGGATGAAAAATGAATGAGTCGGCAATGTGTGCTCGCAGCCCAGAAAATCAGCCGTATGCTGGGCTGCAAAAGCAATGTGGCCAGCCAGTTGAGGGAGGGGATTCCACCCCTCTTCTCTGCTCTGGTGTAGACCCCACCTGGAGTACTGCCTCCAGTTCTGGGGCCCTCAACATAAGAAGGACATGGACCTGTTGGAGCAGGGCCAGGGGAGGCCACAAAGATGATCAGTGAGCTGTGGCGCCTCTGCTTTGAGGACAGGCTGAGAGAGTTGGGGGTGTTCAGCCTGGAGAAAAGAAGGCTCCAAGGAGAACTTATAGCCCGTTCCAGTACCTGAAGGGGCCTACAGAAAAGATTGGGAGGGACTCTTTATCAGGGAGTGGAGCAATAGGATGAGGTGGAATGGTTTTAAACTGAAAGAGGGGAGATTTATATTAGATATCAGGAAGAAATTTTTCACTGGTGAAACACTGGCACAGGGGTCCCAGAGAAGTTCTGGCTGCCCCATCCCTGGAGGTGTTCAAGGCCAGGTTGGACAGGGCTTGGAGCAACCTGGGCTGGTGGGAGGTGTCCCTGCCCATGGCAGGGGGGTTGGAATTAGGTGATCTTTAAGGTCCCGTCCAATCTAAGCCATTCTTTGTTTCTATGACCTCTAGCACAGGTTGATGCACTTTGGAGACTATAGTGCCCTACATCAAACTGTAAAGAAGTGCGGGTAGGGCTCAGATGAAGAGATTTTTGCATTGTTATTTCCCAGGTGATGATCCAGACAGCTTTCTATTTCTCCCTCCAAAACTATAGGCACCCCATGTTACACTTTATCCCAGGAACAACATGGTAAGAGCCAGATCTTCATCTGCAATTAATTCAGAGTGCTCCACAGATTTTGACAGTGAGCACTTTTGGGTTTGATCAGGTGGAGGACATGTGTTGAGAACATCCTGGGCTGAAATGTCTTCCGGCCTTGTTTTCTAGGAGCAGCGGAGGATGTGCATATAAATGGAGTCAGTCTGTGCAATTTTAGTCCTTCCCAGAGTTTGTAAGTGCTTGCGAGGTCTTAGAGGGATGGCAGGGCCAGCATGGAGGAGCTGAAGGCTTCTGTTCTTCCTTAATTTTGCAGCTGTCCTCCCTATTTTGGGGGACTGTAGAAAGACGTGGATGCAAGACACTGTTGTGGACTTTGCTCAGCTGCGAATCGGTGTCCCGTGCCCCAGCTACCCCCGCGTAATTTTACTCTGTTGTAGCAATCTGTTAGGGAAGAGCAAACTGAGGAGTCACACCCTGTAAGAAAGATGGGGATTTAAACCATCCTTTTTGTCCTGAGCATCATTTCTCTGCTTGAAATCCAGAGAGAAACAATGCCCTGTGGGCTTGCAAAGCCCCTCCTGAGGTCAGAGAAAGATGGAAGGATTGATAAAATGACTGATAATATTCACCCTGCTCTTTACCCTACTGTGTCCTGATCTGGATACAATGGGATCTGCTGGCATCAGGGGCACTGTGACTTCAGGGCATCAACACCATGAAAGGAGTTGGCCATTTGCAACTCAGCATGCGCCCAGCTGCTCCCCTCCCTTCGTGGCAGGGCATATCTGAGTAGATAAGTAGCATTCATGCTATTTCTGATCTAAATCCTGTTTTCCACCTGTCCTTGTGTCTCTCTTTCTCTCTCTCCATCTCTGTGTTGTTGTTTTGCATGTCGCCCTCCATGCAGGTGGAAAAGCCTAGCGTAAAGCCTTCCAAACCAAAAAAGACCACAACAAGCCATAAACCCCTGAAAAAGGCCAAAGACAAGCAGATTGCATCTGGCCGGGCTGCCAAGAAAAAGAGCGCCGAGACCTCCAACACAGCAAAGCCAGAGGACAAGGAGAAAAGTAAAGAGATGAACAATAAACTGGCTGAGGCAAAAGAGTAAATGTCACTGCACTTTCCTTTCTTTCTCATTTTTTTTCCTTTTCTTTCTTTCTTTTTTTCCTTTCTTTCCCTTTTTTTTTTTCTTTGATTAAATAAAGGCCACAAAATTAATTAGAGGCTTCTAATCTGCTTTTTGTTCTGATTGTATTAGAAGCTTTTCTGTTTTATTTCCAAGGAGGATTAGGGAATCCTTGTTTCCGAGGTCAGGTTGTTCTGCTTTGTCTGCACAACACGGCTCTGCACAGAGTGAGGGATGTGGGAATGCACAAGTGGGGACGTAGGAGATGAAGGTGATGGATCAACCGTGATTGCGTCCAACAGCCTGTCCCTTTCTTCGGGCTTGGTCCTTCAATGCTTTGATGGCGTGGAAGTGCCTGTTGAGCCATGGAGGGGCTGTGCTCTCATCCCACAAGGCCCTTTCGGGGTTGGCCGTTGTTTGGTCATCTCCCACTGGTGTCAGCAGGTGAAGGGTTTTGGAGGCAGAGAGGATCAGAGATTCATTCGTGGTGCCATGCCGTAGGTCCACTAGAATCAGTGGTGTGGCCAAGAGCGATTTCCCCTGGTGACACCAGAGGGACTTTTGCTCCAAGAAGCAACAGGGAAGGAGATCCCGTGCAAATAAAGGGCCAAGTCTTCACCCAGGATAGCTGGGGAATAGTTCTAGCTGCATCCAGGCAGCTTCACCCATCAACACCGTTCAAAAGACTTGATTTAAAAAAAAAAAAAAAAAAGAAAAAAGGAGTGAGGGAAGGCGCAGAGAGCAGTGAAGACTTCCCAAGCATGTGGCAGGTCAGACTAGGTTATCGGCAGGCTGTTCTTCCCTATTGTTTCCCCTAGGTTATGGATCTTTTTAGTTATTCCTGGTTTGTTTTGAATCTTGGTCTGCTTTCTTCACTTCTGGGGTGCCAGTAGACAGAGCTAGATTTCAGAAAGAGGTTTGGTTTGCAGACGTGACCTTCCAAGGGGTAGAGAGAAATGAGTCACCAAGGTTGGCTAGATCTGTCAGCCCCTGCTGTTTTGACTCTACCAGCTGTTGGCGTTCATGTTGGCTCACTCATAAGCATCCTAAGAGGGCCATAAACCAGTTGCTGGGATCCCCAGATGCCCTCCAGGCAAGACCTCAGGGTTTCATTCCTATTTGCTGTCCTCTTACTCCAGGAAATCCCCATGCCCAGCAAGACCAGTTTGGAAGCTGTAAACACAGCAGGACCATGTGTCAGCGAGTATGAACTGGCCCAACAGACTGGCATCGCATAAACCCCAAATTTGGGTCACTGAGTCAATGGGAGCTGGGAGAGGTGTGGTCCCAATCCAAACTTACGTGCCTAACTCCTGGATTGGGTCCTAAACACGTAAGGAGTAAGCTTGATCCCACCAAACTGAGGTGTTAAACTCTGCTGTAGTAGAGTAGCTGAAAGTCAAGATGAAGGGGTTTTCTTCATTTTTGCAGCTTAATATTTTTGTCCTGACATGCAATCCAGCTTGAAACTTTCAGAGAACAGACGATTGGGAAGAACGAAGAGAGAGATGGAAAGTAGGGTAGGGAGGTGGTGTAAGAGGAGACTACCAGAAACTGTGTTGCTGTAGAGGTGTTTGAATGAGGAAAGTCTTGCTGCTAGGATATTTTAGAGATGTGAAATTATCTCACCGAAAAAGGGATGGGCTGGCAGGGTGAGGAATCCCATTTTTGGGGGTCTCACCCCATTAGAATTGGGTCTTTTGGAAACATAAAGGAGTGGTGGGCTACAAGGCTGAGAGAACGTTTCCAAAGAGGAGGAAAGCTCTGTGGTGTACAGATAGTGACATTTGCTGGCCTTAGTAATGAATAAATGCCAAGTTCAGTGTATTGTGTGCTGTGTCCTGTTTGCCTTGCGCTAACAGCCTAAAGCTTTGAGTATAAGTAAGTGTAGTGTTCTGAATTCAGTGGTGTATTTCCAAGCTTAGCTGTGTTAGAACTGTGTGCTATGAGCTAGTCAGGTTGTGTATGTGGAAAATATATATTCATATATAGAAATATATATATTTAAACCTCCGACGTTTAGGAGGAAACCAGGGAAATCCTCCAGGAAGTAAAACTGTGGAAATCTTTGCGAATGTAGTGCATTTTTGATGTGCATGCTCCATGGAGACGCTGACCTGTCCATATTGACCATTGCTTTTCTGAGTGCTCAGAAGCCCCTGCAGCACCGCCCGAGTGCAAAGCTCAGCTCTGTCTCCAGAGCAGCTCGGCGAAAGGCTTGTGTTGAGCTGGTGGAGAGGAGTGCTGCTCACAGCTCTTGCCACCCCGTCGCACAAGGGACAACTGGCCAGAGAAGCCTGAGCTTCCAAGACTTGGTGTGATTCCTTGGCATTTAGATGCTTCATCCATCTTCACACTCCGCAGTAACGTCCTTTCCTATCGTGGGACATAGCAACAGCGTGAAGATGACGTGTCACAGCAGGCAGAACATGTCAGGAAGGCATGTAGGCAGTTACCAATAGCCCCCAACACACCGATCTCACTGTACATAACGAAAGACCATGCTAAAAAAAATCTCCCAATTATTTTTTGACCCAGAGCTTCACATTCAAAGAGACAGCACACTTGCCACTATTTCACCTTTAATTCAATGGGAGTTTAACCCTTAACTTCAAGGCTAACCAAATTTTGCCCAAGGAACATCATTAAAATGCTTGGACCACCTAATCCAAGCATCTCCATGACTCTGGATCAGCCACTCATCATCTAGGGCTTCAGGGTTGCTTCTTCTCAATGAAGAGCATCCGTCACGGCGTTTGAATGAAACATGCACAATTACTAGCCAGAATTTGGCTTTATGTTTCCTTAATATGTGAAGGTTTTGGTGGCATCTAACTACAAAGCTAGGTATGAAGTGCTAGCCAATGATCTAAATCCCCTCTCTAGTGAAGGAACTTTCCAAGGGCCATTGAGCTACCTACTTTGGACACCTCTCTTTGGGTGGGATGAATGATCCTTGGAATGTTTCAATCTTTGCAGAAAGAGCCTGGGAGACTGGTAGGGCCTGAGGACCTCCCTCTCAGACAGCAACAAAATAGGGGTATAAACCCTGGCCTTTGCTCCATGTGCACCAGGTCCTCAGCATACGTCCAAGCACACAGTCTAGCATTGCATCGAATGCCAGGAACTGCCAGGAACTCAGGGTGCAATCCTGCATTGCTCTACCTTCCACAGACTTTATGCCCATCCGACCCACTCAGGTTTATCAGAAAGGAGACCAAATCTCTGCCGTTTCAAGTTCACTTTGGACTCTGAGCTTGTCGATCCCACTGGGAAAGAGTGCTCTGCTGTTCCGTGTTTCCAGCTACCACAATGCTGATTCTGTTTCACCGCTAATTTGTAACACGTTTTGCTTTCTTTGTAAAAAGAAAAAAAAAAAGATGTTTTGCTTTTTACCCTGTGAAAGTTCCTATGCTGTCTATGGCTTGCTTTCTCATTTTCACTGTATTGTACTGTTACTCCTTTCTGCAAAATGGTGCTAATTGCTGACTGAGCTCCTGTTTTCTGACTGCTTTGCACACCGATCACCTGCTTCTTCATTTGCAACGCGTCCGGTGTAAAAACATGGCTCCCATGAATTCCACAAACTCTTGCCTCTTGGAGGCAGATAGGAAGTGTCTAATTAATATTTTGTGGCCTGGGTTTGGTTGCATATCACAAATTGTCTCTTGTAATGTGTTAAGCACACCTCCTCGTGGTGCTTTTTCATTCTTGCTGTTCTGATGAGAATGACACACACACAAACACCCCCCCACACACACAAATTAATGTATAGCCAATTGATTGTGACGTGCTTGTGATCTTTGCTTGCTCAAAGGGGTTTTTTTCCAATGATAAATAAATGCTAAAGACGAATACCACCTCCTTGATCTTGTTTTCTCGATAAGAAGCACAGTTAAGTGAAAGAAACACCCTTCCCACCGTCATCAGGTTTGTGTTGCTTAGAGCCACCACCACCACCACCTTCCATCCCTGCCATGGGGACAACTGAGCTGTCACAGCCTGACTCCCTTTAGATGGCTGCTAACCTCAGACTAGCCTGGCGTGAGAGCTAAGCGTTTGCAAATGCGAAGACGGACAGTGAAGCCACGTGGACGGAGCAGGTAGTTCGCTTTTATTCTCTGTATGTGCGGCGTGTCGAGCAGAGGGTTGGTGCTGCACCTTGCTCCTGTCCACGTTGCACCGGATCAGGGAGCAGAAGCCGAACCCCATCGAGAGGTGCTCTGGATGAGGTCGCTTAATTACACACCCTTTCCCAACCGCCTACAGCTTTCGCTTTGGCCCAGAACCACCTGAAAGGCCCATAGGAGTGGGGTCAAGGGGCTAGAAATCCCCGTTGAAAGGAGGTGGCAAATTTTGGGGGTTGAGCACTTTCAGCGTGCTGCAAGCCTGGCGAGCGATGCACAGGCGTTTGGCAGTGTCTGCGGAAGTGCAAAGCACTGATTTTGTATTAATGAAAACGTTTGCTGTCTGGAGAAAAAAGATGGCTGAGAAGAAAGCAGGGTTGAGGGCACAATTTTATTTTAAATGGTCAACCCTGATCTTAGTTTCGTCTCTTTTTTCTTTCGATTAGCCTGTAAGCTCCTGCCTGCAATTTTTATTTTTAATGGCGTTTTTTTCTTTTAATGGCTATTCCAACAACATCCCCACCAACCTGGGGAAAATTGTCTGCACTGGGGTTGTATTTTGAAACCTCTCCTCCAACATAGCTCTGCTGACTTCCACGGAGTACTGACCCTTTTCTGCCTTACGTTTCTGGGCGCTATTTCTCATCCCTGCCTGGTTTATAAATCACTTTCCGAATTTATCCCATCTGTGACTACATGCTAATAACAGTGCCGCTTTCTGATGTCCTGCCGTATCACCCTGCCTTCCCTCTCCCCTCCCCACCAGCTTCATCCATTCATCGCTCACGCTTAACTATATGATCTTTAAAGTGTTTCAGCTGAGCTGTAGGTCCGGGGACTTATCATTTCACCCCCTCCACAGCTGGTATTGGAGAAAATGCTCATTGTTAAAAGACCAGTCGTTGATGGGACTTATCCGTGACAATCCATGTCAGCCAACAAAATGTTTCTCCCATGACACAAAGTTCCATACTGCAACGTGGATGGGTGATCCTTCTGGTCCCACCCAACTGCCCACACTCACTGCTGGAAAATGTGCCCTTGCTGTCCTGTTGCTCTCTGGACTTGCTCAGCATTGCAAAACCTAAACACCCAAAGAGGGAGGATGCCTTTCTGAGAGACAGTGGGACCTGCTGGGCTGATGACAGGCATGGGGACCTGGTCTCCCTGGTCTTCAACCATCACTGTCTGAACCCGCTGCTACTGACTCACTCCTTAATCTTTGCCAAGTCATTAGTGACTGGCATTGCCCACCTTTTTTCCAAGGGCTTTTGTGAGAACAACGTCTGTGCAAAGCACAGGAGGTGGGTTACTGAAAATGAAACTCTTTGTCTTAGAAGAGCATTTAGTGTGGAGGCACTGGTTGGAGTGAAAATAGTCCTAATTGTCAGCGTTGATGTCTGGTGAGGAGGCAGGGAGGGGAGAGCAAATATTGGCATGTTGAATTTAAAGAGTCAAGTCTGCTTCTCACACTCTTAATAACGGAGCGTCTGAGTGTGGCTTTGCAGAGGTGTGGCTTTGATTGCACAGGTCGTGAGCAGCCCCATAAGGGGTGGCCAGCACGGTTCCAATTTTAATCAGTTGCTTTCAAATACATCGTGTGCTCAGGGCCTCAACAACCCCCCAAAGACTTGTGCATGGGTGGGTGAAGAGGTTCCTGCCTGATGCTCTCCACCCCTGCGTCTGATGGGAGCTTACGTTCCTTGAGCACAGGGCTGAGATTTACTGATTTTGCCACTTCCAAATCTCTGAGCTTCCGTCGAAAACCTCATTATCATTGTTACATCCCTGAATGGTAAAGCAAAGTCAAAGGATGCGTATGGATATTTCATCAGCCGACATGTCAGCCCTTATACAACTGCAGCCTCTTGTGTCGCAGTATCCTTTGGATTTAGGATTTATGTAGAGATGTGCCAGTGCAGGAAAGGGACGTTTTAAGAAGATGTCTCTGTCATAGCTGGTACCTCCCCAACATCCAAGGAACAACCACCATCCCCAACAGCAACAGCAACGTCAAATAAAGAAGAGGAGCTGTACAAGAAGAAGACATTCCCTAGTATGAACGTGATGGCATAGCCATGTTCAGCACTAACGACAGTATCTCTTGCACAGTTGGAAAACATTGTGATGTTCAGACATGGGCTTCAGCTCTCCCTGTTTCCAGCATTGTCATGGTAAGTTTGATCCAGGTGGGGATTTGACAGCCCGCTTCCATTTACCCTTATTCATGTGAGCTTTCTGGGTTGGGAGCAATTCCACTAATGCCACTGGGTCTACTCACAAGCTCAGAGGTGTGCAAAGAGGGATAACACAGCTCCGAGTACTTCAGGACTGGTGGTTTACCGTGAAATATGGGCTGCTTGTAAACAGTCTTAATTTCTGTTGCAGGGTGCCTTGGAAACAGCTCCCTAATCGCGACTGTCATGTGGAGGAGACGTGAGCCCAAGGATAAAAGAAAAGCCTGCGCTGAAGGCATCATTACGCTTTCTAAAACATCGGCTTTCCCTGCAGGGAGTCTGCTCCACAGAAACCAACGGCAAGGACCAGCCGCCAGAAAAATGATGGATGAAGGGTAGTGGCAGATCTTAATGATGTGTGAGAGCACTGAGGAATAACAACCGTTCAACGGTGTGAGCGATGGAAAGGGGGGAAACATTTCTGAAACCCCCTTGTTGTCACCTGACCACCTCCCACCCCAACCTAGCCTGAGACACGCAGCAACCTCAAGCCCCTGAGCAAAGCTAGGTCTTCCCATATCTTCTTGGGGAACCCGAGACCTGTGTGCCCTGCCTGGCTCTGAGAGAGGTCTGGAGAGCTGAGTCACAGCAGAGGGTGAGGAGCACTCTGCACAGCATGTGGTGGAGGAGATCTCACCACACCATGGCTGTGGCAGATGGGTCTGTCCTCATCAGTTAAACAGCACCCAGGAGCACTTGATAGTGCCAGTACCCGATGGTCAAGAGAGGGAAATCCTGAGAGTAGTCCCTGGTCATTGGACTGACCTGCTCCTTGGCTTGGTTCAGGATTTAGTACCCAGCTGAGGACCAGTTCAGCTGTGGCCACTTTGTTTGGAGCCAGGAGATTTATCAGCAAGGACACGAGCCAGCAAGGCACCTTTAATTAAATGAAACAGATGATAGTGCTTTAGAGTAGCAGGGGATGTCCTTGCCCCCGTTGCCCCTCCTCCCTCCCCTCTCCCCAAGTCTCATTGCTGATCAGACTGCTCTGTCCCTGTTGGCTTCTTCCCATGAGGTCTTCAGCGCCCTCACCGCCCCATCAGACCCCGTCTGCCCACCACGCTGCTATTCCTTCTTGCCTTCAATATCGTATTCCCTCCGTCTTCCCCGCCAGCTTTTCCGTGTCTGTCCCACAGCTGTTTCTCTGACCCTTTGCTTTCTCCCACCTCTCCCCCTCCAGCACCTTTCCCCTCCATGTCATCCTAAATACCCAGCTCTACCAGGGGACTTCTCCTTCCCATCCTCCCCAGGTTACTGTCTCGTGTCCTGTCTCTCTTGGACTGTAAACCTTTTTCTTTGCCTGTACTGTGCGATAACGCTCACTGCTTAGAATAAACAATACCTCACCTACCGACTGCCCTTCCTCTCTCTCGTTTCTTGGTGTGGCTTCAGTAGATGTGTCTGCAAGTGCACTGTGTGTCTGTCCTCATGGCCAGTTCAGCAGTCGGTCTTGCTGCCGCAGCTCTACCCATAGTCTTTTGGGATGACTCTGCTCATGTTTTTGTTCCCCGGTACCTTCCCTTCTTTTTTACAGCCACAGAGACAAGTTTTGTTGTCTGTGTAGGAGCCTGGCGTATCAGGGCTGCATGACCTTCTGTCCTTCGCAGTTCTGGTGCATCTGATAAAGAGGTTGGCCTTTCTCCAGCTTCGTGCAGAGATGTCCTGGGCTGGCAGGTGGCTCAACAAATGCAGCAAATGAGGAGAATGACGGAGAAACCTTGTAGCCCAGCGCAGAAGCGGCTGATGTTAATGGAACTGTGTTTCCCGGCGCAATACAGAAAACAATGGGCAGAAGTGTGTCAGTGGAAATCCAAGCAGATGCACCTCTCAGGGGAAGAAGCAGAAGATGGCTTAGCAGCAGGCCATGTTTCAGAGATGGATGCCCAGGAGGCTTCTCGTCATTCAAGGTGCCCTGAACATCTGCTTCCTCCATGCCAGGCTAGGACCAGACCTGCCTGTGGTCTCTTCGACCTGTGAGTACAGCAGGGGCCCAGTTGTGACTAAGTCCCATGTGGCTCCTTGCTCCCTCCTTGTCCTAATTTATTGCCTGAATATGCTATTTTGGTCTGTGCTGGCTGGAGCTATCAGTGCACGTGGAGATGGTGCTTCTTCCCAGCTGCTCCACACACACATGGAAAGATGCAGGAGCAGCTCAGTTCCTCTACTCTTACTGTGACCCTCACTGCAGGCAGTGTGACACCACCCTGCCAGAAAGCAAAGGAGACACCTTATCATGCTGAGTGAGGAGTTGAGCTCACAGCATGGCTGTCAGTCTGGTTTCGTGGGCCACCTGCAGAAGTTAGGTCTGAAGACCTAACTCAAGGCCAAACTGAAGCTGGTTTGTGGATGTGGATGGGAGAAGGATCAAGCAGTGCTCAGTCCCCTGGGCTTCCTTCAGTGGCGCTGTGCAAGAGATGGAAGAGATGAAATGTGTGGAGAGGTCCAGTTCTCCACAGTGAGGAGCCTGGAGATGTCTAGGATGAGCAAGACCTGCAGCTGGGTTGTGTTTGACATCTCCAGGCTCTAGGGATTTCAGTGCAGATACTGGAAAGAGGCCATGGGAAAGAGGATCCCTTGTTGTAGGTAATGCCCTGCATCCTTTGCCATGACCTGCTCCCACCTGCCGTGCTTTCACAGTGCTGCCGCCTCCTCCTCCAAACTCTGGACTCCAAGAGTGAAAAAGCTCTAGAACAACCTAAGACAGCAGCCAAAAATATCAGCTGCACAGTTTTAGGGACTAAATAGTATTTAGGACAATATTCCTGCACGCCACTGAGGTCCCTAGCTGACCTTGGAGGTACATTGAAGTCTTCTAACACCTACATTGCCAGCAGAGCTTTGCAAGTGCTTGTATATCTGCTGCTTTGCAGGTGGACAGTTGTTTAAACTCTAAAGTGCTGAGCTCCTTGTTGCTCACCTCACACCTGCAGCCGGTCAGATTTCACAACCAGACACTTTCTTCTCCTTCAGCCTTTGTAGGCCCCAAACTGGTGCTCATTTCCAGGGACCACCCAACCTATGAAAGCCGTAGCAACCCCTCTGCTTGCTTAGATACAGACACAGGTTGAAATTCTTCATTTCCCTCTGTAACTTACAGTGTTAGCCTCACTATTTGATGCTGTTGCCTTTTCCAAGGAACGTAATGGAGACCAGTTATTAAGTACAACATTAAGGCCATTTTTCAGGACGAAAGAAGACTTGTGGTTTTGTCGCTGTTATCAGAGGCAGCAAACTTCAGTGCACAAAGGGCAATAAAGCATTCAGAAGAGAGAAGCGACTCGCCATATGCTACAACCTAATTGTTAGTTGCATTTGCCCAGGAATCTATGAGTTTGTATCTTCTGAGGAACAAGAACCTACCAACGTCCTCCTGGGTGAGGGCTCCAGCCAAAAGGTCAGTTGTCCACAGAGGAGAGCAGTCTTCTCACCTGAATTCTCTGGGAAAGAAAGGACAGAATTCTCATGGTTCTTTTTAAAAAATGGCCCTTTGGCGCCAAACTTCACAGCTGTATCTGCCTGGAGCTACTTTTCTGTTTCTGGGCCACCAGTAAAGGATTCCTGCTGCTTGTAATTGCTTTTGAAGACAACTTTTAGTTTTCCATGTTCCTGGAGTTAGGTCTGTCTATACAGACTAGTAACAGCTCCCAAATAGTTAAACTGCTTTAAATTAAGATAATTTTGCAGAAGAGGACAAATGTTATTGGCTCTTTTTCGTATGAGGTCACCAAAACATCAAGACCTGAACTCACAGAGGAACAGGGATGAGCAGGTCTTCCACATCTGTGAAGAATGGGATAACGTTGTTGGAGCCCATCACCTTCAGAGGCAAGTTTAGACCCCAAGTCACAAGATTCCAGCTTCCTGTTGTTACACCAGGGCCAGCCAAGATGAGACTGTGCTACATGTGCTCATGGTGGTCATCCATTGGTTATTTGGTGCCTCGGGGAAATGAATGCCTCCTGAATTTCATACTCTTTCTGCATCTGTCTCTCTCAGACATAACCCAAGTAATGATCTGTCACCTCCAATTCATCTCTTCTGCATTTTTCACCTTGTCACATCACATAATTAGCCCAACAGTTTGCCACCGGCAGCCCTCATGAGGTCAAAGATCTCCAAACTCTTTCCTCTCTTGGCTAAGACAAAGATCATTTGTAAATGTTGCTGCTTGTGTGTTAGGGCTTGTTACGTTTCAGGATCAGGCTTTCCTTTCAACCCTCCGATTTGCACCCTCCCAGCTCACTCTTCCCAAGGTTGATGCCCACGGCCAGAACTCTCTGGGCAGACCTGCAGAGAGCAGCCAGGGCCGTTCTCCTCCTGGTGAGAGGCTGTGCAATGCTGTGTTGTCCCTGGATACCAGTTCCTGGGGAAAATAATGTCATTGCCTCCCCCTCACTCTCCTTCCAGTTTAAAACAGGTTCGGAATGAGCTTTACTGGGAGACACGATCACACAATTTTCTGTATTTGATGCAAAAAAAGACAAAGGCAGGCAGTGGGGATGGGACACAGCCTCTTTCTTCTGCGGGAGGCTGGGTCTTAGCCAGCCTGCAATACATGGCTGAAGGATGCACACACTCATGAGAAAAGAGCCAATGGATTAAAATGAAGAAGTATCCACCGTGCAAACATGCACCGCATGCACCAGCTTTCTTGGCTGCCTCAACAGAGAGGTACCTCACCAGGGCTGCTGAGAAGGGTTAATTCTCCTGGTGACTTTAGCGGGAGGGAAACGTTGCCGGATTTCAAACAGTTCATGTTGCTCCAGGGAGAGATGATTTTTGGCTTTCAAGCTCTATTCTGAAATGCAGGGCAGCAGCAAGAGCAGGGTGGGCATCAAGAAAGAGGTGGGATTAGTCTGGTGTTGACCCATCTACAACCTGGATCATCACATACGCACTGGCATGGAAAGACCTGAGCTCAGGCCCCATGGTTACTGCGTCCTCCCTTACTAGATCAGATGTGAAGACGTGCTTACAGCAGGTGGCTTGGCATCTGGAGTAGCTGCTGGCAGCCTTCAACCTGCCCAGCTTGCACATGCAAGTACCCTTGGGCATGCTTTCCTGTGGCAAGGAGGTGCAGGCATCTCCAGCCTTCTCCAGAGACCAGGCAATGGGACTTTTTCCTAGAACATGTCTGTGCATCAGCAGTATGGACCTGGTCTGTCCTGATGGTGGGGCATCTTTCCAAAGAGGAGCTGCCATGCATTTTCCCCTAATCCCTTGATTTATGGTGCTGGGCTCACCTCATTCCCATAGGAACTGGTAGGTTGGAAGGACTCAGCAGTTTACCTACACCGGGGACACAGGGGAAAGGCCTCACCGACCTCTGCCAACAGCTTCTGGCAGCAAATGTCTCTTCACTGTAAGCACAAAGGGTGGGACGAAGGTGAGTATTTGAGCAAGTGATGTCCTGCCAGGGCTCTCCACGTGGTTCTGCCCCATGAGCCTCTCATGCAGGGATGGTTAGACTCACATCTCCAGGTCAGGCTGGTTTCATGGGCCAAGGAGATGGTAACTAGCACCTGTTCTCCTGGCCATGGTATCAACCTCTCCTCTCCTTCAACCTGCAAGCTGGAACCATTCCCTACACAAAGCCAACATTGGGCTGGTGGACAAAGGGGGATCTCCACAGTCTCTTAATGCAACTGCTGTGCAAAGTTGCCAATTTTAAAGCTGAGCAGGTTTCTCCTGCCTCTGCTTCTGCTTTCTGCACCCTCACAGATCCTTCCCCATCCATTACACATCTCTCCTCATCTCTGGAGACCCTCCTTCTCTTTCTCTCTCCTAATGAAGATTGATTCCATCATTCCCTACAGGCCTTTCCTTCCCCATGTCTCCCTCTGCAATTCAACAAGACCCGACCTTCCCTCCAGCCCCCATCCAGAGCTCCTGGCAGCATCCTTCCTACCTCCTAAGCTTTGTTCTTTTATGCTCTCATCCACAATTATCCCAGGTACAGATCTGGCCCCAGAGCTTATCCTAACAGGCATCCAACACCTTGGTGCCACCATCACCTCCTGGTGTCTCCTGGGGGCATCGAGGAGAATGGGTGCTCTCAGTGGGGGTTAGCATGTGTTAGTTGGCCTTGCTTTCCTGCCGGATGTTTTAACCGGCACCAGGTGCTTCCTGAGCAGCACAAGAGCTCGGTTCCCCTGCGTTATAGGGCTTTCACCATCCGCCTTGAGGGAAACAAACTGCTTCTTTGTGAGACAATTTTACAGCGAGGTGCTCATTCAATGCAGGTTATAATCAATTGGCAAGCATTTTTCATAGCTGATGGGTGGGCCTGATCCTGGTCCCCAGTTGAACCAAGGGCTGGTCAAAAAGTCAAGAGCTCCATCCATCCTAATTTGGTGGACATCCATGGGTTTTGGACCAGGATCAGGCTCACCAACCAGCCTGAGGACATACCAAACACGTGTGGGCTGCTTGGGGAGCGCTCTGCAGAGCCACTCCTTACGGGGCAAATTCCAACTCAGGGGTGGCATTCTGGGTTTGTGCAGCAGCCGGTTGCTCTGGCAGCTTTGCAATGATGCTCTTTCTCTGCTTCCAGGACCCCTGAAAAAACCACTGGTGCTACAGACCAAGAACCAAGTACCTTAGTGCAGGACCAACGCACATGAAGCCGGGCACTTTCTTCAGAGTGGCGGTTGGAGCAAACGTATAGTCTGCATGAATTGTGTATCGTCTGGCTGGCATACAATAAAGCTGATGATCAGAGTTGAATGACAATTTCTCTTGTCTCTCAAGCACTGAGAAGTTGCTGTCACCAGGATCTGTGTAATGCAGTTGAGCATGTCTGTGCCTTGATTTATATTCAGTAAAGTCAGAGAAAGAAAAACGGGTCCTATTCTCCCTTTATTCATAGCTGTGAAATGGCACTGGTTTCAATGGTCTCTCTGGTTTACACAGGCAACACAGAGATCAGATTCACATCCATAACTCATGGAAATATCATGCTGGATTGCGGAGATCATTCTGGAAGCCAAGGTGATAGCATCAGCAACTCTTCAAAAATCCTTGGAAGGTTTAATGCACTATAAATTCTTAACGGCTGTGAGGAACTCGCATTTGGATGTCGCCAGGTGAAGCACACCTTGTGCAACATCTGGCAGATCCCCTTGTCATTGTGCTGTAGCCAAGAACATCTCAGACCTTCTTCTGAGGCTGTTAACATTCAGTTTGTTCAATTTGCCATTTAGGGCAAATGCTGGACAAGACGCCAAAACTTGCTGGCAAATTACTGTTTCTTCTCAGCATGTTTTCCAAAAATGTTCTGTTGAAAAAAGTACGAACTGGAAAAGTTGTAGGAGAAATGTAGCTGGTTCATGGGATTGGCAGGTCCAGTTGTTCTGTTCCTTATGTCCATAAGACATATGCAGCACATGATGGGAGATGTAGTCCAGCCCTACAGCCTGTCCCCTATAGATGGCTAAGTGTGTGGAGCACCCAGACTGCAGTTCCAGCAAGGCACTGGCCCAGCACACTCCAATAAATACTTGTAGGTTTAGGCTGAAATGTTATAACACTTAGAGCTGGGATTTGTTTGCCTTTCTGCAAGCACTAACTTTAAGCAGAAGGCTGCTTTTCCTTCGCCAATTAATTATGCAAGGCAGCTACTTCACAGAATCACAAAATCACACAATGGTCAGGGTTGGAAGTGACCTCTGGAGACCATCCAGTCCAGCCCCCCTGCCAGAGCAGGGGCACCTACAGCAGTTGCACAGGACAGTGTCCAGGCGGGTTTGGAATGGCTCCAGAGTGGGAGACTCCCCCACCTCTCTGGGCAGCCTTCATCAGAGGTGGGGAGAGCTGGGCAGCTTCCAAGGAGCATGGCAGCTCCAAAGCCCTCCAAAACGAGACCCTCTGGTTTTGGAGGGTCTAGTTCAGAAGGAAACTGCCTTGGGCTTGGAGAATTCATTCAAGTATTTCAAAGTGAAAATGCAAGTCCATGACACATCTCCTTCTCCTCCTTTAAAAATGCTTCCCTATAGACTCCTGTTCTGTGCAGGAGTAAATCAAGAGTGATTCCAGCCATGGCTGGACCAACTTCAAGATGAATTCATGTTTTAGGAGATCCAATCTCCTTCACTTGCAGATACCCTTGGTCACTACTGCTATTTGTTATTCATATTGTACTACTGCTAAGGCCCCCTGTGACTGCCAAAATCCCAAGGGTGCCAAGACCTGTACAGACACCCAAAGGACCTTGAAAGCAAAGCAGGAACCTAAAATCACCTCAAGCTCCTGATGTTCACATTATGGTGAGTTCTCTTTGGCAACAGGAAGGTTGGAAAGCACCTCCTTGTTAAAGGGATAAAATACAGAGGAATATTTGTAGCGACAGCGTTTGTACAAGCCAAGAAGAAATTAGAGTAAATCCAATCACTGAACCATTGCAAAGCACCTCCGAGAAGATGTGAATAGTAACTAATGAAATATTCAATACAAAGGGAAGTAGATTATATGCCTATGAATAATTGTGCCAAGCGTGTGCCTCGCTTGGTAGCTGAAGGGTCCTTGTTACACATGATTAAGTAATTAATTTTTTTTTTGTGTATAATTACCATGATTGCACAATTATTAGAGAGGAGCCCAGTCCAAAGCTCCAGGGCCAGACGTCGGTGGCCTGCGGGAGGTTTTGCTCCAGATTCCTGGAGCTGCTGGTGTCCCAGGGAAGAAGGACCTGGTTGTTGCTCTCCGATGTCTTGGGGCCCATCACTTGTCTCTGAATCAGATGCACCCAAGGAAAAAAGCCAGCATGGATCCAGTCATCTGAGTATCTTATATACACGTAATTATTTGTAGTAACCCAGACATCCATGGTGGAAAACATGAGAAAAAAGGCTCGTTCTCCCATCATTATCTGACCTTCAGGGACTTGGCTTGCAGGGACAGAAAATCCATCCCTAACATTCACCAAAACACAGACTTTATTTTTGCCTCTTCAGCTCCCTGAAGCAGCTCAGCACAAGGTGAGAGCAGGAACAAGTGGCCACCAAGTTTCATTTCACCGGTGGAAACTGTGGGGAAATGTGTCCCAAGGAGGAACGTGAAATTTCACAGAGGTATGTTTTGAAATGGCGGAGTCGATTTAAACACTGACCCAAATCAAGGCAGCAGATGCCCACTTTAGAAAACATTTATGGAACTCATAAATAACCACGTATTTTTCCACCAGACTGGAATAATATTTGAGACTGACCAAAAAAAAAAAAAAAAAAATGCAAATTTCATTTCATGTAGAAATGCAATGTTCTGATTTAACTCAGCATCTCCCCTTCTCACCTCAAAATTTTCATTTTGCCACAACCTGGAATATTTTCTGCTTATTAAGAAAAAATAAAAATAACAATATCTTTATCCTGGCAGATTCTGTTCTCCATTGCTAATATTTCCCTCCCTTTCCTCCTGATCTCAACCGCTATCCTCAAACTCTTGCTTCCTTCCACTTCTCTTTCCATTTAGCTTTTCTTCCTCTACATAATACATCCCACTCGGGTTCCTCCTACTCCCCAAAATGATCGAGTTACCGACTGTCGTATTGCCCACCAGCATATTGTATATAATTTCCTACTGAGCTTCTCTTTTTAGATCGTAAAGCACTTGTGACTGGGAGTTTCCCTCATTTTGTGCTATTCACTGCTCTGCCTGTCTTTCGCTTATCCTGAGGTATTACTGTAATAGACGTGATTAATAGGAATTATCCTCCCACCAGCAAGACTAATTCAATGCAGCTGAATTTTGCATGACTGCTTTTATCTGCGGCGTACTTGGTACATCCTTACAACCTTGGCTGTGCTTTCTATCAGCAGCAGTGCAAATCTGGAAGGCTGAGAAAGGAATCCCCCAAGCAAGCCAAGCCAAGGCTAAAATATGAGCAACACAGAAGACCAGAAATTAGAGCAAGGAAAGAAAAGTAACATTTCCAGATCAGAAATTAAATGCAATGGAGGGAGATAGAGGCAGGAGGCAAAATTTTCTGTTCCCCCTGCCCAGGAGCTGCATAATAAAACTGGTCCAGGGAGGATATATTCCCAAGACGGGAGGAGCAGCAGTACTGGGAAAGAAAAGGAAAGCGTTCAGAATCCAGTTTCAGACTGGATTTCACCCTTTGTAGGTTTTGGGCTTCACAGCTTTGAGGACTTTTGCTGATTTTCAGGGAAAATCGTTGACCCGGGCTGAGGAGAGGCGTAAAGTTCACAGGAGATGCATCGCCCACCAGTGGCACTGGCAGCATGAACACGGATTAATGTTTCAAAACTCCTCATCTGATGGGTTATTTCCATGTAATGAGGCAGTGACTGAAGGAGCTCAGTGCCTATGGAGAGGTCTCAGACAGATCCATCGAGAACCAGAGCAGAATTGAGGGGCATTCAATTAGGATTTGAAGGCAACAGCATCCACGGTGTAAAATGGCCAAAACTGCTGGAATTGCATCTGTTGGATTTGTCTTTCTGATTTATGGGCCACTTACTTAGAAGGGTGTAAATGCCCCCAGCTGGATTGACTCCTCACTGATTTACACCAGCCAAGCTCTGTCCAAATGGCACAGAAAATAGAACAGCTCATTTTAATGTTGTGAATACCGTTTTGGTTTGGTTGTTTCCCCCCCGACAATGATTCTTAGATGACTTCTACTCCGTTGTTTCTTTGAGGCTCTTATAAATCCTGACCTGAATTATTTAACCTCTCTTCGTTCCGCTTTTCCTCCGTTGTCTTTTCTCTTTTGTTTCTGTTACCTTGATGTGTTTATCTCCCACTCTGTCATTCCAGTCACTTCATTTCTCCTACTCTCATGCATCTTTCATAGTTTACCCCTCTTCACTCTGGCAAGGGGCAGGTTTTCCTGTTTGGTGGCAATCAGTTTTTGTGACATATCTAGGTTACTGTCAGGACTCCTTCTCCGTGTAAAATGTCTTTCATTTTTCATGAATCTGCTTTAATAATTTATCCCACATCAATGATGTATAATGAAATCACCGTCCTGAAATGGCTTTTCCGTGTTGAGGTAATGGAACAGAGATGGTGCTATCCCCAGATGGTATTTTGGTGCAAGATAAGCCACAAGTTTCAGGGGAAGGAGAAAGCTGAAAGAGCTGAGAAGATGCTATTGTTTGGGGTCTGGATCAGAAGAGAAAGGAATGGACCTGCCTTTACTTTGCCTGCAGTGCAAAATGTCAGGAGTCACATGAACCATCATGATACTTTCACTGGTGGCCTTTGGCTCAGAGCTAACCAGCATGGAGATGAACCACCAAAAATAGCAAGACCCAAAATATCTTTCCCATAAAATCACATTCACACATCTCGGGATGCCAAAACCACTCCATTACTTACTTTCCCTGAGCTGCAAATTTCCCCACTGTGGTCCAAAATGGATCACAATATGTTGAGGTCCCATCCCTGGAGCTGTTCAAGACCAGGCTGGATGGGGCTTTGAGCAACCTGGTCCAGTGGAGATGTCCCTGCCCTGGAACTAGATGACCTTTTAGGTCCCTTCCAACCCAAACCATTCTATGATTCTATGTAACTGAGGCATATGACCCTCACCATATCATGAAATCATGGTGGTGGGACAGCTGCTGTAGCCCTGGTCATCTAGGGGTACCTGTAAGGCAAGGTTGGCAGCTGTATTATCGTTTATTGGAAGAGGAACAAGGGTTTGAAAGGGCATTTTCTCAGGACCACAACTGCTGCATCAAATCGAGTTGAGGCTGTTGGTCCAGACCCTTGCAGTGTCCTAGGATGGGTCAATTAACAGTCAAATGCACACATAGTATTTTAATAGGCACAACCAATTATAAGGTACAACCAAAATCCTCTTAATTTTCAGATAAGGCAGGAAAGCGTGCGGGCCAAATCCTGGTGTTTACACCATTACATTGCTTTCAACCTTGGCTTTGGAGGAACGCAGAGGACAACACAGCAGATGATCTGGGGCTGTCAAACCTCGGGTCCAAAGGATGCAGCTTGTTCCTTCCTGACATTCAGCAGAACCAAACTGCCAGATCCCAGTGATCCCAACCAATGGAATAACGTAGCCTTGGATCCAGGCTTGGCAGCTGGAGCCCATTCCTCAGGAGGGCCTCATTCAAAGAAGTACCAAATCCCCAAGTATTTAAACATTTTATCTCAAGTACCCAGAGCTCACAAGTTATTAAAAATAATTAAATTAAAGCTGATACTGGATTATATTTTGTTTTCATCCTTTATTCTCCAGTCATCTCTTTAAGCTTTTTTCTGCAATCACATTTTTTTAAACCAATGGAAGCAGAGATATTTACCAATCCAACTGTGTCTAGCAGCCGCAAAAATAAATGTTCCTTTAAAAATTATTTCTTAAATTGCCCTAGGAGAAAAACATAAAGGAATATTTTTGCATGGAAGTAAACATGAAAGGAACGACCCTTTTTTGCCTGGTTCCTCAGTATTTGTCATGCAAATATATAAATCTTCACAGAAGTCGTTAAATAAAGCAGCTCAAGAAAACATAATTGATTTTCTTCTGTCCTCTGTGTAGTTCGTTTCTGATTAACAGTTCCTTGTCTGTATTCCCTCAGGAAGAATGATGAATATATATTTATGAAACTGCACAGTCACAAGTCTCAGAACAGCAGGTTTTCAAAGGGTGAGCTATTTTTTTGTTAAGCATGAATATTTTGCAGAGGGTATTGACGATAACCATGATTGTCCAGTGGGAGATGGCATTGTGACAGAAGAAGTCAGTTATCATGACAGAAGAAAAACTCACTTATTCATTCATGTCTAGTAGAAATATGATAAACCAGATATTCAACCCATGAAAAAAAAACCCAAAGCAGTAACAAACCAGAAAGTTTCTCAAAACAAGGAAAGTTAATATAATGCAAACAAAGTTCATAACCATATGTTTAAGGTGGGTGCATTTTAGGAGGTTCTCCAGAAATCCAACTTAACTCTAACAATCCTCATGGATTTTCATAGCAGGTGTGTATGACATGGAATTGTCTTTTCTGGTCCAAAGTCATAGAGTCACAGAACAGAACCATAACATGGTTATAGTTGTAAGGGACCTTTAAAGGTCATCTTGTCCAACCCCCTGCCATGGGCAGGGACATCTTCAACTAGATCAGGTTGCTCAGAGCCCCATCCAACCTGGTCTGGAATGTTTCCAGGGATGGGGCATCTCCCACCTCTCTTGGAAACCTGGGCCAGTGTCTCACCACCTGCACAGTCAAGAATTTCTTCCTAATATCTAATCCAAATCTCCCTTCTTCCAGTTTAAAACCATTACCCCTCATCATATGGCTCCAGACCCTGATCAAGAGTCCCTCCTCAGCTTTCCTGGAGCCCCTTTAGGGACTGGAAGGCTGCAATAAGGTCTCCCTGGAGCTTTCTCTTCTCCAGGCTGAACCCCTGCAACTGTCCCAGCCTGTCCTCCCAGCAGAGAGGCTCCAGCCCTCGCAGCATCTCCGGGGCCTCTTCTGGCCCCACTCCAACAAGTCCATTTCTGTCCTGTGTTGAGGACTGCAGAGCTGGACGCAGTACTCATGTGAACAGAGCTAAAATCTCCATTGGTCTTCAGGTGTTAATCCCGCTACTTTCTGGGAGATGTAAGTTCCTGACTAAATTTTGAAAATGGTCCTTAGGGAAGTGTTTAAATGGACTTTTCCCATGCACACTACCCTCTAGCCCACATTTGCACACTTACACGTGGGCTTCGGTCTCCATCCTCCATGCCCAAGTAGATGCAACCAGGAGATGACAGCATCACCAAAAGCCATGTTTTATTCACATTCTTCTTCTAGGTTTACAACAAATGCCTCTATTCAATTTCACCTGGAATTAGTGTGGCTGGGGACATCCTGAAAGGATGCCTGGTCCAACCTTCCTCTAGAAGAAGGTGGAAAGAGAGACAGCCCGGCAGGCCCAGGCAGTGGTCCAGGCAGTGACCTGGGAGACAGGTAGCAGAAAGGAAGGGCAGAAGGCTTGAAATTGTAAGGAGGGATTTAACCAAGCACAAGAACCTTCACCATCTGAGATGTTCACTCCAGTCTCCTTCACAGCCAAAGGAGAGAAAAGGGCACTTTCAGGAGACAGCGTAGGTCATCCCAAGGGAACTGGTAAAAGTAGCTTGGATGAATCACATTCCAAAAAGCTGAGCCAGATATGACCATCTCAAATATTTAAATTTGTATTTAGATGTCCGATTTCCAGGGAGTTGAATCTCCAGTCTTGGAATCCTGTGCCCCAGAGAAGCATATGCAAAAATCTGGTAATATCTTACCTGACGTTTGCATTGCATCAATGATTGAACAAAAATGGCCCAAAAAGCCTTGCTGTAATAGCAAAGTGTGTATTCTTTGCATCTAAATTTAATATGTGCACACACCGGCCCCAAACAATGCTAGGACTGCAGCTGTTAACGCAATACTGGATCATCTGCCCTCATGCTTCAGAAAAGCAAAATACTTCTTTTGCTTGTTAGGAAATAGAAAACTGAAGCCAAAGAATTTGATCACTTTCCCAAGCTGTCCAGTGCAACTACAACCTGTCTCCGAATCTCAATCCAGCGTTAGTCTTAGTTTTTGTAAACGCCATCTTCAGAAACGCGTGGTTTTCTCCCTCCTGAAAGCAACCCAGCAGCTCAGAAATGGGTGACCAATGGATTTCCTGCTTCTGTTTGGATACACACATATTATTCATAATTATTTCAGTGACATTTTCATTTGTCTTAATTTGCATGGCATAATCATAACGATGTGCTGGATTTCCCAGTGAAAAGTGCAAGAAAAGGTTAAACTGAAGCTGTACTTCAAAGTGTCACTAAGATATTTGTGAAGAACTTTGGTGCTCCTTATCTATCCACCCTCTCCAGAGTGTCCACCACTTTTCCCAGGCAGACTTTGGGATCAAAACCTCAGAAGTCTTCACAAGTATCTCTATGGACATGAAAATATGTGCTCCAACTTTAATCAGGATAGGCTTTTTATTTTAAAAGACTGTGTTTAAAGGTTTCAGGAAGGAAGTTGGAAAACCACTTCCCCTCGAGCTATTCTTGAAATGTTGCTTCTAGAGTGTTTTCCTTGTTTTCTCTGAAATAGCAGATATCAATCATGAAGGGTGTCATAATGGACAGTAGGGGCAGTACCTTCTCTTCCAGCATAAAAAAATCCAGTTCTTTACTGATGGATTTCTAACTGCCTGAAAAGTCTCATAGCCTTTACTTAAAAAAAAAAAAAAAGAAAAATAGGATGCTAAATTTTCAGTGGGGGGAAATAACCAACCCACCTCTTGTTTATTTGCATGTGAATTTCCTTATTCTCAGTGTAGCCATCTGCATTTTGGATTGAAAGGGTGAGGGATGCAAATCCTTGTCCACACTCCCCTGAATTTCGGCAGAGCCCTGCTCATCTACAACATTTGAGCATCCCACTTGCACGCTTCAGGTGTTGAAGTCACTTCACGTTATACACGGCAGAAGGAGCCTCCCCAGCTTTCTCCTGCAGTGAGACAATTTCAGATATACACGCAAAGTGAGAAACATCACTGGAGAAAGATTTATCTCCTTATAACACCTCTGCACTGCTGCAAATATCCAACCTAGAGCAGCTATCGATCATTTCTTTGAGGGAGTGCTTGTTACTGGCCGGGCCACTGTTCACTTGCCAATGGTTGAGTTGGTGTCTCCATTACCAAATTTGAACCCTGAGGTTCTACCCTTCTCCAGCTCATTAAAATTGCTCTGCGTGAAAACTTAACTCCCAGCTGTGCTCAATCTAAGGCTTAAATACATTAAAATATGCCACTTTCCTTCTGTGTCCACCATGTCGCACAGTTCTGTCATCTTCTGATGAGATTTCTGCTGCAGGATATGCTGTCTGGCAGTGCAGGAAGATGGACATACATTCCTTCTTAAGACTGAGCCTGTCCATAGGACAATAAAAAATGAGGATGTGTTCAACATGGTTGTTCACTGAAAGAGACTCCAGAGCCTATGTTGTCCCTGTTATTCTTTTCGTATTTTTTCTGCCTCTTCTCTAATTCCTCTAGAGCTGACCCTATTAGCACTAGGACACCAGAGAGATGACCAGTTTTATCTGATACAACTCAGTGTCTTATCTGATACAACAACTCAGGGACATTGCGGCAGTGGCACCCCATTGCTCAAGATGACATCCCCTAGATGTAAGTGCAATGGCCAAAATGCCAAAGAAATTTTCTCCCAAGAGGGGATGCCCACTCCAAACAGTCTTGGAGCATTTCTTATCCATGTGGTCATCCAGAAGAACCCAATCCTGCAAGCCCTTGTACCCAACTGGGATCTTTGTGGTCTATACTTCCATGCAAACAGGTGCCACCATCCAGTTGATGGGACTGCATGTGACAGTGGTGTCCCAGACCAACCATTAAACACAGAGCAAAAAAAAAGGGGTCTTAGTGCCTTCATCAAAGCTGAATTAACACCAATTTAATTCCTTAGCTCACCTTTCTGGGCGAGTAGAAGCAAACCTCCTCCATCCTGCCCTATGTGTAGTACGAGGTGTATCTGGCAGGAGAAGATGAGCCTTCCTTTGCTTTGTGCAACAGGGCTCAGTTTTTGGAACAGTTGCATAAGGATGAAATGCGATGTGTGGGCGACTGTGCTTGCGGTTCGGCTTTCCAGTCATGCAGAATTAAAAATAGGTTAGTGGGTTTGTAGGAACAGGAAGATCCTGCAATCCCCACCACAGCGATGAGCGACCAGACGATCCCTCTCTGGGCAGGCTCTGTGGCCAAGGCTTTTCCACCCTTCCCAGTTATCCTCTGAACAGCACTTGGAGTTAATCCTTCTCGTCCAGGAGAGCATCTCATCTGCATCTGATGCACCAAGATATGAGGAAGCCAACACTTATCTCACTAAGCTCTTCTCCCTTGAGACTTAAAAATGCGCTGCTTCATTATGTCTGATAATAAGTAGCTCCACTGAATCTCTAGGAGCTTCTCTTGATGGCCATGCTTTCCCTTTTCAAAGGAAAGCCTTTTTTCCTCAGAAGATCACACTGATTGCCTGCTCTTAGTGGCCCCAAAAACCTATCGAGAGCCCTTCTTCCTAAGAAATTACCTGCAGATCTCAGACCACAGTCTCCCACATTTTCCCAGATTCTGACTTATCTTTTGGCTTTATTAACATGCATTGTGGCTGTACGGCCCCAGGTGACCCAGGCTGCTCTGTGTGACCCATCATACTTTTTTGCGACGGCTGTGTTTGTGTTGTCTGTGAGTAATGTCAGCGGTAATTTTATATTTATTTCCAGATAACGAAGGAAAATGTTGAAGAGCGTCAAAGCCTTGTACCAGCCTCTGTGGGCTTTTGAGAAAGCTCCACAGGCAACCACAGGGTTCAAACCAACCAGGTCATCCAGTTGGTATCTGCTGATTGAAACCTGCCGATTAGCTGTGCCGTTGATTAACATCTCCCGTTGTTGCTGATGACATAGAAATATCTGATCATTGTCATGCTGGGGAAATAGCACACCCAACTTGTCTTTCAAAGAGTTTGACTAAATTTAGTGTCAGCTCCAACCCATTGTTGGGATTCTTCTGTTCCCACAGCAGCATTTCTTTGCTATCTTTTCCCAGTCATCGTGTATTTTTCCTTACAGCCTTCGGCTTCCCTTCTTCATTTTCTCTCCTTCTTTGCCACAATGCATAGTAGAAAGTACCTGCTTTCCTTTTTGTTATTGTTTTTTAGTGTTTCTGACTGTAGACACTGAACGGAGAAAGTTTTGACTCTGGATAGTCTCTTCTGTGCTACAACCCAAAATATTTTAGATATCTTACTGTCTCTTGCTGAAAAGCTGTTAGATATCATCCACATTTTCTCAGGTTGAATTTTCCCTCTTGGTTCATCTCATCTACCCTGTTCCTCTGTGCAGAGGAAGGAGACATCTCAAACAATTCATTGCTAAGCCAAGGAGAAAAAAAAAGGCAAATTGTTTGAAATCAGACAGGTGAATGTAGTGTTATTAATGTGCTTAAAAATATATGAGTTGCAATTTATAACTCTGAGTTCTTCAGTCACCCAACAAGATGTGGTTTGGATTTCATTTTAGTGCTAATGTGAAGCAAGCCAAGAGTGCATCCGTGCAGATGGGACTTCATTTTTGGAAGAGCTGATCAGCTCCTGAGCTGTTTTCAGTAGACATACTGGGCAGCATGTGGGGATGCGGACACTTCTGAAACATCAGGTAACGGATGTTCTGAACATCAAGAATAGAGGCTGATCTCTTTGGAAAAGCCATCCTGCCACATTTAATCATGACAAGCAAACACAGGATGAGGGTGTACCAGCTGGTGCTGTCTCCAGTGCTTTCAAGGAGCTCTGTAAATGTGCACTTGGAAACGCACCTTTGCCTCGGGCATAATTTTAAACATGCAATGGCCCTACTCGTGCCACAAATGATGTTTCCACTTGGAAATGTGAAACTGTTATAATAGTGCGCTAAATAACAAGAATTGTTCACTTGTAGGGTCTCCCTGCTTCTTCCTTCTCCGTGGAGAAAGGCAATTTTGCAGCAAAGATTTCTTTTCTACAAAGGTATGGATTATGAATGGAGAGGAGGGGAAGGCTGGCAAAAAAATAAGATGAAAATGGAGAAGGACTTAGGGGTACTTATGAATAAAAACTGAACATGAGCCGGCAATGTGTGCTGGCAGCCAGCGAGCCCCCGGCACCCCAGGCTGCATCCCCAGCAGCGTGGCCAGCAGGGCGAGGGGGGGACTGTGCCCCTCTGCTGAGCTCTGCTCTGCTCTGGGGAGACCCCCCCGCAGTGCTGCCTCCAGCTCGGGGGCCTCAGCACAGGAGAGACATGGAGCTGGTGGAGCGGGACCAGAGGAGGCCCCGGAGCTGCTGGGAGGGCTGGAGCTGGGTGAGATGATGAGAAATAGGAGCTGGGGTTCTCACAAGACTCCAGGACCTGGGGATTTAAAAAAATACTGTATTTGCCGATAACTGGCAACAGACTCTTTCTCCATTCAGTACCTCCTCAGCAATCCACTCCGTTTTATCCCCTCTAAAAGAGATTTGTCTCCGTTAAGGAACAGAAAATTGTTGGTTTGACTTTTTTTGGCTAAAACGCCAGCTGTCTGATTTGATAATAATTTGGGTTCTTTTCCAAAATCTTCTCTGATCCCAGTCCCTGAGGTGGCGGGGCAGCAGATTTCTGGAAGCACAGCCTGATCCCACCTGTGATGTTTTCAGCACTTCCAGCCTCATGTCAAACCAGAAATGCAGAAGATGGGCCCTTCCTCTGGCTTCTCTATATTTCCCACTTCCTTCCCAGAATAACATTTATTCTTGCAGTTCTGTTTCTCCCATACTAATGTACTCTTTTCTTTTTTTTTTTTCTAATGCTGATGGAGCACCAATTCCATAAATATGATGCAAAGTATCACCTGGAAGCCAGAAACCCCGTAACTGCATTCCTCACTCTGCCATTCATTTTGTGCCTCGTCTTGGACATGTTGTTTGATTTTTTTTGCTTCAATAGCGACACATATACAGCAGAGATAATTCCTTTCTTTCTCTCTGTTGTGAGATGTTGTTACGAGGATTAGTCAATGTTTAAGACGGATAATTATTCCTAGTTATTCATGAGAAAACCACAGCATCAGGCTGCGTGGAGTCTGTGACAAGATTTCATTTAAAATGGTGACAAAAAATATTGCATGCAGCTGCAGCAATTAGCCAGCAGCACCAGCCCCCACCTGGCTGCTGACAAACAGCCCTGTTTACCCTGTTTTGCCCTATGATCATGGAATCATAGAATATCTCAAGTTGGAAGGGACCCATAAGCATCATTGAGTCCAACTCCCAGGCATGTGTCCTATACCTTATTCCAAAGAGATACGGGATCCCATGGGAGAAACCAAGTCTGAATTTACTTTAAGATTTGATCCCACAACACAAAGTCTTTGGTGGTAATATTGTCCCTTTCCCTCAACTCTGCCAGTTCCCTGTCAGCTCAAACAAATGGATAGCCTCCATAGTTGTCTTCTCAGCTGGGAGAGGAAGGAGGGATGACCTTAAGCCAATATTGCTGCTGGAAACCGGGTCATGTAAAACCACAGCCGTGGGAGGTTCAAATTTACCCTTGGAGGAGCCTATAAGTCTCTATAGCACCTACGAAGTGTAGGCTGTTGCATGTATCAATCTGGGATGCCTGAAAACCAGAAGAACTATTCCTCATCCAGCACATCTGGCCAGTATTTTTAGCACCAGACTGTAAAAGAGGTCAGTTTTCAGAAAACCACAGAATCATCAAATCGCTCAGGTGTGCAGGGACCTCTGGCGATGACCTTGTCCAAATCCCTTGCTCAAAGCACACTCAGCTGGAGAAGGTTGATCAGGTCATTATCCAGTTGGGTTTCAAATATCTCTGAGGATGGAGACTCCAGAGACCCTCTGAGCAAACCGGTCCAGTGTTTGATGCACTGGCAAAGTCTTTTCTTACATTTAAGTGGAATTTTGAGTGTATTAATTGGTGCCCATTGTCTCTTCGCACCACCACCACAAGACATTGCTAGAAAAAGACATGTCCACCCTGGCCTAGAGCTGGAGCTAATCCTACTCTGAGCAGGTGCTGTGCTAAAGGTGTTGAGAGGTCCCTTGTCCCATGAGTCTTTTGTGGAGTTTGGCTGCTCCCATCCAGCCTCTCTTTAGGAAGCAAGGTCTCCAAACAACGCCTCAGTAAAGAGACAGGAAGGAGACAGAAACGGACTATGCAATTATCGGTCAAAATTAAAGCGAGGAGCAAGCACAGGATGCAACCCAGCCTGTCTGTGGAGCAGAACGAGCTGCTCAGCCTTTCGGCTACTGCTGCGGGAGCCAGACAGACATGGGCTTTTCTGGCTGTGATGAATGGAGATGAAGGTTTCTTCGCTGATTCACAGCAGGCAGGTGATTTATTGCAGAAAGTGCCGGGCTGTTAACTCTTCCCTCCCCTCTGCTTCCCATCTGGAAGCAAGAGGCAGCCTGTGGCCCTTCCCATGATGGGCAAAGGGCTGCAGGGATGGACTGTGGCTGGTGGACAGGTCCTCCAGAGGTGTTTCTGGGGGACATCTCACCCCACGTAGAGCCCGTTTTGTCCTTTTTGCGCCGTGCCCATAAGCTGCAGGCACAGCTGGGAGAGTGACGCAAAAATGAGAAGTTGTATCTGGTTGTCATGGATGGAAATATTTGACACGGTTATGGGTCAGTGGCAATTCAAAATTTACCAATGATTTGAGGCAGACCAAGAGGCTGAATTTTAGCAGTACTTAATCGTTAGCCGATTTAAGGATTTACAAGATGATTAAACAAAATAATTGAACAGAGACTTAATTACACATTGCAAAATGACAAGATTCACACTAACTTACTAAAAGGTATCCCACATCAATACATATGCATATGCGATATATATGCATATGAGCACAAACATACAAAGAGACACCACTCGAGGGGTCACACACATGCTGACACGCAAGTTTTTAACTGCTAGGACCGAAGTCCCTTTTACGCGCGCACAGACAAATGGACAGAAAGTGTTTGGATGCAGTAAAATATAAGAACACCCACACTCGTAAGAGCTAATGCGTATAGTAGAGACACATGGATAGAGAGGAGGATGAAAGAAAGTCTAGCCTATAGTTAAAATTTCCCTCTTCTCGAGTTTGGAGTAAATAGTCACAATGCATCGGCATTCCTCAGTGGGCAATAGTTGAGACTCGAGAGGGTTGACTCGCCTTGGCCTTTTAATCCTTGAGGTGTCTGCCTGAGCAGCATCCTGACTCAGGGGAGGTGCCGGCCATAGCCCACTGAGATCCAGAAAAGATCAAAGGGTCTCGCTAGAAATCACTGCTTATAGGGTCTGAGATAATTGACTTTCATCAGGTACTCTTCCACTCCAGCTCAGCTCAGACAATGGGATATTCTGGTACTTTCACAAACCCAGAACTTGCTAGATCTTGAACTTCTGGTATCACCCCCGTCTTTGGGCCATGATCCATATATTGTCAGGAGTGACTGATTACGGCTATCGCTTTCAAGCAATAGGAGTCACGGGAGCCAGGTGCACCAAGTGTCTGCCGTAAAGCTCTGATCTGTCACTCTTCACTTTCTCTCTTTCTTTTATGTTGGACCATTATGTGTCCCAGATGTTAAGGGGTTGACATCTGTTCTGGTCCATCATATCCCTCACGTGGCCCAGGTGAGGGGGGAAATCACGGCAAACACCAAGTGGCTTAAAATCACAGAAACATAGAATGGTTTAGTTTGGAAAAGTCCTTGAAGATCATCGAGTTCCAACCCCCCTGCCATGGGCAGGGACACCTCCCACTAGACCAGGTTGCCCAAGGCCACGTCCAGCCTGGCCTTGAACACCTCCAGGGATGGGGCCTCAACAACCTCTCTGGGCAACCTGTTCCAGTGCCTCAACACCCTCAAAGTGAAAAATTTCTTCCTAATGTTCAATCTGAACCTGCACTCTTCCAGTTTAAAGCCATTCCCCCTCATCCTATCGCTACATGCCCCAGTAAAAAGTCCCTCCCCAGCTCTCCTGCAGGCCCCCTTTAGGGACTGGAAGGCTGCAGTAAGATCTCCCCGGAGCCTTCTCTTCTCCAGGCTGAACAGCCCCAACTCGCTAAGCCTGTCCTCATAGGAGAGGTGCTCCAGTCCTCGGATGATCTTCATGACTCTCCTCTGGACACGCTTCAGCAGGTCCATGTTCTTTTTCTTTTGGGGACTCCAGAGCTGGATGCAGTACAAAAGGGAGTGAAGGGGAGGTCGCAACACCACACTGGTCCATGACATCATGGTGATGTCACACTGAGAAAAGGCAGCTTAAGGTGCAATCGCGTGAACTCCCTGTTGTGTGGGAGATGAGACAGGACCGAGTGGGTTGAAAATGGCACCATCACACCTTCTGTGACAATGGTTATAGGACAAGCTTTGAGGTCACAGCAAATCTCACCATTGAGGAAAGGGAGCCACCCTGGCATCTAAGTTCTCAACTTTTATACCCAAAACAGAATTCAAAGAAAGGGCCCCAAAAGCCAAAGCATCTTTACAGAGCCCAGCAGTGTGTGCCCAGGGCCACACAGCCTTGAAGGTTCTCAGCAGTGTACCAATGGGTGCAATCAGCTCCTGGATCGGGTTACTGAGTCCAGCAGAAATTCGAAGCCAGAATTTTGGGTATGCTCCCTGTCTGGTAAAAAGTAGCCATGCAGGGGGAGGAAAAATACAGGATGAGCTGATCTTTCTCCTCTCTTTTTCTTTCAGTGAAAAACTTCAATGCGTTTCATTTCCATCTTGCATAAGAATTTTTTCCATTTGGAGAGCTGTTGTTTATTATTCAAAAGCCATTAAATATCCTCTAAAATCACAGTACTTATGAAATGAAAAAGGAGCTATTAGATCATCCAGTCTATTCATTTACAAGATTTATTAACCTCCGGTAGAGGCATGTACCACTCATCCCTTTAGGACAAATCTTGAGCTTGACTTCCCAAATGAGTCAATTTATCTCTCTGGCCCAAATTTGCATAAGCCTTTTCTGCAGACGCATTTGCAAACCTCCTTTGTGCTCAAAACATGGACATTTGCACATAAGGTTGCTTGCAATTGATTGTGCACAGTTATTGTTGAAAGCTGGGTGCTGCTGGGGGTGGGGTGAGGGGAAGGAGACATGTCCATGCAGCAGCTGAAGGATGTCTACATCTGAAAACCCCCTCTACCCACTCATCCCTCCCAGTCACTCAGGTGACCCTGGAGAACAGCTGAAGTCCCTAAAGGAGACACCTCACGTGCACAGACCCCACTGTTGCCATCTGCCAACCCTGGTGCCTTTCTCCTTCCAGTTCACTAGACCATGTTGGTTTAATTAAGGTAGAGCTGCTCTTGTCTTTCAGAGCTCAGTACTGGAGGGGAAGTGGAAGATTTAGATAGGCTGGAAGAGAATAGACTTAAGGACCCCAAGGAGCTGCAGAAGTGTGCATTGGGGTTTGCTCTGGGTTTGTTACATCTGATCAACCTTCCATACATCCATCTATCCATCCATCCACCCACCCATTCATCCATCCATCCATCCATCCATCCATCCATCCATCCATCCATCCCATCCCTCTAATGTTCTCACTGAGCTCTGAACAGGGCTTGTCTAGCAAGTTTAGTGCCCCATAATGGAGATTACCAGCATAACAACTTCTCCTTCCCCAAAAGCATCATCTCATACATGCAATAACTGTGTAGACTTTTTGGGTGAAGGAGATAAAGGATGCGCACATCTGGAGCAGTCTGCTAGAAGACACATTAGCTAAGCTCCTCCAGGGCACAGTGCAGATGCTTTCATCCATGCCATGGGCAGCAAGACGGGTGAGAAGCATCCAAAGTTCACAACCGTGGGGGCCAGGTCTTCAGCAGGGGCGAGCACAGAGAGACAGGCACCTTGACTGCAAACTAATCAGGGAAATCCTCGTTACTCCTCACTCCAAAGTAGGACAACACTCTTACCCCTGTGCCGTTGTATAATATACTAGACCAACAACTCCCTGCTGTGGCTGGATGCCATCGAGCACATTTCTACTGCCCAGAATTGTATTTGTGTACTGATGTGGCAGGCTGACATGATTGAAAAAATAAAGGATGAAGTTCTCAACCTTTCTGGAGCGGGAGATGACCCAGACATCCCACATACCCCAACTTGTCAACCCTGCACCTTCTTGTGGCTCTGGGGACATCTATCACCTCTGACACTTTGAGATGGTGTTAGAGCATCTGGCTGCTTGCTAGATTTTGAAGGAGGATGTTCAGGTGCCTCTGAAGATGGACTGTCCACCAGCCTGTGCTCCAGGGCATGCTCCCTGGCATGTTTCCCCTGCATTTCCCCAGTGGTGAGGACTTGAGTTAAATTTGATCCCGAGAGCAACCCTGCTACAGGCTGAAACACAGGTATGGGCTGTAGGAAGGTACAGATAGAAGAAGCAGTAAGTTAATTAGTGAGGTTTCTTTCGCAAACTGGTGGCCAAAAGTTGGTATTGCACCTACTGTGAGGAGCAGAACATTAGTGAGGGCTTTGCAGAGAGTTTCTCTACAATTGTGAGGAGGTCACAAAAACTTTCTATGCCTTAGCTTATCCACTTAAGCTGGGCTTGCCTCAGGCTGTTCCTGTGTCTAATAATACTAAAAGAATAACTGGTCCTACCTCGTGTGCCTAAAAAAATACTTCATAAGGATGTGAAGGTGCTCTGTGGCAGTTAATTTTTGAGTAACATCAAGCCATCTGGCTTTTCCCCACTGACTACTGCAGGGCAAAACTGTCCACCCTTGTTCGAGCACCTCTGCTTCCAGTTTCCAGCCTGGCGAAATGTATTTCTCCGTGATTTTTTTCCTGAAAAGCCACCTGATTTCTGCATCCTTAAATTTGGGGAGATGTCTTTAGCCTGCTCCCATACTGAAACAGTCCAAAATGTGCTGCGTTTCTGCTCGACCAGTCAGCCGGGAGGTTCGCTGCGCTTGCCGGTTTGCCACATGGATCATTAACCCTCTTCCCGATTTCTGTGATTGCTTTTTCCATACTAATTAGCCGTCATAAAAGCCGTTTCCAGAGCGGCGTGCAAAGGCAGGCAGTAAGACTGCATCTGTGGAGTGCAATTTCCCTGCGACTGGCTTGGGGCTGCAGCACAGGGACCAGCCGAAGGGATTTAAGATCCCGGCAATGAACCTTCCCCTGTGCCCTGGGGAATCTCACAGTCTCTGCCCGTGCCTCAGTTTCTCCATTAGAAAAATGACAGTCCTGACACTCGTTAGCAACACAGCCATGGTCTGGAAAGCAGGTGATGATTGCAGAGAGACAGGTAAATTAAAAATAATTCTAATATCTTCTGTTTAAAACAAAACAAAGCAAAGCACCAGTGATTTAAAAAAAAAAAAACACCTTTTAAATTGAAATGCAGCAACAGCAAGTTGTCCAGGAGCAGGCAGCAGCAGGGAATAGAAACAGACCCTGGGAAGAGGCATCCCTTCCCATTTTCTCGGTCTGTCTCTCTCTCCACCAGTGGGACCGACACCATCATGTATCACCCAGCACGAGCTGCCACTCAGAAACCATCAGCCCCAACCTTGCTGCGCTGAACCGCTCGACCTGCAGCCAGTGCCTCTCTGAATCGGTGCCCCCTGCCCTAGGGAAGGGAGGGAGGGAAGATGCTGAGGCCAAATCCCAGCTACAGTGGTGCCACAGCTCCACGGAGATGCCCAGCACACCTTGTGTTTTGGGTTTTGCTGTGGGTGGGTGCAGAGAGGAGCCATCCCAAGGGACACACCATGCCTGGTGAGTGAGCGGGATGGACATCTTCATCCCGTTAAATACCCTCACGCTCTGGAGAGGGGGTGGAGGAGGAGAAGGTAGAGGAAAACCCCTCTGCCAAAATCTCCTCCAGCAGCCTACACATGCTATGTTTAAAGACTAAGAAATTATTTAAAGACTAAAGGATCAAGGAGACTTCCTTTCTTTACATCTGCTGCAGGAAGATGGGAACACCAGGTAAAGAAGGGGTGGTTGTAGGGTCAGGGTTTGTCTCACAGTCTGCTCCAAGCCCACGTCCATCAGGGAGCAGGTCGCAGTTTCTCCCCTGCTGCTGCGTGTCCGTGCCGAGATGGAGCCTCCAGCTGCAGATGGACACAGCCCCTCACTGTGACCCCGAGTCTGGGAAATGAGAATGAAGACGGGTTTTGGGGAAGGTGCGAAGCTTTTCATACGAAGACATTTAGAGTGCGCAGCACGGATTTGCTGCCCGCTGGGCACTTGGCTTTGACCCAATCTTTATGGCTTCCATTGAGGAAAAAGGGGCACTTTCTGCTCCAGGGGCTGCTGGATGAGGATGCTCAGCAAACACAGAACAAGCAGCATCATGGTTTAACTGTGGTTTTGTAAGTCTGGGAAAGGGCTGACTCCCTTCATAATTTTGGGGAAGTCACCTGATTGTCTGCCTCAGTTTCCCCATGTATGAAATGGGAATTTGAAGAGAGCTCTCAGTCTTGGAAATATTACCTGCTGCTTCAGCTCCTGTGTAGACATTCCGTGTTATGTCTGCGGCGTGAAGGGCATATTGGGGTGAAGTGACAACATTAGAAAGGTAAGAGTTCTGTAAGATCCTGACATCCCTAATAATAGTGTTTTTTCAGCTCTGGGAAGACCAGCTCAGGGGACGGAATCACGGAGTTTCAGAGTTGGAAGGGACCTCTAGAGATCATCTAGTCCAACTCCCCTGCTAAAGCAGGATTGCCCGGAGCACATCACTCAGGACTGCATCCAGGCGGGTCTTGAAAATCTCCAGAGAAGGGGACTCCACAACCTCCGTGGGCAGCCTGTTCCAGTGCTCTGTCACCCTCACCGTAAAGAAGTGTTTCTGTGTATTTGAACGGAACTTCCTGTGTTCTAACTTGTGCCCATTGCCCCTCGTCCTGTCACTGGGAACCATTGAAAAGAGCCTGGCTCCATCCTCCTTCAACCCACCCTTTAGATACTTGTACGCCATAATAAGGTCTCCCCTCAGCCTTCTCTTCTCCAGGCTAAAGAGTCCCAGCTCTCTCAGCCTTTCCTCATAAGGGAGATGCTCCAATCCCTTAATCATCTTAGTTGCCCTTCGCTGGACTCGCTCCAGCAGTTCCCTGTCCTTCTTGAACTGGGGAGCCCAAAACTGGACAGTATTCCAGTTGCGGCCATTCCATCCCTGCTTTGCCAGTGTTTGAGGCTGGATGAGAAAAATCACAGCCAAGGTCTGCTCTTAGGACAGGACTACATCCAGGCAGGTCCTTTGCTCTAGGAAATATCTTTTTACTTGCAGTAGGTGCTCAGGGTGAAGGATCTGAGGCCATTCTGCAGAGCCTCCACATGCCTGCAGGGCCTCTATGAGCCAGCTGCAAGCAGAACATCTGGAACAGTTCAGAAAAACCCTTTCCCAGGACACTCCAGAGGTGCTTAGGGACAGCCCTACGGGATGGAGCAGATGTTGCGTGACCAGATACCTGGCTTCTGTGCATTTCTCAACTCATTTATAACAACAAGCTCAGGGTTAGTCAAATTTGACCTATTTGTTAAAATGGACGCTTTGGGGAAAAAAAAAAAAAAACAACCAAACAACATCTAAAAATCAAAGATTTGTTTCTTGAAGATTCTGATTAAACTGTGTTCTGGGTAGTCTGCTTCTTAGGGCATTAAGATTGTGACTCATTTCCTTTTTATTGCTATGATTCACTAATGAATATTTGTGGTCTAATATCTGCCTGGTTTTGTTTTCAGGTTTTCTTTTTGTTTCCCTGCATCACTGTTTTCAATCTGACTCCAGTTCAGCAGAAAAATCAAATCTGAAATGCTGGCAAATGTCTTGAACTCAATTAAAAACGTGATTTATATGGCGCTTCTGCTACCTCAAGAAAGGCCATATATTTTCCTGATATTATGAGGAAATTGCTTTGTGCCTATGAGAAAGCCAAGTTCAAGTTATGGTTATTGCATATTTCCATTAGCAAGGCTTTCTGCAGCCGATAGATTTTTCTTCCCCTTCTTTGCTCAGAGAGAAGCTTGAATGAAAACACTTTTCAGGCAAAATTTGGTCCTCCCTGACCCTGCAGTGTTTTTACACACCCGCCTAGATTCAGTGCTGCAAGAACAGTCTCTTGCTCCCTTGCAAAAACACTATTTATTTGTTGCCCTTAAATCCTCAGCTGAGATTTCCAGGATGTTTAATGGTCTTTATTTTTGCTGTGAGAGTGTCAGCCTGAGTGGTTCACCTGCTTCTGAGGAAGAGGCAAGGAGAAGATGTGGTCTTACTGCCTGTTGTGGTTCAACCCCAGCTGGCAGCTGGGACCACGCAGCCGCTCGCTCACACCCTGCCCCAGTTTGGATGAAGGAGAGAATCGGAAGAGTAAAAGAAAGAGAAAACTCATGGGTTGAGATAAAGGCAGTTTAAGAGGTAAAGCAAAAGCTGCACATGCAAGCGAAGCAAAACAAGGCATTTATTCACTGCTTCCCATCGGTGGGCAGGTGTTTAGGCATCTCCAGGAAAGCAGGGCTCCATCACAACTAAGGGTTACTTGGGAAGACAAACACCAGCACTCTGAAAGTCTCTCCTCCCTACTTCTTCCCCCAGCTTTATGTACTGAGCATGATGTCATACGGTATGGAATAGAATCATAGAATGGTTCAGGCTGGAAGGGATCTTGAAGATCATCTAGTTCCCACCCCCCTGCCATGGGCAGGGACACCTTCCACTAAAGCTGGTTGCTAAAAGCCCCATCCAACCTGACCTTGAACACTTCCAGGGATGTGACCACCACAATTTGTTCCAGTGCCTCACTGCCCTCATAGTGAAAAATTTCTTCCTAATACCTATTCTAAATCTCCCCTCTTCCAGTTTGAAGCCGTTATCCCTTGTCTTATCACTACATGCCCTTGTCAAAAGTCCCTCCCAAGCTCTCCTGTAGGCCCCCTTTAGGTACTGGAAGGCCGCTATAAGGTCTTCTTTTCTCCAGGCTGAACAACCCCAACTGTCTCAGCCTGTCCTCATAGAAGAGATGCTCCAGCCCTCTGATAATCTTCGTGGCCCTCCTTTGGACCTGCTCCAAGAGGTCCCTGTCCTTCTTATGTTGGGAGCTCCAGAGCCGGACACAGTATTCCGGGTGGGGTCTCCCCAGAGCAGAGGGGAAGAATCACCTCCCTCACCCTGCTGGCCAAGCTTCCTTTGGTCATATGGAGTCAGCTGCCCTGGCTGTGTCTTCTCCCAACTTCTTGTGCCATTTCAGCCGGCTCGCAGGTGGGGAGGTGTGAAGAGCAGAAAGCACCTTGACTGCTTAGCAACAACCAAAACCACCAGTGCGCTATCAACACCATTTCTCATCACAAATCCAAGATGTGGCACTATATCAGATGCTAGTAAGACAGTTAACTCCATCCCAGATGAAACCATGACACTGCCTTATAGCACCAACCACAGTCTCTTAGCTGCTTTCCTCTCCCTTACTTGCACATGAAGATTTCAATGCACAGCTAAACTCTTGGTGCTAAAATCCTGCAAGTCTTCTCAAGGAAAAGCTATATGAAGTTATGATAGAATTACAGAATGGTTTAGGTTGAAAGGGACCTTGAAGATCATCGAGTTCCAACCCCCCTGCCATGGGCAGGGACATCTCCCTTCAGCCCAGGTTGCTCCAAGCCCCGTCCAACCTGGCCTTGAACACCTCCAGGGATGGGAGCCACAGCTTCTCTGGGCAACCTGGGCCAGGGGTTCAGCACCCTCACAGGCAAGAATTTCTTCCTTATATCTAATGTAAATCTCCCCTCTTCCAGTTTGAAGCCATTCTTCCTCATCCTATCACTACATGCCCTTGTAAAAGGTCCCTCTCCAGCTCTCCTGTAGGCCCCCTTCAGATACTGGAAAGCTGCTATAAGGTCTTTCTGGAGCCTTCTCTTCTCCAGGCTGAACAACCCCACCTCTCCCAGCCTGTCCTCCCAGCAGAGGGGCTCTAGCCCTTGGAGCATCTTTGTGGCCTCCTCTGGTCCTGTTCCAACAGCTCCATGTCCTTCTTGTGAATTTGCACAAGACTGGCTAAGTTTGGGACAAAACCACAAGATTTTCTTCAGACATTTTGCTCAGTGGAAAAGTCTGGCTGCTAAATTCTCCCAAGATGCTATCTTTGAAGGCCATGTCCCACTTCCTTCATGGGGATATGACAACTGAATCCCTTAGGCACTTCATGGGACTGACTCCATATCTGCCCTGTCGACCCTTCTCCCAGATCCTGCCCATGATATCCCGGCTGGGTGGAAGGAGGTGCTTCATCAAAGGGGCATGTACAAGCAGGACATTAGAGGTTTCCCAGACACTTTTCAATCTAAAGAGCATCCAGGCAATTAGAAAATACACTGCACTCTGTATCTGCTTGTTGGTAATCAATGAAGGAGCACGTATGCATGTGGCAGGGGGGATAAGCAGAATATTCTACCTTGCCAGACGTAAGGGTTTTTTTGCTCCAGAGAAGCACAGTTTTACAGTGCTGACTATAAAAAAAAAAAAAATCATTCATAAAGATAATTGGTACAATTCGACATCAGCTTCCACGTACTGATGGTAGTCAGGACCAGCCCTTGATGATGTCTCTAGACCTTCAGCAATGGGGCTGTATTAGTGCACAATGCACTTGGTTTCTGCTCTGTGAAACACCTTCTTATGCCTTTACAGCCCATTAGTGGTCCACAAACCACAGCTCAACACTGGATCAGCACAGCAGAGCCTGCGCTTTACCACCTGAGCCACTTCAGGTCAGAACTGATTATTTCTGAGGGTAATTTCTTTGCTGATGTCTCAGAACAGAGCCATAAATCATGTCCAAATACTATTAAACACAGCTGACATCTTCACCAGGCCTTTCACAAGCTGATCACTTGCAGCTTTAATGACTGAAATGGTCATTGCTTTTATAGCCAGGATTTCCCCTCCCCTTTCAAGAAGAGTAAAATTCAGCCTATGAATTACTTCTCCTGACACCGTGACAGAAGGCAGAGAGGAAGCTTCCACCCAGCAGAGGCTCAGTGAAAACCAAGAATCTCATACCCAAATCTTTCCAGGGGAAACGTATTTGTTATGAGACAAAGCACTGCAGGATTTGCCCACAGCAGCAGAGCAAGGATAGCCAAAAGTGAGCTCGGCCCCCTGGGCAAACCCAAGTTGGTGGGAGCTGATGGTGACCAGCTTGTGCAACCAGCTTCTTGCAAGAATCCCACCATGGAGCAAACGAAGAGGGAATGCCAGCAGGTGCCCTGCAAATACCCAGCAGCTAGAAAAGCAGGGTAAAAGTGGATCATTCTGTCTGAGCGCTTCCCCAAAGAGCGTATATTTACAAGATTTTTTCTCTTTACAGACACAGCCATGAGTGTCCCTGCCCATTCAGAGTGGAAATTCATATAAGGAGTCCTCTGTTTTGATTGTGGACCATATGGCCTTTCCATTTCCATTCCCCAATACAAATCTGCTCAGATTGTCTCAGCTGCTCAAGTATTTGGTCATTTGTGCTGGCATAACTGCCTAATTGTCCTCCTTTGTCACGGCTCTTCTGGACGGGATTGGGTCTTGTCAGCAGCAGTGAGTGAATTTATAAATCAGAGCATCTGTCAGAGGCTGGAGGGAGACGAGTGTCAGATGGGGAATGGACAGATGTTTTCCCATCCCTAAACCCACGATTGGCTGCAAAACCACGTCGCAATTCATTCCCATTACCGCATCCCAGCTCCATCCCATCCGGGAGTGTAGGGAGGCAAATCAAAAGAGCCCCTCTAATAAATCCTGCTATCCCTCATCAGACAATTTACCTCGGTGGCTTTAACAATTTAAGCTGCAGCTATTGCAGCTGGGCAGCCAGGATGGCTCAGCTGGCAAAATGGACGCATTTTGGCCCCAGGGGTCAGCGGCTTATATTCAAGTCCTATTGTATGATCCCTAAACATCTGTAATGCTCCGCATCAAAGCTGGTGAAGGGTCTTGAGAACAAGTCTTCTGAGGAGCGGCTGAGGGAACTGGGGGTGTTCAGCCTGGAGAAAAGGAGGCTGAGGGGAGACCTTCTCACCCTCTACAGCTCCCTGAAAGAAGTATGTAGTGAGGGTGGGGTGGTCAGTTTCTTCTCCCAAATAACAGGCGATAGGACAAGAGGAAACGGCCTCGAGCTGCGCCAGGGGAGGTTTAGGTTAGACATTAGGAAAAGACTTCTGCACTGAAAGTGTTATCAAAGACTGGCACAGGCTGACCAGGGAAGTGGCTGAATCGCCATCCTTGGATGTATTTAAAAGCCATCTAGATATGGTGCTCAGGGACAGGGTTTAGCAGTGGGCCTGGTAGAGTAAGGTAACAGTTGAACTTGATGATCTTCAAGGTCTTTTCCAGCCACAACTATTCTATGATCTTCGCGCTGCAAAAAGTGAAGCTGGCCGTGGGGCATGTCTTGGGTGGGGTGTCTGGTCCAGCCCTCTCTAATCTTGCCTTGTGATAATTTGAGCAGTGTGGAGCTGGTATTTAAGCAAATAGCCTGCACAGAGCTCAGCCAGGTGCTGTATAACTGGCTGCCCTGTGTGAAAGTGTGGACAGATACCATCCCCAGGCTCTGCTAGGTTAGAAGTAAACCATGCATGTGTGTGCATGCATGCACGTGTGCAGTGGGACGGGCACGTGCCCTCCATAATTCATCAGCATGTGCATTCCTTGTATTTAATAATCATCTCTCCAAGGGTGGATATGTATGCAGTTGTTTCTGGGGCACAATAACTGCCATAGTCCCTCTGTGAAGGACTAAGACAAGAGCTCTGGTGTGAGTAATTTCATAGAATCACAGAATGGTTTGTGTTGGAAAGGACCTTATAGATCATCTAGTCCAACACCCCTGCCCTGGACAGGGACACCTCCCACCAGCCCAGGTTGCTCCAAGCCCCGTCCAACCTGGCCTTGAACACCTCCAGGGATGGGGCAGCCACAGCTTCTCTGGGCAACCTGCGCCAGGGGCTCACCACCCTCACAGTGAAAGATTTCTTCCTGATATCTGTTCTAATTTTCCCCTCTTCCAGTTTGAAGCATTTCCCCAACGTGAGTTCCATAACGTCCTATTGCACCTCCAGGAACAGTGGAAGGGGCCAGTGGTTGAGTCCAGGTGACACAGAGGGTGGCTGTAGCACTAGGTTCAGTCTTAAGACTATGGCTGTAATGGTGATGTAGAAATTCTACACTTTTTTTTTCTGTGATTTTAGCCCTTCTGACGATTTTGCCATTGACTGGGAGCAATGCCTTAAGAGCCGAGCAGGCACCGATGCAGTTCTGTTGGTGCGAGGGCTGATTTTCACAGCTCTCCTGCAGCTGATCGTTAGTGTCATAGTACAAGGAATGTCGATCTCTACTAGAAGTTGCCTTTTTGACTTCATAATTGAAATGCTTCCTTCATCTTTTCCCTGACTTCTTCTTTTCCTGGTTTTCATACGAAAACCTTTAGTTTCCTTCACCAATTTTCTACAGTATTTTAGTTACAATTTATGTCAGCTCTTCTCCATCCCCATTTTTTTTCCATTTTATATGTTTTTTCTAACAAAGAATGATCCTATTTCTTGACTGTGCAATACTATCTTTTTGTCACTTGCACAACTTCTCTCAAAGAGCCAATTATTTCCTACAATTCTCCATACAGTTAATTTGAATCATAATATTTCTCTGGAAATCAGCCCTGCAGAAACACTGACTGCAGGTACAAGCACGTGCAGGTGAACCCCACACGCAGTCTGATACCAGCTGTGACTGTCCTCTATTTACATAAATTAAATGTAAGCGAGTTAACATCCCTCATCGTTAGGCAGTCATCAGCTTCCAATCAGCAATTCATCTTCACCATCTGTTCCCGTGACCAAGAGCACAAAAGGGAAGGAGCAGGAACTCTAATTTCATAAACTCGACTTATCACTTCTTAGCAGCTCGGTGAGGTTTCATGGGTATGTCTTTCTCTGAGCTTCACAAAACTGGTGATTTGTGCCCCTTACTTACTGCTTTTTCTCTTCTTTCGCACATAGGACTGAGAGGATTTAAGAAATCACTTGGACCTCAGTGTTTGTAAGCTCTCTGCCAGTGGATATCATTGCCAGGTGAGAGCTCTTCCTTTTAGGTAGTGTAGTTTTGCTTCAAAAATAAAATCCCACAGCATCCCATCCTTGTCTTCTACGTTAAACTCCGTGCCCAGCCTTGCAGATAAGATTGTCTGCCTTCCTAGGATTGTGAATCTCTGTTGTTTCTTTGCTTTATACTACAAAGGTATCCCCCAGTAAGGCATAATTTTTGACAGAACAATTTTTAATGCATATCAGGGCTGTTGTGCAATGGGGAAAAAGCAGCATTCATAGAAGTCAAGCTTGGAACATGCTTTAATTTGCCAAGCACATGGAGGCAATCAAGTGCTTTGGAGGGTGAGATATTGTCCTATTCATTTCCAAAGACCAGCAAGCCCAGATGAACTTCACCTCCAGCCACTCAATGCTGTCATCTCCTCCACAAAACTGTTCCAGGCACTGTAACTATACTACAAAACCATAACCCTGGCCACAGCGTTCACCCTCCCATGAGGAAGTGGTTGGACTAGATGTTCTCCTGAGGTCCCTTCCAGCCTGGGTTACCCTGTCATCTCATGAGAGGCTGGTCTGGTGGTCGCCGTAACTCCCTGCCCAGGAGGAGCCAGGCAGCCAGCAGCAGACTTGCTCTTGTGCATTTAGTCCCCCCTCATCATCTTCCCCTCTCTCCAAGCCCAGCATCCATAGAAAATCATTCTTCAGATCACTCTTAGCAGCATCTTCCCCTCTACTGCAGCAAGACCAACCACTGGCACGAGAAACCAGAGCCTCCCTCTCTTTTAACTCTAATTTGCTAGCGGAGAATGAACCCCTATTTGAGGAGAGGTCCCCTTCTTCTCCAGAATAAATACAATAACAACAAAAAGTATAATAGACAAAGTAAACACAAGCAGCTCTGAAAACATGCTGTCAGCAGTCTGTGTTCCCATCTGTCAATCCATCTGCCATTCCTCAACACGCCCCTGGTACCAAACAGCTGCTCACAAACATCTCTTCCTCAGCAGGATTCCCCCCATAGACACTTCAGGATTCCAGGATGTATTTGAGACCACTACACTGGCCCAGACATTTATCTGCCTCATCTCACTAAAACTGAGACCAGTTTGTACCTGGAATGTGGCTTAAACATTTATGAAGTTGTCAATTAAATCACTATTGGAGGCCACGTCCTGTTCCCTATTTGTTCTCTACGCTCATTTTCACAGCTGAGATACCTGTGCTTCTGCCCTGGTAGAATTCAAAGAGCCCATGCAAGCTCCAAGTTATGTTAAAAAGATGTAACGCAGGGACTTGGTGGCTGAAAAAGCCTCTGTTGACCTCCAAGCAGAGATTGTCCCAAAATTACACACATGGCCACCATGCAAGGATGTGGCAATATGTTTTCCCGTGCATCCTTGGACATCCCAGCAACTGAGCAGCTCTGTTTTTCCCTCCTCTGTGGAAAAAACAGCAGAGAAGTGGCTTGGTTCCTGCCCAGTGCTCTTGATTTCTGCAGGCACTGCCACAGGAAAGGTCTGGGAACTGAAATGGAAACCCTACAGCTCTGCAGATCCTTGGTGGAGCAGAGCGTCAAATGAGCCACGAAGGATAGGAACCTCCTCCCTGCTGTCCCAGCACTGGGAGCCACATACCCCAGCCTCCCCTTCAGCTCTTCCATCTCGTTTCAGGTCCCTCTGGCTCAGTGGCCACAGGGAAGGAGCCTTTTAATCTCTCTGTGTCACCCTGCCCATTCCCAAAACATGCCTCCAGTTTCCCCAGGCCATGATGATGTTCACAGCCATAACCAGGCTGTGTATGGTCCTTCACATGTAGCTCACCTCCTAACTACCAGCCCTTACCGTAATCTTCTCCCTCATCCTGTATTTAACAATCCACAGAAATCACAGGAATATATACACAGGAGAAGGTAGGGAGATTGAAGGAAACAGAGAGGGAGAACAACCACATAAATTAAAGGATAAAAACCATACGTACCACGAAGTGGGTGATAATCTGGACAGCAGAAGAGGCAATGCCCTAGGAAGAGACTGATTAAAGGGAAAAACAAAGAAAATCCAGCCAAGGTTAGGAGAAGGACTGCGGTAGGGACATCTGAGCCAGCTACGTGCGAGATGAAGTCACTACACATCCTCCATGCAGTGCTTGGTTTATATGTGCAGGGCAGGATGGTGACATGTGGGGTTGCACCATCCTAGAGCCAACCCAGACTGCCTGGATCACGTTGAACCACTAGTGGTCTTCCAAACTCAACTAGTGGTCTTCCAAAGTGGAACAAGAAAAAACAAGCTTTTTGCATCGCATGAGCAGACCTGGTTTTGCTGTGGTACCCAAAGTCCTAAAGCTGGATATCTCATATCACCATTGCTGGCCAGATGGGGACTATATCATAAATTATCCATGAAATTATGGGTTTAGCTTGAAGGTGAGATGTGCTGTGACACCTCAGTAGTGAGCACACAATTAACTATCACTATTTAGAAGACAGCAAGCATTTTCTGCAATAAAAAAAACCCACATAATTCAGGAAGAGTTAAAAGGTTTTGTTGCTTAAGAATTTGAATTCCCTTCACAGATTTTCTCAGAAGAAAAAGGAAAAAAAAAAAGGGGGGGAAAAAAGGAAGAAAAAATGACTGTTGTGTAGATTTCTTCTTTTTGGAGTAACTGGGACCCAGAAGGAAGATGAAGGATTGGCACTGGAGTTGCAGATCATTTTAAGGAATTTTTTCTCCAAATCCAGACAGTCATAGACTCACAGAATGGTTTGGGTTGGAAAGACCTTGAAGATCATCTTGTTCCAACCCCCTTGCTATGGGCAGGGACACCTCCCACCAGCCCAGGTTGCTCCAAGCCCCGTCCAACCTGGCCTTCAACACCTCCAGGCATGGGGCAGCCACAGCTTCTTAGGGCAACCTGCGCCCAGGGGCTCACCACCCTCAGAGTCAAGAATTTCTTCCTCAGATCTCATCTCAATCTCCCCTCTTTCACTGTAATACCATTCCCCCTCATCCCATCGCTCCCCTCCCTGATCAAGAGCCCCTCCCCAGCTCTCCTGGAGCCCCTTTAGGCACTGGAAGGGGCTCTAAGGTCTCAGCCTGCTCTATAGGAACCCCAATTGGTACAAACAGGTATTTGAGGAGAAGGTATCTTCCCACTCCCTACCCTCCAGCCCTTTGTCCCTGTTTTTTCCATAGCTAAGAAACCAGCACACACAGGGCTAATTAGAGAGCAGAGATCTTATTATGCGGTGCGCTCAGCACGGCTCGCTGTGCTGATGGAGATGGATGGGTGTAGGTGGATAGGAGGAGAGCGGAGAGCACTTGTCATGACCAGATGGCAAGGGGAGGGGAGGAAGGGGGAGAGGGGTCTCTCAGGGGAGTAAATCTAGCTCAGGAAAACGTTCTTTTTACTCCCTGGCCCAGCCGACTGAATTAATATGAAGTGCAATCGGCCTCTCGCCCATTAACGACGTGCTTTTGAAAGGAAAGAGAAGAGAGGAGTCAATCAGCCGGGGTGTAATTGAGGGATGACTGATGGAAAGGCCTAATGCAGGCACCTTTGCTGAATCGCAGTGAAATAATACACGGGTGAAGCAGCTCCCTGCCTTCCTGATGGCTTGGGGAGGCTTTTGAGGACACCAAAAACCCCCTCTTCATCTCCAGTGGGGATGGCAGCTCCAGGGGTTGGGGAGAGCCAGGCTGGCACAGCACTGAGTGGGATGGGCTGAGACAGCATGTCCCCCTCAGCATCCTCATGACAAAAAGCCACTGATCAAACACCCTGCTGCAAATTTGGGTCCTATATTTGCTCCAGGAATCACCTCTTGGCTTCAAGGGACCAGCATGTTCTTTCTTTCCTTGCCAGCTCTACCAGATCCTGCCAGGGCATCTCAGTTACTGGAGGAAGGACTTGGGAATCACCCTTGCAGTACCTGCAGGTTTGGTGGCTGCTGAGCTTTTGTATGGATGGGGTGGTCAATCAGTGGCCCAGATTTGCAGCTTTGGGTCTTCGTGAGCCAGAGATCTGCCGGAGTTGACTCATAGCTGCTCAAATATGGTCTTCTGAGCTGGAGCCTGGGCCAACACAAAAACCCATGGTACAGTTTTCTCCCCCAAACGGACTGGATCCCTATTACATTTTCCCCTGTACAAGAACAAGGACTTGTTCTTCACCTAACCCAGCCACATGGTTTAGTCCTTGCCCAGAACATGCTCTGTCATCACCGTGGCTTAAAGAGGGGACCAGGCAAATAGTGTCCTATTTGTGGGGGTGGATGGGCACTCAGACACAACAGGCACAAGGACAAAGCTTTTCCACGGTGCAAACATCCCCATAAATCCTCATTAGAAAATATAGGAGGTTTTTACAGAATAAGAGAAGGAAGGAGGAAGAAAACATCAAGTCAAGGAGATTCATTTGTCTAAGGCTTTTAGACACCCTCAGGCTGGCCTTGTGCTTTGCTAGCAATATTTGGAGAGATGGAGGTGGTCCACACGTTCATCCTCCTGAAGCACCCTATTTCTCACCGCTGTTCCTGGGAAGACGTGCTCAGAGCATCTTCTCTGTTTAAGGGATGGTGCTGGATGATCCACAGTCAGCTGTGGGTCAGAGCCCCATGGGCACTTCTGAGCTCTCTTTAAAAGCCAGAGGCACAAAGAAGTGTTCAAAACAAAGCTCTCATCACAGATATGATGCTTGACAGCTTGAGGAACAGGAGAGAACTGAGACCATTTTCAAGAGTGATCATGTTCTGTCCAGGGCTGGCCTCGTGAGGAGCAAGTCCTGATCCCAGCCTTTTTTTTTTTTTTTTTTTTCCAGGGAAAGGAGAAAGGGAGGAATTTCTTATGTATTTGGAGATTTCCAATCATCTGGTCCTTATCAGAGACAGGAGCCCAACAGATGCACACCCCCACCTGCCCACCAAACCCGGCTTTGTTTTTATTTTCAGACTTGGTCACCGAGGGCTGTGCGTGAGCATCACAGCGTCATGCACTGCTTAACCCGCCTGCTGACGGTACTGGCTCAGCCGTTTCCATGGCAAGCGACAGTGGGATGTTATCAGGGGCTCTCGCTTCCTGAGTCGGTGGTTGGTGGGATGCTTGATGAAAACAAATTGAGATGCAGAGGTGATGTCCTGAAATGCCTCCCTGCCACGTGACCTGTCCCACCTCAACCCGCAGAGCATTTATCATCATAAAAACTCTCTCCCAAACAAACTTGAGGGGTTTTTTCCTGGAAAGGAGCTCTGCCAAGCAATAGATGGCATCTCCTTTGCAAGGTGCCTACAGGCTGCTGTAAAGGTCTCCATTTTGCAGGTGGGACCCCATCTGTGGTGACACTGAGGGCTTTGGCCAAGGTGAGGTGGGTGGTTTGCAGTGGAGCTGGGTGCTGAGCCTCAGTGCTTCTCCTAGGAGCCTATAAGCCACTCTGCTTCCACATGTACCTTTAGGTAGTTGTGACCAGAGCTGAACTAGGACTGGTTTGAGGAAGGAATCTTCCGATCTGTGTTCGACGTTTGGTCCATAACCAAACTCAAGCTCCAACTCCTTTTTTCCATAGCACATCCCTGCTGTTGTTGCAGCCGCGTCTGCTGCAAACCAGGGACACGTTTGCTCTAAAATTGTCTGCTCGAGGTCTTAAAATGCTGCGCAGAGCCCAGAGCTCAGCCTGGGCAGCACGGGGCACCCACAAAGGGAAATATTCACACGCAGACCCCTTTTCAGCATCTTCCCAGTAATGTAGGTTATAACGGCCTCCAGTATCTTGGCCTCTCCACACGATCTACTCCAGTCAAGCTACTGCTGACATAGGTTTGTTTAAAAAAAAAATCCCACCTGTGATAAAAATGCCCCAAACACACTCTTTTCCCCAGCAGCCCCTCACAGGCTTTTGTTGCAATTGCTGTGAGTTTGACTGAATCATAGAACAGTTTGGGTGGGAAGGGACTTTTAAAGGCCACCTTGTCCAAACTCCCTGCCATGAGCGGGGACATTTTCAACTAGATCAGGTTGCTCAGAGCCCTGTCCAACCTGACCTGGAATGTTTCCAGGGATGGGGCAACTACCATCTCTCTGGGCAACCTGGGCCACTGTTTTGCCATCCTCGTCGTAAAAAAAATTCTTCCTTATATCTAGTCTAAATTTCCCTGGTTTTAGTTTAAAACCATTACCCCTTGTCCTATCACTACAGGCCCTGCTAAAATGTCTGTCCCCATCTTTCTTTAAGTATTTAAGTATTGAAAGGCTGCAATAAGGTGTCACCAGAGCCTTCTTTTCTCTATGTCTTACCCTGCTCCCTTCTACGTTTAAATATGTTGTACCGAAAGTCCAGGATGGGTGGTTTTGAGATGACACCCACTGGTGAGGAGCAAGACTGCAAGCAGGGTGAGGTGTGGCCACACTGCCTGGAAACAACCTTGGGTGGGCTTCAGTTTTGCAAACTGTCCTTAAGAGAGACCAGATTTAACCAGCACACCAAAAGAAACACCCCAAAAAGTAAATGCACATTTAACTGCATCCTACAGCTGGTCTGGGACTGCTTGGTCCTCCCAGCTTCAGAATGTCCATGGTGGTCTTGTAGTGATTATTTTATGTACCAGCAGAGCATTTAAAAGACCTAGGCATGGACGAGGGTCTGGCTGCTGTCCAGTTGTGATAGGTGGTCATATAACACCCCTTCCTATGGATGGCGCAAAGCAAGGGTTCCTGCCCCAGAAAGTTTATAAACAAGGAGAAAAAAAAAAATAAATAACTGATTGCACATAATTTAGAAAGAAAGGGAAGGGGAAGGTTGTTCCATTAAAAAACATCAATGGGGACAATATTTCCAGCAGGAGAATCTGTAATATCATCAAATCATAGACTGGTTTGGGTTGGAAGGGACCTTGAAGATCATCGAGTTCCAAACCCCCTGCCGTGGGCAGGGACACCTCCCACCAGCCCAGGTTGCTCCAAGCCCTGTCCAACCTGGCCTTGAACACTTCCAGGGATGGGGCAGCCACAGCTTCTCTGGGCAACCTGGGCCACTGTCTCACCACACTCACAATGAAAAGTTTGTTCCTAATACGTGAATCCAGGGAAGATTGTACATATGTGGAACCTCAACATTCAAAGACGGTTTCCCAGATCGGGGAACAAGCTGCAACTGAGGTGCAGGGGGACCCAAGCAGAGGTCAAACCCATCAGGTTGCACCTTGGATCCTGTCTGGGCTTTGCATGGGGTGTTCAAAGCGGTCAACTTGATCCTGCGGCCTCCTGTCTTGTGCACACACCTCTCAGGGCAAGCAGGGGTGACCCCAGTCAGCATTTGTGTGGCAGATTAATATGCTGAGAAAAGGGCGTGTTGGTGTTCTTGATGAATTTGGAGAATTAGGCAAAATTTTCTCATGCTTCAGTTTCCCTTCTGAGCCGTAGTGTGACCTAAGCAGCAGGTCCAGAACTGATTTTTTTCCCCTGCTTTTTCTTTCTCAGACAGAAGTCCCTGATCTCCTCCAAGTCAAAGATGGGACCAATCCTTGAGCTTCACCAGCGTCCCCAGGAGTCCCCATTCATGTGTTCCCACCCAAGCTGGGCAGGCAATTGCCAACAAGAAGTTTTCACTTGAAAAAAAAAAAAAAAAAAAACAATTTTATTTGATAAAAGTGAAAGTTTAGCATTCATAGCCACTTTGACAAACCTGTTGTCTTTTGCATCCTAAAGCAAGCAGGTGCCACAGCCCCATCCCCAAGGTGGCCCACCTATTGTTTGCCTGGCCAGGTTTGAGCTGCAGGACCTTGGCTCCAAGAAGCTGAGAACAGGCTGAGTCAGTGCATGTCAGACAGGGATGCATTGAGCTTTGTTGATCCGAAGAGGAGCCGGTGAGCTTGGATTTACTGATGGTCCTGTGAGTCATAACCAGGACCTCCCCAGCTCCACTGTAGTAGTTACAGGACTGTAACAGGAACCACCTTCCCCCTTCTAGAGCTCATTTCAACCATCCCCTCCTCTGATCCCCTCCACTTAAGACAAACAAGGGTCAACCTAAATACCAGCCATACAGGTTGAGCTGCGTGCACTGGAAAGGGGGTCTGAGCACCCTTGGCCCAAGGGGACACCCTGAGATGGAGAGGCACACAATGTTCTCCAGAAGCAAAAGTTGTTTAGCAGAGGTGCCTCCTACCCAGGGTCTACTGGACAAGGCACCAGGCTTGGGAAGGAGCCTTGTGTGTTAACGAGTCCCCATTTCATCCCGGAGATGGAAAACACCTTCTCCTTTCTCAGTTTTTCCAAACTGCATGGGTTTTGAGGAAATCTTGGGAGTTTTTGGCTGGAGAAGTGTTGATCTTGCAGCAGATGGCGCTTCTGCCTAGGAAATAGAGCCGAGAATAGGGCTCTTGGTCAGACAAGCAGCGAGTGGAGCAAGGCGGTGGCTCCCAAGCACTGATCATCGAAGAGGGCAAGCATACCTTGCAAATACCCCAAATTCAGACTTGCTGACATTGCTTCACTACGTCTTTCAGAAGGTCTTCCCAGTCCTGTTTCACCTCCCTTTGATGCATTGTAAATGCATCATTCACACCCAATATAGAATGTTTGCAGCCACCACCACAGGCAAACCACCTGGTTTGGGTTGGTCCTTATATGTATTTATGACAGCTGCTTGTTTGGAAAAAATACCTTTAGACACTTTCTTCATTGTTCTTTGTTAAAGGAGAGGAGAGGAGAGGAGAGGAGAGGAGAGGAGAGGAGAGGAGAGGAGAGGAGAGGAGAGGAGAGGAGAGGAGAGGAGAGGAGAGGAGAGGAGAGGAGAGGAGAGGAGAGGAGAGGAGAGGAGAGGAGAGGAGAGGAGAGGAGAGGAGAGGAGAGGAGAGGAGAGGAGAGGAGAAAAAAAAATAGCAAAACCAAAAATAGAAGGAAAGCTTTCAATGAAAGCCAAATACCACATTTGGCTATTAGAGCTGGAAATAGTGTTTTCAGAATTTTAATGAAAATTGCTTTGGATTGAATTTTATTATTATTATTATTATTATTATTATTATTATTATTATTATTATTATTATTGCATGAACAATACAGCAAAATATTTCCATCTGCCTGAAAAACTTAATGCTCTTTCCTGGAGAGTTTATACTTTTTAAGGTCCTTTTATTGGTCTTGTCCAATAAGAACGTAGGTCAAAATGTCAAGCAACAGCTAAACCTACACGTATTTATATGTATGCACGCACACACCCTCCGTTTATTCCCAAGTGCACAGTGAAATAATGTACTGAGAACTCATCAGACGGCAAGCTCATTACTTGATTTATCCGACTGATAATAATTGCTTAGAGAGAGGAGGAAAAAAAATAATCAGTGCGCTCTGATGGGTGGATGTGAGGGCTGCCAGGGTTTCTCCCAGGATGATTTGTGCGTGATAAGGATCTTTTCCGTATGGGAGGAGAAGAGGGCAAGGTCAGTCACAAGACGGACTTAGTGGCCAACCACATAAACATCTGTTTGCACAGCAGAGACTAAAACCGAGATAACGTCCAGCCCTGACGGCAGATCAGCCTGGGTATGAACGGATGCGCCTGGGCAAATAAATTGCTCCTGCTCCCCAGGTGACCCACGGAAAATTGCAATTTTCTGACACTTTTTTTGCTCTTCCTTGAACACTTCTATGTGATAATAGGTTGGTTTTTTTCCCCCTCCCTTAATTGCTGTTCTTTAGGGGGTGTGAACTCGAAAGGGGCAAGTTTTATATTAAAAGAAAGGCTTGTCTCTTTTCCTGCTTGAACACAGGTTACTGAATTACTCTGCGTGCCTTTGATCAGAAGCACGATCAAATATTTATACAGTGGGAGATCCATCTGTTCGGATGAATTCCCAGCAGGGTAGTGCCATTGCCGTCTTATTACTTGTGTCGTTTTCCTCACTCGCTCCATTTTTCCTGGAATAAATTGGTTGAAGACTGACAGTAGAGGGAGTAAACATTTCTTATTCTTTCTCATCTGCACACATAGAAAATAATCCTGTTGACTTGCACGTGCATTTATTTAGCAGTGGGTTTGGGGACCATTCTGCACACAAATAGTCGTCCCCAGGCACGGTTGGCTATCACCTCTGACTGTACATGGCTGGGCAATGCTCAGCCCATCAATCACCTATTCTGACACTTTCCATGTGTATCAGCTGGAGGACAAATAAATTTCATGCTGGGATTCCTGCATTTCCATTTTGACCCCGCTGGCCTTGGTGGAAGCAACGTTTCTCTGTAATATCTCTGCAATTATAGGGGTAGATACAGGATGGGTACCAAGCATGGAGGCGGGGGGTGGAGGAGAGGAGATTAAATCTCCTACAGAAGAAAACCCTTTCATAGGAGAAAAAAACCACATCTGCATTGGTGTGGAACACGTTGAGCCAGTGTGACTAATAAGACTAGAACAAAGGCTGAAACATGAGAAGTGCAGCATGGGGATCCATATGTGTTTGGGGGCACTTCAGCCCCAAGTTATTCCTGCGGGTGACCCCTTTGTCCCCAGTGGGTGGATGGATGACCACCACTGGGACATTTATCCCCACCTGAGATGCTCTCACCATTGTTTAGCAGCCTTCCCCGAGAAACCCAAACAGCTGTCCCATAGGATCACAGTCAATGCAGGCTGGAAGGGACCTCAGGAGGTCTCTAGTGCACCCTCCTGCTCACAGCAGGGCCAGCTCAGAGGTTTGGGCTCAGGGATTTATCCAGTTGTGGCTTGAAAGCCTTCAAGGATGAAACTTGCACAACCTCTCCGGGCAACTCCTTCCACCAATTCTTTTCCACATCCACTTCCTCTGAGACAAAAGCATCTTCTGGCCTCTGCCAGTGTCTCAGCAGAAGGGCCTTTTGAAAGAGCTGGTCATCCCTGGACAGACCAGTTCCTAATGTGCTATGCTGTTATTACAACTGATTATAACATAGCCAGATTTAAGTGGCAACACCTAAACCAAAGACAAGCCAAGACCTATTGTCCCCCACTGGGAGGGAGTGGGCTGAGATCAAAACCACCCAGCAATCAGGAAAGGAGTGAGATTGTATGAAAACCCTATAGAAAGGTGTTTCATATAATACGCTGTGTGCTGATCACATTCCCATCTGTGTCTGAGAAAGGTGGCTGGTTGCTGACCAAGGCATCATCAGTGCTTCTCTAGGAGGCCACCACCACCCTGAGTTGGCGGGGGGGGACATTCCTGGTGGAAACAGAAATACTGCATCACCGACCGGTGTCAGACACTGAGCAAGGGACTGAGAAAGAGAGAAGGAATGCCTTTATCATCTGTTTTGTCTGCGATTTGAGGAACTGACTTTGTGCCAAAGCCAGCGGCTCTCCTCTCTGGCCCCTGGTTAGAAAGCACATTGTCACCAGCCAGGGAAGCATAGTCGGCCAGCAAGGGACAAAGTCTCACTGGTTCAGCACTGGAAAAGCTTCTGATCAGCTGTCAAAAATCTCATCTGCAACCAAAGGAAACCCAGACCCGTCCTCTGCCCAGGAGAGTCCCAACGTCTGGATTTATAGACATAGTTACCACTACATTAATGAGCTCTGGAGAGCGTCTGCTGCCACCTTCATTACAGATGGGTGGAAAAATATCATTCCGAGGAATCCCCCAGCTGGACATAAATATTTAGCATGTGATAAGCTGCTCAGTATTCCCCTGACCTGAATAAATCGGTGTTGTTTCCCTTGCCTTCAAATAAAAGGCCCATAATCAGGATCACTCCCCTCACTTAATCTTTTTGAGGGGTGCAGTGGAGACGGCTGGTTTACAGTTCTTTGTGTCCCCCATGTCCCTCCATCTCTGGAAAAAATAAGCTGTTTAAGGCCAAATTGTCTCTCTGAGGAAAATTCAACTCAGCCCAACAGGACATTACAGTAATTCATATTGGATGTAGCGTGAAGGCTGGTGCTGCTCAGAGGCTGAAACAGAGCCTGCTCTTGGGTCTTCCAGTTTGGAGCAGGCGTCACATGGCCCCTTGGTAAACCTTTTACACCCCAGGAATAGCTATTTGGGCTCAGGTTAAACATCCTTCTAATCCAATATTTCAAGACCAACAGAAGGTATAAGTAGGTATAGAATCATCAAATGGTTTGGGTTGGAAGGGACCTTAAAGATCACCTAACTCCAACCCCCTGCCCTGGTCAGGGACACCTCCCACCAGCCCAGGTTGTTCCAAGCCCCGTCCAACCTGGCCTTGAATACCTCCAGGGATGGGGCAGCCACAGCTTCTCTGGGCAACCTACGCCAGGGGCTCACCATCCTCACAGTCAAGAATTTCTTCCTCATATCTAATCTAAATCTCCCCTCTTCCAGTCTGAAGCCATCCCCCCTCATCCTATTGCTCCCCTCCCTGATCAAGAGTCCCTCCCCAGCTTTCCTGTAGCCCCTTTAGGCACTGGAAGGGGCTCTAAGGTCTCCCCGGAGCCTTCTCTTCTCCAGGCTGAACCCCCCCACCTCTCCCAGCCTGTCCTCCCAGCAGAGGGGCTCCAGCCCTCGCGGCAGCTCCGGGGCCTCCTCTGGACCTGCTCCAACAGGTCCGTGTCCTTCTTATGTTGGGGGTCCCAGAGCTGAACACAGGGTTCCAGGTGATGTCTCACCAGAGCTTTCACTGTGTTCCCCAGCAGTTTGTATTATATTGGTACTTTCACTGTATATTCCCCCGGCAATTTGTAGCTCATGGTTTTCTTGAGCTAGAAATGGCATCTTTGCATTAATACATCCCATGGGATTTTTCTTCCACGAACTTTGTCTATTTGCTTTCCTGAGCCCATGTAAATTTTTTACATCCACAATGTCTTGTGGCAATAACTTCACAGCTTAATGACATGAAGGGAAATACCTACTTCAGCATGTCCATAGCTTTCCACCTCGTAATTTAAATGACCTCTAGTTTGTGCATTATGAGAATGACCAAATATTCCTTATTTACTGTCTTTAAACCGCTTCTGGCCTCTGTCAGATTTCTCTTTTTAAGGCTAAAACATCTTTGCCTGTCTGGTGGTGTCTTTCCCAGCTCCGCCAGCCAGCCTGTGGTTTTGCGTTGGAGTAATGCAAAGCCCATTTCAATTCTCTTTGGCCAAGGCACTGCAGACAATGAGAGGGATTGTAACCAGGCAAGCTCATGTTTGCATTCAAGCAGCAGACTGCAGGAGCTGAAAGAATTGAAACTGGTAAAAGCCCTGGCACCAGCTATGGGAGATGTACATCGAAATCCATGTTCTACCACTGACTTGCTGGGCAGCCCCGAGCAAAATAAGCAGAACAACAGCCCCTTGAGGCACTGGGCACCCATATCCCATCGGGCTCAGTGGGAGACAGATATTGCCAACTTTGGAGGTAGCATACTGCCCTTGTTACATGGAAGATGAGCAAACTACTCTGAAAGAGGGGCATTGAGAGGTTAAAAGCATTACAAATGTGGGGCGGTTGGTGCCTATTTTGGTGTGTTAAATGATTTATGGACCTGGTGCAGAGGGGCGAAGGCAACCCCAAGGGCTCACCATACTGTCCCCATCATCTACTTTTGCACGGCCTGACAATGTATCTATTCATGTCCATAAGGTGCTTTTTTTTTTTTTTTTCCCACTTGAGTCATTATGAAAATAAAAGTCGATTCAGAGCCATTCTGCTGTTTTAGACACAGATTTCTTGATGAGAGTTTGTACATTCACATCAGGGGTTAAAAGAGGGCTTGGCCCTGAGGCTGCTGTAGTCAGTAAAAGGCTTTTTATTAACTTTCCTACATTGTGCATCAGGCCTTAAGGGTTAAAACATGGAGGGCGTTGAGTTAGTCACTATAGAGAGCTTTGATACCATTGCTAACACCTCCCGTAATAACTCCTGGAATGCCTTAATTAGAGAAAAAGAGAAGGAGAGAGCATGGTGCCTCCCAAGAGCATAAATTTCCTCTATTATTTGTAATTTCTTCTTGAGACTGTGGCTCTGGGAGTGCACTGCTTGGAGTGAAGGGGGAAGAAAAAACTTGAACCTGAGAATATAAGCTTTGTTGTGCTTATTTTTCTGTTTTCTTAACAGGTCCTTTGTTCAAACCAGGCTTCTTAGTTAAAATAGTCTTGGTCTTTCTAAACAGCAAGAAAGGGGGTAACATTTTCTAGGGAAGATGTGGACTTGCTAGGAGAAATTTCTCTAGGTTGATGTTTTTTTTTAACTAGACCTGAAGATAATCGCTGCCTGGTTTGCTTGGACTCAAGCCATACACGTGAGAGTATATCCAACTCATGTATTGCAGATTTCTGTTCTTCCAGGGACAAAAGGATGGGCCCAAAGCATAAGGCATCCAGGTTGCATAGCAGCTTTAGTCCACGTGAATAATGATGTACTAAAAATGGTCCCCGTGATAGAGGGAAATGGTGACTAGGAGCAGGACAGGTCGTCAAACGCAATAACACAAAACATCAGTTTTAGAATAATCAGTGTGATCAAAATTTGGACTATTTTTTTTTCCTCCCCCTCCTCTTCCTCTACAATTTTCACCTCTCCAGACCCCACTCCTTTCCTCCACCACTAGAACGGACATCCCCAGCAAATGTCATTTCAGGATCTGTCCTCTTTCAATGAAATATTGCAAAGTCAAATATGGGACCTCAGAGATTTGGTTGCCAACCGCAGCATGAGAAACTATGACCTGAAAGAAGAAATCAAAGACATGCAAATTCTGAACCATGGCTTAGCAAGCCAATACGCACTGTTAAAGATGATGGTGGAAGAGTTGCAGGAGGAAAGGAAGAGCATCAAAGACAGTGCAACAAAGGCAAGAAAGGCTTTAACTGCTAGAATACAAAAACAAAACCCTGAAGAGTGCCAACAAACAATTCATCTTTCAAATCAATGGTTTGGCTGACCAGTTGGCTGCATGTCAAGACCATCAGACTGCAACAGACGTGCTAGAAAAGAGAAGTGGAGCTCAAAAAATCAAAAAGTTTGCTCAGTGCCTCAAGGACAAATTGGAAGGTGTCCAGCAGCAACATGAGAAAGAAAAGCAACAGACCTCCCAGTTACAGGAGGCATTGAGAGAGCTTGCCCATATATGCGGGAGTCTGAGGAACAACATAATGCAGCTGAAAGAGGAGCTGGAAGCAGTGGAGAAGCAAGCAGCACTCCAGAGACGTGACCACAAGTGTTGGCTCCCCATGGGCTCGTTGCTGTAAGGTGGAGACAGGATCAAGATGGTGAAAAGCTCCTCAGAGCCAGCTGTGATGAGAAAACTGCACTGACTCAAGGATCTCGAGAAGATTTTATCCCCCTTCATAGCTTGTGTTGCACTTGTGTTGTGCACCATTTTGTCAAGGATTATTTCACTGCCAACATTTTTTTGCTCGTACTTAGTGAACGTGACATCTGTATGGTTCTGGAGCTCCTATCTCAGTACCTTATCCTTTATCTTAAAAGGTAATGGCCTCTTGCCAAATTAGATTTGCTGTAAATCCCTCATTGGTTAATCCTACTGAGCTTCATAGTTTAAGAGTTAGTTAAAATAAGTATAATGTAGATAAAGCAATCAAAATAGATTGTTAAGTCGTTATCCTTTCAGTTATTGGTTCACTGAACTGCTCAAAGAGTTTTTGTAGACAGAGAGATTATTTTTTAATTTGAAGTTTTATTATACTTTACTTTTTTGATCTTTAACCATCTATTCCCAAAACGGAGGCTGTTGTGCTGTGTTTCTTCAGATCTTATAGCACAGTGAAGAATTGTTTGATCTGACTGCAGCTTTTTCTTCAGGGACTGGTACTATAAAGCAGAGAAAGAAGATATGTTGGACTCACTGATGAGGGAACAGAAATATTTGGTAGCTAAATGACTTGGCTGAGGTCAGACAGGGAAGAGTTGGCAAAGACAAATACTGGGTCAGCCTAGAGACTTCATGCAGAGTCGCTCTTCTCTCAAGAAAGAAGACAGGTATGGAAAAAAATAAGCCAGTATTTATCTTCAGGGCTTAATTAATCTGCAGGTGGAGGTGGGTGATAGGTGCAATGTCCTATTAAAGCTGCTAAGAGCACATGCATTGTGGAGAGTGGCCCAAGCATGACCAAGGTACTCTTTTTATTCCATGAGGATAAGCCCTATCACAGTGGGACCTTCCCAAGCTTCCACAAAGCAAGAAGGGGAAGATGAACTTGTGCTACGTAGACAAAACCCCAGCTATTTAATTTTCTTCTAAAGATTTTATTTTTTGCATCCCAGAGCTCTTCAGATGCCCAGATCTGCTGCCCAGTTTGTTCTGGTTTGTCTGGTTGGGTTGGCACAGGAGCAGGTTTGGTACCACATGTTGTTGAGGCGTTGAGCTGTGGGTTGGAGTGAGAAAGAGCCAAGGTGCATCAAAATACACAGCTCATCATCAGCTCATCATTTCCAAAGCAAAATGGCCATAAGCCACCTAAATCGAGTTTAGGTGTTAGAGGGACAAGTGGAACTATGACATTTTTAGAACAGCGAAGAAATTTGAGAAAAAATAGTTAAAAACATATATAAATCTTTTTTTTTTTTTTAATTGTCATTAAGTGTAAGGACAAAAGGAAAACAGAATTTTCACTGTTGCTTTTGGTTACGCTTAACTCTAAAGTTACTTTTTTAAAGGATAAATAATATACCAAGAAGAGGTTATTTAAATGGATAAATAAAATTCCAAGAAGAAGTTAGGCATGACAGATTTAAGAAGTGCAACTTCAGAGACGGCTAAATGTGCAGGAAGAGAAAGGTTTTTTAAAATACTCCACCGGAGTTTAAGACTAAAGGTAGTTATGTACTTATACTAGCCCAGGATGAGGCTCCAGTGACTGTCCCCCAGCTTTACGTAGTCAACTGATGAATCTAAATTATCACCCTGTCTGATATTCGCACTTTTACATCCAATGAAGAGAGAAAAGTGCCACCAAAAGGTGATCCAGATCTCTTCTTTGACCGTAGAGTCTTTAACACTAGTACCTCAATAAAGTAGTTTAAGACAGGTGGGGACACTCTTGCCCCCACCTCTGCTTCCTACCCGAGTCCTTGGACAAGTCATAATATCTGGTTGTGCTGGCTGGAGAAATACTTCAGGGCATCAAGGCCAGGTTGGACGGGGTTTTGAGCAACCTGGTCTGGTAGGAGGTGTCCCTGCCCAGGGCAGGGATGTTGGAACTAGATGATCGTTAAGGTCCCTTCCAACCCAAACCATTCTATGATCCAACAGATTTGCAGAGCTGGGTCTTCATGTATCTCTTGTGCTTCTGATGCCCCCTTTGGCTGCAGTATTTCCCAACCCCACAGGAGTATTAAAAGGCGGAAAGCATATTTCAACAGTGGAAGCCACATGTAATTACTGAAGCAATCACAGTTTAGCTCTTATATGCATTTATTATACTTTGTCACAAAGAATCACCTCTGTTTTGCTCCACATCCTGGATTTTCCCCTCCTCTGCAGCTTTTGCATCCAGCTCTTGCTGCTCCTTTGAGCATCCCTGCTCCACACGGAGGACAGAGCTGCCCTGGAAGCTTACGTGGGTAGAATAGCCTCCTCGAGCGGCTGCGGCTCCTCCATGCAGAACAGCCCCTGTTTTCTGCTGCCGGTGGGGCTTGTTGCACACAGAGGCTTTCAGTCTACTTTCGGTGTCTCGGTGGTTCATTGAAAACAGGCTCTGTCACCAAAGTGGTGAGCACAAAGGCTGCTGGCCACAGCCCAGGCATGCCTCCGAATCCCCTTTCTGCAGAGATTAATGGGAACCGAAAAGGGAGACCCCGCACAGACTGTCAATGACCAGCCTTTTGCCAAGCCCAGGCTGGATGGGGGCCCAGCCAACCTTCCCGTGCGGAGCAGTGGGGTACCCATGGCCGGCTCTGTGGGACTTGAAGTACCTTCCTCAGAGAAGTTACGTGTGGCAACCCCTGCCCAACTGTGCGGTGCAGTCCTTGGGGACAACCCTAACTCCAACCACCCCTTCTGCAGCTAGAGGTGTTTTGGGGTAAGTTGCTCATGTCAAGGTTGCTCACGTGCAGATTTCCAACACTCCAGGGCTGGGTGAGTGTTGGGGTCTCAGTCTGGTGTCATCACGACTGGCTGGCGCAAAATGAACTTTAAGTACTTTATATCTCTGCAAAGGTGTGGTGGGGAAATGCTTGCTCCAAGCCCAGTATCTGCTTGAGCAAGGTGTCTCCTTCATGCCATCTTCTACAATCTATACTCCAGCTCATGTGGATTCATTTTTGGGTGACCTTCTGGCAATACTTGTGCTTTGTGCATTAACCAATTGCTCTGTAACAAAGCAGAGAGTCCCTCAGCCTCCCTCCAGGAGAAGCTGCCCTCTTTTCTGTTTCATTTTTTGGGTCTAGTCTTAAAATTTTGATCACTTCCTAGAACACTGAGAATGTTTAATCAGCATTTTTCATTCTTGTTAGTCCAAGACACGTGTAAGCCAGCAAAGGGAACACCCTAGAAACCATCAAAGCTTCCAGAGGATCTAGGCTCTCAGTGTAATCTCTGCCTTTCAAGCAAATAAGTATTGAGTTCAACTTTAGGACTTTTACGTCACTCACTTTTGTCTGCTGTTTGTGTGCCTAGGAATATCTTTTCTTTTTCCTCTACTTTGCAACAGTTCTCAGTCTAGCCTCTGATATTGTTTGGTCACAGGGTGAAAACCAGTATATAGACCATAAAGTATCAGCTGCTGCTCAGTACTGAGTCCCAGGACTTGGGAATCTTCTCCTTGCATTCAGGCATAAGCTCTCTGAGGTGCCATCGCACCACATGTGAGACGAAGCTGTTGAGAATCATAGAATCTTTATGGCTGGAAAAGACCTTTAAGATCATCAAGTCCAACCGTTACCTAAGTCTACCGGGCCCACTTCTAAACCATGTCCCTGAGCACCATACCTAGATGGCTTTTAAATATATCCAAGGATGGTGATTCAACCACTTCCCTGGGCAGCCTGTGCCAGTCTTTGATAGACCCTTCAGTGAAGAAGTTTTTCCTCATGTCTAACCTGAACCTCCTCTGGCACAACTCGAAGCTGTTTCCTCTTGTCCTTATCGCCTGTTACCTGGGAGAAGAGACCGACCCCCACCTCGTTAAAATCTCCTTTCAGGGAGTTGTAGAGAGTGAGGTGGTCTCCCCTCAGCCTCCTTTTCTTCCGATTAAAAAACCCCAAGTCCCTCAGCCGCTCCTCGCAAGACTTATTCTCAAGAACCAATACTTGAAGACCAACAGTTTGACAACGCACTTGCACCCGTGAACTGCTGCAATGTGTGTATGAGTCCTAATAGCAGGATTCATTCCTTATCACTACAAACTAATAAACATCTTATTCCACACGAAGTGGGAATTTGAACCCAGGTACTGCATCTGAATGACCCTGCTATTCCGACCATTCATTACTTGCATTTAACAGGAAATAAATCAGGTCACATCAACCTTGCAATAAATCTGACACAGTTCCCCACTCCCCTTCCTTCTTCGGGGAATATTTAAAGCTAGAGACACAGCCACTGAAACTGCTATTATCTCTGCCCACCAGTTCCCAGCTGCCTATTGTGACTCTTAATCTGAGTTAATCAGCAGTAGCTCATCCGTTCAGATGGGACTTCCATCCCTGTGCACTGCTGTCCTGCCCCGCGATGCTATCGTCTCCTGCCAGCTGGACCGCTAATTGCAAAGACAGCTTCAGCATCTCCAGGGGCTGGACTGTAGCGATGCCCTGCCGCATTTATGCTGGGGAGGTGTTTTCTTAGCTCTGAGCTTTGAAAACAATTACCATATAAACAAATAAGCTGGATTCATTAGAGACCGCACGTGCATCAGGCCTGAAGTTGGGCAAGGGTAGGCAAAACAGCTCGGGCCAAGGGGATGTCACGGGGCAAGTGATATATCTCTTGAGGCCAAGCCTATATGTGACAAGACAAAACTAAGGAAGGAAGGTTTGGGCTTGAGAGAGGTGAAAGGGCAGCATGGGGAGCGAGAGGATGAAATGGTTTCTACAACCAGTGGTAGTGTCCCAGGTAGACGGCAAGTCAATATCAGTCTTAAAGGTGGTCTCCATCTGGATCTGTGGAAGTCAGAGGTGGGCTTAGCCCAACCCCAATTCATGGCAAAACAGTGGGGAGCTATTGTCATCTCCCATGAGTAAGTCTCCCATGAGAAAGCTTTGCCTGAATGCAGTTGTCCTTTGCAGAGAGCATTGGGTGGTGAGAAGTGTTCCCCAAGATGCCCACTGTGAAGCATTGGTGGCTCTCACCCCCTGCCAAAGCACAGACTAGTGTCCTTCCCATGATGCCACAGTACAACAGAGCTGGAGGCAGATGATTTCACTCCATGCAGCAGCAGGCTCAAACTTTCTTTGAGACAAGCACTATAATTACTCCTTCATTTCTCACAGTTCCTGAGAGCATGATAATTTGGGTAGAACTAAATCTTATATTTCAAAAAGGCATCTAGTCTTGACGTAAAGGACTTGCAGGATAGGAGAGAAGCCTCCTCTTAAAAAAAGCTTTTTCCACCTAAGGGTTAGGTAGCTACTTCAAAGTAGTCATCAAGGTCTCTTTCAAGTCCACGGAGGGTGAGGCAGCTCCAGTGGGCTACTCATCTTGCTCCAAGAGACACATCTAAGGCAAGGTGTTGGACTGACTCTTTAGAGGGGCCCCTTTGCATAGTGACTTTGGAGGAGGCTTCAGTTTCTGTCTTTGGGGAGTACAACTGACTTGCTCATGGGTCAAAGCTGAAGCTTTCAGCTCAGGTATATAAACCCTTGATTATATCTACAGGACTTGATCTTCCCACAATTGGGTTTCGCTTACTGGGAAAATGAAGAACCCAGTAGTGTCTGTGAAGGGACCTACATGACACTCAGGTCATCAACTTGGTATCAAAAGTGTCTGTGCCTTTTTTGCTAAATATCACAGATTGAGCGCCCTGTAATCCTTATCCCCAAATAATTTTGATGGCTCTACTTTGCTACTCAGGATTTTCACATGCTCCACCAAGTGGATCTGCTCCCGCGGCCCCTTCTCCGCTGCAGTGATAGCAGTGACCCAGTGCAGCCCTCTGTGTCATCCCTCTGCTTGCACATCCCAGGATCACATCTCTGCTTACAGTGTCACTCTGGAAACTATTTCAGCTGCTTCTCCACCACCAAATCCCTCTCTGCATGCTGCTCCACTGGATGCTTCTCTAGCTCTGGGTGGCATTTCTTTCTTGCCCAGTCACATCACAACTCATTTGCCTTCATGGAAAAGGTGTTCTTTTTTTTTCACTAGGTAGCACAGGCTACCGAGCAGTCCAACTTGCTCTCTACAGCAGCCCTGTCTTCCAGGTTATTTATAATTCTTCTCGTTTGTGTGTCATGGACAAATGTTATCAGTCCCTGAAGACCTTGCTGTCTACACCATCCGTGTGATTTGTTCACAAAAAGCTTTTTCTTCCCTCTGGCTCCCATCCAAAATACAAACATACCCGAAATACCCAACCGCTGACATAGGCAGCAGGAAAAGCAAAAGGATGGGGGGAGGAAGGGACAGTTTCGGTGCTACTTGGAAGTGACTGACAGTCGCTGTTTTGAAGTGCAAAAAAAAGCCATTTATTTTGCTTTTAAAAGCTTAAATACATAAAACTGAAACTACCACACATGCTTTGCAGACGATCACTACTTTCTTCTACATCTTTTGCTATACAGAGCTCCCACGGCAAGTCTGTGCATTACTGTAAACATGGCAAGGAGGTGATTTACATGTGGTCTGAGAAAAGTCTTCTCAGAAACTGAAGCAGAGTGTAGTGCCAGACAGTTTCATGCTTTGTGTTCTTCTGCCGCAACAAGGAAGAGCAAGAATCAGCCAAGACAAATAATTTTATATTTTCTCCGGAAAAACACTCTCCATCGTGCCAAAATACGAGTAAAAGTTTCTCCATCCTTCAGCTGAGTTTGATCCAGGCACCTTCTCTACACCGACTTCGCCGTGACCCCATATAATAGTTAAAGATAACATTGCCAGACCAAAAAACAATACCTTGAACTTCCTAATTGCTTAGACTGAGAACTCAGGTATCCGAGACAAAGGCTGGGACACGTCAAAGATAGTGCTCCCAAAGCTCCTCTGATGCTCCATCAACAAGATATTTTTGGAATGCCATGAAGCAATACGCACAGATGAAATTCCTGCAGCAAAAGCACTTAGGAGTCAAGGCGAATATTTATTTTAAAAAAAAAAAAAAAAAAACACAAAACAAACAAGTTAAATTCCTTCCCCAACCCTCCCCCTGCGGGCCCACAGCCCTTACAAAATACAAACACATTTCAGTGGTACAATGAATACCAGGAGCAAGAACAAGGCAAACATTTTAGTATCTATGCCACAACTTCCACCACTGCGTTACACCTATTCAACACACTGCACATGTCAAGAGCACATGGGAAAGATGATGAGAACACCTTCTACCCTTTCAAGTGTGCTTATTTCTAAAGGAATAAGAAGTACAGCAAGAGACTCCCAGGAGACACCGGGAAAAGCAGGAGAGACCGTAGAAAGAGAAGTTGTAAGTGCAACTGTAAAACTTCCTTTTTCGTATCACAGCTATTGCTATGTCCGAATACATCACTATGCCCTTTTCAAGAACAGGAGCACAAAGATCTGCCAGCAGCCAAGCGAGATACGTGTGTTCGCAGCCCTATTCTATATACATTAGGCATGGCAGAAATTTGGCATGAGGACCGTCCCTTTTATAAGGCTTGATTCCTCATGCTGCTCACCACGCTCAGCTGAGCAGACTCTGCTCAATGCCTGCCCTTGGCAAGCTCCTCATGCGCTCATTCTCTTGAAACACCAGCAGTGTTTTCCAAAGCGCAGACCAAGAGGAGGGACATAACTAACGGGACAGTCTCCGGAGAATTAAGAACCTCCTTGGCCATCTGAATCATGAGGCCAGGTGGAGATATCGGGTGTCGAGCCACACACTTTTAAGGGGTTGCCCTACCAAAGCGGGTGAATTGCTTAAGGCAGAGGGGAGCAGAAAGAGAGGCAAAATCTGGGAGGAAATTTGAGGTCTCTCTGGCCCTAAAGGCTGTCACAGCGTGGGGTTGATGTGCTCACACTTTTTTTTGTGCCAATTTAACTAACTGCAGGAAAGGTGCCGGTTTCTTCTGAAATCTCCGTTCCCATTAAAGACCCGACTGGGGGTGCAATTTGATTGCAAATAAAACTGCCTTTTACCAGCGTGAATTTCCTTGTCTCTCCCATGTCTCTCCTCAACATCTCCTTTATATTGCTTAGAGGACACATTGTGCTGCTTATGTTCTGATTAAAATGGGTTACCCACATGCCCAGGCCATAAGGAGAATTTGGGGCTGAGAACATCCAAATAGTGCACCTTGATGAACAAAATGGCTATGATAGCCCTGAGACTTTCCAGGCATGACTATGAGGAGGACCAGGTACGTTTCATGCAATGAAACACCTCGTTCATCGCTTGGGCAATGGAAGAGCACACGTTTCCTAAAGAGAAGAGGAGATCTGTGTACTCCAGTTACAGCCAGTTTTGGTTCTTCAGCAGGAACTTCTTTTTGCCACGTTTCACAGGTAAGCCTGACATCACCACAAGGAAGAGGTGAACTTCTCAGAGTTCACAGAAAATGGAAGCATTAAAGAGGACCACATAAAAACCAGCTACATGGGGGGAAGCAGGCAAAACCAGGAGGTTTAAGGCAATTAAAAGGCCCTGGAAAGGGGAGTGTCTGGAAGAGTGGACATAGTCGTTTCCACTTCTTCAGGAAGAAGTCACCATTGGGGTGAGGAGACGAAGGTACGGAGAAAACAGCAGCCAGCCAGCAGCCTGCTGTAGAGGGGTGCACCCTGCAAGGTACAAGTAATGGGAGTTTTTAAGAGCCCCCACTCTACGTTTGGCAGCAACTAAGTCACTAATTGAACAACATGAACATTTACATGGACCCATCAGAAATTACCAGTTCCAGGCATGGACTAAAGACACTGACGCCAAAAGCTATGGCTATTCTACCAAATCAAATGTGCTCAGGATAATTTCTAGACCTGAAACCAACAGGCTCGGAGCAGCACAGTCCGTGTAATCAAACACTTGCCCTCCAAATGAGCTGCACGTTCGGGCTCCCAGAGACTCTGTATCAAATCTATTAAATATTGAGTTTATTTGTCCTAGATGTCATCCTGTGCAACCTGCTGTAGGTGACCCTGCTCTGGCAGGGGGTTTGGACTGGATGATCTCCAGAGGTCCCATCCAACCCTGACCATTCTGTGATACTCTAGAGTCAAAACGAGCCAGATGTGATTCTGTGGCTACCAGCCATGCTTCACACTTAATTCCTACACCTTAATATTCCCCCACCTCTGCTCTCCGAAGAACAACTCTTGGCTACATGATCCACTTTTCCTCTCAAGGACGAAGATACAGTAAGAAAGCAGTCCAACCACAAAACCTGTATGAAAAGAGACAGCGCTCTGTGCTTCAGGGGAATAGACCCTCATACAATGTGTGCAGAATGGAGTCAGAGCTCGAACTATTTTACCAGGCTTTTGGGGATTTAGTAGAGATATTCTCTCGGGATATCAGCTTTGAAGTCTCAATCTCAGCTGTCCACCGTGATGGGAATAACTGTTCATGGATGTTAATGACCATTTAGGTCACCACTGTGGTTTGCCACAGGGTTCTACAGAGCTAAATGCATAAATATCTGGTAGATTTAGCTAAAGAATTGGATCCTGTAACTGTCGTCGTTACTGCAACAGTCTTGGGCATCAGCAAGCAACAAATACATGTCCTTGCAGGACAGAGAGCCTCTGTTGCCAAGATAACATAAAACTGTAATCTACAGCCAGGAAAACCTAAGTAAAGTTCAAATTCAGTAGTTCCAGGGACTGCGAGGATACTTGAATCCTACTGTGGCAAGGTCTGCCATGCAGCTTCACACAGCCCAGCACCCTTTCATCCTCCCGCCTAGCTCAGCATCAAAGCCATTGGCATGATCAGGCCAGGCAAAAACTATACAGAGGTTGCTCAGGGGCTGGCTGGAGCACATCTTCTTCAGGGGCTTGTATTGCCCTTCCCCACACAAAGGTGAGATGTCTGTCCACAAGCTGGATGGCCACTGTCTCAAGGGGACGGTCTATGCGGGATACGGATGCCTTTGGAGCCCTGTGGTCATCTGTTCATGCGCTGCAGGATGGTCACGCAGCCGTGATAACTGGTACAGCGCTGCAGCGGCGGCTGTTGCTCCAAGTTCCCCGTTACCGGGTCGAAAGTGAACGCTTTGTCTGTGCCTTCCCCGTTCTCGTCTCTGCCGCCCAGGATGTAAATCTTGCCTCCACACACCGTCAGGCCACAGCTCTCCTGGAAAGCAGAAGGAAAGCCCAAGAGCTGAGGAGCAAGCTTTCAGCTTTAGGCAATGGGGCTGAGCAAGAGGACAAAAGGTAACGGGCTCAAACTTGAATATAGGAAGTTCCATCTTAACAGGAGGAGGGACTTCTTTGAGGGTGGCAGAGCACTAGCACAGGCTGCCCAGAGAGGTTGTGGAGTCTCCCACTCTGGAGACATTCAAAACCCACCTGGACGTCATCCTGTGCAACCGCTGTAGGTGACCCTGCTCTGGCAGGGGGTGGGACTGGATGATCTCCAGAGGTCCCTTCCGACCCTGACCAGTCTGTGATTCTGTGATTCTGAGATTCTGAGCAGGGGGTGAGTCATGGCAACAGGCTGAACTCTCATCTGCCCAGCAGAAGGGAGCAAAAGGAGGTAAGGTAAGTGATGTCTGACTCTTGGGGTGCTGCAATCTTACTCTTTCAGTAAGAGTTTAGGCACTTGCAATGCCTCAAGCCGATGATGGGACCGTAGCTGTTTGTGGCAGCCCCCCAGGCACAGTACAGACTCACAAGCACACCAAGAGCCCAGAGATCCAGCCAGCACCTCCCTGTGACAGCCCCTTATAAGGGTGCACTCACACAGGTGTTTTCATTCAGATTGGGGCGAGCTGTGTCCCATCGTTCCTCTTCATTGTGCCACGGCTCACATTGCAGCACGGCTTTGGAGTACAAAACTGTGATGACACTAAACCAAGATAACACAACCACCACCAGTCCGTGTTCAGCTCACAGACCAGACTAGGGGCAGTATAACCCTCACCCTGAAAGACGTAGTGTGGAGAACAGGTCCTCAACACCAAAGTTTTCGCCCTACAGGTCCACTCCTCTGGCATTAGTAGCTGTTGTGGACCCAGCCTCAGCAAGAAAACTTGCGTTTGCTGTGAGGAAATCCTCCAGGCAGTATGGACACTGATGGTGAGTATGTATATATTTGAGGTGCTCCACAGAGGTCACATGCACATGCTCAGAGCCAAACCCACAGTGTATTTTCCTTGCCTTCAATCTCAGTGAAACACAGATGGTTGAATTTATTCCAGAAAGGGAAGGCTCAGAGCTTCTTTCCTAAATGTCATCCTTACCAGAGGTCCAGGGAGGGTGGCCACTTCTCGCCAGCTGTCTTTCCTTGGGTCGTAGCTGAAGATTTTACTGAGGAGTCCACCTACAACATAAATGATGTTGTCCAAGCAGACAGCACTGATGCACCTCTGGTAAAAAGGGGTCGGAGACAAGAGTGTCCACTTGTTGTCCTCTGGATCGTAACACTGGACCTGGAAAGAGAAACACAGCTAGAGGAACGTGGAATTTGCCACATCTCCCTGCTTGGATGAAGATGCTGTTTAGTAGAAATAAAAGCACAGGGGGACAGAAACATGGATGGAAGCTTCAACATCCAGAGACAAGCACAGTGAGCGAAGTGATGAGGGCTCCTCACATTCCCTCTTGCATTCAAGTCTCCCAAACTACAACCACCAAGGTGGGTGTCTTTGACCCTGACAGCACATGGTTAAGTGTTCAGAAACGGAGCTGAGAAGCACCGACAGGTCTTCCTGCAGCTCCAGAGACCAGAAGCATCATGTCTGTCTTGCAGAGGTCTCCTCCAGGCAGTTACTACAGTTGCTACTTATCTGAAGTGAATGCCCACAGTGTCAGAGGTTTGTTCCTGTGGTGCCTCAGGGCTGACCAGGCTTCAGAGCAGAAGAGGCTCTACTGAAACCATGTCTAATACACTGTGAACTCCTGACACCTTCCCTTTCTGGTCCCTAAGTCTTATTGGCTTCCATTTAAATGTATGACTTCACATCTTATTATAATGAAGCCTTCACTAGTCTTCAAAAAAAAAAAAAGAAAAGACACCCTTGTAGTCTAAGGACAACCCCATTTCCCTACACATTCCCTGGTAAACCTTCTTTTTCAGGTCTCTGCACATTCTTGATGCCCCAGCAATACCTTGTCGGTGTTAGCGGTGTCATCCACAGCACCGCCCAGCACGTAGAGCTTGTTCAGGCAGGAGACCACAGCCGCTGAGCTCACGGCTTGAGGCAGCGGGGCCAAGGTTGACCAGCTGTTGGAGAAGGTGTCATAGCACTCCACACTAGAGAGGCGGTAAAAACCATCAAAGCCTCCCACAGCGTAGATCTGGCACAAAAGGAGCAAATCAAGCCAATTAGTAACTCCTGGACTCACCTAGTTGGCTACGCTGTCACAGCGTACATTAGAGGAGGCTAGGACTTGGCCAGAAAGACAGACATCAAACCATGGTAAAACCTTGGGATTGGACTAGTGGGAGGTGTCCATGCCTATGACAGGGGGGTTGGAAGTAGATGATCTTCAAGGTCCTTTCCAACCCAAACCATTCTATGATTCTACAAAACACCCCACGCTATATAGCTTTCACCCAAGGCCTTAACACAGCTATCTGCAGAAGTCTAGCACCGTCCCATGGTAGATCTTATTACTACAACTTCATTTGGGGCTACTTCAAGTGACAATACACATCCAACTGAAACAATGTCGTCTTGGTTACATCCTAACTGTTCTCCCATCAAAACCACCTCTAAATGACCCAGAAGACAAACACACGCTGACAGTTTCTCACTGTAGTGGGCAGCAGGAGAAGTGGGGGACAGCGCTCCATATGACTTCTTCCAAAATTTGAGCCATTGCTTACCTTGCCCTGAAGTGTTGCCATTTTGTGCCTCCATCGGCCTTTCTGCAGACAAGCAACCTTGATCCAGACATTCAACTGGGAGCTCAGCATCCAAACATCATTGCTGCTGATGTGCCCTCCTGAAAAACAGAGGGATTGGAGGGCTGATGTGATCCCAAGGACAGCCCCATCACCTCACTACACCACAATACTGCATCGCTCCTCCATGCAATAGAACAACTTAGGCCAGAATATGGTTATGGGGCTATGGCTATGTAAACTCAGCTTTGCAAGGGAGATATTGTCTGGACTTCAACACACTTGTTACACTGCTTCATTCCTTATATAGAACTCATCTGAGAGGCATTATATTTTAAGTGAGGGACAGGCAGGAGACTCTAATGTTTTAGGAAATCCTGGCTGACAGCAAACACCAAAACCAGCTCATTCCACAGCTGAACACTATTGGCAGATGCCCAACAGGAGGGAAAAGTCTTTTTAATACTGCCATCCTCCCCCTCAAAGGTGAAATTATTCCTTGGTACAGCAAAATCCAAACCACCTAAAGATAAACTTCAAGAAGTGACCTTACTCCAAAGCCAGGGTGCATGTGACTGAGTCCCATGAACAGAACTAAGGAGTAGATGGTCCAGAGGTCGTGCTGTTCTTTGCAACCAGGAATGGGCCACCTGGTCCAAGTATCTCACCTGATATGTACACATCATTCTTCAGCGTGCAGGCAGCAAACTCTGACTTGGTGTAGCCAGGCACGCTGGAGAGAGCTGTCCATTGCCTGCTTTTTGGGTGGTAGAGGTCCGTGAAGGGTAGCTTCAGAAGGCCTTTCTTATCACAGCCCCCAATGACGATGATGACTTCTGCCAGCTCCATGAACCTAGATCATTAAAGGCATGAGTAAGTCCCCGGGCCAGGCTACTCCTTTCCATTATCCCTCTCATCCTATCGAGGACATTGGCAGCACAGTCCTATGGACAGGGCAGGGGCCTCAGCTGCTGATTTTCTGGGCAGACCATTTCACCCCTGCACCTTCCCTTTTGCCTGCACATCAAAGGCACCTCCCAGATTGGGTGGGAAGGGGTCCAAACTGGGTAGGGAGAGAAAATGGGAATGACCTTTAAAAGTCCTTCATGAGATTGCCTCCTGTCACTCACCCTCCCCCTTCCAGCACAATCAAGCCTAATCCTCAAGGCACAGCCACGAGCGCGGAAAGCTGTTCCTGGCATCCCGCCTGCGGCAAGCTCTCTGCCTGGAGAGAGAAATGTTTCCAGGAAATATCTCTCTCTCTCCAGCCCTAACAGCAGTGAGCAGACGAGACAGACAGCAGGGGAAGGAAAATCCTGCCAGCGAGTAGGTGGCAAGAGAGGAACGGCTCTGTGGGAGGGGAGGGGAGAGGAAGGAGGAGGGCGAAAGAGGATTTGAAAGGCTTGGTCCAATCCCCAGCTCTGCCATGGTTTCTGCAGGCTGAGACAATTCATTTAAGACCAAAGCCATAAAAGGAGGGAGGTGAAATGGGGATGCTGGGGGGTGGGATTTATCCCCTGTGAATTTTAGCTGTTTGCATCCTTGAGGAGGTCACCACAGATCCTGTTATTGAGCAGAGCCTGTTGTGGTAGTCATCACAGAGAAGATGTGTCAAACTGTCCCCTTCCACCTGACAGAAACGTGCCCTAAATGCCAGGCTGGGACTTCTGAGATGTACTGGGGCAACCTCCATCCTTCTGCCCAGGCCACTCTACTGAGCGGCAAAAACTCCTGCACTCCTTGGGCTGAAGAGCAGGGCAACACAAGAACCTGGTCCTGCAGCCCCGTGGTCATGGGTGTCCTCTGGAGAATGATGGGGAGCCTTGCAAATCAACTCAGTTTGATATGGCAACCCACCCCAGAGCAGAGGCGTCGGTCAGCGCTCTTACCAAGCACACCCTAAGAGACCTGTGGGACCATGAAGAAATAGGAGAGACTTAAAACATGGCTGATCAAATCCAAACTTCACAGTCACAAAAAGGTGAAGATTTACACACACACTCAACCCTAGAAATCACTTTTTTTTTTTTTAACCTCCTCCACTTTACACTGGCAGGTGCCTGAGCCAGCATTTCTTTATCTTCTTGCTGTTCATCAATAAATCAATGGCGAAAAAAAAAATTAAAAAAATTAGTAATTTGAGGATACCCAGGCAGCCACCGGGATAGTAACTGGTTTGGTTTTGTTTTGTTTTTTTTTTTTTTTTTTTCCTGGACCTTAATTCCTGACCCGGCAGCAATGCCTTTGAGCTAGGCACCATGCTGATGGCCAGGAGGACTGAGACTGGTCCTGCTAACAGACAGCTTGGAGAAGGTGGGAGAGAGACCAACAGAGATGAAATGAGAGCAGACCAGTGGCAGAGCTGAGAAAGGAAAACAGGCCTCAACCCAGTGCTCTACCCATTGGTGAAAGCAGATAGAAATAAAGAGCTACAAACACCCATTCTTGCTCATAGTCTGGACATGGCTCTGGATAGCATCATTATGCACCCAGAGCAGTGTAACTAGAGCACCTCTTGTCAACAAGAAGGGTCACGTGCGTTAGTATAAATTTTACAGGAGTCCTTTAAGCCAGGCAAACATCTCCAATGCCGTCATTTTGGAAACAGGGAGGCCAAAAAAGAAGCAATTGGAGGGAAAAAAAAAAAAACAAAACACTAAGAAAAAACAACCCAAAAACTCCCCTCAAACTTTAAATCCATCAAATTAGGCTATGTTGGTCGAGGGAAGACGACACTGTGATTTACCTTCTGGGCCTTGATCGCAAAGAGCTGACCTCATTCCCGAGGATGTAGTACTTGCGTGCCTCGTGCAGTAGAGGAATGCACTCCTTTGAGTCCTGGATGAGTCCATCCATTTCCACCTTCTCCAGGAAATAGGTGGGGTCAAGCAGGGGTAGACGCACGTGCTCAAGGAGGTCCTTCAAGGCTCCCTTCCTGGCAGGTATGTCATGCCGTACCCAGCGCATGACTGCTTCGAAGACCACCTCCTCCTTGGGGACCACTAGCTGCTCATCAGACAGATATTCAACCAGCTCCTTCACACCCATCTCCAAGAACTCTTCATGACATGACACCTCCACAAAACACTCCAGCATGAACCTCTTGCTCTTTTCTGTCAGAGACACAATGGAGAATGAATCAGCAAACTTCATGATGCCCAAACAATTGCATGGGTGAAGCTGGCCTTCAAGGAAGGTGACACAAGCATCTCTGAGCTTGGAGATCTGCAGCAAGTCAGACAGTTCCAAGATGGCTTCAACATTGTCCTCCTGAATGATGATGTTCCCCCCGTACATATAATCAAGAAGAAGAGACATAGTGGAAGCAGAAATCTTCTGGATATTAATGATATCTTGGTGGCCTTCCTTGAGATTGCCACCAAACATGGCCCGGAAATAGGTGCTGTTGGCTGACAAAGTGGCACGGTGACATGGGAATTCTTGTCCATCAATTAATAGCACCACGTCTGTGAAGATGCCGCTCTGCCGGTAGGAGTTCAGTGTCTTGAGGATTTGCTCAGCATGGCAGGACCCGCTGCAGAGCTTCATGTGCAGCTTTTCTTTGCTTGGGTCCCGCGTCACATTTTCCAGGCTGCTGGTCCTGAAACTTGATTCTTCTTTCATCACTCGATGCATCCTGACTGGGAAGCAGTGAAGGAGATAAGAGAACAGCGCACTATTAAAATATCTGACTGCAGTGTCCAACACCATCATGGTTTCTGCATCTCTCTCAGTGCCATGAGGCAGTACAGATTTTAGCCAAAATAGGTATTTTCAATCCAACCCCATCCCAGTAGACCAACTTCTGCTTTTAGGAGGTGTTTCTTCTAAGGCAGTTGCCTTGCTCGGCCTATGTTGTACTAACACCTCGACACCCTTTCCGTGCTTTCTGACATCTCACAGCTGTTATTAACTGATTTCCCCACCCTCTCAAATGCAAGTGCTCCATGGTACTGCCCAGCTGGGAGCAATGCAGTATTTTGACTTTTTCAATCCACTACGTTTCCCCAGATGTCTCATTCCAGGAAAAAAAAAAACAGAGGTAAGGATGTGAGACTGAGATTTGCCAAAGGCAGCTATGACATGACCTGCCCAAAAGCAGGGGAGATGTCTACATCTGACCTACCTTTCTGCTGGATTTGTTATTCAGATGATTTTAAATCTTTCCTAAAGGACTTCATAAAGTGATCGCAACTTCTCTCATTCGAGCTCTAACAGTTCCCACTGACAGTGTGAGCAGCAGAACACAACCCTGTAGGACAGGGAAAGTCGTATGCTCAGCCTGGAGCGTGCAAATAGCTGCACATCCAAAAGGGGTGACCCCTGCTCAAGTCAGGGGAAGGCAGCCAGATCAACTGTAAAGAGCAATCCCTGGGGACAAGGACCTCTGCCTGCGGAGGTTGGGGTCTGAAAAGCAGGAGAGCATTGTGGCATTGAAATAGTGACAAGCATTGACTATTTGGTAACAGTGAGAGAATCGGAGACCCCGAGCTCTCAACTTCTGCCTCCACTGACCTAGACCCACTAACAGGTTGGCTCTGCCCCGTTTCCTCCACTTCTCCTCAAAAGCCCGCCCTGACCCATCACTGTTGCACAGATCCAGATACTGGGGGGAAGAGCAAGGAGGGGATTGAACCTGGGTGTCCCAACACTTGCCTGACTGCTCTCACAAGCTGGATGTTGAACTAAAAAGGGGCACCGCAATGCCACCACCTGTGTTTTAAAACCATAGTGGACAGTCAGCCATCAGCAGAACACTTGATCACAGCTTCTACCATGACCATGCAGGTTTTAGATTGCTTTTTTGATGCTCTTAAGGGCCCCCTAAATCAGGTTCTGGAGCATCTCACCACAAGCCTCTGGCAGAAGAACAAGTCCCCACTGGGGTGACAAGTTACCAGACATCAGTGGCTTTGTGGCATCCACACACTCCCCTGAAAGAAAGCAGGTATCACATCCCTCAAGGAGGATTACCTCGAATATCTCATGAGTCAAAATCCCCGTCTTTATCTCTTCCTACACCTGCACCTTCCGGACAGCATCACATCCAAACACAGACCCCAAAGGTGCTCAGATTCCCCCATGCTCCAATGGACACCTGCTGGCTGCACCTGCACCAGGGTTAGCTGTGTGTAGGACAACCAAATCTAGTCCTGAGGATCTTAACCCCACCACCCCGAGTAAGTGTCACTGTATACTTTGTGCCTCCAGAATCCCCCAGCAGTGTGGAAAACACCTCTGCCCGTGTCACAGGAGAGCTGCAGAGACCTAAAGAGTGGTGAAACAGGCATGACAAGCCCCAACTAAATATCTAAAAAATCCTGTGGGATTTATTAGAACGCCACTGACGGGTGCTCAGGGCTGTGTACAGAAGGGAACCGCTGTCAATCGGTTCCAAGTGGTTTAGAGAAGTTACAACAAAGGCAGCTCTCTAGAGATGCCTTTGCAAAAAGCACGGCAGACTCCACGTTTCGCCGACACACGCAGCTCCAGCCAAGACTACATATCCATATCCCCACTTCTCTCCCTGATCCACACACATTTCTGAGCCATCGGGGTCACACACATCTCTGCATGGCTCATGGCTGGGAAGAAACAGCTCAGGCTGACCTCCTTACAAAGAGACACACACCCACCCACCCCCCAATTAACCCAAATGCCCTTCCCCAGCTCACATCCATCCTTGTCTACCCATGAAACAAACGATGCCAATGCCAAAGAAAGAGTGGGTTTGCCCCATTGCTCTCACCCATGCACACTCCCTTCTGGGTCACCCTCTCCAGCCAAGTACCACACAGCAGCAAATGCTGCATTTTTTTTTATTTTTATTTTTTATTTTTTAACAAGCCTCCCCAGCTGCCAGTGCAAGAAGTCCAACCTTACCTGGTCCACAGGTTGTGTTCTCCAGGTGAGACCTAGCGGAGACTCAACTTCCCTCTCGGAGAGCTCCCATCCACGTCGGGGCTCTGCTCGGAGACAGGTCCCCTCCGCGAAGCACGCTCAGCCCTTCTGCAGCAACGCTTAGGGAAGCACAAAAGCATCCCCTTTATCCTCGTTGCCGGAGAGGTGGGGGAGAAATCTGCTTTTGTTTCTCCTGAATGACATGCCAGAGAGCTACAGGGCATTAGCCATGCAGCTGTCAATAACAGCCAGCCAGGGAGGAGCCAGGACCCAGGGAAAAACCCATCGCAGCTCAGGGAAAAATATATCACACCAGGGCAACTTAAGAGGGACGAGCCATCTGGAGAGCAAATTGAGGTCCAGGTGGAACGGCTCATTTGATAGAGACTCCGTCTCACTGGGAACCGTGCTAAAGCCGATAAATAAAACAGGGCTCTGTGAGCAAAAAGACGCCCGGAGCAGGAACGGACTGGGTCAGGGAGGGGCTGCAGTTCCCCCTCATTAACATGTGATAATTAGGTAATTAGGTTCTTGAGGACGATGGGGACAGAAGGGGAGATTTGTCCCCTGTGGCTTTCTGCACCCTCCCTTCCAACTTGATCCCAGTTGTCAGCTGAATTTTTAAATGCTCGCAGCAGGGATCAAAGCATCCCTGGGGAAGCTCCACGAAGTAACTTGTGCTGAAGATTGTCAAACCCCCTAACACGATGCAGCCTTCCCTCCCTTGCCCAGCATCGCTTCGAACAATGTATGTTATTTCACACTAGACAGAAGGGAAATATTAATAATAACCAGCCCGGCATTGTTGTCATCCCGGTGAAACCGCCTTTTTGTGGGGCACCACCGCCACGTTTTCTGGCTGGCATCCTGCTTGCTCCCGACATTTGCATACGAATCCCTGACAACCTGGAAGGGACTGCGGTTTCCCAGCCTGCGCAGTGGGCTGGGAAGGGTGGGGGATTTGCTCTTAGGACCTTCCACCCTGATAGAGTTGGCACCACCAAGCTGCACCAACCAGGGGTGCCACCATATCTGCACACAGATGGAGTTAGAGATGACCAGGAGCAGGGTCATCAGGACAAGTGGGAGCACAGCACTGATCCTGTTCTCTGGGGCACAGCAGAAAGGTCTCCAGAGCATTGGAAACTCTTCAGCAAAGTTGTAAAGATGTCATCTCCTTGCAACCATAAAGCATGGGGCTACCAACCTGTTCAAAACCCAACCCCAGCATCAAGCCATGTGTGGGTGGAGGGGACCAGCTACTAAGGGCTGTAAACACACATAGTGACCACAATGAGAAGGCTTTGCAGGGTGCAGCTGTCCCCATGTCCATGCCCAGCTGCCTATCGAGCAGATTTCTACAGCCAGACTGCACCACACTTCGCCCCAGATCTCCCCATGTGGTGACACCATGCCCCAAAGTGGCTGTTGCTGTGCAGAGGCTGTGGTACAACCCACACTTGTGGCATTCTTGCCTGAAACTCGGGGCATTAAATACCCCATAATGCTTCAAAAGGATGTGGAGGTGTTCAAAAGGGGTGTCTGCTAGGCAGCACTGGAGGGAGACCTTATGCAGGGGCAGGAACTCAGTCTCTCCTTTGCTCCCAGTGCCCTGGGTCTTCTCCCAGAGTAGATACAGATACCAGAAGCAGTGATCTTACAGCAGACTGGGACTCTAAAATCCCTTCTTCACATTAAAAACGCTCAGCCCGTAGAAGCCATTAGGCACACAGCCACACGTATTAAAAAGATGCATAAGGGAAATAAAAGCGTATAGGACCAGGAACTCCAGGCGTCTGTTGGGAAAAGCGCTGTGTGAACGTAGGACCAAAGATTCCTGAAGGAGCAGCAGAGTATGCGTGTCAAGGGGGGAAAGGAACAGGAAGGAGAAGGGGTACAGCTAGGCTGAAGAGAAAAACGAGGAAAAAAGAATGAAAAGGACAAGAGGAAAGGTAGAAGAGAGTTTTGGATAAATCAGGTAGTGGAGGCCATGGAGAGGCAACTTGAAGATGGTCACTAGGACTTGATCATGCTGTGGTCTGTACCTCCCCAACACAAGACCAAGAGAAGGAAATGTGTCCTATCAGGGACACCACTCCTGGCATTACTGTCCATGGCTCCACCTTGCCATGGAGAGTCAGAAGACCCTCTTTTCACCCTCAGCCAGTTCGCAGAAGCAAAGGGCAGTCACCAGCCTCCAGGAGGAGAGGTTGAAGCAAGAGAGCCAAGTAGATGAGTAAGGGCAGAGGAGTAACTAGAACAGAAACCATATCCAGAAGGAAGTGAGGGAGAAAACTAAGAGGCTTCAGAGGGAAAAAAAAAACAAACAACTTGGTTTCCTATTTCACATACGGTCACAGAATGGTCAGGGTTGGAAGGGATCTCTGGAGGCCATCTAGCCTGCCCCCCCTGCCAGAGCAGGGTCACCTACAGCAGTTGCACAGGACGGCGTCCAGGCAGGTTTGGAATGTCTCCAGTGTTGGAGACTCCACAGCATCTCTGGGCAGCCTGTGCCAGTGCTCTGCCACCCTCAAAGGCAAGAAGTTGCTCCTCATGTTAAGATGGAACTTCCTATGTTCAAGTTTGTGCCCGTGACCTCTTGTTCTAAGAGGTCAATACTCACATTGAGCTTGAAACCAGGTCAGGATCTTCAGCCAAGAAGAGGTTGCTTGTACCAAAAGTCTAGGAGAAGGAGAACAGCCTTATGCTGTCGCTCACAGAACTACCAGAATTTTCACGCCAAGTTTGAACTTCAAAAGCTCCAAGCTGCTGCATCATATTAAGGTTTTAGTGGAGATATGAGAGATCTTTCTTATGGCAGATAGCTGTGCAGGCCTAGGGCATGGTCACATCAGCATCACCTCCCAGACCCCCAGGACTACAACTCCACTGGCAAATTTAAAGGGCTGGAAAGGTTCCCAGATACCATGAGAACCATCCCAGCTGTACCACTAAGCTCTTATAAATAAGGTCAGTTTTAGAGAGGAAGAAAAAGAGTTAAATACCACAATGTTGGCTGTCCTGAGCCATTTGGGCTTAGAGCCAGCAACCAATCCTCAGCTCTTTTATTTGAATAACAGACGCAGCCTCCATGACTCTTATTTCTATCCTTTCAACTTTTCAATATCGTTCCCTAGGGTACAGCAACAACAGCCCCAGTTAGGGATTATTCAATACTGTAGATATCAGGAGCTCTACCTCTTCCCCAAGGACAATTTTGTATTTAACACTCAAACGGTATTCCCAAAGCCAGTCGAATTCATGACACGGTGCTGACTACCCATCACCAACCCACGAGATTGTGCTGTATTTATTTTAATCCCTTTCAACTATCAGTTAAATGCAGCCATTCAGGGGCTGGAGAAAACAGCTGCTTAACAAAGAATAATCCCACCCTGACCCAGACAAGATCCCCTTCTCGCCCAAAGCACCCTCTTGTCTGCAGCTGGGAGATGATCTTGGGGCAAAGAATAATGAAAATAGAGCAAGCACCAAGCAAGACTTTCCCTTAATATACATATTTAGCAAAGAACTGCTCAGGGGCTTCCCAAGCTGGATCTCACATCCGGACTGCTGTGTTTAATAAGTGATAATGGATGTATGAGCCATTTATTGCTCTTTGAACCTGCTTATGGTTTTTTGGCCTTCACAGCACCCTGGGGCAATGACTTGCATAATGTGTGTTAAAAATAAATTGCTTCCCGTTTGTTTGGTTTAAAACTGCTGCCTGATCGGTTCTACGGGTGCATCATTGTCCCCATGTGGCCACAAGCACTGAACAATTATTCTACAGTTACTGTTCGAGATGCAGGTCTGCACAGTCACCTCCTCTTCACACGACTGCTTTTCAGCTACTGTCTTATAAAACCTGGATGGGAGAGAACCATAGAAGGGTTTGGGGTGGAAGGTTCCTTTAAAGGTCACCTAGTCCAAGCCCCCAGCAATGAGCAGGGACATCTTCAACTAGATGAGGTGCTCAAAGCCCAGTCCAACCTGGCCTGGAATGTTTCCAGGGATGGGGCATCTCCCACCTCTCTGGGCAACCTGGGCCAGTGCCTCACCACCCTCAGAGTAAAACATTACTCCCTTAGACCTAGCCTAAATCTCCCCTCTTTCAGTGTAAAACTGTTCCCCCTCGTCCCATCACTCCCCTCCCTGATCCAGAGTCCCCCCCCAGCTCTCCTGGAGCCCCTTTAGGCACTGGAAGGGGCTTGAAGGTCTCCCCGGAGCCTTCTCTTCTCCAGGCTGAACCCCCCCACCTCTCCCAGCCTGTCCTCCCAGCAGAGGGGCTCCAGCCCTCCCAGCATCTCCGGGGCCTCCTCTGGCCCCGCTCCACCAGCTCCGTGTCTCTCCTGTGCTGAGGCCCCCGAGCTGGAGGCAGCACTGCGGGGGGGTCTCCCCAGAGCAGAGCAGAGCGCAGCAGAGGGGCACAATCCCCCCCTCGCCCTGCTGGCCACGCTGCTGGGGATGCAGCCCGGGGTGCCGGGGGCTCGCTGGGCTGCCAGCGCACATTGCCGGCTCGTGTTGAGCTTCTCACCCACCAACACCCCCAAGCCCTTCTCCTCATGGCTGCCCCCCATCCCTTCATCCCCAGCCTGTATGGATACCGGGGGTTCCCCCAACCCAGGTACAGGACCTTGCACTTGGCCTTTTTGATCCTCATGAGGTTCACACAGGCCCATTTCTTGAGCCTGTCCAGGTCCCTCTCACTGGTATCCCATCCCTCAGGCGTGTCAACCGTACCACTCAGCTTGGTGTCATCAAGAAGAGATGCAACAACACTGTACTGACCTCAATAAGGACGGATCTCCAAACCTCGCTCTGGTCAGAACTTGTAGCTCCCTCATGTATCACAAAAAAGCAGAAGATCACAACATCATCATTATGCAACTGATCCCAGAACACACGACAATGTCACAGACTGGCAGGGGAATACTGACAGTTTATTTCACAGAGCATTGCAGAGTTTATTTTGGTCTAGGTCTATTTTCATCAAAAAATTATCATCCTTTTTAAAAAAAAAAAGGTAGCAAATATTCAGGACGATAACGGTAACAGTCAGTGCATTACGCATGAAGTTTGGGTCTCATCATAAAAAAAAAAAGAAAGAAAAAAATTAGTCTTTGTTGGATTGCTTTTAACACTTCCAAGCTTTTAAGCGCTTGACCTTTCAATAAAGTCATCTCCAAGGATAAAAACAGAACATGCAGGTGATTATCAACAGATGCTGAGATTTAACAACATCTCTCACTTGGCAATGACAATCCACCGGGAATGTTTCAATACAGCACCACATTAAAGGGAGAAGCAACTTTGTTCTCAAAAGCCTTCAAATCCACCAAAATCTTGCAATTCTGTAGAAAAAAAAAAAAAAAAAAAAAAAAACGAAAACAAAAACCAAAACCAAAAACCCACACCATGTTTCACAGACTTGAGAGAGTACCATATAGGAGGACATTATTTGGGGAAGGTAAGAGAGAGCATGGACCAGGGTCTTATTCCACTTACATTCATAAAAACCCAGGGTAGATGCAAATGAATTAAAGTCTTGGGTTGGACTGCTTAGGAGGTGCTTATTAAAGCATTCCAATTCACATTTTCATTATTAAGAGGGGTATTTTTCTTTTACACAATTTGGCCACTTCTGCCCCGATTCTTACACACTAAGCCCAAGACTTCAGGGTTTCAAAACACTACCGAAGTACGGCAAAAAAGAAAAAAAAAATAAATAGAGCAGTTCAGTGCTGCCAAAACAAGAACAAACTGCTCGAGGCTGCTTTTATCGTGGCTTTTTTCTGGCCTTTCCAATCCTGCTTTGTGCGTTGCACGCGATGCATGTTAGCATCCCCCAGACCACCTTCTCCTCTGCAAGGTGACTTCTCCCAGCTGCTCGCGGGCTCTGCAGCCCAGCTTGGCCAGTACCCAAAGACTAAGCCTCCGCTCCCATTCTCCTCCACAGTAAACGCCTTTGATGGTCCCACCTCTTTCAAGGCAGTGCACAGCAAGCTTCAAAGGAAGCTCGCACTCAATGGGGTTTCTCACATCGCATGTCGTGTCGACCAAGATCGAGCAAGGAAGGGAGCAACCCAACACTAGAAGGCCACGGGGACTGAGCCAAGCCCCATTCACAGCTCCAGCAGCCTTCCGGCTGGCCTCAGCTGCCTTGGGAACCAGCTCCGTGTGAACAGCAGAATGACCCGAAACCAGGCTCCTCTCCATGAGGCCTTGAAGGTCAACACCAAAGAGCTGAGACCGCCCTTGGGTTGGCCATAAGCCGTTTCAGGGAGGGAATAAAACACAACTGTCATCTACTTAGTTTCTGAGTTTAGTTTTGGGGGGTTTTGTTTGTTTGTTTGTTGTGTTTTTTGTTTTTTGTTTTTTTTTTTCTTTTAACCTCTGGTCTAGGATTTTGGTTTAAAGCCTTTTGCATTGGAAACACGCTGATGAGAGCTCTTGCCTTCACGAGCTTGTCAGCATCTGCTGCAAGACTGTCACTCCTTTGGAGGACGTGAACATGCAGCTTTTAAAGATCCTGCTTATACAGCAAGGAGGAAAGGTCTCCTTGCAGGAATAAATTACACTCCAGGGCCATTTCGCCTTCCAAACTATTTACAACTCCTTCACCCACGGGCATCTCCTTGGCCCAGAGCGGGGGAAGCTCCGGCTGCACTACCACCTCCTCTTCCTACACGGGTGGCAAGGACAGGGAAGCAAGGAACGACTTCAAATGCCACGTGGAGTGACAGGCACTTTAGCCAGATCTGAGCGGTGATGGTGCCCACGGCGTTGCATTTTGCAAGCCATTCAGGCTCCTGATGGAGCCCAACTCAGGGAGAAGACAGAAAGAAAGAAAAAAGGAGGGGAAAAAAAAAAAAAAAAAAAAAAGGAAAGCATTGCCACCAGCAGAGGACAATCTACAGCCAATGCTCAGGATTTGCCTTCAAGACTGTGGCAGAACGTTTCCAGAAGGCCATTCCCCTATGAGCAACCAGGCTTTGGGGAAGGAGGACGGGACAGGGAGAAGGTGTCCAACGTGACCGAGCCAGCGCAGCCCCTTCCCTAGCTCTGAACTTCAGTGGGGAAGACCAGTGCTAACTCCTCTCCTAGGAAAGCTTCTCTCCTCCAAACAGCCTCCTGTTGCTTTAGAGTGAAAACTTCATTGCTCAGGAAAGGGGGAAAACTGGGGGAACAAAAAAACCCAAACAAACCCATAACAAAAACGACACTTCACGAGAACATCACAACATTCAGCTACACAGTCGCTGCACCAAGGGAAGGAGTGGAGCAGGGGCAAGGGGGAGAAAGGGGAGACACGTCCAACGTGTTTTTCCCAGAACCCCAAAGGGGACACAGGCTGTCACGTCAAAATTCAAATAACTTCAGCCATAAGGTCAAGGATTTAATGAACACAGTATTTCCACTCATGCCCTGGAAAAATTACACTCAAAAAAAAAAACAAAAAAAAAAAAACAACCAAAAGAGACAAAAAAGTTCAGATTTTCTACATATTTACAAAAATAAGCCCCCCAACCTCACAACCAGGGAGGTGGAGCAGCCAGCAATGGGGTATGGGAAGGGGTCTCTGCCCGACCAGCAGTTCCTCAAAGGTTCCCATCCCGCAGCAAGCAGGAGAGCACGGCTCTCTGCCGGAGCAAACACGGGGGATGCCACGCGCCAGGGTTGGACTGGAGCCCCTCAGTTCATCCTCAGCTTGGTGTCCCGATGATCCGTGGGGGTGACCATCTCGTTGGCATAGCCGTTCTCGGAGCAGAGAGACAGCTCGTCCGTGGTCTCCACGCCGTTGTTGATCTCTGTGAAGGGTAGAGAAGGGAGGGATACACACACACACACACATCGTCACAGAGGTGTAGGTCCCAGGAGCTCCCTCGCAGATGGAGAAACTGAGGCACTGGGCAGCTCTGCAATACCAGCACATGGGATCCATCTGATCCTACAGGCGTTTCACCCCAGGTTTAGTAACACTACACCCATTTAAAACCAGTTCTGAACAGGATCTGCCTCCAAATAGGAACTTGCCTCTAAATTTCAGACCTTGACAACCCCACCACCACCAAAGGCAAAACTGGACCCCACAGACACGTGACACTATGTCACAGGCTGAATTAGTCACCTGTGAGAAAAGGGTGCAAAATACCTGAACTTCATCTCTACCGAAATGGCCATTCCGGAAAAGGGCAGACTCCCATAGTCACTGGTTTCACTGGGGAAAATGTGCAACCACCAACGTTTTAATTGTAAACACCCACCCTCAGCAAGAACATGTGTTTCAGATGCAGAAAACTTTAATTTGTACCCTCAGCCTCTAAGGATATTTTATGTCTAGGACATTTTATGCCTAGAACGTGTAGGGGAGGCTTAATTCAGCTGTGACCAACTGCTTTCCCTCTCTGGATTTGCACCTGATTTTCACCATCTCTGGAAGGCAAAAATCAGGCCCGTATTTCACACTATAAGCTCTTTGAAGCAGGAGTTGTCTTTTTGCTGTGTATGTACCCAGTACAATAAACCCCAATCCCTGCTGGAGGTCTCTAACCCCTAAATACAAGGCAAAAAAAAAAAAAAAAACCAAAACACATAACAAAGCTCAAGGGGAGATTATATTCACATTCCTTCAAACATGAGTTTTCCAGCATTGTGCACCAACTTTAATCTTTGAAAGCTAAACGCTTCCCTCTTTGTATAAATTTCTGAGATCTTTCTAAGAGGTGGGGTGAGATGTTCCAACACAAATAAACGCTGGGAGGAGCACAAGGATTATTAGGAGCTCCTCAATCCACAGGGCCATTGAATTCCAGGTCTAGCCCAAACTCATCACCACTATTTGCGGTGACCTATAACTTTATTTTAATGGGGTTTTATAGCTTTTGACGCACTGTTGAAAATCCAGAGCAGAGATGATGTGGGACAGTATGAGAGCTGCATGGCACAACTTAGGAAGTTAGACACAGGATTTCTCAGCAAACCAGTGCTCAGACGAGCACCAGTTTGGGATGGATGAGCCATGACCATATCCCACGAGTGGTTCAGTGCAGCAGGGTCAGTCCAGCCACCCTGTCCCACCAGCAGATGACGCCCATATCAAGACCACCCTCTCTCTCAGCAGAGAGCAGGGTCATAACTGAGGGATGGACCAAAGGGCTCTGACCGACCAGCCCCATCCATACCTGAGAAGATCAGTTTCTCCTTCATGATCTTGACATCCCGGCTAGACCGGCGGACAGCAGCGCTGAGCATGATCTGCTCTGGGTTGTAGGTCCTGATGCTTCCTAGGCGCCACCTGAGAGACAAGAGGGGGATATCAGGGGCTGGTCTCCCCAACCATGGGAGTGTTCTCAAGGCAAGTGGCCACCAACAATGTGGAGACCAACAAGTCCCAGAGACCCTCACGCCTTTGCTCCCTTGCATCTACGCAACCCCGCATGGTAGGAGGATGTTCAGAGATGAGCATGTTATCTCCAGGGGGGTACAGACATACAAGCAGGTCATCTTTAACGACTTTGAGCATCCTAATTCTGCTAATTTCACCAAAGACTGCAGATACCCCTTTCTATCATATCAGCTACCCAACTGCCCTAAGGAGGTAGAGCTACTTTGACTCTTAAGGTTGGAAAGGGGGAACAAAACAAGAGACCAAGCCAAGCAGCCATAACCTTTTCCTCACTGTATGACATGCTTACCCTTGTGGGAGAAGGGACCTCAAAGAGAAATTAAAGTCTCAAACTTGAGATGCAGCAAAGACACCGTCCCCATCACATACAGTTACCCTGAACACAGTTTCTCCCAGACCACTTCCATCCCCAAATGCCAGGTCTTTGCTTAAATACTTCTACCCAAACCCCACACTTTTTAAACCTTAATGAAACTCAGTGCTCACCAAAAGTTTCCACCGCATAAACAACATGAGGCTGATGTTGTGAACTTGGCTCAACTTAAAATTAGCCAGATTTTATTCTCATTACTGACTGTGCGTAAAGAAAATTACTGATCTTAGTAATGAGCAACGGAAGCACGTTCAAGGGGGATTTTGCTTTTAAAGCTGTTTTTCAGCCTGAGAGCACCCCTGTAGCACCCTCAGCTGCAGAGCTGCTGGCACCAGGAGTGAAAGGCGGGCTGCCGCTGCAAGAGGGGAAAATAGGGTTTGGTGGGCTCAGACAAAGCAGCCATAACCAATATCCCATTGCAAAGGGGTGTTGTTTAGCCCGGGCTTTCACAGCCCACACCCCACCGATTTCTCCTACCTCCTGATTGCAGAGGAAGGCTTTCAAGCAAATCCCATTCAAATCCCTGCCAGAGCCAGGGATGCTGCAAGGCTATTTGATGGAGAAATAGTGGGGATTTAAGGTGGCTTGTGGGGCTTCTGATCTTCTGGCACCATCTAGTGGCTCACCCACATAAGAGAAGGTGATTTGTTTTCATTTTTTAATTTTTTTTTTTTTTTTTTAAATGGTGACATCCACCTCTTCAAATTTCTAACCCTCAACCAGCCCCAGGAGCAGAGGATTTAAGGAGCCCACACACATCCCCAGCCTGGGTCCACAGCATCAGCCTGACAAAGTAACATCCACAAAAGAGGTTCTGCAACTTTTCCAGGAAAATCTAGCTGGTGTCAATTTCATAGGGTTTCCATCCCTTCCCCAAATCCCAGTGGGTGACACCGCACCATCAGGCTTTGACTGGGGTACGGATGAAGGCGGATGCTCTGCTACAGAGGAAAGAAGGGGTGGGATGGCGACACAACACAACTCACAAACCCATGGACATAAGCAACACAGAGGAAGCACAAGGAGGCAAAGACAAAGTATATTAAAAAATTAAAATATAAGAATTTTTTTTTCTTCTATCATCATTACCTAAGCTGAACCACTCTGACCTGGATGATGACCATTTTTGCCCTTAGTGTCCCATGCAGGCAGATCCCACTAAGGTCCGTGCAGTTGGAAGTGCATAGCATCTCACAGGATAAGACCCTCCATAAACTACATTCAGGACCAAAACACGTTGCTACGACAAGTCTTTTCTTTGCCCACAACATCAGCATTTTCAGCAACAGGCTGGGGTGCGTGGCGAAAAGGCATGATGATCTCTTGCCCATAGGTCCTAGATGTCCCATGGAGGGCATGGGCTATTTTGAGGCGCAGACAGCCCAGCCTCAAAGGGGTGCAGGGACCAAGGGCTTTTCTCTTCCTCCCTGGAGGAATGACCACTGGTCTCTGCTCCCCATCTCACATGGTGGCTGCTGCCAGACCCAGGGTGGTTAGTTATGCACGAGGGGCTGATGACTCCTCTCACAGGGGTGCATTGATTTGATTGAACAAGCTAGGAGAGGGCGAGCCCATTTTTCAGGGTGAAATACCCTCTCAGAAGAGCCACCAGTACATTTAATCACAATGCAACTCCAACACCATATGAAATACTCTCTGCTGTGCTCGGTAGCCTTTGGGTCTCCAGAAAGCTTGTTTAATAGAAAAGAGCACCTCTCCTACCCCCTTGGACTCTGTCGTGATCGGCCACGTTTAGGACAGCAGCGTGCAAAAAGGCCAGACAGACAGCAGGTAGGTCTTGTTCTGGGAGGTTGGCATCAAAGCAGACCAGACGGACACAGGGTGGGAACAGACTAAAAAATACTGGGACAACAACACAAAGACAGCATACACCATGTTAGGGCCACGACTGGACCCCTTGGTTTGGAGGGAAGATGCTAAATGGCAGGGAAAGGGGATGGGAGAGGGACAGGTCGGGGAGAAAACAAGGTTCATTGGTACCAAGGTGATAAGATGGAGCGAGCAAAGAGCCAAGCCAGCTGCAATCACAGAGGCCACATCCTGCGACCGCTCTTGCCTAAAGCCTGCCCAGATCCTCCATGTCTCTGTTCTCCTTATCCACAAGCCAGGGAGCAAGGGGAGGTGAGCAGGGGAAAACACCCAACCTGCCTGCACCCATAGAAGGTCTCAGCCCGGCTCCACAGCCAGGTCCTGTGCTGGGGAGATGCCGCGAGCACGTAGCGCCACAAGTCCAAGGTACCTCGCGGAGCAGGCAATGCTTGAAGGTGGCCAACCCTGACGCCCGAGGTGGTGGGTGGGCAGAGGGAGAGGGGCAGATAAGCACAGGTAGGGAGTAGCCAAGTCCTCAGAAATACAACCCCATGGCACACAGCGGAAGGAATGGAGAAGGTAACACGTGAAGAGTTTGGTCGGGGTGCAGACGCAGTGAAGGCTTTACTGCAGAAAAGCGACAACGCTTCCCTCCAAGGGGATGAGAACAACTGGTGAGAAAACAGCCAATACAAGGAGAAATCTGGGTTTCCAATTGATGGCGCTTCAAACCCAGCATATCTCAGGCTCATTCTCTTCCTGGGTGCAATGCTATTTATTTTCACACCACATTTCTAGTTTCACAGTGGTGTAACTGGGAACAGACTCCTGAAAGATGCCAAGCTCCAAGTGCAACAATTGATGACCCAAACCTTTCCAGCTATTAACCTTATGAATTCATTCCCAGGGCTGGAAAAGCGCTACTTTATATAATTGAGCAGGTTATATCATTTTCTTTGGAATTGACCAATTTAGAAGAGGTTGGTCTCAAAAACCTCCAGTAAATGCAGGAAGGAAGGGGATATTTTGCATGGGATTATTTCTGTGGAGAAAGTGTTACATCCACTGGGAATTTCCCAATTACAACACGTTGCAGGACCTCAGAATAGGCAATGACTTGGATCATTGTAACAGAAGGTCAGATTGCCTTCAAAACATCCACCGGCTTCAGCATCAGGCTCCTGTGGTGCTCATGGCTATGGACTATGCAATGCTCAGACACTTATGGTCCCCCTGTGAAGCCAGATGTTTGAAAGCATCACAAAAATATGTGTCCTGCCCTGTCCATCTGCAGTGAAGCCATAGCAGAGAGGGAGAAAGAAAGAGAGAAAGGAAGGTTGAATGGAAAAGAGAAAGAGGAGGAAAGCACCAGAATTACCTGATCATGTGATAGCTGTGAGATGCCAGAATGCAGCAGAGAGAGAAAGAGGAGGAACATGCACAACAGTCAGAGCAAGTAAGAAAATAAACAAGGCAAAGAGGCAAAAAAAGATCGGTTAGAAGTCATCACAGTTGGTATTTCCCCTCCGGAGAGGCTGCCACGATCCTGTCACCAGGGCTGAAGCAGAACAGCAGGAGCAATCCCTACCCGCGGCTACGGAGGAGAGACAAGCCATGCATAGGAGAGAGGACGAGCACATCGAAGCGGTGGCTCTGTTCCCACCCGCCCCGTCATCCTTGCATGAAGGAAGCAGCTCTGTTTTGACCCAAAAAGGACTTGGGGGGGGGGGGAGGGGGAAAAATAACCAACCACAAAAAAGAACAACCACAACACTGAAGGCCAAATGTCAAGCCCCATTTCCCAGAGCTGAATCGCATCAGCAGGTAGTAGTTGGGCAATTCTCCTGCAATTTGTTTTTTATATGTCCTCAACACTGCTACTAATTCTTTCATGTGGTAGAGAAACTGGAAGGGCAGGGAAATGGGTGTATCCTACACAAATCTCTTGGAAGAGCAAGCCCTCTGCTGCAGAAAGTCCAACTACTGGTGCTGAAGTTTCTCCTTCTTCCTTCTACTGACTCAGGGTTGAGTTGTCCCAAGGGAGAGACCCGAAACACAACGTGTAGCCCTGCTATGATGGACCCCACATGGCCAGACGTCACCAAGCAACTGCCTTTCTACATCGGGTCCAGAGGTTGGGCAGGGAGCTCAGTGCTCCAGGCTGATGGACATTGGGGAAAGCTGGTGACAGTTTCCAACTCTTCGCACCTGTATCACATTTACACAGAGGGTGGAAGAGTAATCCTGCAATAACGCTTTCCTTCCTTACCCTGCTTCCCCTTGCCCTACTCCATCAAACCTCTTCCAAACTGGAAGAAATTCAGTCGGAGCAGAGAGGAAGAGTCCAGCAAAGTCCATGTAGCTGCGACTTCTCCAAGTATGCATCATCTCACTCTGCTCTGGGACCTTTAGTTCCCATTCAGCAGTTTGAAGCAGTTTAATTTCTTCAGCTGTGGTCTCCTGGGTCTGATTCAGCAAAGCCTCCTAAAACTGATTTGGGGAGATGATGCAAGAGACTGCAACTATCTCATCAACTTGGCCTTCAAATTCTGATCTTCAGAGAGGTCAGTCCCTGCCTCCAGGATCCTCCGTGCGTTTCTGTATCTGACAGAGAAATACAGGGTCTAAAGAACAGGGACATTTCTTATTAAACCAACTGACAAATTTGAGGGAGTGGAGGCAGCTTCCAGGCAACAAAGCCACAAAGTCCTTCTGGAGGAAAGGTTTAATCAGCCACTATTCAGATCACAAGACTCCTTAGAAAAAATTTAATCTCATCTCAGTCAGCGGTTTCATTAACTGTTGGGAAATCTAATCCAAGAGGCGAGTTTGGAATCTGCTGCTCACTCCATTATCCCATGCTGGAACTGGGGACCCGCTGGGCACAGGTCTACCAGCGTGGGACTGTGCGATTCATTAACTTAGACATAATCATAAACAGACCCAACATGTGGCCTGAAGTCAAATCCAAAGCAGATGCTGGCAGGAGCAACAGCCTACTGTAACATGGCAAAAACACCCGGGTAATTCTGCACCCTGGGGAAGGAGAGAGATTGGTGCAAGCAGGAGATCTGGGACAGGGTGACAGCAAAAATCATTGGCTCATGAGGCTGAAGTGAATGCAATTGCTGCTCCTAACATGAAGGCATTTCGGATATCAAGAAGGAAAGAAAGTGTAAGTCCCTTGACGCACCTAGGACAACCGTTTGTGCATGCCAAAGCAGATGAGATGATAGAGCCAGGGGAAGAGGGGCTGCAATCTCAGAATGACAGATTTTCCCAGAAGGCTGCTGCTTCTCGCTGGAGGGAACGCATCTCTCTCTGAGCTCATGCTTTTTCCCAGGGAGGGTGATTACGCTGTCATCACTGACAGCTAAAACGCCTCCTAGGAGAAAAGGCACATCACCTGGGAGGACACCCTGGTTTCCTCCAGTGTAATCAAGAGGATGGTAGCTTGGCCAACTCTACCATTAGGAAGTTTGTTTACCTCTTCCTGATTTATCAGTGTCTTAACTTGCTCCGCTCCTAGGTTTTATGCACCACATTTGTTTTCAGGGACCCTGGCTAACAGAGAGGCTTCTGCCGTGCTCTCATCAAATCCTTGCTCTCCCTTTTCTGTGGAAAATGGAGAGACTTTCTCTATGCATCAAGCTAAGCAGCTGATTTGATTTGCTAAATCATCATATGCGTGGAAGTACACGTGTCGGGGCACTCTCAAGCACAAACCCATGCTGGGTGGAGAATGGATGGAGAGCAGCCCTGAGAAGGACCTGGGAGTACTGGTGGATGGAAAGCTCAACAAGAGCCAGCAATGTGTGCTGGCAGCCCAGAAAGCCACCCACATCCTGGGCTGCATCAGAAGTGTGGCCAGCAGGGAGAAGGAGGGCATTCTGCCCCTCTGCTGCACTCTGGGGAGACCCCATCTGCAGTACTGCCTCCAGCTCTGGAGCCCCCAACATAAGAAGGACATGGAGCTGGTGGAGCGGGGCCAGAGGAGGTCCCGGAGCTGCTGGGAGGGCTGGAGCCCCTCTGCTGGGAGGACAGGCTGGGAGAGTTGGGGGGGGGTCAGCCTGGAGAAGAGAAGTCTCCGGGGAGACCTTAGAGTCCCTTCCAGTGCCTAAAGGGGCTCCAGGAGAGCTGGTGAGCAACTCTTGATCAGGGAGGGGAGCCACAGGATGAGGGGAAATGGTTTTACACTGAAAGAGGGGAGATTTAGATCAGATACCAGGAAGAAATGTTTCACTCTGAGGGCAGCGAACCCCTGGTCCAGGTTGCCCAGAGAAGCTGTGGCTGCCCCATCCCTGGAGATATTCAAGGTCAGGTTGGACAGGGCTTGGAGCAACCTGGGCTGGTGGGAGGTGTCCCTGGCCAGGGCCAGGGGGTTAGAACTCAATGATCTTCATGGTCTCTTCCAACCCAAACCATTCTATGATTCTATGAATATTTCTATTTCTTCATCCAAATAGGAATAAACAGATTTAAGAAAACTATAATATGTTCTTTTTGAAGACTATAATGGTAGAATCTCAAAACATCTACTCTTCTTCCTTTAATCTATTTCTCAACATCCATTTCCCTAAAGCAGTTACAGTTTCTCTCCCACACACATTTATGAGCAGAGCAAGGCGTCTATCTCTACTATTTTGAGATGTCTCATTCTTCTTGAAAAGCAGCAACTTCACCCAATTCAATGTCACATCTCAGAAGCAGAATTATTGTGTGCAGTCTTTGTAGGGATTTTTAAGGAACACTTCCCCTGCTATTTCAATCCAAGTGCCTGAGGAGCACGGTGCTCCTCTGTCCCATCTCCGCCCCACGCTCTGAACAAAATAAAACACACGCCACAAATACAGGAGAGTCGAGCTGTAACAATGCCACTTACTTCTGGAATATAAAAACTCCTACAATTATGATAAATGAAATGAGATCAGACGTGATCCAGATTAGGTGGTACTCGTCTGGAGGCTGGAAGACAAAAAACAGAAGCAGACCTTAGACGTTCTGGTTTGTACAATCACAGAGAGACCACATATTGTTAAAGTTACCACCCAGGGCAGAAAGAAAAGCACAGAGCTGCAGGGGTCACATACAAATCACAACATTTATGACATTTGTAATTCTAGCCTGTCACCCAAAATGACGTTATCAGGAAAAAACACAAACAGGAACGATTCTAAACTCTCCCTCCTTTTCATGTGCTGAGAGTTTCTCAGAGCTTTGTGGGATGAAAGTTTCCTATCTCAGCTATATTGTATACGAATATTTCTGTTTGTTTCAGAGACCCAAAGTGCTAGGGGAGTTTTCAGAGAGTTTACTGGCTATATGATGGGTAAGGGGGCTATCTTTGGTCTCTGCTTGTTCCTTGTCCGGCAATGGGGTAGCCAGTAGTAAAACTTGTCCTCATTTGCTATTAAAACCAGGCAAAAAAACCTAGTTTTGCAGCCCGGCCGAAACACAGAAGCCAGGTTCGCCAGTTCACCTGTGTGCCTGCTTCTCCAGCTGCTCAGCAGGTCTGGGAAGGTGTTTCTCCATTGGAGAAAAATGGAAAAAAAATCATACGGGTTAAATGGAGCATGCAAAGCAATGTCCAAGGCTCCCAAACCCTGTGTGGGGATAGACGAGGCCACCTGAAGGAAGGGACTGTGCAAGAGGAGCCTTGATCTGTTACCATCTCAGATGTACAGGGGGTGAAAACTCTCAAGCCTTATAGCACAACGAACCCAACCGAACCTTCCTGGAGAAACCCACTAGCCCTACAGTTCCAGTGGTCAACGGCCACTTCTACACCCCTCCACTGCATCCCTCTCCTTCCAGGGGTTCACAGCACCTTCCCAGGCATCACGCTTACCATTAGCCAGATGGGAAAAGGCACCTTGCGAAGGACGTGGGAGCTGTCGGAGGTGACCGACTGGACGCCAGCACACCACAGGATGGAGTATAGCCAGGGCTCGTTCACAGTGTAAAGATTCACGCTCAGGTTCGCCATGGCGTAGTCCCTGCCAGGAGACAGACAGGGTGAGATGCGAGTCCCCCCAGCAAACATCAGACCCTCATCTCCAAGAGGAGAGCTCTTACCATCAGCCATCGCTGTAATCGCCGTTAGATTTATTGGGTTTGAATTGCATGAAATTGGTTTTGGGGGCTTTTGTAACAGGGGCACGGTCACTCCATGAGCAACCCAAGGGCATTGCAATCAAATGGTTTTAACTGGAAAGCTTTCTTTGCCCCTTGGATGCTCTCTAGCCCAGGCCACAGACCATCTCAGATACTTCCTCATGAATGATGGACACAGCATGTTTTTGTAACAACCGCCTCATCACGTTGACGTAAAATTAACATCTGGCTCAGACGCCTGCAACACTTCATCGGCAATTTACTTAATTAAAAACTGACAGACTGCATTTCCAACTTCATGCCCTTTTTTGGGGACAGTCACAGAGTTACAGCTTCCAGTCTCCTGAGGCCATTTTCCAAGAAGCTAAAACTGCAAGCTGGGGTACAAGAGCTGGCAGCGGCAGCAAACCAGGCACTGAGAGTGGACTCCCTGTACCCGTACGATTTGCATAAATCTCTCTGTTTCCTTATCTACGAAGCAGAAGCATCGCTAATCTCCAGCACAGAGATTAATCCTCGCAATTTATTATCTGCAAAGCACTTTGAGGTGGAAGGCCGCTGGACAAGATGTGGACATCTCAAAGCTCACAACGTGATCATGCTGCTCCAAAGGCTAAGGGGCTCTCAAGGGCAGAGGTGGTCACAGCAATGTTACATCCAGATGCTAATTTGGGGGGGGATTGAGAGAACTGTGTTATACCCGGGCTTGTTGAGCCCGCTCTGGCTCATTTGACTGGGCACCACAAGGCCTTCAGGGTTCAAGAAACACTCAAGGTGTCAGGTCTGATTTTGGAGACAGCTGAGGTGGGATTGATGAGAGATTGGGGCTGATGAGCTGTGATAAATGAGGGAGTTGGCATATGGTCCTCTCCGTGAGACAGAGCAAATACGTAGGGGAAAAACAGGCAGGAATTATCCTGCAGGTAAAGAACAGGCTTGGTTTTAAGGGCCAGAAACCAGACCGATTGCTGGCAGCCATGGGAAGACACCACTGGATTACTTCTAAATAGGACCATGCTCCCAAACAGCGGTGGGCTCAGCTCTTCCCTACTCCCAGCCCAAACGTATAGCAAGACGAATCCTTTGAAGATGCTTTTCTTCTGCAAACCTGTTTCATTTTCACGTATTTCTTTTGAGAAAAAAGTGAAAATCCTAAAAAAAATATGAAAAAATAGAGAAGCTGTACTGGAGACAATCTGCCCTTTCTGAGAAGGGGGCAAAGCTGGGAGCTAACACACTGCGTGGTTCAAACACAGGCTCAGGCAGGAGAGGAACCCCATGCTGCGCCAATCTCATTAAAGAAGAGACCTGACCAGTCTAAATAGCTGACAAAGGACAGTAACGAAATGAGGGAATTCTCTGCAAAGAGAAATTTCTGAAAGCACATCCAGACTTTGGGCTAATCAAAATTCTGCGGTAGCAACTCTGGAGCAGACGAACAGAAGCAAAGGGCAGCTGATAATGAGGATGAAATGGTACTTGGTGTGAAAAGCCTTCACTCCATCCAGAGCTGACAGTGTAATAAGAATTAGACAATTCATATATTTGTGTTTCAAAAAGGATCATCATATACTGAATTAGCATACTGAGTTATTAGAGTCAGCTATTCGCTCCTGGGAACAGAGACAGGATTCCAGGTGATGGGTAAGGACAAGCTTGCACAGCTCAAGCTTTCAAGAGCAAATCCATCTGAAAAGATACCTCTACGCAGATAAGACAGCCTGGAATGATCAGAAAAGATGCTGTTGGGCCAGGGATGCACCCACCGTGGAGCGCACGGGCTATTACGCAGTGTCCAAACTGAGGGCCGTACCTGACATCCTCGTTCGTGACCTTGGTGTAACGCAGGTTGAGCTTCACGATGCCCTTCTCCCTCATGCGCTCAACGTCCAGCTTGAGGCCAGAAGTCTGCTGGAAACCTGGCGCAATCTGCCTGACCAGCTGCCTCTCCGCGTCCGGCAGCCACATCACCTGCGGAGGGAGCGAGACAGAGGGTGGTTATGGCAAAGGTGATTCACAAAGCTGGTGACACAAGACAGCCAGTTTACACCAAGCCAGAAGCAAAAATCACACAAGGGGCTGCTTCGTTCGTCATACAAATTATCTAGGAGATGTTTAGTCTCCCACCTCTCTATTCAAACGCATTTCAGGATTGTCCGTGAGCCCAGAGGGCTGTAACACACAACACCTTAGGGGTGAAAAGGGTGGAGATGCAAAGGGATTAGGCCAAGCGCTCATGAGAAGAGACATGGTACATCCTTGAAAACCTGCCCTCCCTGCCCAATTCAGGGCACAGAGAGAACTAAGGCCATGAGGCTAAAATTGACAGCGCAGACAGGGCCTACAAGAGAAGCCTCCCATAACCCCACATCTAAGAGCGGTTTAATTCACCCTCTTTTATCAGGGTTACATCTGCTCCAATCCAGGGCAAGGATTTCTCTAAGTTCATACCACGCTTTGAGAGCTTGTCAAATTAATCACTGTTAAACACGCTCAGCTGCCAGATGCAAAGTGGATGCCGGAATCGAGCTGGGCATCTTTATGGCTTGGGCCATGCAGAGGCCAGGCCCAAGCAGATGATCTCAACAGCACCACTGGGCATTGCCTTGCTTTAACCCACGTTTAATAACTCCATGACACTCCCCTACCAAACCATCAGAGCAGCACAGAGGCAGCCATATGCATTTTCAGTAGGGAACCACAAAACCTGGGCGAGAAATATCACTTCACAACCCCACATCTATGTTTCGACTATTTTTGTTCTCCTGCTCTCCATTCCAGTATCCAAGGAGAAAACAGCATGGTCCTCCCTTGGATCTAGCCAAGCTGGCAGAGGCTCGTGGATAACATTGTCACTGCATCCACATAGTTAACTGGCAGCATCTGTCATTAGAAAGACAGATGGAAGCTAAAAATAGCTCCTCCTGGGTCCATCACTGTACAAGTCAGTGCTGAACTTGTCTGTGCATGCAGACGCACCTAATTGGTACAGATGATGTATCTGAGCTGTGAGTGATGTAGTCATTCTTCTTGTCAGCCTCACTACGCTATTTTCAACCACTCCATATGATGAGTGAAAGGACCAAATTTCCTTCCTGAGACGGGTCACAAAGAGGTTTTCCAAGGCACACCTAGAGTCCTCAGGTCTGGGCGTCCTGCTGACACATGGGAAGTTGTACCGTCCCTCCAGAAGAGATGACTGCATGAGAGGGAGCTCCTGATGGGCTGAGTGAAGATCTATACCTCGTGCTCAGAGATAACACAGCTAACAAGGTTGGCTGGGAGGTATTTAAAAGACATGTAGATGTAGTGCTGAGGGACATGGTTTAGTAAGTTGGCAGTGCCACGTTAACAGTTGGACTTGATGGTCTTAAAGGTCTCTTCCAACCAAAACGATTCTATGATTCTATTCTATTCTATGATTGCAACAGCACAGAGCTGGAAATTAAAATGCTTGCCATAGCAGAGCAAGGACAATTCTGGGGCAGAAATGAAAGTCTGGAAGAGATCTCTGCACATACATAGACCTACAGATACATAGACCTCCTTTTACTGAAAATCCCTATCTCCAGGACATTCATTTCTCCTCCAAGCAGAAGCTGACTCTAGGCTAAAATGGTTGCTCAGCACAGGGAGAAGGATTATTTAAAACCAAAGAGTCAGAAGGTCATTCCTTGAAAGGGGGGTTGGACTAGATGACCTTTAAAGGTCCCTTGCAACCCAAACTATTCTATGATTCTAAGGAGAGGAAGGGCTCTGCTGCTCGTAACTGACCTCCAGGTCTCAGCCTCTTCCCTTGTGTCCAAAGCTCTTATCAAATTGTTCACTGGGAAGGGACCTCAGGAGATCTCTACTCCAACACAAACCAGGGCCAGCACTGATTTCAAATAAGGTGCTCAGGGCTTTGTCCAGTTGCATCTTGAAAAGCTTCAAGGATGGAGATCCTTCGGTCTCTCCTGCCCCCCCTCCACACTCACCTGCCCTCACAGGGAAAACTAGTTCCTTATATGCAGCAAAAACCTCTGCTGTTCCAACTTATGATGATTCTTTCTTATCCTCCTGACTCAATACTCAGGGAAAAGCTTTGGTCCAACTTCTCAACAACCTCCTCGCCAGTACTGGAGGGCTGCTACTAGGTCTCTCCTCAGTCTTTTCTTTTCCAGGATGGAGGGACTCGGTTCCCCTCAGCCCCTAATCCTATATTCAGCCCCATGACCAGTTTGGTGACCTCTGCAGGACTTGCCCCAGTTTATCTACGTCTGTCTTGTACTGGTGAGCCCCACACTGAACACATGATTGCTGAATAAGGGGAATAATCACTTTCCTCCATGTACTAGCTATACTACCATGACTACAGTCCAAGACACTATCAAGCCTCTGGGAGCACCAGCCTGGATGCAAAGCCCTCCTCAACATGACTTCATGGCATGAAGAGGCATTTCAAATCAAGTGTTCAAATGGATCAAATGAGACACTTAAGGATTCGGGGAACCCATAAAGAGGGTGATTTTGGAAACATCAGCCCCACAGAACTCACAGCCCGTTGCTGAATTCCCGATGCCAGGATGGTTTCCAAGATGATGTTGATGTAAGTGCTGTAGTAGGGATGAGCCAGTGGCAGGTCCTGGAAGTTCAGGATGAGTGAGGTGTTGTCCTTGATCACCTCTAGCATATCTGCCAGCTTGCAGACTGACTGGTTGGCAGCTTCCAAGTAGTCAGACCTTGAGAGAGACCCAGCCGTCCAGAAAGGGTCATTCTGAAAGCAAAGAAAATCCCAGCATTAGTGCTACAAAGCCCAGACTCCTCCAATACAGGTGAAGACCCTTTTCTGTACCACCTTAACAACAGTGGGGGAGGTTGAAAGCCACGCTTGATGACCATCATGCAGCTTGCTGAAGCTCTGTGCCTCAGTTTCCCTACCCAAGTGGAGGTGACAGTTCCTTACTGAAAGCAAGGTGTGCCTGGCAGGTCACCTCGTTTCCAGAAGGAGAGCAGAGCTATAGGACAGCTATGTAATTTTCCAAGGTAGTAAGCTAAAAAATGTATTTTCTCACGCTATGTACATGATAACCAAGGATTCTTCAGAATCCAAAAATAAAAAGGACCAGATGTAGATCAGTGACAAGTGTGTCCCTCAGGGGTCCATAATGGGACCAGTACTATTCAATATCTTCACCAAAGACACACAGTGGGATCGAGCGCACCCTCAGCAAGTTTACAGACAACACCAAGCTGAGTGGTGCTGTTGACACAGCGGAGGGATAGGATGCCATCAAGAGGAACCTGGACAAGGTCGAGAAGTGGGTCCATGTGAATCTCATGAGGTTCAACAAGGTCAAGTACAGGGTCCTGCACCTGGGACGGGGCAATCCCTGTTATCCATACAGGCTGGGGATGAAGGGATGGAGAGCAGCCCTGCCAAGAAGGACTTGGGTGTGTTGGTGGATGAGGAGCTCAACACATGCCAGCAATGTGCACTGGCAGCCCAGAAAGCCACTCGCATCCCAGGCTGCATCCCCAGCAGCGTGGCCAGCAGGGCAAGGGGGGGACTGTGCCCCTCTGCTGCGCTCTGCTCTGGGGAGACCCCCCCGGCAGAGCTGCCTCCAGCTCGGGGGCCTCAGCACAGGAGAGACATGGAGCTGGTGGAGCGGGGCCATAGGAGGCCCCGGAGCTGCTGGGAGGGCTGGAGCCCCTCTGCTGGGAGGACAGGCTGGGAGAGGTGGGGGGGTTCAGCCTGGGGAGGAGAAGGCTCCGGGGGGCCTACAGGAATGATGAGGACAGAATCTTTACCAGTGCCTGTTGCAACAGGACAAGGGGTAATGCTTTAAACTAAAAGAGGGAAGATTGAGACTAGATCTAAGGAATAAGTTTTCGACTCTCAGCATGGTGAGCCACCAGCCCAGGTTGCCCAGAGAAGTGGGAGATGCCCCATCCCTGGAAACATTCCAGGTCAGGTTGGACGGGGCTCTGAGCAACCTGGTCTAGTTGTCCCTGCTCATAGTAGGGGAGGTTGGACTAGACGGCCTTTAAAGGTCCCTTCCCACCCAAACTATCCTGTGATTCTATGATTATCTAACTAAAAATGATCAGATAGGAGCTATGGGCTGTTGGAAGAGATTGGATCCTGACTTCACATTTAGGTACGACCATTGCAAAGCACATCCCAAAAAGCAGCCTTCCAGATGTTGTCTTTGCCCTTCTCATCTGGCAAGCAGCCGTTTCCCTGCATTCCCACTCCCACAATCACATCTGCAGGCCAAGCAAATGTCTGTGTAGCACTACATGCAGCTTGAATACGTAGACATTCCCATCGCACCGGCTCAGATCAGAACAGCAGTGAAGCTACCGTGATTTCAAGTTTCCACCAAGCAAGCACCCAGGGAGCTTCAAGCAGGCATGTGAAAGTGGTACCTGAGCTTGCATCACTGAGTGATGCCTCAGCAAGCCATGTTCCAGCTTGCGTGAGTGTACCAGAGTGCTGCAGCCCTCCTTCCAAACCGCAGCTATTGCTCTCCAAGAAGGTTATGGCCGCTGGCCAGAGAGCAGCTTAGCAAAAAGAAATCCCACCCTGCAACCTGGCTGCACACCGAAGGATGGGTCAAGCCCATCCCACAGCAATTTTTCCTCCCCTGGACTTCGGAGGCTGAATTTCTTGCTTTTTCTTTGTAAAGACAATTGTCTCCAAAAGTAAATTAAAGAAAATGGAACAGTACATAACATGCTGTCTTTTCTGCTCTCTTTAGAGCTACGTTTGCCCTCCTGGGGGTCTTGAATTCCTTTGTGGTGTCAACCTGGCATTAAGGCCTCTTCTTCCAGGTGGTGGAAGAGGCACAGAAATACAACGTGTCTTTTAGATCAATTGTAAGTTTAGTAGAGGACAGAACTAAATGTGGTTCATGGATTCTTGGTCTAGCTGCACTTTAGACCACTCCACAGAGGAGACGGATCTCCACGTCTCCACTTCAAAGAGGGTTTAGGCATGATCTTTCATCCCACAGCCATGGCTCTGGGACACCTTCTCCATGGCCATACGCACCTGTAGGAACCACTCTCCAGCATTGAGCTTTTCCAGGTCAGTCCAGTTGAACATGGAGGAGTGCTCATAGGCCCGCTCTGGAAACACTTCCTCCACGTTTGTTGTTCTCCTGAGTGTCTTGTCGTGCATCAGAAACGGCACTCCATCATAGCTGCAAATACAGACAGGCTCCATTGTAGGTGGAGGAGCACAACCACGTACACAGTACTAAAGAAACACCTGTTCCCACTCCAGCCTCTCTCATAGCTTCACATCAAAATCACTGGGAGGATCTCGACCAGCTTAAAACATCCCCAGCATCTCCAAGACCCATTGAAGTGAGATGTACCCAGAGGAAAAAGTCTCTTAGATACCTGCTAGATGTTTGCAATCATTCAAATGCTGACATAACCCTGTCCATCCCTCCCTCCTCCCCACTATTCCCTCAAAAGTTTCTAGAGTGCCAAACTCGGGTAGCTTGGATGAGAACACCTACCCCGAGTGCTCACGCTAACCAAAGCTTTCTGCAATGTTTTTAAGTTCCCAATAACATCAGAGATTTCCCATACCCTGTATAAATAGATACATATACAAACTATTCTCAAATTGTTAATAGTAGGCGATGAGTAAGATTTTCAAAGGCTCTCAGACTACAGAAGAACTTAATGTTCATGGGTAATTTTATGCAAATTACTTTCCTGACAAAATTATTTCAGACCTGGAAGCTGCATTTCAGTGTGCTTCTTTTGAGTGCACGTGAAGTAAAATGCAAAATGATTTTCAAGAGCAAGCTGTTCCCTAGTGTTATTTTGCTTTGCTGAGGATGGCAGAGGAGCAAATGCTTCGCATCTCCTCCGCACAGTGGAGATAGCCGTCCCAAGTTAGCACTTCTACTTTCTCTGTTTTGGAACAACCCTATGATCAGCCTGGTTATAAAAGCTCTTGGCAGAAACTAGACTTCGGGACCTGAAATGACTGGGATAGCTCCTCAGATTTCTGCGCCTCTACTTCCCACTCATTTTCAACAAGTGTGATGCTAGCTGGGCTGTATCATAGAATCATAGAATGGTTTAGGTTGGAAAGGACCTTGAAGATCATCACTGATACCAAGCATCTAGAGCCTGGGTTGAAAAGCAAAGTGCGAAGCAGCTCCTGAGAACTTGGTCTGAAGGTCCCACTGGAAAGCAGCTCTTACTGTGACCATCAGACCATTGCCTGTATCTGAACAGGAGCTTCCTGAGCTGCCCTGTGATGACTTCTTGAGCTTCTACCTCTAAGCACCCAGGTTGGTTGCATTTCAATGAGCAACTTGCATCGCTGTGAGGCAGTCTCCCCTACTCACTCCCTTGAACAATGAATGGAAATTCATTCAATTCCCCCTGTGCTTGGCACTGGTGAGACCCCACCTCAAGTACTGTGTTCAGTTTTGGGCCCCTCACTACAAGAAGGACATTGAGGTGTTGGAGCACATCCAGAGAAGGGCTACAAAGCTGGTGAGGGGTCTGGAAGACAAGTCTTATGAGGAATGACTGAGGGAAGCGGGGTTATTTAGCCTGGAGAAGAGGACCCTGAGGGGACACCTTATCACTCTCTATAACTACCTGAAAGGAGGTTGTAGAGAGGTGGGGGCTGACCTTCTCTCCCTGGTGACAAGTGATAGGACGAGAGGAAATGGGTTCAAGTTATGTCAGGGGAGGTTCAGATTGGATATTAGGAATTTCTTTTTTCACTGAAAGGGTTATTAAACATTGGAATAGGCTGCCCAGGGAGGTGGTGGATTCGCCATCCCTGGAGGTCTTTAAAAAAAGGGTAGATGTGGTACTTGAGAACATGGCTTAGAAGTGGTTTTGTCAGGGTAGGTTAATGTTTGGACTTGAGGATCTTAAAGGTCCCTTCTAACCTCAGCGATTCTATGATTCAGCAAAATGCAAGGGTTGCAAGCTACCAAAATTGCTCTGAAATTGCCTTTTCCAATTGAAAATTGGTTTCAGGGAACAGCCATGCTCACATGAGTTAAGTTCATGCATCTTAAAGAAAACCCGCCTCTCACATGAAACTAAAGAGCCAAATGCATAACCTCTGTTTTTTATGCCACCTAGATACTACAGAACAATGGTTCTGGAAAACCTAAAAAGCTCTTTAAGCTTTGTTCCAGCCAAATTTTCTGTGATTGGATGAGTGGTAACGCCACACAGGGCAATGAGGGTTTCTATCAAGGGCAGGGGGACAGTTGTCTGCACTCAGAAATCAAGATAAACCCTGCGCAGCCAGCCCGATTCCAATGACCTTTTCCAAAGCAAGGAGCCCATCTTCATAATAGGAGACTCAGATAAGGTCTGGAAAGGAGATGGGGTTAAAATAAAAAAAATAAAAAAAAGTTTGAATTAGGATACGACCCAGAGCACTCACCCCCTAGAGCTAGAGGGAAAACAAAAAATGTTAGATGACGGAGCAAATGCTGCCTCAGCTTCACCGTTGCCTGCAGAAGTCCCTTCTCGCAAAGGTCGCTGGCATCTTTATTTGCTAGTTCTAGCGTGCACGGTGCCAACTACTTCCCCCTCCGCAACCCAAAGGAACACGCTGACACAGCGATACCATGCTCAGCAGCACACCACGCTGCTGCAATCAGAAGTGTTTTTAATAAATACAGTTAAAAAAAAAAAAAAAAAAGAAGAAGAAAAGATGCTAAGCAACTGCAGAATTAAGAGTGTGGAGTGTTTATGGGAGATAGGAGCTTGAGTCTTAACATCTCACAGCAGAGCATCATCAGATACTGCTAAGCCTTAACCACAGCGTGGAAATCCTACAGGGCACTTAACATTCGCTCTCTCCTGTCTAATCCTTCCCCTTACAGAGTCACTCGGCACTACCCAAGGCTAACCACAATGTATTAGCAGGCACAGATTTGAAAAAAAAAAAAAAAAAATAATTCAGAGACAGAAATCAAAGCTTTAGAAGAAGAGATGTGGGAGGAGGTAGAAGATTAGAGAGGAACACGCAGCGATACTACGATCCTGGTGCTTGAAGCAAAGTTGGCTTTGTAACCAGGGCCACCCAGTTTGGGGTGTGTAATGGAAAGGGCGCAGGATGCGATAGGTCTGAGTATATGTCCAAACAGCACACCCATGGCTGAAACACACCTAGAACAACATGAAAACATCCCAGGTGGAGTGGACCACTCCAGCCACAGGTACAAAAAGCACCTTTCCAAGCGATAAGGACAGCAATGGGTGCTGTGCTGCAAACCCTTCACAAAGTCATTGCCAACTATATTGATAGCTCGCTTTTTGGTCTGAAGGTCACTGGAGTCCTCTTTTGTAGAGACTTGGGTCTCCTAGAGGGGCCCTCAGATAACTGGGCCAATTAAAGGCATTGTTTAAGCTACGGGATTCTTTGAGTGCTCCTCTGTGACAGCCGATGAGCGGCAACATGGAAAGCTCTTGGATCTTTTCCAGCTCTCCTCCTCCTCCCAACAGACCACCTTTCTCCTTGGCCACTGCCAAGAGAAACAACTGATTCAGCCACCACATGAGCCGGGTTCTCATTTGTGAGTTTGGACAGGCATTTTGTTGTCCCTTCACAACAGTTAATGAACTGATTTTTGAAAGAGTTGTATCATGTATGTACCAATTTATACTTCACCCTTCCACAGTGACCTTCCACTCCCCAGGGGGAAAGAAATTCCTTTAGTTTTTATATCATTTGCTCTCAAACAATTATGGGAAAAAACAGCAGCAGGACCTTAGCAATTCACCTTCAGAAGCCCATCTTCCACCAGGCAAAAATATCTTTCCATCAACACCAACCTCCAAAGTGGTCAGGGAAAAAAAAAAAAAAAAAATAAAAAATCAGCTTTGAGTTTTTCTCATATTTATAACAAACTGAGACAAACTGAGGGATCACCAAGAGAAGGCATTACTGTTCCCTTCATGCCAATTCTGCCCTCTTGCACATCTACGTACCTCATGCAAAAACCACAGTTCAGAAAAGGAACAAGAATATTAAAGACTGATCATGCTCCTGGAACAAAGCACAGTTTCTTGAAATAACCCTCTCTAAATCCGCCTTGTCAATTCAGCTCAACGTTTCAAGGAATGACTTTTTGACAGCAGTATCACCGGGTTCCTCCTGCCCCCAGCACTAGTGACATGTGAGGGATGGGAGGAGGAGGAGGAGGAAGGGCTTAGTCCTGGGCTGCTAAATTCTTGCGACAGTTTTGCAAGGCTGGTAAAAACCCTCCTGAAGACTTGAAGCGTAATGAAGTCAGTTCAGGACCTCCGCTCTCCCTACACCTCGGGCATCCCAGCAAAAGTCACGTTTAAGCAGTTCTGTCTCTTCCCAAGGCCAGCTGACTTCAAGCCAGGCTAGAAGTCAGGCGCTGTGTTTTACTGTAATACAGCAAGCTCTAGGATAACCGACAGTCTTCCTGCAAATGAAGATTAGTTTCAATTCAAAGGTATCCAGGTTCCCCCACCTGGACAACTTCACCTTTAATCATCATCTCAGTGAAACAATTAGAATCATAGAATCGTCTAGGTTGGAAGGAACCTTTAAGATCATCGAATCCAACCATTAACCTAACACTGCCAAAACCACCACGAAACCATGGCCCTCAGCACCACATCTACACATCTTTTAAATACCTCCAGGGGCGGTGACACCACCACTTCCCCGGGGCAGCCTGCTTCAATGTTTGACAACCCTTTCGGTGAAGATTCTTTTCTTAATATCCAATCTAAACCTCCCCTGGCACAACTTGAGGCCATTTCCTATTTTCCTATCGCCTGTTCCTTGGGAGAAGAGACCAACCCCCCTCGCTACACCCTCCTTTCAGGGAGTTGTAGAGAGCGAGAAGGTCTCCCCTCAGCTGCCTTTTCTCCAGGCTGAACACCCCCAGGTCCCTCAGCCACTCCTCACAAGACTTGTTCTCCAGACCAGCTCCATTGCCCTTCTCTGGACACACTCCAGCACCTCCATGTCTTTCCTGTCGTGAGGGGCCCAACACTGAACACAGCACTCAAGGTGGGGCCTCACCAGTGCCGAGTACGGGGGGACGATCACTGCCCCGGTCCTGCTGGCCACACTATTGCTGATACAGGCCAGGATGCTGTTGGCCTTCTTGGCCACCTGGACACACTGCTGGCTCATATTCAGCCGGCCGTCCACCAATTAGTAGCATCTGTGCATTACAAATGGAGACAGCTAGGAGTTATCAGATACATTCCACCAGAAAAGCCCTTTTCAACAGGAAACAGCTGAAACAACCAGTCACGCACCAGACAGGAAAGACCCACCAGCATGGTTTGGGACATCCACAGAGAAAGTCTCAGACCAACCAGCCCATTGGCTTACCTCAGTACGACGTCAGCTTGGACTCCATACATCTTCTGCTCCACTGCCTTCTGGAAGGACATCAGTGTGTTTTCTGGTGCCAACTATGGGGATAAAAACGAGCAAGGAGAGATTAGCAGTAAGTGGAAATGTTTACAAAGTAGTGTCAGTGAGGGTGCTGGAATGAAGGTTTAGAGATATTAGGGAGCAAAACCAATCTTGTTTTGCAGATTACATCGCGTCCAGTTACACTGGAGTACCAGCGTCCCCCAGGCAGAATTGCATCTTACTGAAGTCTGAAGATGACCCATACGTTTGTCTCCACTGATGGTCTTTCATACACAGGACAGAGTTCAATGCAGAGTTATCGTGATCCGCAATACCAGAAACCGTGCTAGCTTGAGGTCTGGTGAAAAATTAGCGTGTGAGAGATTTGCTCAGCAGCATGGTCCCCCAAACAGCGGCTTTGCTGGAGATCCCCAGAAAGCGATTGTTAATGTGATGCCAATTCTCTATCCACAGGTTGTATCTAGAGCTCTCTAAACCACCTTAACAGTTCTTCGTTCTCCTACTTTTCTGTGCAAACAGTGGTAACACCACCATTATAGAAAGAAGAAAGCCCATAAACCAGGCTACTGTCCATACCATGGAGAACAACTAGACCACAGGTTCCATAGCACACATTTATTAGATGTGGAAATAAAGTCATTATTAGTCTAAAAATCAGTTGGTTTCTCTAATAATAAATGTTCCAGTTGGTTTTAACAACAACTAAAAAAAATAGCCTTAAGCCTAGAAGATTTATCCCTATGGCTACCACAGATAAGGACTCAAATTTTATTTCAAATTCCTTCCTGTTGAATGGAGCAGGTGGTAACAGAATTCGGGTGTCTTTGAAAAACAATACAGCGTGAAGACAAACACTTTGTTTTTCTACACAACCTGTACAGTATAGCAAGTCCCAAAACGTCCATAAAGCAACAACAGGCAGACCAGAAAAAAATATAGACAACTGTGGGGAGAAAACCTGGCAGGTTTTCTGCACTGAAACATGAACACATCAAAATAAAGCTATTTTTAAGAATTTTTTATTTTTTTTTCCAATTTTGCTTTCAGGTTTAGAGCACCTGTGACATCCTGTTTTTTCACTCATCTCTGCCACCACTGGGAGCAGTAAGTTTCCATCAAGACACGATGAGCATTCACAGCCCATGATTTTCAAGAATTACTCAGGGTTTGGAAAAAGGAATAATGAAGAAAGAAGGCCTAAATGCACCATACCAGAAACACGCCCGATAAATAAAGAAAACTGCTCAAGAGCTTAAGGTGTCTCTGAGAATCATTTGTTTTCTTATTAGCTTATCACCTTACATGCTCGGGTCAGCAAAGCTTTAGGGTAAAATAATTAGACCAGATGTCAGCAACACAACCTTCGCATAGCTCCGGTATCTCTCTTCTGAATTCCTCTGGCTCAAGCCAGGCATCAATACTAGTTCATTTTTCTGTTTGTTCAACACAGAGGTACGTTATTGTCCTAAAAAAGCTCCCAATCAAAGCCTGACTTGTCTAGGAGAAGACAGAAGCAACGCCCTCATCACAGCCTCTTGCACAGCCCAGCGCTGGGTCACACAAGGTCAAGCTGAAAGTGCTTTTTGCAATATATTCACGATGCCCAGAGCTGACAGTAGGGAGCAGCAGCCACATAAAGATCTAGAGATCCCATCCAGGCAGACCTGCTCCATCTCCTTGGGCTGCTTTCAGCATCTCAGCTTTCCCCCTCGCAAGTAGCTCAGGTTTCTTCAGGGTAGCACTGCAAGGTGATCCTCTCCATACAGAGTACGGCTCAATATTTGCTTTCGGAGACCGCAGCAATCACAAGGAAATAAAGTGGAGATAGCTGAGCTAGAGAAACTGAAGGGCAATGAAGGACCACCAGCCTGAGTCAGGAAGGGTTGCTGGGAGGATGCCATGAGAGTCCAAGCTCAAGATGTGGCACCACATCAAGCAGCAGCTGAACCCCATGCCCCTATAAACAATCTCACCAAGGATGCAGACGTGCAAGGAATAGAAAAGCAAAGTGTGTTGAGCTGTAGATCTTCTCTCAGGCTAAGGGAGACTGGAAAAGGCAGGTTGGACTACGTCCACTAAGTCATCAATGTAAAACCAGACACAGGTAGGGTGACACTGCTGTTACCCACCTACACAATGAAGAGCTCATATTGCACAAATCAGGGCTGACAAAGGCAAACAAGCATGGCTACAACAGTATTCCACCCCTGTAGAAGTGGACCAGCATGACCAAGGTCTTCTCATATCTTACTGTCTTACCTGTACACCGAACTTTGGCACAGCAGAATTCTAACCCAGAGAGGGCACAAGCTCTGTTGTTTGAGAACCTTGTGCCCAGGTGGCCAAGAAGGCCAACAGCATCCTGGCCTGTGTCAGGAATAGTGTGGCCAGCAGGACCAGGGCAGTGATCGTACCCCTGTACCCGGCACTGGTGAGGCCCCACCTCGAGTGCTGTGTCCAGTGTTGGGCCCCTCACTCCAGGAAAAACATTGAGGTGTTGGAGTGTGTCCAGAGAAGGGCAACGGAGCTGCTGAGAGGTCTGGAGCACACATCTCATGAGGAGCGGCTGAGGGAACTGAGGGTGTTCAGCCTGGAGAAAAGGCAGCTGAGGGGAGACCTTCTCACTCTCTACAGCTCCCTGAAAGGAGAGGGTGTAGAGAGAGAGGTCCGTCTCTTCTCCCAAGGAACAGGCAATAGGACGAGGAAATGGCCTCAAGTTGTGCCAAGGGAGGTTTAAGATGGATATTAGGAAAAATTTCTTCAACAAAAGGGTTGCCAAACATTGAAACAGGCTACCCAGGGAAGGGGTGGAATCGCCATCCCTTGAGATATTGAAGACGTGTAGATGTGGTGCTGAGGGACACGGTTTAGCCGTGGTTTTGGCAGTGTTAGGTTGATAGTTGGACTCGATGACCTTAAAGGTCCTTTCCAACCTAGACGACTCTATGATTCTACGAAGATTAAAAATGCTTCTTGCCTCTTTCCGGTGTATTTCCATTTCTGCAGGGCCACGGTCAACCTTTGCTTGGACACCAGCCCTCCTGAGATGCAGCCGGTTTGAGATGCAGGGGAACCTTTAACCAAAATGACAGGGGACCCCCAGCCACCACTGCTGGAAGCACTTGGAAACACAGAGCCAAACAGATCTGAAGTGCAAGTCAATCTGCAAGAGCTTCCATCAGCTGGACTGGGGAAAAGTAAAATTAGACAGAGCTGAGACTGCACGCAGAGGCCACAGATGAAAGCCAAATAGGAAAACAGCCTTTGGGGATGGGATTTCTCTTTGTCAGACTGTACAAATTTGGCCATGTACAGATAGTAGTGAGGTTCATGCATCTTAGGGGTAGAGCTAAAATACAGGTTGCAGGGAGCTAAAACCTGAGATTTTTCTGTGAGTTTTAAAATTTGGCGCACTGTGACCGTCCCATCCTCAGCACTCAGACAGGTGCCACTGAGCTTAACCCCACGGGGAGACAATCTCAGCCCCAGGATTGGAATATCCCACTCCTGCCTCATCTCTAGCTCCTACAGAGCCTGCAGACCATGCTTTGCCCTTCGAGAAGGGCAAAACTTAATTGGATTCCACCAGGGCTGCACGTGGCTGCTGAGGTATGAAGCACATCCACCCAGGAACTTGAAACCAAACGCAAATTAAACAAACTCACAAAACTCCAGCCAGAACTGTGTTGAAAACTGCAGCTGTGCAGAGGAAGCAGCATTTTAAAACTGTTTTAAGGACACTTAAATTCCAGCCATCCAAATGCACGCTTAGAAGCTGTAACGTCATCTTCACCAAAGCACTGCTAGAAGTGAAGAGCATCCTCTTGAAGAGCATCACAGGTGGATGAACATCCCCGGCTGCTCTGAATCGTTGAACAGCACGGACCTCAGCAGAAGTGCTCTCCGTACCACCATGCCCCACCATGCCATGTGCTGGGTAGTCTCTATAACACCACAACGCTACTACGACAGCCCTATTCCCTCTATGTCAGAAGCTTTTGAAAAGTAGATTATAAATCCTCCAGGCAAAGATGTTATCTTCCTGTGAGCGTGTGGTGGGTAAGCTCCTAACCTGGCCAGAGCCAGTCACTCCGATATAAATAATTGCATCTCCAAATGAGTCCATCATCGATGCAGAAAGCTGTCCTCTCCTGGTTTCTAAACCTCTCGGTCGATTCTAGCCTGGAGGGGACTGAATAAGCCACTCACACCAATGATATAACCCAGTAAAGGTCAATCAGAAAGCCAGGAAAGCAAATTTGACCCTGTCCTCTAAAATCAGATGCTGCCTATTCCTGGAGGTTCCCCTGGCATCACTTTGGAGGCAGGATCTCTCTGCGCCAGGAGCTCATACTCCTTACAACATGAGGGTTTTTTTTTTGCGAGAAAAGAGAATCTGAGTAACAGATATTTCCATCATCCCAGCTTGTCTCTGTCTCCCTCCAAGAAAGAAGGAGATGAAGCCCCAAATTCAGCATGTTTATGGCAGAGATACATCCAAGTGGGATAGTTGCTGGTACAGAAATTTCTTGCTGAGATTAGTACCATTTGTTTTATTATTTTTTTTTTAAAGGTTTGACAGCAAAACTGCAAGAACTAAAAAAATTCATAATCTTTCCACTTGTATTTCCCCATCTCCCTCCAGTTTCTTTGATGGGTTTTACTCCTTGATACAATACACTCCGGCACATTATGTCTAAAGCCCAAATCCAGGTTTGCAGTGATCCAGTGTAAAGGGATTTCTTCAGAAACCGGTGCTGATGTGAAGGAAGCCCTGGGGCACAAAGCAATGATTTCATTACAAAACCCTCTGTCCTATATAAACCATGCCAATATCCGCGGAAAGCCACAGAGAGACCCAGCGCAGGGTTTCCAGAAGCTGTTCCTTCTCTTCGCGCTTGGTGTGATAGGCTCATCCCTCGCAAAAATCAGGCCACTATTGATTTCTTCCTGCTACAGAGGCGCAGCAACTAATTTCTAGAAAATTACCCATGAATTAACTCATTTTGGTTATTTTTGTGCCCAGAAGTCAATTGCAAATGCTTTCAAGTGGAGACAAGGGCTTTGGACCTTCCTTAATGAAGATTGTGAAAGCGTGCTAGTTACTGCAGCGCAGCTTCGCGACAGTCGGACACCACTACGCTCTATTTTTGCCCTAATTAGCCACCTCGCCGGGCCTTCAAAAATAGAAAACACTGCATCATTTGTGTGTTGGGGAGGCTAATGAAGAGTCTTGCCCAGAAAAACCAAATTTGTTCCAAAGTGTAACTGCAGCCCCTGCACACCTCTGTCATGGTGCCCTGAAGGATGAGATCTTTGCTCCATCAAAAAGCTTTAAGGATATTTTCTCATCCTTTTGGAAACAGGAGCATCATTTTAATTTTTATTTTTTTTTTAATTTTCCCTCCCTTATCTCTCCTTTCCAATATCAGTCTCCTCATGGGCCAATAATTAGACTAAAAACACAAGGCATGATACCCCAAAAATGCTGTTTTCCTTCCTGTAAATAGATGCCGTTTGGAAGTTCCCTATATGGGGCTTAGTGTGGGATCTGTCGGTACATTGATTTCAGCATTAGTGTCCCCTCATGCCAGGTCACTATAAGGCAACAATACTACTGTTTAAAAAATAAAATAAAACGTATCTTTAATCCTTAGGAATTCAAGGTATTTTTAGAAAGCATCCATATCCAGCATTTCTGGAAAAAGCTCAACTAGACTGAAAGGCAGGGAAAGAGAACAAAACAAAAAGAGAAAAAAAAAAAAAATAAAGGATTGCCTTGGACAACAGGATAAACTCATAAGCAAAAAGCCATTAGAAATTTAATAACTAGATATAGGAGATGAGACCTCATTGTTGCTGCACTGCACACAAAAAAAAAAAAAAAAAAAAAAAGCTTGATTTAATGAAAGACTATCTAAGCTTATGTAAATTTATTTCGATGAATACAAGCTTTCCTCTCCGGGTCTGACAGAAGATGCTAATTGTGATTGTTCTTTACTATCGATCGCACCCAGCAGACAGGTTAACTGGACATATTTTTAATAGGTGGCTGCGTGTAAGATGTACAGCAAACCCAATGCTTCTTGATTTCAGCAGCCCAAACCAAAGCACTTCAGAGCCCTTTGAAAACAAAACCAACCCAAAGAGGCGGTGGCAAAGTTTTTGGTACCCAAGATAAGATGAAATAAAGACCCTCAAAACTACCAAAAAAACCCAAAACTCTAAAACCATAGAAAGAAACCACCAGTTGTTCTTCATTAGGTGAAACCTTTCCGATAAGCCACAACCCCAACCAGAAGTCATCATTACTGTTTCTATTGATAGTTGGCACAAGATGACAAAACAACATCTCTGTGAGAACACCAACATATATCGGAGGCTTCACCTTCAGATGTTAAAAAAAAAAAAAAAACACCAAACAAACAACTAACTCCATATTTGCTGGAATTTTCCCAGGAACAAGACGACACACTCCCTGTCGGGGCAAAACATTTCCTTGCAGTAACCCAACAGGCAAATTCTAAGCGCAATTAAATGTTGGCTGCCCACCAAAGTACTTTGTCCCAGCAATGGGTACTTTTCCACTCCAGAGTTGTGCAAAGCCAGTGAGTCAGCACCGCCGAAAAATGCTCCTCCCGGCACGGTGCCCGCGCTCAGCAAGGAGATGGACATCGTCTTGCCACACAGGAAGGACCTCAACGGCGTGAGCTCCGCACGCTTCGCGGCACACGGGCAGCTGTTTGGGCACAGTCTTTCTCAGTGGTGTTATGACATGCCGAAAACCAGCTGTACGGGTGGCTTTGCCAAAAGCGTTTATTTCGATGCTATTTGTAGCCTCCAGCTCTGAAATCAAGGGCTGTTCTTGCCTTGCTTGGATGGTTTCCACAGGTTTAGCCTGATTGTTTTTAGATCCATCACTACCTTTCTGGTCCCAGTAACGAGAGGTGAGCTTCCAGGCTTCATGAAGATTCCCAAGAAGACAGATACAGTTCTTGCTCAGATAAATCCTTGCTATTATTAATCCTTTGGGTGATTTACCTACAACTTGCGATCAAAGATCATCATGATGAGCCTAATTACAAGAAATGTATATTTAGGACTAATAACCTAAAAGCAAGTAGGATTCAACGTTATGGAGAACACCTCCCTCAGATCTCAAAAGCGAAGACAACCTGCCTCAACCTGAAGCACCATCTGAGGAAAGACTTTGGGGAGAAGACTTTAAAGGCACAAACAGCAGTAGAAGTCAGTGTCCTGCTGGATGAAGTTCCTCATTCCTATCTCAGATTTGGTCCCAGCTTTTACCTGCTACCCTTGTTTTGGCTTATCCTCAGCATAAATGGCATATTTACCATCACAGGGAGAAGACAGTCAAGTCTATGGCCATTGAAGACAAAACGCAACTAGATTTCTGCACGAATGAAAAAGATGGAAGACAACAGACATCTGCTTATAAAACAATCTGAAAAACTTAACATACTAACATGCAAAATTTACAGAGAACCCCATCTCGTGTTTTAGGGTGTCAGACAATTCCTGTACCCATCAGGACCAGACCCTTCAAACCACCAGACATCAAGTGAGGGATGGAGCCCTCATTTCCCAGCACATTGCTGCCACAACACTGATGCTCTCCTGACGGGAGTCCAGGAGGACAGAAACAGATCTGGAGGCTGAATAATTCATTTTAAAAGAGCCTTTGAGAAGAAACTGATTGATTAACTCGATGCCTGCCAAGAGAAAGGGTTTTCAGATAGCACCCTGATAGGAATGGACATTTCATATAGCAAAAAGCGGGTCCAGCTGGGTGACATTTAAGCAAGTGAAGGTGGGAAGAGTCTTGCAGAAAAGCCTTTCTAGCAGTGAATTTAAGCTCATGGGGGAACAGGATGATACCAAAGGGACATTGCTTGGGGAAGCGCTACTGCTACAGACAAACGGTCAGCCAGTGTGGAAACAGTAGCTCCCCTGTACTGCAAAAAGCCACACTTGTTCTACATACAGATACCAGGACGGTTTCCGATTTTCTCTTGCTACTTAAAATGCAAGGACTTGTACCCCTCCTCCAATGTTTCAAGACAAATTATATGAGCCATATGGCCTCTGTTCCTCACTTTTTTTTTCCTCCACCGAACAAGGACAGCTGCTGAGTCGCACTCACACAAGATGCTATGAATGCATCTTGTGTCTTAAAAGTCCTAAAGGGACAAGAGAAAAGAGAGAGGGTGTGTGCGTGCAGGGAGGAAAGCAGGCTCTGGAGCACGAAAGAAGATCGTTGCCCCTGTTTAAGGAACAGGCTGCATGCACTGACAGATCAGCACCCCTCAGCACTATATCCCTCAGGAAGTGCACATATCTACATCTTTCCTGGAAAATTCTCCATTTCACCACCTTTTGCCCCATATGCCATATCCCCAACAAATCCTTTATTTCAGGGCAACAAGTGTTTTCAGCCACCCTATGGATCTCCTTTGCTGGCTTTTCTCAGAAAAGGGCTCGGTTGTATTTGTGTCTTTCCAGTATAAGAGCACTGGACGTGCAAATGCGATATTACAGATCCAGCCCTGCCAGACGGGCGAAACAACGAGCTATCAGGCTCTATCAGAGAGCACGCTTGTCTGCCCAGCAAATCACATTTGTCTTGCTTCAGGAGATTTGAAGGCAAATACTGCATTGCTTTTTATCATCTCCAATCCCACAAGATCTAGTTTCACCTCAGGTCCCAAACTCCCAGGCTCTGCAGACTTTTTGATCTTGATGTTGCCCAAGGGAGGACGTCTGTGTCCTACAACCCAGTCTCTAGACTTCTCCAGGCTATTTCCTCCGCCCCAGCTCCACTTAGCCGTTTCTCCAAACTAAATCTACATTAGCTCAACAGCAAAAGTGTATCAAGCAGCCCTGTGAAACAAGACCCTATTAGCCGAAACACCTCCTGGAAATTAACGATTTTAATGCTTTGCCAAGCAGATATGACTTAGTACAACCTGAGGACTTGCACTGTAGGTGGAGCTCTTCAAACTCAAGGTGACGTGATATAGCGAAAAATTGGGCATGGATGGAAGTCCAGAACAAGGCTGTGGTCCTCATCTGGGTCAGGACAATCCCAAGCACAAATACAGGCTGGGCAGGGAATGGCTGGAGAGCAGCCCTGAGGAGAAGGACCTGGGGGTGCTGATTGATGAGAAGCTCAACATGAGCTGGCAATGCATGATCACAGCCCAGAAGGCCAACCGTATCCTGGGCTGCATCAGAAGAATTGGGGCCAGCAGGTCAAGGGAGGGGATTCTTCCCCCCTACTCTAGTGACACCCCACCTGGAGCACTGCATCCAGCTCTGGAGCCCCCAACATAGGAAAGACATGGACCTGTTGGAGTGGGGCCAGAGGAGGGCCACAAAGATGATCAGAGGGCTGGATGGGGCTTCGAGCAACCTGGTCTAGTGGGAGTTGTCCCTGCCCATGGCAGGGGGGTTGGAACTAGATGATATTCAAGGTCCCTTCCAACATAAACCATTCTATGACTCTATGATCTTTCTTATCCTGTCTCAGCTTTGCGATTTTGATAAACCTACTGCTGACTCATCATGGGACATGCAGACTATTGCTTGGAGGTTGGAACAAGGCTTGCTAGTCTCTGATCTTGCTTCTCCCAGGCTTCAGAGAAAACCATCTGCTGTTAACAAACAACCAGCTCTGTGTATCAGCGAATGGTGAAGGGGAGGGATGCACCCTGCTGAACACCACCTGGGCCATAGCTCTACATGTAGTACTGTGCGTCCTCCACCACCGCTTTTCATCAACCTTTGCAACCCTCTGCACCCTAACAGGCAAGCAGCATCTTAGAATCATAAAATAATTACAGTTGGAAGAGACCTTTAAGGTCATCAAGTCCAACCGTTACCCCAGCACTGCCAAGTTACTACTAAACCATGTCCCTCAGCTTCACATCTACACATCTTCTTCCCAGACAGGTTCATTCCATCCTGCAAGGAGCGTTTGCTGGCTCCAAGGAAGAACACGAAGGAAAGCAAAGGGCCAAGTCTCTGCTGGGAGTCGCGCTCCATACAAGGCTTCTGTAAACCACCTGGAAGACAGAAGGAATTCGGCTACTGTTTAATTTGTTTAGAAGGCTATGAAGGGCACACCGGCCTGGAAACACCACAGGAAGAAAATCTCCTAACAGGCTTTGTGATTTCCGGACATGCAGAAAGCATCCAGAGGACAGGTTCTCACTTGTCTTCTTATGGCTTTCATGGTTGGTACAACCTCAGTAGGACAGGAAAAAGCATTTATCATGCCCAGAACTTCATTCCACCACCCACAGAGGAAACATAGTTAAAAGAGTGATGTAAATGAAGCTGGCATTTCAAGGGAATCCTTAAAGAAAGAAATCATTAAAAATAAAAAGAGCTAAAATAAAATACTTCTGTGTCATGACAGGTGTTTATCTCACCTAGCACAACTCCTAGTGTGCACTCTTGGGCTTGGAGAGGAGGCTCAAGCACCCTTCAGCCTGCCAAATAGGTTCTGACAGCCTATACAGATATTTTTTCTGCTTTGAATGTCAGCAAAGAAGTGAGCTGGATGCCTTAAAAAAAAAAAAAAAAAAACCAAACAAAAAAAACATTTGCAAGGCCAGTGCCTACATTGCAGTATCCTGTCTTGTCTGAAGTCAATCAACCAGCAGAGAGAGATGGAGGGTCAACGATACAACAGACCTAAGTAAAGAAGCACCCAAACGAGAAACCCAGACCAGTCTGACCAAAGACCGCAAGACAGCTTTATCAAGGCGCGGGGTTGCCCCCAAGCCAACACGCTCTATCTTTAGCCTGGACACATCCAGAAACCTCAGAGAAGGAAGGACTATATGATTATGATTTCAAGGTCTACCCAGAGGCAGATGACAAGAACGTTTCATCACCTCACCCAGTCGCATGGTGATCTGCAATGCAAGAGTACTGTGCAGTCATGTAGGGTCAGTACAGCTTGTCTGTTTGTTTTTTCAGATTGCCACATACTCAAGGCATCTTGCTGTGAGCTGAGTTTAACCACTACTGGTGGGGTCCTGCAGAGGACACAACAACTGAGCCCCAAGCTCTAAAAAAAATAACAAAATAAAAAAAAAAAAAACCACACACAAACTTCTGCTGCAGCTCAAGGGCCAAGCCTGGAGAGCAAATAAAACCAGCAGAACTAGCAGCCAGAAAAATGCAGTGGCACAAACCACCCTACGCAAGACAAGGCTCGCCCTTTTGTTTGTAAAGCGTCTGGAACATCCGAGGCATGACTTGACTCTGGGTTCATGTACTGATTTACCACCACAGTAACTCCAGCCAGGAGGGGTGCCTCAAAGTTATATTTGTCATATCTGTTCTCTGGAGAGCAGCTTGGAGACCATCAGATCCAGTATCATCCTTGACACAGGCAGAAGAGTCACACAACAGAGTACTATATAACGTGAGACTACTCACCATCGGTGCTCCGCGGTGACCTATAATGGCTGGTTTTGGTCCCAGAGCCTTCTTCTCCATTATGCAAGGGGACGAGATGGTGAGGGGGACGAGGTAAAGTGCAACTACAACTGCGAGGTATGCAGTGAACATCAGCATCTGAGAAGCTGAGAGGGAAAGAGAGAGAGAGCTGGTGAAAATGCTGATCCTGACCTCTGCACACCACAAGAGCAAAGTGAAGGCACCTTTGTCTTCCTCCAGAGGAGAGACTGGTCTGCAGCCATTGCCCCTAGTGTTTAGGAAAAAACATATTCTATTTAAAGTAATCTCTTTGAGCTAAGCAAGTCCTGAGGGAGGTTTTCACTTCATTTCATATTGGGGAAAGAAAAAGTTAAGCGGATTGCTTCAAGTCCCAGCAACGTAGCCCAAAACGTTGCTGATTTCCAGCCCTTTGGCTGGGACAGCACCAAATTTTGGCCTGCCGGACAGCAGAAACAGATCACCAGCTAAACATATCTACAAATAAATCACGGCACCATGTGGGTGCATTTAATATCACTTGGGTTTCCATCCCTTGTGTTTATATTAGCGGCTCACCAACACCACCCATGTCAGCCAGGGTAAAGCCACTTTCAATGTTTCTGCATAAGGATTTGTGCCAGCCAGAAGTCGGTTAATTTGCAATAATGTCTTACCGATTTAATGATTTACTGATTAAGAGCAGCCCTGAGGAGGACCTGGGTGTGTTGGTGGGTGAGAAGCTCAACACGAGCCAGCAATGTGTGCTGGCATCCAGCGAGCCCCCGGCACCCCGGGCTGCATCCCCAGCAGCGTGGCCAGCAGGGCGAGGGGTTGGATTGTGCCCCTCTGCTGCGCTCTGCTCTGGGGAGACCCCCCTGCAGTGCTGCCTCCAGCTCGGGGGCCTCAGCACAGGAGAGACATGGAGCTGGTGGAGTGGGGCCAGAGGAGGCCCCAGAGCTGCTGGGAGGGCTGGAGCCCCTCTGCTGGGAGGACAGGCTGGGAGAGGTGGGGGGGTTCAGCCTGGAGAGGAGAAGGCTCCAGGGAGACTTTACAGCAGCCTTCCAGTATCTAAAGGGGGCCTACAAGAAAGCTGGAGAGGAACTTTTTACTAGGGCATGTAGTGATAGGATGAGGGGGAATGGCTTCAAACTGGAAGAGGGGAGATTTAGAATATACGTCAGAAAGAAATTTTTCCCTGTGCGGGCGGTGAGCCCCTGGCGCAGGTTGCCCAGAGAAGCTGTGGCTGCCCCATCCCTGGAGGTGTTCAAGGCCAGGCTGGACGTGGCCTTGGGCAACCTGGGCTGGTGGGAGGCGTCCCTGCCCAGGGCAGGGGTTTGGAACTGGATGATCTTTAAGGTCCCTTCCAACCCAAACCATTCTGTGATTTTATGATTAAGTTGGACATGTTTAAATAAATCCTTGGGTTGGGATGGTGGTGCGCTCCCCGGGGTCTCTGCAAGCAGCAATATTACGGGACCAGCGAATGCAGCCAAGGGGGTTGCTGGCTGCAGCGCTTGGGGTCAGATGAGCATTCCTTCCCCCCATGCCATGCCTCAGCTGCCAACTACCAGTGACTTCTCACAAAGTCCAGAGTATCTGGGAACCTTTTGAAGGTGCTGACAGCACAACAGAAACACCCCTTGTTGCCAACAGACGTGTGTTCCTTATGAAGAACAACAGGCACCTTTGAACTCCTGAGCTATTTGGAGTCACTCAAAACCGCAGATATTAAAGCATAAGACTACTTTCATTATTATTATTATTATTATTTATTTTTCAAACTCATTACTGCTTTGGAACTCAAGAGAGAACCTCTAAAAACCCCCTTTAAAAATATTTGCCATGGACGCACAAAGGAGAAGGCAGTCGTTGGTGTTTTTTTTAGGGGAAAGGCGGAACAGCCCAGCTCTGGTCCTGACCACAACTGATCTGGTTTCACACATAAACAAACTGCTTTTTCCTTCCAGCATCTAATAGCCTCATTCAAACATGTTCCGACAAGCCAGAAAGTAACACTAGTGACTTTGCCAGCTAATTTTTCCTCCTCTCTGGAAGAGATGTCAATCACCCACAGAGCATTCAAGGAACTGAATGGCATCTTGCTAAGTGAGTTCATACCATGTCCTGCACCATAAAGATACGGTGCCCTGGAGTTGCGCGTTACCAGCATCAAAACCTCCAGATGGACACAGGATGTGATCCTGACCCAATTCTCCAGCACCCCAAGAACGCCACATGCACCAACCAGGCTTTGGAAATCAGCCTAATAGTCAGCAAAGTCTCAGGCTGTGCAAAGAATCCAGTCCTTTCCTTCCTGTTACTGCAGTTTAGGGATTAAACAGCTCAGATTCAGGCTAAAGGCAAGGACCACGTGAAATGCATGGGCTTCCAAATATTTTTATCATTGGACTATACCCACAAGACAAACATGCCTCGGCACAGGTCACAGACCATGTTGTGGCTGCCCCATCCCTGGAGGTGTTCAAGGCCAGGTTGGACAGGGCTTGGAGCAACCTGGGCTGGTGGGAGGTGTCCCTGCCCATGGCAGGGGGGTTGGAACTCGACGATCTTCAAGGTCCCTTCCACCCCAAACTATTCTGTGGGTCTATGATTCTATAAGATGGAGCTGAAGCCCTCACTCAGCCATGCATATGTGGGAACTGAGACCACATACCAAAAAAAAAAAAAAAAAAAACAAAAAAGACCCACAACAAAACACCTGCATGAAATACAAGCAAAGTGCATACTGTTCAATTTGAGGTTGGATGGTCTGTATGGAAGATCTCCTGGTGACCACTCAAGCCATGCAAGCCAAGCAAGACAGATAAGTCTCCCACTTTCTACAGCATGACAACACCAACAATTTAGATTGCAAGCCTTCCTTCTCCATTCCTCCTATTCTTAGAGACCCCTCCAGCCTAGTTTGGGCTCCTGGAAGAGCATGTTTCTCACACTGATGTTTGCTACTCAAGGCTTCCAGGGCTGCTTTGAGTCCAATGTTCTCTATCTGACCTCAGAAGCAAGCTTTGGAAACAAGCTACTACCTTCTAAAACACTGTAGCTATTCAAGAAACTTCTCTTCTCTGGGTTCAGAAATAGTAGCATAGGGAGAACGAAAAAAAAAAATGGTGTAAATTTGCTTAGTAAAATAGCCAGTTGCTGACGATTGTCACATGTCTCAAAAATGACAAGAACAGATTGTCACACCACTGACTGCAGCTGCACCAGTTATTTCCGAAAGATTATTATTAGTGAGTGAAATCTTATTTTCCCATTACGAGCAACTGTAGATTCTCACAGAGATTTCAGTTCTCTTCCATTTTCAATACCACCATATTAAAGATATCTGTACCAAAAAGTCTGTAAACTCCTCCAGGTAAGATACCTTTCACAAGTAAAATGACCCTGAAATAACTTTAAGATCCAATGGTACAGAAGAGATGAATGCGTTTCTTCAAAAACAAACAAAAAACCCAACCCAGGAGCCAAAAAAAAAAAAAAAAGAAGAGAGAGAGAAGGGAAACAGTTTCCTGGCTTATTAAAAAGAAACAAAAAAGGCATTTTCAGGGAACCCAGCTGCAAGAGAGAAATTATGAGGAATTCAGAAGGAGCACATGCAGTCTCTGCTTTAGGCATAACCACAAATCCTCCCTCAACTGGCAGCCTAATTACATGCTAGGACATATTTAAGAACCACCAGGTACAGCTTTATTGGCATATTTATAAATTAAGGCAGAGCAATTCATTCTTTGCAGGGTCTCTCTGGATATCAAAATCTTTCCATCTTCAGACACCATTTCCTCATTCTTAACTCCTACTTCTTGGAAGTCTTTCGCGAGTGCTGCCAAATCCTTCCAGGGCTTGTATTTTGCTGCAGGTTAAATAGCAATTAAAATAATTTTCCTGGAGCTGGCACAAATGCCTGAGAACATCCATGGACGCCCTGAAGAAAAACACTTCTGAGGGCACAGAAGGATCAAATTATCTCACGAGAAAACCTGGAGGAACAGCTCAGGCTTGGGAGAGCCCCTGGCAATGAGGTGGGACAGGGGAGATGCACAGAAGAGCTTATTTCAGTGGATGGGACCATCAACAAGACCACCCGGGTTCAGTGTGTCCTTCACCACCCTGCTCCCTTAGACCTTTGACCATGCTTCAATGTGTATTTAAGGAAGCACCAAACCATCAGGGGACCAGATCTCTACTGAGCCCTCTGGGCGCTACTGCATCACAAGCAACAAGTCCATAAAGGCTTTCAAAAGCCAGATCCACCTAGGCATGCAGGTGAACAAGAGCCAAAGAGATGGGGGAAGGGAGAAGTGCTTATAAGACCCAGAGAAGAACACTGCACATTAGCTGCAGAGGGCGCATTTATGTTTTCTAAAGCAGGTTGGTGGAAATCTGGATGCTTTTACATTGCGTCATTGAAAATAGCCCTTTCGCCTCCAACCCTGGTGCACTTCCGACCACAAAGCAGCAGCAGTGGGATCTGGATGCATCTCCAGACCAGATTCAACCATTCCAGTTTTAGCCAGGTTACTCTAGGTGAGCATCCACCTCCCTAACATGGCTGAGCTGGAGGCTGCTGAGCCCGGGGAAGGAACCAGCACTGCCTCCTGCCAGCTGGTTCCCAACAGTAGGACCCACCAGCCACCCACCAGCCCCTAACCAACACACAAGGACACAAGTGGTACTCACTGGCTTTCTCCATTCGTGCAAACTGCCCCGCTATCAACCATGACAGGGCCGTGACCGCTGCAAGTGCTCCTATGTGCAAGAAAGGGGCTGTAGCCTGCAGGACACAAGAACAGGAAAGAAGAACTGATGACAAACACGCCAGTACATTGAAAATTCATTCATCTTGCAGGCTCGATAATGCATCAGGCCACTCTTTCCAGTTGGATTTCACACCATTCCTACATGATGCTCCTGCATCTGTTTTGGCCATCTCTTCTTCCAAACCCTACCGCTGCCTTTGGCACTCAGGCCATAATGAAGGCAAAGCAGGAAAGCTCTACACCCCTTCTTTGGGAAGGGCGCACCCAAAACCACAGATATTTGGAAAAGGTCTCCTTAGACACCATGCAAATTCAAGTAAGGCTCTTGGTGCCACCACGTTTTAAATTTCTAATAGTTTGGTTGAGTACTGGTCAACTGCTCAATGTCTGGATGGAGATCAGCAATGAGTAATGTCCCTCAGGTGTGCACATTGGGACCAGTACGGTTCAATATCTTCATCTAAGACATAGACAGTGGGATCAAGTGCACCCTCAGCAAGTTTAAAGATGACACGAAGCTGAATGGTGTGATTGACACACCTGAGGGACAGGATGTCATCCAGAGGGACATGGACAAGGTCGAGAAGTGGGTCCGTGTGAACCTCATGAGGTTCAACAAGGTCAAGTACAGGGTCCTGCACCTGAGCTGGGGCAACCCCCAGTATCAATATAGGCTGGGGGATGAAGGGATGGAGAGCAGCCCTGAGGAGAAGGACTTAGGGATACTGGTGGGCAAAAATCTGGACATGAGCCGGCAACGTGTGCTGGCAGCCAGCGAGCCCCCAGCACCCTGGGCTGCATCCCCAGCAGCGTGGCCAGCAGGGCGAGGGGGGGACTGTGCCCCTCTGCTGCGCTCTGCTCTGCTCTGGGGAGACCCCCCCCAGTGCTGCCTCCAGCTCGGGGGCCTCAGCACAGGAGAGACATGGAGCTGGTGGAGCAGGGCCAGAGGAGGCCCCGGAGCTGCTGGGAGGGCTGGAGCCCCTCTGCTGGGAGGACAGGCTGGGAGAGTTGGGGGGGTTCAGCCTGGAGAAGAGAAGGCTCTGGGGAGACCTCAGAGCCCCTTCCAGTGCCTAAAGGGGCTCCAGGAAAGCTGGGGAGGGACTCTTGATCAGGGAGTGGAACCATAGGATAAGGGGTAATGGTTTTCAACTGAGAGAGGGGAGATTGAGATGAGATACCAGGAAGAAATGTTTTACTCTGAGGGTGATGAGACACTGGCCCAGGTCTCCCAGAGAGGTTGTCAATGCCTCATCCCTGGAAACATTCCAGGTCAGGTTGGATGGGGTTCTGAGCAACCTGATCTAGTTGAAGATGTTCCTTCCCACAGCAAGGGGGTTGGACTAGATGGTTTTTAAAGGTCCCTTCCAACCCAAACTATTCTACGAACACACTGGATTGTGTATCACCATGTTTTATTACCACAAAATCACAGACTGGTCAGGGTTGGAAGGGACCTCTGGAGATCATCTAGTCCAACCCCCTGCCAGAGCAGGGGCATCTACAGCAGTGGCACAGGACACATCCAGGCGGGTTTGGAATGGTTCCAGAGTGGGAGACTCCCCCACCTCTCTGGGCAGCTGTGCCAGTGCTCTGCCACCCTCACAGGAAAGAAGTTCCTCCTCATGTATGAGATAGAACCCGAGTCACACTTTTGTTCTCCAAATGCTTGCCTAAATCTTAAAAAAAAAAAAAAAAACCCACAAACAATAATAATAATAAAAAAAAAACTGAAAAGGGAAGCACTTCTGAGAAATGCTACTCACTTGTGTTAATGCTACTTTTTCCCTCCTTTATTTGCGTATATTTGCATACTCTGAAATATACAGCAATGATCAGCAGTAAAACCTCTCAAACCTTTCATGGGCAAAATATTTTTGGACCCCTTTTTGAGGAAGAGGAAAAAAAGGAACAGAGAGGAGGTCTATCACGAAACTAACAGTTTGTAACTATTTTCCTCTAACACACATATAGCTCTGCAGCATTCCACAAGTCTTTCTTAAAACAGGACTAGAGCCCAGAAATTACATTCTTTTTTGGATATGCATAAATTTATGTGCAATGTAAAAATCAAAACCAGAGTACTCCTCCCATAGGGCTGGGAAGAGCATGATGCTCCAGGCCTGGACACCAACGTCCAGAGCATTGCTAGCCAAATCAAGCGGAGGAATTGGCCTCTCCCTACAGCAACTCGGAGTCACACCCAGCCTCAGTATTTTCCACCTCTAACTCTGCAGCCAAGCCCTGGTTTGAGTTTAAAGGAAGGAGCCCAGGAGATGGAGACAAAATGATATTGTGGACTTGAGGACTCCACGGGAGTTTTTCCTGCAAATTTTCTTATTGCCAAGATTTCAATTTTGAGAGTGATAAACATCAAGGCAGGGTTTTATACAGTAGAAAGACCCAAAGTCCATGACATGTAGCTGCACTGGCCCCTTCCACCACCCAGCCGAGCATGTCTACAGACAACTTACTTGCAGTGAAATAAATACCATCTCCCATTCGTCATCCCAAAGCTGCGCTATCGATGACATGGTCACCACGGTAGTTATCAAGGTTGTCATCAGGCCAATCTGCAACAAATATGAGAGTATTTACATACCGGATCCAATCATTATCACAGAAGTTCTACAGATTGGGAGATGGAGAGAGAAAACTTTTGTATATAATAAACGGCTTAAAACAACTAGCCTTAGGACACACAAGGAAAGAGGTTGGGCTTCTGTGCTGTCCCAGCATAACCTCCCCTTTCCACCACTGAAGATATAACACTGGGCTAAATAGTCCCATCTGGGGCACATCTTATGGATGATCTCTCACTTTCGTCACACAGCGGCCAATGGTATGGAAAGATCAAGTGATTTGCCCTGCCAACAAACTGGATCAGAAACCGCTTAAATACAGACTGGGTTCTGCCAGACAGCTTCGGGAGATGATGCTGGATTCTCCTGGCCCTGCTGCAACAGCCCGTGACACACCAGTGCTATGGAAGGTTGGGGGACTTTGCTCAACTTGACGCTCCAATTGTTCTATTCAGGGATAAAGCTTGAACACACCCAAAACAACAAACATTGCATTTCTCAGTAAAGGGTGAATATGTGTGCAAGCAAGGCTGTGCATCCCCATCACTAAGCAATCATCTCTGAGATGGTCCAGCACAACGTTGTGCAGGGATATGACTTCATCTGGATCTGCAACAATTGTGCAGTCGGCATCCAAGCCATGTTGGCAGAGCAGTTCGAACAGATATTGCAGCTTGAGAAGAGGCTCTGGATGACAGTGGCTGAACTGAGATGGCAGAACAAGACCCAGTCCATCAGCCACTTCCCCCAGCCTCCCTCTTCTTCCACATGGAAGCACTCGGAAGTCTGAGCAGAGCAGTCAAAAAGAAAATGTCACCTCTATTTTGAAGGTAAAAAGTGCAAACCATCAAAAACTGCCACAGAAATAACTCCAGCTGTAAAGACCTAAAATCTGGGCTGTCTGTCAGAAAATAGTTCACCATCCTCCGCCTCTCCATCTGGTATCTCAGTCTCTGCCGTACTGGATGCCTGCTGGATTAAAAGGAGGATGCTGCTCTGCATCTCGATCTCATGTACTGTCTAGATCTGAAATCTGTGTGGGAGACTTGGGCAGAAAAGGCCAACTGATACGTAACAGCGAACTAATCCTCTTGGATGCACAGGACACCTCTAGACCAATTTCAGATTTACTTAATACCTGGGACATGCAAATAAAACCCCCCACATTCCCAACATTTACAGAAATTACTTTCGTATATAAGGACATATGGCTTTAAACTGCAAGAGGGGAGATTTAAATTAAATATTAGGAAGAAATTTTTCACTGTGAGGGTGGTGAGGCACTGGAACAGGCTGCCCAGAGAAGTTGTTGAGGCCCCATCCCTGGAGGTGTTCAAGGCCAGGCTGGATGTGGCCTTGGGCAACCTGGTCTAGTGAGAGGTGTCCCTGCCCATGGCAGGGGGGGTGGAACAAGATGATCTCTAAGATCCCTTCCAACTCAGGCCATTCTATGATCTTCAAGGTCCCTTCCAACCCAAATCATTCTATGATATAATTTCTCATTCTAGTTTAGCCGATGGTTCCCACCTGCTGTTCCTCTCCTAGATGCCCACAGACCGACCTGCCAACAGCACAAGAGGCGTCCATAGGACAGCAGTGGCTTACCCTGAGCCTCCAACTCATGAACACGTGGCAAGCCACACTGTTTCAAGATGTTTCCTCATTAAGGACTCTGAATTAATAAAGCGCAAAGCAATGCCTGTGGACAACTGTGCTTTGCCATGGGGCCTTGCTGGCAGTGGTCATTCTGCTCCCCCATCCTGTGGTCAGACCTCTGAGCCACCCACCAGAGCGTAACATCAGCATTGGATCTACTTTTCATCCATTTTATAGCCTCTAAAGCTGAACTCTGAATTCAGCAGTGACAGAAGACTCCGTCAACGAGATTTCTCCAGTACAACCCTAATTCCTCTTGATGTCCCTGCCCTGTGCAGCACAGAGGTGTCAAGTGTGTCTCCATTTCATCATTTCCTCCTCCCATCAGCCCCAGTTTATTGCTTCCTACCCTCCCCCACGTATCTCCCACTCAGCTTATGATCCTCAGCTCTTTTTGCAGGATTACAGGAGAAAATTGGAAGGGATCGTGCTATTTGCACATACCAGCCTTTCCCACGCGCTTTAATCTATATTTGATGGTAACTCAGCACAGTTGCAGAGAATATTAACTTCATCCAGTCTCTTATCTAAACCTCCTTAGAAAGCTGAAGGAGGTGTGGGGAAAGGAAGAGAGACAGAGCAACACATCTGAGTTGTGATGAAAGGTGGACTTTTTTGGAAGACGGGAAGGAAGGGTGGGTTTCTGTAGGCAAGAACTAACTGATCTCCAACAACACATTCCTCTTCTGGACTTACTCATCAAAACCCACCAGCCACCTGGAGTGCGTCTGAAAAATACCATTTCCCCCAATGGAGAAACATATGTTAGACTCAGAAATCAACAATTTATTTTCCAGCAGCAGTCAGACAGGCCCTACCCCCACTTTGCATTGCATCCCCTCCTCCCAAAGAAGCATAATTTCTATAGTTTTCAGGAAAGAAAAAGAAAAAAAAAAAAAAAAAAAGAGAGGGTCAGGAGGTCTGTGCTGTCCCTGTCCTGGGCAGGGGGTGGTACATCTGTTCAGGCTCTGATCCTGCAAGACCTTGTCACGTGCAAAACAACCAGTTTGAGGAGGAGCTGTATATTGGCAGATCCAAGACTGGTTCCTTAATTGCCTATTAGCAGATTGCCAATTATAATTGAATTCTGTCAAGCCGTTTTTGTTGGCACTGTCTCTCCCCGTAGCTTGCTACATACCATTCCTCTCCCCTTCTGTGCTCCAAACACCAGATCTCCACTTTCCTCCTATGTTCCATAGCTATTCTTTATTTTTCAAACTGCTTTGCATATAAATCAGGACCTCCTTGGTTTCCAGCAAACCACAACCTGCACATTTCACCCCCCCAGCTTTAACACCTACATCTTCTCCCAAGGCTTTTCTACGGTCGGTTCATCCAAGCACATCCTGAAAAGTGTCATGTCTGCTCAGCCCTTCCTCCAGGGCTGGGTTCAGCACAGAAAGGAGCACCGGGGAGGTTCAGAATGGAGTACCACCATGAGCCGAGACCAAAGTCAAGCTGCTTTAATGACAGTGTTTCTCAGTCTCCAAAAGCGGGCCCCCTGTCAGCAGGTACCCCAAAGCATTTCACCAACCATGGAATATGGTTATTGTCCCCAGGCTTTGATTGACCCCACTGTCCAATTTGCTCAGTCCTCTGAGATGAAGACACAAGCACCACAGATGTCTAAAGTTCATGCTCTTCCCAAAAACACCATGAAGGCAAGTACCACTTACACCACCTTCTCCTTAGACTTCTGTTTCATTGACACCCTGCTCTTTTCCAAGCTGAGAAGAGCCATTTACCTTGTGAAGCCAGTGCAGGTTCATTTGCTGTCCCACAGCTATGTGACATAGTGCGAGGATCTGGAAAAGAAGAAATCAAGTGCCAGACAACAGCACACCACAACCATCAAATGTTTGCATGTGCAGGCACACACCACCACCCCAAAAGACAACCCAACAGGCCAAGGCAGAAAGCAGGGCTGGGTCCAGCAGACAACACTTAGCTCATCTGTACAGATAGATCCTCTCCAAAGCCAAAGCTATGGAGGGAAAGACCAGCCTCCAAAAGGCAGGGAGTTGGAGAATGTGGTCCAGGACATCAGGAAGCACTGACTACCATGGGGCCAGGTACTGCATGCGATCTCAGTGGACACCACCCTGAAGGTCCCAGCACCCTGGGATGAGGGGAAACAACTTGTACTTGTGATTGGCAAATAAATACACCAAAAAGTGGGGCTGGGACCATACTAAAGGAAATAAAAGCTGTATTTCTCCTCAGGCCAGCTGCACCACCAGTATATGGGTCGCTGTCTCCGCTCTTGATCATCTGAGGTCAAAGACCTCGTGTTTTTCGCTTTCCATTTATTTTAGGCAACTTAAGGCTAAGAGAGAGAGGGAGAGAGAAATCACTTCTGAAAGGAAAATTGCTCAAGTCATAGGTGGACTGAAAGTTTCATACCCTTTTTAAAACAAACACACAAACCTCTAGGAAACGGCATTTTATTCTACTCACCAGTAACACTGTAATGTACGTAAAGCCAGCAGCAGTTGTTACAAGTATTGGAATGGACCAGTCACTCCAATATCCCATTCGGTTATATAAAAACCTGAAAGATAAGCGTGAAGGACCATTAAGAAGAGATCCAACACCATAGCAACTTCACCAGGATTTGGCAAAACTTTAGAAAATGGACCTGTCCGTTTCCACCATACAGACAAGAGAGAGGCAGCAAAAAGAACGAGTCACTCAAAATCCAGTGTTTGCGCTTTGATCCCTCATGGGAAATTAACTCTGCAAAGAGGAATCAGACAATTATGCCAAACACAGAAACGACATTACTTTGGGCACAGAAAAAAAAAAAAATAAAAAATCATACAGGACCTGAACTTGAGTTTTCAGAAAAATATTCCATACAAACAAGGGAAAAGTATCCCCACACGTGGTGGTGTTTGCCTAAATAATAGATCCAGTGCTGTCCCATGTGCTCGTAGACTAATAAATATAATATAGAGGTAGTATCAAGAACAGGGGAAGAAAATCAATGTTGCTGTGCATAGCTTTGCTGTATATTTAAGCACAAACTCTTTGGAGAAGGACAAGCTGATGGAAGAAATTGGCGCTCCTGTTCCTATCTGAGACTGTCTCTTATTCCAATGGACCGTAGAGAAGGTCCAATCCTGAGTGGAGACTGTCAGGAGTTGTGCTCAGAACTTCCCAAAACAGGGCTGGCTAGAAGAATTGCATCCTTCTGACCTTCTCATCTTCAACTGACTGAAGGATTCATCCGTCCAGCCTGAAGGATGCCTGTGTGGTTTCTTTTGGCTCAGTGGGTTCTCTTGTCCTGGTCCTTCCATTTACCTTAAAGCTCTAAGTAAGAGATGGTCCATTCAATGGCTTTGTGATACAACCTTGACAAGAGGCAGCAGCAATGTCCTGATGCACCAGATGATCAGAGCACAGTTAGAGCACTACTGAGTTATAGATGACATCCCACAGGTATATCTCCAAAGCATCTACCTCCAGCCCAGCTTCTTTGGTTTCTCTAGGCCATTGCTCACCAGTGAACTCCCCAGTTTCACTGCTGTAAGAGTCAATCAGAAGACCGGTGTTGTCTCAACATTGTCATCAGTGACTAGGCCCCAAAACCTGGACTAACGTCTTTGCATGAGTTTGCAGTGGCTTGCTGAGCTGACTGTTATCAGACGTAGAAACCTTGGAGAAAGGACTGAGGTACGAGCAACGTTGTTACCATGGTACAACGGTATGAACAGTGTTGTTACCTGGTACAAGTCTATTTTACTGAAGCAGCAAAGCAAAGAAACCACATAGCTGCCGTTGAAAAAGATGGATCGCACTGGCTGTGCCAGCACCAATGAAGAAATCTCAAACCTCAGTTGAACTTTCCTCATTATAATGTCATTATAAAATAAAAACACACTTCCTGATAAGAAGTTACCCTCCTCCAAAGCTGGCCATGCCTCATACACTCCTCTCCAGGCATGCGTGGAAGCCTTACTCCAGACAGGCGGAGATTGGCACATTTCCATGGGACAGAGGTGGAGTGGAGGTGGGTCCAAGGAGGAGCAAGGTGTGCTACCTAGCATAAAAGATGGTTCCTTAGTAACCGAATTTTGAAGATCTTCCCCACGGAGAGACCACGATGGTAGAAGCAGCAGCAGCAGAACGCCTTCTGGATTCGGGACCATAGGGACACCTGTAGACCCACGATGGTAGCTATAATCCTCTTTCCCCCCCTTTTTCCCTCATCTTTCCTATTATTCTCCCTTTCTATCGCATGACACTTTACAGGCAGAACCAATAAAGTAACTATGTGTTGAAAGATAACTCCCTGGGCTTGATGCCATTTCTTTTTGCACTTTGGGATCGCAGCTGAAACGAACCATCATGTGTCCACCGAAGAGTGGACCGTGACACCTGCACACATGCAGAACAGTTGCCACGTCTTCAAGGATTACCAGCACAAAAGCATAGAAGCCAAATGTCCTTCCTTTAGCCTAGTGGTCACAGGGCTGCTCTAGGAACAGAGAAACCCACGTTCGTTCTCTGCCTTAGCTTTTGGGATTGCAATGCTCTTCCCCTACCACCTCTCCAACCAACAGGCAAAGGGGTATGCTTCATCCTCCCTCTGAGGCTTATTTTCTTCCCTCCTCTCCTCTATTTATCCAGGTATCCTTCCCCACTCTGTTGTTTGGTTTTCCAACCCTGTATTTCAGAGGGCAGAGTCAGCTCAGCATCCTGCCTCTCTTCATCACTTTCATAAAGCCAACGGGCAACGAAAGCTTTATGAACAGAAGCACCAGATGAAGCAGACCATTATTCACAGCAGCAGCAGCACGGTAAGAGACACTGTCCCTTGTGCCTAGCAGCGGGTTTCAAGTGTCAAATTTGCATTTAAATAGCAATACTCTCACCAGTGGAAAACAAAAAAAAAAAAAACAAAAAAAAACCCAAAACATCACCAGGTTGACTTGGATTGGGACTAACTTCATCCCCATGCAAATCCTCTGGTACAGCAAGCACAAGATGGTTACGGGGTGGGTGATGCAGCAAGACAGCTCACACGTGCCCAGCAGAAACACAAGTCCTGGAGCAGCGCCTGGCTGCTGCGATCTCCTGTGCACCTCTGAACACAAGGACTGTGTGAAGCCCATCCTAAGTTGCCAATCTCTGGACTGACTCCTGCTGAAGAGAAGCAACCAGGTTCAGAACACACCTGAGCAGAGACTCCAGAAGGCTGAGTTGAGACTGACCTCGCTGTGTTAGAAGATCCCATAACACGGTAGATATTGGGCTTCAACATCTGACAACGTGGGGCTCAGGTCAAATGGTCCCACTAGTCTTCCTCAGCCCTACTCATCAGCTCATTCAATGACCTGGCCAAGGCCAGCACCTAGGGTTGTGGGGGTTTTTTGTTTTGTTTTGTTGTTTTGGTTTGGTTTTTTGTTTGTTTTTGTGGTTTGTTTTGTTGTTGTTTTCTTTTTTTTTTGGTTATAACAGACATAAAGGCTACTACATACAAGCAGGTCAAAGACTCAACCTCCTCCCCACCACTCAAATCCAGCATCACTCAACCACAAACTCTGGTCTGGCAACTGCCCCATTTATTCTCTCTGGGAGTAAAGCTCCCAGTGTTGGATCTGGAAAGCAAATCCTCGGGCTCAAATGTGACCCATGTCCAAGTTCTGCTTAGGGATTCAAAGAGCCATAACAAAAGGGATCTGGAGGGATTCAGACGTGCTGTTAATAAAAAAGATGGAAAAAAGAAGAGAGGGCTCCTCTGAAGTCTTTACTAGTGCCACCACCAAAAACTTCCTTCGCTCAGCTTCAGTATATTGAAGTTTTTGCTCTGATGTCCCTTCAAGTGGCCCTCTGATAGTGTCAGGTCTTTACTTGATGTGCAAATGACTGTTTTAAAATGCTGTTTCCATGGTAGTTATGAACCAGATGAGCCTTCTCCAGAGCCAAGGAAGAAAAAAATTTGCTACACAGACTTGCATTTATAGTCCTGCTCCAGAGGGAGCACAGCCAGGTTCACAAATTACAGTATCCCCCACATCCTTCATTAACCAACATTGAGCTTTCTGTTGCAGTACATCGCTTGCACTCTGGGGATCTATAGTATAATGCAATTAAGTGTAGACACCACAAAGAAATGCCCAAAGCAATACATTAAAAAAAAAAAAAAAAGAAAATAAATATTTACTTAAATTTAAGAGGCACAAAGCCCTTTCACTGACAAGAACCTCATTGCATATTCAGCCTCGTAGGAAAAGGTAAAAAGCCTGCAGCAATACATGCTGGGCTATAATTTTGCCTTGTCTTTCTAAAGCCCATTTCAATCCCAGAATAGTCCCTTAAGCCTTTGCGAGTTTTTTAAATGCCAAATCACCACATTGCTGTAGGTAAACCCTACCGCTGCCACAATTTAATTAGGTCAGTTTGGTTTTACATAGATACATGCACCCGCTGCTGGAGCCCAAACGTGCTGCCTGAGCCATCGGCATGGTTTGTTATGCTCATCTGTAGGTTTCTGGTACCTCTTAAGTCATCTCTGGCAGATGCTCAGCAGCATTTAGCAGAGCTCTGCACATCTGGGTTAAGAAACAAGGAACATCCTAATGAATACAGGTTCCAAGTACCATTTTAGCCAAAAGAACACAGAAGAGAGGGATTGCAACACATTGTAATTTCAACAAGAATAGCGAGTCTTTCCATTAGCATGCTAATAACCTTGCCAAGAAGGACCTGGAGTTATGAAGGACATGAAGTTGAATGAGCCAACAGGTTATCTCCACTGTCAATAAGTCAGACTAGTGGGTGGCAGTAGGAGAAGTGCTGCCAGCGGAGCAAGAGAAGTTGCTTTCCCTTCTGCTCAGCACTGGTGAGGTGGCACCACCACCAAAGTGCGCTGGTTTCAGCTTCCCAGTTCAAGGAGGATGTGTAGGGGGTCTAAGGCAGAACTACCAGACCAAGATGGTGAGGAAGCTGGAGAACACAGCTTACTAGCAAAGTTTGAGGAAGCTGGGCTTGTTTAGCCTCACAGAGAAGAGGCTATGAGATGATCTAATTGCTGCCCACACTGTCTGACAGACGGTTATGAAGATGATGAAATCAAACTCTTGAAGAGTGACAGACATTGCCAGAAGAGGAAATGGCCCTTAGAGGTTTGGGTTGGAAAATCTTCTCACAGAAGGCGGTGCAGTGCTGGAACAAGTCCCAGAGAGGTGTAAAGTCTTCATCCTTGGGGTTTCAAGACTTTGGTCAACCTGGTCTACTACTGGCAATAGTCCTCCTTTGAGGGGCTGGTTGGACAGATGAAACCAGTCTTTCTTCAGCTGCTGTGGCGGGACAGGTTGAAGACATTCAGGGTAGGTACCGACACATGACATGAGGAAGGAGAGCTCACAAGGATGAGCATCAGAGGGCAGGAACAAGTTCAGCAGCTCGTCACACCAATGTGATAGCAATTCTTTGTCTTAGTTCCTCCAGGAAGCCCCTACCAGTAGCTCGGTGTGGTAGGCCCTGCGCAGAGATGGCATTTGCCCCAAAGAGCCCTTCCTCTAGTCTGAGAGAGGTTATGGCTTGCAAATAAATCAGTGGAGCAGAAAGGAGGGCAACACCAATAAGCATCAAAGAAACCTTGTCCACAAATATTGCCCACAAATGATAGCCACTGAGGAACAGCAAAGATGGGGTTTCTAAGAGCCAGGACTCCACTGTATCTCACCAGCAACAGGCTCACAGCCCTGTTGGGACCAAAATGATGTTTTCATCTCCTTTACACCCCATCTGGCTGAAAACTGTTCTGTTTTAACGGAGCCCACGCATCTGTGCTGGGAGGGAAGAGGGCCAGGCTCAGCCTGAACAGACCCAATGGGAATTGTTTCCTCTCTGCCTGGAAGCGGCGTGGCTGTAATTAAAACCTCGCCCCATGTTATCATCCTCCCTCCCAGCCTTTCCACAGCATTTCAGGCTGTTTTTCAGAAACCCTGCTGTTCTTCTCAACCTCCGGGGCCAGTGCGTGGAGCAGGGATCTAATTGGGGTTTACAGCACATACAAAGTGGTGACCCATTTTCGGCGCTGAATGGCAACGCTTGGACAGATGTAGCTCTGCTATCTGGCATCCAGAGACCCTCCTCCGTGACTCTTGTGCACAAGAGGGCTTGCTTTGCCAGGGCCGTCAATCCAGAAGTGCTTCTAGCACCCTGTGCATACTGGGTTGCACGGCAGGGGAACGGGCTTTGGTCTGTAGGTGACATGTGTGGGCATTTTAAAAGGGACCTACAGGAGAGCTGGGGAAGACTTTTTACAAGGGCATGTAGTGATAGGATGAGGGGGAATGGCTTCAAATTGAAAGAGGGGAGATTTAGAATAGGTATTAGGAAGAAATTCTTGACTGTGAGGGTGGTGAGCCCCTGGCACAGGTTGCCCAGAGAAGCTGTGGCTGCCCCATCCCTGGAGGTGTTCAAGGCCAGGTTGGACGGGGCTTGGAGCAACCTGGGCTGGCGGGAGGTGTCCCTGCCCAGGGAAGGGGGGTTGGAACTGGATGATCTTCAAGGTCCCTTCCAACCTAAACCATTCTATGATTTTAAAGCCCAAATACCTCTTGCATCCAGAGCAGACCTGCGCATCTCCTCCCATTCCTGCAGGAATGTTTGGGAACCCAAAACTTTGTAGTGTTATGGCTGCAATGCCCATTCACAGCATCCCCAGGGCTTTGCTTCATCTCGGCACAATGATTTTTTTTTTTTTCAGTCCTTTCTCAATTTTAAGGTAAAACAGATTTGGTTTTTCACTGAAGTGGACTAGGAGCATTCATGTCCTTTACTGAAGGTATGAACTAAAAGAAAGATGTGTTCCAAAATACCCTTTAAAAAAGGGTGTTTTTTCATGCCAGTATTATAAATAATCAAGAGCAATGGTGATGGATTTCAGTTCTCAGAGTGTGGGTCTGAACAAAGAGAAAAACCACACTCCTGGGAGGAGACAGCTCACATTAGTAAACTCTCTCCCTCACACAGCTTCAGCATTTAAAGCAGGTGATTTATTTAAGGGATCAACTACCCACGGGGTTTTAAAATGCAGCTTACATGTTATCTTTGACAACAAGATGAAGTCAAAGCAGTTTGGTTAGAAGAGGCGCCAAGGTACCGTCAAAACGTTTTAAGATGCTGCTGAGATAGTAAAAGGGAGAATAATTGCCAGCACTGGGGGGAGCTGGCAACACCCTAAACTACCCAGCACATCCCACTGGAAAGCTTTGTTTTCAGCTCCTTCCAACTTTGCAACATTTTCCACACCCATGTCTGCTTCAGGCTGAATTTTTGTCATTTATATTTTGTGGGAAGTTGCGGCCAAACTGCTCAGCCACTTCCAAACCCAGCCAACCATAGAAAAAAAACACACACACAACAACCAAAAAGCTTCTACATGATTTCAGCACCATCTTCGGTTCTGCATGCTGTTCACCAGGGAACGCACCCTACACCAAGCTCCATTACAGCCATGCAATGGAGATGTGAAGACACATTACATCTATCAGTGAAGACAGTCACAAGAAGCTCTGCTTCAGTCTCACTTCCCACCTCATTTTCCCTTTACTGTCATTAACAAGTCCACCTGAAGGACCTCAATAAATCCAATCCAGTGTCAAACTGCTCTTAGAGGCGTATGATGGCAGCCAAATTTGAGCCAAGTTTGCACCTCCACAACAGGGAAACTACTCACCAGTTGATTTCATTGTAGTCATTGTGAACTTCCCACCAAAAGTAAAACCAGACCAGGGTCAGGAAGAAGGACGAGGTGAGGATGACAAACCAGAGGCGCTCCCACTGTGGATGGAAAGAGAAGTCAAGGTTAATACTATCCCATT